>NC_039256.1:14542167-15262167 GCF_003368295.1 Carassius auratus
TCTGAGACAGAGAACGAGTCAAGTACAGGAATGAAAGAAAGACAGACAGACAGACAGACAGATGAACGTACCTCTTCTGTCTCAAACATAGTGCGGTTGGAGGAGAAAGGAGAGCTGTTCTTCTCTCGGAGTTCACAGGGGTTCTCTAGAGACATGGAGCCCAGCCCCAGATCCCTGTTCACCCCTTCACAAACACCCGTACTGTCAGAACACACTCCTTCATTCACTCGTATCTGAATTCTATAGATCGGAAAGAGAGGGAAATAAGAGAGGGAGCTACAAATGCTTTCCTAAGATTCGCTGTTTTCTTCCAACTAAAGATTTGTATGACACATTGTACTGTACTCGAAGCATAATTTCACCTGGGAATGCCATCAGGGTTCTGTGGATCTGGGCTCTTTTGCACAAGGATACAGGGAAACGCCTCTCCCTCCCAGCCCTCATACACTCCTAAAACACACATACACACTCCAGGTGAGTTTAGAGAGAAAATACCACTGTCTCCTGAACACTAGACCTTAAAATGAATCCAACCAGATAAAAAAATAATAATAATAATAATAAAATGCTGAAAGGTTTTGAGTGAATTGTTCTTATTAAAAGAATAGTGAAAAAATATATATTTTGAGGAATGTTGGCAACCAAACAGCTTCAGGTAGCTAATATCTTCCATAGCATGGACAAAAAAAGCATGGAAGTCAATGGCTACTAGCAACTGTTTTGTTGAGCAAAAGAATGATTCATGAGAATTTAATATATGATGAAAAATTTGACATTTTTGGGTGAACTACCCCTTTACAATTAAGCATTATAAACTGTCACTATTGTTAAATTTAATGTGTCCTTGCTGTATTAATTACTTAGAAAAAAAAATCTTACTCATCTAGCGTATATGAGAAATGAATGGATGGCTCACCATGCAAATCAGTGAAACAGGCCTCCAGTAGTTTGGTGAGTTTGGCCCCCGGGCTGCAGGGGCCGTCCTGCTGAACGTCTGGCCCCTGCTGAGACTTCAGCTCCAGATTAGAGATCTGCAGGCTCAAGATCTCATTTCGCACTGCACGCTGGTTCAGGGGCCGCCTCAGCCCCAGGGGTCGAAGGTCAGGGATGGGGAAACGGACCTTCAACACGGCATAAGGAGATTGAAGCAGGAGAGAAGAATGGAGCTCCAACAAATGAGACTGCAGAGAAAAAAAACAGAGGATTAAACAGTACGTCACAAACAATTTTACTGTGTAAGGTTAAAAAAATAAAAAATAAAATCCTGAGGCAGGGGTATTATTTTGATGTTTTTAATCAGGAGAGTTTAATGACCTCTGCAGTCTGAGCTGTGTTTCGAGGTGGTGCTGGACTGTGCCTCAAGGCCTGCAGGATGTCCTCCAGTCGACCTATAATGTCCAGGTCCAACTCAGAGCTGAGCTCTCCGAGCTCGACTCGCAGAGAGCTGTCCCTGCGTATAACACGACGTCTGCTTCCACTCTATAGGAAAACAGAAAAAACTGTTTCATATAGACCTATGGCTGAAAGTTTAAAAGTATAAAAGGACTGTAGTACCTTACGCATGTGCTTCTCAGACAGACTGTGGTGGAACTGGGCACAGGGTCTGGCAGTGGTGCCCATCGTGAAGAGACCAGCTGACTGGAACTGCAAAAGCTGAGAAAAGAAAAGGTGCGGACACAAATGCACATTTTAAAGGAACTCTTCCAACACCTTAATCAGACTGCGTGATGTCTGCTGGATTTACAAACTTTTGGCCGACTCACTTGCTGTAAATCAAACTGTATTCACATCTTTTTTAAATTCACCCTGAGCAGTTGGCAAAGCCTTGGACATGTGACTTTATTATACCATTAAATCCACTGTAATAATCTGGTGACCAACTGGTAATTTTCTGATTTAAATGGCTGTTTGACTGTTTTGACAGTCCAGATTGTGGTCTAGAGGGCAACAGTGATTAAAGATTAAACACAATACTCTACAAAATAATGTAACAAAAGTGTTTCAAGAGAATGTATGATTAAAGAATAAAAAAATAACTTTACTTGCTCTTTGCTTTTAATGAGAGAGTTCAAAAAGTTATTCAGCATTTGGCCAGTATGTGAAGGCCAGCCAAACACAGTGGAGGTCATTTGCATGTATTCTTCAAGATCCAGCTATTTAATTCCAAGCTTATTTGAATTTCCAGGGGTCAGAGAGAGGGTGGAAAAGATCAGAAAATCCATTTTAGTAACACTTAAAAGGGACTGTTTATCTGACATTAAAAAATTCTGTCATTAATTACTCACCTTTATGTCGTTTCAAACCCATAAGTCCCTCTGTTCATCTTCAGAACACAAATTAATGTCACATGGACTATTTTAATGAAGTCTTTACTACATTTCTGGACCTTGAACAATGTCAGTTGTTTTGCTGTTCATGCAGGGCCAGAAAGCTCTTAGATTTCAGCAAAAATATCTTAATTCGTTTTCTGAATATGAACAAAAAACAATGCTCTACCACTTGAGCTACAGGAACACTATCAACACATAATTAATGTCAGAATTTTTTGGTGAACTATACCTTTAACAATAAGGTTTAATTAGATGTGTGAAAAACATATATATAGTTTGGTAAACTTTGATGACTAAACAATCAAATTATTATTATTATTAAAATTAAAATGATTACCTCTGTGTAATGTGGACCGCCCGAGTCCCACAGGCACTCCAGCAGTTCCAGCCTGCTGAAGGAGAGGTCAGAGGTCGTTGCTCGGGTGTGCCGCCCTGCGCTACGCATCTCACAAGCCAGCTGCACTGCTGCACCGGTCACCCTAACGACCAGAGATGTCAGAGAGAGTGTGTGGACATGCATATACTGTAGCTGAGCATAGCAGGTAATTCTTGCCATACCTGATGTGGGAGTGGGGACATGCTTTGGCAAAGTTTCCTCTCAGATTGTGGAAGTCTCTCTCACTGAACATGCTGTCCTTAAAAAACCCAAGCTCACGGAAAAACAACTGTGACACCTCGGCTAATGAGGACAGTCCATCCGGCCCGGGAGGCGGGTCCTGCTCTAACAGAGTAAGTGTGACTCCGCCCAGAGAGAGGCGGAGCAAGGAGTCTGGTTTCAGCGGCTCTGACTGACTGCTTCGAGATGACCGTTCTGTTGAAAAAAAAAAAAAAAAAAGTTTAATGGAGAGCAGTGACACACAACGTATGGTTTAAAACAGGTTAAGATACATACTGGGAGGTCTGCTACATTGAGGCAAACTAGATAAGGATCCTGGTACAGGATAACGACGAGGACAGTTGAGCATCCCCTGTAAGAGACATATAAAATTTCAAGCGAATCATAAACTGTACATAGATAGCTGATGCATAAAAGGTTGATGGATTTTAACATTGCTGCAAGTTAGTTTTGAAAATGTAGCCTGTCAATTAATATGTGGTCAGAAAAAATGCATGCATAATAATCAGAATAAAAGATCAAATAATTAGCTAAATAGATGTGACATGCTATACAGCAAAACAAACGCGTCTTTACACAAAGTTTTTGCAAGCTGTTCAAACCAAGTCTGGTGTCAATTTTTTGTCATTCTCTGAATAACGTTTGGAAACCTGAATACACATTAGAAATAGGGCTGTCGATTGCACAATCGATCGGACCAACCAAAAAAAGTTTCGAAAATGAAAATAGGGAATCGATTTTAACCAAATATGTACACTATTAATTTTAAAATAATTAAACAATTAAAAAATATAGATGTAACAAAACTCAGAAACAAGCAGAAAAAGAAAATAAAGAATTCCAAAAGTGCAGTATGCCTTGCGAAAGCTAGACAGAAAATACCAGCAATTTAACGCGCCAGACCCAGTGACGTCTAAAGCGACCTCTTATGCTGCGTTCACACCAAACGCGAATAGAGCATCTGGCGCGAATGATTTAGATGTTAAGTCAATGTAAAGATGCGTTTACGCGTGTCTGGAGGTCTCGCAGCGCGGTAGACGTGAATTCGCCTCATTCGCGCATCTTGTTATAGGAAATTCTGAGTTATTAAAAGGACCATTGCAAGCTGACAGCAACTGGCTTTTGTGGTGGAAAATTGGCAGTAATACCCCCACCTTGCGCAGCTATACCTGAGTGTCCCTGGGACATCAGTGTGGTCGGAGTGAGTCTTCTTTTTGAACAGCTTTTTAAATGGATTGAATCACTATTTAAAATAATCTTGGATATTTTTGAATTGCCTAAATCATAAATGCAGCTGAGTTGAAGCCTGCAGTGATCTTTTCTTCTGTTATGGCAGCCGTCCCCTCTGCATATATATTTTTTCGAGAATGTTGCACTCCTGTTGCTGTTTGTTATTCTGCACGAAACTTCATGCCAATAAATAAGAAATATTGCTGACTTGTGCATTTCCATCGCTCACTTTACGTTCACCCGTTATTTGATGTTGAAAAAGGAAACGTCTTTTTTTTTTGACGTGGACATTTTATTTTACAATCGATTTAATGAACACTTATGTCTTAAAAATCGAAAATGATTTTTTCACAAAAGTGACAGCCCTAATTAGAAATACTAAATTTGTTGAACTTCATTAGAGAAGACCTTTACACCATTGAGTTCATAACATCACTCACCTGTGGAGACAGAGGGTTTGTTTGAAGCAGGCTGCTCTGGCTATGAATGGACGACTCCATATCGCTGTCTGACAGTTCACTCCCAGAGCGTGTTGACAACACACTGCTGGTCATACAGCCGAGACCCATCGAATAAAACATCTCTGAAAAACAAGAGACAAAAATTTGACATTTTGGCAAAACACTAAACTTTGAATAGTTCTGGAAAATTAAAATGATGAGAATAAAAGGAGAATAAAATAAGACATTGCAATTTTAGTCAAGAATCTGAATCTGTAAAATGTAAAATGTATGTATGATCAGATTTAAACCAAAATGTCATGGGTTTTATCCAATGTCAAAGTGAGGAACAAACTGAGTTTAATTAAGACAGAAACTGATTTATAAATGTTCATATACATTACAAAGACCAACTGAATAGCAAGTGTAGCATTCATATAACTAACAGTTAATCAATTAATTCAATATTGTATGTAAAAATAAACAGAGATATTTACATATGGATGTTTTATAAATTTCAGAAACTGTTGCACATTCACTTTCATGATCATTATACATTTTTATAAATGAGGCCCCAGGAGAAAATGGCAATACATGGCCTACTATATATATATATATATATATATATATATATATATATAAAAAAAAATCACATCTATTCATTTAACCTGTTAAATGTCACCCCGTCCCGTATACGGGACGCCTACATTGGCTATACTATATTATAATCAAAATTCATCACATTTTAGAAATCATCAGAAGTTATATATCACTTGAAAACATAAAATCTCAAAATTCATCCTTCAAAACCCATTTTAAAATCAGACATTGCATTACCATGTAAATGGTACATCAAAATCATGTTACAAAATGTTTTCAGTCATGAAATATAAAAATTTAGGTTTGTATCATGCACATTCATCTCTATCTTCAAAAACGTGAGTGACAGTTATCAGGTTAACAGTCCTGCTACTAGCATTTTATTCAGACTAAAACCGCTTTAATTCGGGTGAGAAAGCTTTTTTTCCAAGTGGCTTTTGCACAACATAATAATACTGCTGCAGATGTATTTTGCAGTATTAAGGTTATTAATTGATCATTAATTTAAACAACGACCGATCATGGAAATTATCAAATATTGAAATCCCTAAATGTAAATGAGTTGGATGGAATCCTGGCTATTGTCTGCATCAAACCATGCTTCTGAACAAATGTGATTCACGGTTCTGGGCAGCTCCAGGACAGCTGTCTCTCCGAGCACAGTGCTGTCTGTGAGCGGGGGGGGGGGGGGGGGAGTAACAGAGCCCTCAATCACGCTGCAGTGTTTGTAAGCGTTGCCAACTTCTCCACCCCATTTACAGAGGGAAATTCTCTGACTACCTTTATCTCCCAGGACTGTTCTTGAATTTTTTTGGCTTGGGGTCCTTCACATGCGGCATTTTCCACCGCACCAATAACATGGGGCTGCCCACCCCAATGTGCGTGACTTTAAATCAGCACTACTAAACACGGCTATCGGCCGATGCCGGTATATATATATATATATATATATATATATATATATATATATATATAAAAAGACAAATATCGGCCCGATATATCGTCGACCTCTAATTTGCACCTCAGCGTGAGCAAACGTAACACAATAAATGCAGTCATTGCTTTTTGAGGTGGATGCCTGCTGTTTGGGAACGTGATCATGTAAGACAGTAATTATACTGAAATAATTTGATGACAGACTTTCCTCAGGCATTTCAGAACGACCAAAGCAACTTATCGATGCTGTGAACAAGATCGGTTCACTGGTCAGTCAAGTTAACCCATCTCATACCGTAAAGTCACATTACTTTTTCAATACGCAATGTGGAATTTATTCAGTAATTGTGTATCCGTTATAGTTTATGCAACTTGTTTCTTAATCAGATAAAAAGTTTATCCTACTTAATTGTGTGCATAAGTTTGTGTGCATTTTTAGAATTTATGCACAGCTTGGCGTTTCCATCCAGCGTTTTTTGTACAATATTCCAAAATATGCATACAAATGGGTGAAAACATAGCTACTGTCACAAAACTGAAGGTCAGGTTGAGCATACTGCATTGTGAAATACATTATTCCACAATCTAGTTGCACACTACACAATTTATCAAATGCTGCATATCAAACAGGTATGTACTTCATAATAAAAATGTATTTACTTACTGAAAAAAATCTAGTAGTAATATAGTAGTATACCAAACTGAACATACCCATAATTACAATCAGTCATCTACAACAAAATATTGACTGTTCTCGTCTCACCTCCATTCTCCATGCTGGTGACATATGGTTCTGCTTCCAGTTCCAGATCTCTGTCATACACTTCTGAGTTCAGCTGCTTACTAAGATCCTCTTCAATCAATCGCAGATCATCAGAACCCAGAGGCCTAGAAACACCCCCACTGGATACACCACCACCACCACCACCACTGCCATCTGACAAAAGAGAGAGAAAGAGCATAGTCATCCCACTGGACACTGTCAATCAGATAAGTACATCCAGGCATAAGAACTGTTTTTTCCACAGGCAATCTCCATTTTGAACAGCAGCTAGCACACCCACCACTAGTCGAGTTGATGTTTATAGATCAATATCCTAACAGTAGAATATGTGTTAGCATATTCTAAAGAAAGAAAGAAAGTTTCATACTACTATGGAAGTCAATAGGGACCATCAACTGTTTCTTCAATATTCAGAGGGGAAAATATTTATTTGAACAGAGTGCTCATGTTACCTGATGTCTCAATGCAGAGGGAGGACATGAGGTCTGTCAGGTGTGTGATCTGACTGGGGGATAGCAGCAGGTGGAGACATCCGACTTTACCATCCAACTCAAACTAAGAGGACATTCAAATCAGTTAGTAAGGAAATTAATATAAATTAATATTTTATTTGTTTGGCACTAATAAAACTCCTTCATTCATGAAGAAGCTGCATTATTTGATCATTTGATCTCACTGATAAAGAAGATTCATGATCATGCTTAAAACATCTCCATTCAGTCTTTGTTTTTATTGTGCACACAAACCTTGGGTCCAGGCAGCATTTCATTCTGTTTGATTTTGACTGTCGTCTCTATAAATCCAGAGCATTTTCCAATCAGCAGAGGCTCAGGGGGCTTTGGGGTGGGATGTATTGATTGAGAGGCGTTATCACCTCTATCATTTTCATCCATCTTATCCGTGTCCCTGCTGCTCGTCATGTCATCAGAATGAACTAGCCCCTAAATTGAGAAATTGAAAATCATAGTCCATTATATCTAAATCCTTGCCATAGCAACATTTAAATGTATTCATTTAGCAGATGCTTTTAACCAAAGCCACTTACAAATAAGGAACATCACAAGCAATCTATCATGAGAGGCAACAACAATATTTATAGTACATTATGTTAAATATGAATATACAAGCTAGTGTGTAAGTGAAATGCAGAAAAAAAAGTGTAAAAAAATAAGAGTCATAGTAAGTGCAAAGCCAGAAACTCAAAGGTTGCATAGTTTCCCTGACCTGTGCTCCTCCGAGAGTCTCATAGAGCAGCTGTACGGAGTTGAGTTGAAGGATCTTGTGCAGGAAGGCTGGTGGCTGGTGGATATCTACAGGCACTGTCTGGCTTGAGTCTCTCACAGCCTCATCACAATAGTCCACTCTGCAGTATCATGTTACCACCAGGGTCAGAACACAGATTGGTCACAAAAAATGGAATGCACTCTAGAGCAGGGTTGCCAGGATTTCACAACAAAGCCCATGCAACTGCTACAAAACAAGCCCAATCGTGTTTCGAGGGGTCCACTAGTAAAAATGGCATACAGGACGGTAAAACATGTTTTTTGTCGGGTTTCCCCTGGTAAAATAAATATCACATATTGGGGTTGCATCAACCCACAGGCATGAAAAAAAAAAAAAAGCAACAACCTGTTGCAACAATGTTAAAGTAGCCCTATTCTCCGGAAAAACCACAGACTTGGCAGCACTGCTCTAGAACCTCAAGAATGCAAGGTTTGTTCAGAAGGACATGACTGATGTTTATGAGTCACTGAGTATTTTTAGTTTAACTTGTGAATCTACTAAAATAATGCAAAGATTTTCAAGTATTTTGAATTGGACAAATATGTTTTTCCAGTAACAAGCACTGTAGTTCAAAGGTTTAGGGTCACAACAATTTAGAAATTACTTATTTTATTTAGCCAGTAAATGTATATATAAAATTATAAATTGTTACAAAATATTTCTATTTCAAAATGTGTTCTTTTGAACCTTCTGTTCAGACAAGAACTCTGAATTTTTTTTTTTATCACAGTTTCCACAAAAAAAATATTAAGGACAATAGTTTTTAACATTGATAATAATAAGAACATTTTTTGAATACCAAATCAGCATATTAGAATGATTTCTGAAGGATTATGTGACATTGGAGTAATGATGCAGAAAATTTAGCTTTGCATCACAAGAATAAATTACAGTTTAGAATAAATTAAAATAGAAAACAGCATAAGAGACTTTTAAAAAAACATTTAAAAAATCTGAACCCAAACTTCTCAACATTACTTTATTTTTCAATAACCAGAATCAAAGTTTAAAAAATCCTTTCTTCAATGGCACATCTGGGTAACCATATCTGACACATCACCATACTTTATGAATAAATAATAAAAACAATAAAATGCATAAAAATGTAATTCATGGCCTCACCGTTTAATGCGCATCTCTAAGGCTACCCCAGTCTCAGCGTCCAGGGAATGGTGTTCTACTCGCACGATAGTGTCCAGAAAGGTGACTTTTATTCGACGCAAGACTGCAAACACACATTATGTGACAATACACAGTTAGCCAGTCATTGAACAGTTTTACTTCATGATGCAACAATACAAATGTACAGAATCACACTCCTAGACTAAATAAATTCTACACACCTGTCTCGATGGTCTGTGCAAACATTTCCAGCCCCTCCAGTGGAGCAGGAGGCTCTTCTGACGCCTCGGGTGGGTCCTTCAGGCACTCCTGGGCCAGCTGCATGCTGGACGTCATGCATGATGACCACCCTTGGGAATCCCAGTTTCCGTCTAAACAAGATCAGAGAAAACAATTAAACAATAACTCAGTCCTGTGTAAAATATGGCTTTATGTATAAAATCAAATGAGTGCACAAAGAAAGCTCCGCAGAACTCACTGGTTCTGTATTTGGGTCTGCATGTTATTTGCAATCCAGTGACTTCAAGGGTGCAGTGTTCTGTCACAAGTGCTGCCCAAGGAATTGTCACTGCAATGCTGTTCACGAAACCTTCAACAATCTCCAGCGGAGCTCCCAATGAGTCCAACAACTCATTCACTGCCTGAAAAGAGGATTCAGAGAATCTAAAACTAAACTAAATGACAACTCCACAAGAATTTAAGAAGACAATAAAGAAATTAGACTTAAAATGTTAAAGCAAAAGTTAATAAGCCTTGATCAATGTGATTTAAGACCAGGAAGAAGATCTAAGACGCAGTCTTTTTTGCACAAGTAATTAAACTCTTGGAAACTTGAGTGCTCCCTCAACTAACAAGATGTTTTGATATTGCGAAAAACTGGAAATAAGGGCCATTTGGACAAAGAAACTGGCCTGGGTGTCTTACCCCACACTTACCCACACATCTAGGTTAATTTCTCTAATGACACCGCTGCCATTGTACAGATCCAAGCTCAGCTGGTCCAAACTGAGTCTTTCCTCCAAAAAGTGGCCCAGGTAGTGTTGCAGGAGGTACCGACAGGCCCGTTTCTTTATCGAGCCCGACCAGGGGAAGAGCCACCGAGACATGGGGCCAGAGCAGACGGGGAGAGGGAGCAGAGAGGTGGCGGATCAAGACACCAGTCCTGCATAACAGACCGAAACCCCACTCGGTAGTGTGTGAATATGAAAATAGAATAATACAAGAGTACTACGATGGACAAGAAGGAGTGAATCCGTTTAACTTCCTGTCCTTTGACACCAAAATCCCCTGGTTCTTCGTTTTTTTGGACGGTCGGTTTTCCAAAGCAGCGTTTAAAATAGGGTATTTGTGTTAAAACGGGGCTCTACGGTTCTACTTTGAATAATAAATGTCACTGAAATATGCGACAGGTCCTCTGGCTAACGGGTTGTTTATTGTTTTCATCTTCGTACAGAAAAAGTATGCGTCATGACGTCACCGTAGCTGAAGATGCCGGAAGTTGGATGTGTCAATTCGCCATGTTGGGACGGTCAACTTGAACGCTTCATTCAGATTTAGACGTATGACTAAAAATTACTGTACCCAAACTTAGGTAGATTAATGTATTTTTTTTTATTGTGTCGAGCCTTATGTAATAAATATTCGATTAAGTTCCACATAATTAATGATTATATAATAACAAATTCAACATTCTAACTCGTTCTGTATTAATTCTGTATTTAGGTATGTGAGAAAAAAAAAATCAATAAGAAAATTAATATATAATCATAACCATATGATAGATAAAAATAACTTTAAAATGTTTTATAAATGATTAAAATCGGATAATTATTAAGAAAGTTATGGAATTTTTAAATTCGGAAATTAGGGGTCATTTTGTACCTAATTATAACAATAAAACAGTGAAAAACTGTGACCTCTTCCGCTTGATTAAACACTTCAAAATATCATAACATCCTCATTTCTTGGTCTATTTGCATAATTCAAACCCCACAGTGTAGGTAATAAATTGCCCAACAAGATTAAGATGACCTCTTTTTAAAAGGTAAATATAATAAATTTATTATTTCTAATTAACCACTAATTAATGAAACCGAGAGCATCAATCCACACATATATTTCCACATAAAAAATAAACAGCCTTTTAAAAATATGATATCATATTATATCAAAAGTATATTATATTTATTTATTTTTAAGTATATGATATTTAGATTTCAAAAAGTAATATACCCTTATGTATAATATACACTTGTAAGCCTACAAGTACTACAGACTTTTTTTTTTTTTTTTTTGCTGCTTTAATTTACTTTTGAAAAAAAAATCTTACAAACATCTCAGCCCATGTGTGCTGTATTATTCTGCACAGAGTTGGTAAAATTTAATTATTTTCACAATGTTTGTAAGAATAATACAGCACACATGGGCTGAAATGTTTGTAAGATTCGACTAATCACTTTGCCATAAACGGGTCACTTGACCTAGCAGGCAGCTAGAAGCACAGTTGTTCCTAAATAAATACATAACCATCCATGGTATTTATTTATATGTTTGACAAATCATACCTATAATGAAATTATAAACACGAGAAAATGTTGCTTCGCTTATAACTTTCTTCTTACGGCAGATAACTTGGAAATTCGAACGTGAGAATCAACATGAGGACGTAATTTACGTTACTAGTATATGGGCTTTAGAGGTATTCACAAAGCAAAGATAAGAAAGATTTCCTAAGTCGCCGACGCGTCTGGCGCTGATTACCTGCTGGGAACAAAGCGCTCGTGCGTATACAGGTCAGATTGTCACATACCTACTGTATTGATTAACTTTAGCAGTTTCAACAAAAGCAAATTTAATCACGTGGCCAAAAGTTTACCTGGAATTTTGTCCAGTAAGGGCCAAATATTCCTCCAGTGCTGTCATTTTTTGTGTGTTTCATTTAGCAATAATCATAATTATTATTTTAATATAGAAACAACAAGATATGGTATTGATTTCTTGATCTTGCTGAGTAAACAAACTTTATTGCTGTGAAAACATCACATTTAACACAACACCAACAAAAGCTCAGCACATACTTCAGACATCACAATT
The DNA here is from genome assembly GCF_003368295.1 of Carassius auratus. Classification (NCBI taxonomy): domain Eukaryota; kingdom Metazoa; phylum Chordata; class Actinopteri; order Cypriniformes; family Cyprinidae; genus Carassius; species Carassius auratus. The sequence continues at coordinate 14,554,603 of NC_039256.1, forward strand.
AAAACAGAAAAAGTGCTTTTAAAATTAATGCAGGAACAGTGCTCTAATTTATTCAAGCATAAAACAGAGGTATAACCCTTAAAAAAAAAAAAATCAAACAAATAAAACTCTATAATTAATATAAAACAAGTTTGTTATATTTCAATTTAACACATCATAATTAAATGCCTGCTAAACAAAAAATTTTAACTATATACATATGCATTTCTGTATGTTTGTTGTTTTCATTTTATGAAAGCAGCTTCAGGTATCTTTCCTTGAGCCTAAAGGAGACAAAATATTATAATGAATAATATGATACATTTCAAACCCCAAAGCCTCAAAATGGATGCAATTAGATTTCAAAAGCACATGGTCCACCTCAGATCTGAACACTAATCAACATAAATTAAAGGGAAACTCCAACCCAAAATGATAATACCTCCCATGTCGTTCCAAACCCGTAAAAGCTTTGTTCATCTTCGGTATACAATTCAATATATTTTGGATGAAAACTGATGCTTCTGATGTGGGGAGAGACAGAGGAGACAAATTGTTGAATAAAGTAATTATTTTTGTTTTCTTCGCATACAAAAGGTATTCTCGTTCATAATAATGTTACGGTTGAACCACTGATGGAAGATGGACTATTTTGAAGATGCTGTTCATACTTTTCTGGGCCTTGACACTTGGCAGTCTATGGGACAGTCACAAGCCTCCCGAATATCCAAAATATCTTAATTTGTGTTCCAAAGTTTTACAGGTTTGGAACGACATGGAGGTAAGTGATTAATGACAAAATCTTCATTTTGGGGTGGAGTAACCCTTTAACAACAATGATTCACAACATGTTCACAAGTCACCTGATCTCTGAGGAGATTCAGATACATTCTTCAGCTTATCCAGTCAAAGACTGGCAAAATGTTTTGAGAAGGTTAATCAGCTTTCGAAACATTTAAACTAGTGGGGCTTTCAATGGTTAAAGCCAATAACTTTTAATTTCTGTTTATTTATTAGCAGCAAACTGAACTGCAAACTGAGGGCATACTTAACATATTACATTTCTATCAACTGGCCAAACAGATTCATACCTTGAGTTCTGAGAAAATCTGAGCAGCTCGGTTAAAATCCCATGCGTTATCCTGCAGACATCTGACAGCAATACACAAGCCTTAACAACAAGGTTGGATAATACTGACTAGGGGTGGGCAGTATTACCAAAATCTTACATCAAAGTAAGGTCAGCTTTATATCAAAAGTAACAATATATAACCATCTTCACTGGAAATTCATTTATTATTCTAAACAATAATATGATAATACCCATTTTAAAATTAAACATTTTTCAAATGAAAACTGCTTCACTTTTCGGGACACTCATTTGAAAATAATGTCTTGCTAATGGAGTATAACTTACTTCTTTGGATGCAAATAAACATAAAATAAAAAGGAAAATAGCCGTTTTTGTATTAAGCCTCATATGGCCCAGCCCTAGTTTTTCCCATCATTCTTAGAAAGAAAATTTTATATCTAGTTCTATAATTAAGAATTGCAAGTATATGGGCATGGTTTTTGCCCTCTGCTCACTTTTGAGACCATTCCAGGTTCATTCCAGACATCTGGGAGAAAGCAGGCAGCATTTCCTGCTGGGATGGCATGAGGGTGGGCAACACTGGGCAATTCGAGGGGGCTGGTGCTGCAAATGCACTGCGTATCTCCTCGCTGGTGGCATTTCTCACAAAGAGCTCGTCGTTCACAATACACAGACTGCAGAAGGAAACAAATACCAATAAACATTAACCAATCAACTTTATGTAAGTAAGAGCTAATTGTGACTAAGGATGACTGCTTTAACTGTCAGCTGAAAGTTCAGACAAACACATGGAAAGCCAGTAGATGAAGATAAACATATTAAGTTATAAGTGAGAAGAGAGTGAGAGAGAGTTTTTATTTGTTCATGCTTGTGATTTGCTGCTGTCTTTTCCTACCCAGAATTCCGAGCTGGAACTGTGATGAAGACTCTGGAGAAAGCCTTGACACGTTCTTTCAATTTGTCATCAGCTGAAAAGAGGAAAACAAACATTGAGTTGAACACAGCGCTATTTGATCCACTGTTATGCTGACACATGTAACTGCGTTCAAGCAACACTCACCTTCTTTGAACACTCCACTGACTGTGAACGCTAATAAGGTCCTCTATGGAGAAGGCAGGAGAACATCAAAATGTCAAAAAAAAATAAAAAAGAAGAAAGCTCCAGTGATAGCAGTAATAAAATCATTGAGGAACTCACGGAGTATGTGTTGACATCAACATTGACTGAATTCATGTCATGCTGGGTCTTTGGGAGCTCGTTGAGGAAGGCGACTACAGCCAGGCGGGAGCGTTTTAGCAAGTGGAACCAAGCGGCTGTTAAGAAGATAACTGTACATGACACATACTGATCTGTTTTTTTTTTTTTACTCTATTCTTTGCTCATTTCTCATGTGTGAAACATACAGGGATCTTTGATGTTCTTGATGTTGCGGCTGTGTTCATAATAATTTTTTAACCTGCACCTGCAAAATTACAGGAAAAATTAAATGAGACCAAAATTAAATTTTATATATCATATACAATTCTGCACATTTACAAACACTAAAAATATTTTTTACATTTACATTTATTTTATATATAAAGAAAATTGTGCAGTGTGAGTTTTTTTCAGTAAAGACAAATAAAGCCTACTTTAAGCACCATTACCTTTATGTTTATATATATATATATATATATATATATATATATATATATACACACACACACACACTTACTTGCATTACTCTATTGATAATATTTTGAATATTTAGTATTTATTTCTATATATGTTCTGTTTCATCTTGTTGTGTTTTGTCATTTTAGTAGGTATAAATATTCTAAGTATATGTATATATATATATATATATATATATATATATATATATATATATATATATATATATATATACACACACACACACACACACACACACATACACACAAACAAACCCTGAAACATTGAGACAAGGCAGGATGGATCAATGCTTTCATGTTCTTTAAGCCAAAATCTGACTGTATCATCTGAATGTCGCAGCAGAAATCCAGACTCATCAGACCAGGCAACGTTTTTCCAATCTTATATTGTCCAATTTTGGTAAGCCTATGCAAATTTTAGTCTCTTGTTTCTTGTTTCCTATCTGACAGGAACGGCACCCGGTGTGGTCTTGTAGCCCATCTTCTTCAGGGCTCGACGTGTTGTGCATTCAGAGATGGTATTCTGCATATCTTGGTTGTAACAAGTGGTTATTTCACCAGTCTGCCCATTTTCCTCTGACCTCTAACATCAACAAGGCATTTTCGTCCACACAACTGCCGCTCACTGGATATTCTTTTTTTCATCAGACCATTCTCTGCAAACCCTAGAGATGGTGGTGCGTGAAAATCCCAGTAGATCAGCAGTTTTTGAAAAACTCGGACCAGCCTGTCTGGCATCAACAACCATTCCACATTCAAAGTCACTTAAATCCCATTTCTTCCCCATTTTGATGGTGGTTTGAACTTCAGCAAGTCGTCTTCACCATGTCTAGATGCAGTGATTTGCTGCCATGTGATTGGCTGATTAGCAATTTGTGTTACCAAGCAATTGAACAGGTATACCTAATAAAGTGGCCAGTGAGTGTAAATATATATTGAATTGCTTATTAAAGACAGCAGAGTACCAACAAAGATGAGTGGTGTTTTACCTTGAGAGATGGTTTATTGATGGCAGGCTGAGAGAGAAGCAGGCATCACTGTGATATGCCTCCAGCAGCGGCTGTCTGTCCCCAGAGTCATACACACAGTAATAACTGCCACAAAGCAAACACAAACACAGACCACTGCTGACAAAAGCATGCTTTACAGAATACTAAAGATCATCCTACATGAAAACAATTGCACACATGCACTTACTGTTGCAGAAAATGCTGAATGAGTCCCTGGATTTCATTCGATACAAAGTGGCTGCCCTGAATTAGTTACACACACACATCCAGTCAAAAACTTCACATTAACACTCCTCAGGTCAATATAACACCACTGACTCTTGAGCTACCTTGCAAGCAGGTATGTTTGTGTGTGTTTCCACGTCAAAGCAGATTGGAGGTGGAAGCATATGACCGTCCTACAGAAATAACACACATCTGATTCACTCCTTCAAATGCTAGTGATCACATTTTGATGATAGATTATAAATACAAAAAAAAGTTCTCTAAAATAACATGCACTGCTTAATTATGCACATTTAATAAAAAATTTAAAATTCTGTTTTACAGTTGGAAAAGTGCACAATGACACTTAAGCAATGTGTTCTTTTGGCAGCCAGCCTGGAATCAGGCTTCCTGTCCTTGACCAATTAATGATTAACTGACTTTATTTCTGAAAAAACACTAATAACTTTACCATACACTGAGTGATGTTGTTTCAAAACACTGACAAATAAAAAACCTCACCAATCTCAGAAGCCTGGGAAATCTCTCCTGAACAGCACTGTCACAAGACAAGAAAGACAAAAGGAAAACAGTGACACATATTCCAGCAGGCAAACACACTAGAGGTCTTCAAGGGTCCACTTGGATCTGAAAAACCAAGGTCTAACCCGAGAACCGAGCGGGTTCAGGTCCAAAACTTTGACGAGTACCTCGGACATGGGTCGGGTTCAGTATTAACCTCACACACAGAAATCATCTTATAGATAAGAGATCCATCAGCAAAATCCACTCACTTCATTATGCTGTCGGTTCATATAGGGTTTTTTTTGTTTGCAGAAGCCTTTCACTGGAGATCAGGTTGCAGAAAACACTAGCACAAATACACTGCAGACAACACTAGCACAAATACACTATCAATAAGGCTATCAATTTATTTTTTATCAAACTATCATGTTTATTTTTCAAATCCACTGGTCACTATTAAAAGTCGAGCACAGAAATAACTTGTTTCCATCAGGCAAGCACTAATAGAAAGTAGCCTAATAATAAATTGATAAATAATAAATAGTAATGGAGAAGTGGCCAAATCCGTCAGAAGGACGCTGGGATTTCTCCTGATTGACTGCGGGTCTGCAGGCTGTACACAAGTCAATGCCATTCGTTTGAGTCCTGTCAGGTTCAAAATTAAATCCCGTCGGGGCGGGACGGGTCGGGTCAGACTTGGGTCTCATTTCATCAGGTCTGTCTCTGGTCAGGTTTTATTTTTTTATGTATTTATACATGTTGGGTTTAGGTAAGGAGTTATTCGGGTTGTGTACAGATTTTAGGATCCAAGAAGACCTCTAACACACACACACACAAACACCATAATCACCTGTGCACTCCCAAGCCACTTCTCCTGATTTTTATTTGCTTGTGTATGCAAACACAGCAAATTATTTCTAAAAAAGTGTCATAAAGACACTTTCTAGAGAGACTGGACAACTTGGTCGAGCTTTCTGGGATGGTACTCAAAGGATTCAGGTCACTTCGAAGGGAGATGTCATTATACGAGTATAGGATAGCATACAGTAAGTCTAAGTGGACGTCCATGAGTCCCACAAGGCTCAATTCTTGCACCGCTCGTTTAGCCCATATATATGCTCCCAGTTAGTCAAATAATATGAAAAAAATCAAATTGCCTATCACAGCTATGCTGATGATATCCAGATTTATGTAGCCTCATCACCAAATGACTAAAGCCCCACTGACTCCCTCTGCCAATGCATTGATGAAATTAACAGTTGGATGTGCCAGAACTTTCTTCATTTAAACGAGGAGAAAAAAAGTCAAGACTTGGAGAAACTTGTTCATACCTTTATAACCAGCATAGTGGACTATTGAATTGGTCTCTTTACCAGCCTTCCTAAAAAGACCAGAATGCTGCAGCCAGGATTCTGACTAGAACCAGAAAATCTGAGCAAATCACACCAGTCCTCAGGTCGTTACACTGGCTTCCAGTTATTTTCTGGATTGATTTTAAAGTACTTTTACTCTTTTATAAATCACTCAATGGCCTAGGACCTAAATATATTGCAGATATGATCACTGAATATAAGCCTAACAGACCACTAAGATCATTAGGATTGAATCCGTTAGAATAACCAAGGGTTCACACAAAACAAAACAAAGGGAGCTTGTTTTAGTTATTATGCCATCTGCAGTTGGAATCAGCTTCCAGAAGAGATCAGATATGCTAAAACATTAGCCATATTTAAATCCAGACTCAAAACTCATCTGTTTAGCTGTGCATTTATTGAACCGATTGCACTGTATTTTATGTATAATAATTTTCTTTTTAAAATTAATTTTAAATCCATTTTAAATTCCTATTTTTTTTATGATTCATTTGACTTCTTTTTATGTTAAGCACTTTGAATTACCATGAGTATGAATGTGCAATATAAATAAACTTGCCTTGCGATAAAATCATTTGAAACTGTACCAGGTTCCGCACAGAATAGATTTCATTTTAGATATTTTAACCCTATTTGCAACACTCTCTCTGGGTGGATTGGTTCAGTTTTAAGATTTTAAACCCTACTACTGTCAGTCTCTTACATCAGAGCATGTACAAAACGCAAGATCATCACAAGAAAAAAAGAAAATCTTTTACCTTGAAATGGCTTACAGAAACATTCTCTGAATCTTAAACTTGAACAGGAGAAAGTATTTCTACTTCAACAGACATAGACGAGTTCTCAAATAACTTCGTGAATGAAAGCCATACAAGCTCAGTGAAAAAAAATTGTGTTGGGTGCTGTGGCTTTATTATACATGTATGAATGCACATGAGTGTATTCATGGAAAATTGATAACTGCAGACTCAATAGGTTATCAGAAAGAAAAAAAAAAAGTGACCCACCATTGATCTACATTCAAAAAAAAGCAATAAGCTATACACTTATTCTACAATGGATCTGTGAAATCCTATATATATTTTGCATTTAACGCAATGTTTACTCCCAGACACTAACATTAAATGGTTTGCGACATTCAAGTTAAAGGGATTCAAGTTTGACACACATATCTCTTAGAAGCCATAATTTACTCTATAATTAAACTATTTTCAAATCAGATGAAACAGCCTCAGATGACAGAGGAAAACAGGAGAAACACCGTTATAAATCAACAAATTAGAATTAAATCCCCAAATCACCATCCGTACAAACATTTACCATGAATGTATTGTAATAACATGAATCGTTTAAACCATTTTTCGCCAGAAATGTGGTATATTTCATTGAAAACTAAATTATAATATAGTCATTTATTACATTTATTATGAGTGAAGGAATATAATTATTTTTTGTTATAAAACTATGGCAGTTTGTGTGGGTGTATATAGTTCTTTACCAATGTTTAGACTATTGTTTTTAAAACAAATTTAGTTTTGCTAAAATCTTAAAGGGGGGTGAAATGCTATTTCATGCATACTGAGATTTTTACACTGTTAAAGAGTTGAATTCCCATGCTAAACATGGACAAAGTTTCAAAAATTAAGTTGTATGTTTGAAATACTCCTTCAGGTTTGCCACAAGTTTCAGAAAGTTTTTTTTTCCGAGTATGGCTCTGTGTGACGTTAGATGGAGCGGAATTTCCTTATATGGGTCCTAAGGGCACGTCTGCCAGCTCCCGTAGACCAGAGCAGAGACATTCAATGACCAGGGCGATAGAGCAAAATGTCACAAAAGAAGTGTGTTTTTGGTTGCCAGGGCAAGACAACCCTGCACAGATTACCAAAAAAAAAAAAAAAAACAGCATTAAGGGACCAGTGGATGGAGTTTATTTTTACAAAGCATCAACGGAGTTGTGCAAGTGTTTGTTCCCTGCATTTCGAAGATGCTTGTTTTACAAACAAGGCCCAGTTTGACGCCGGAGTTGCATATCGTTTATTTCTTAAGTATAATGCATTCCCAACGAAAAAGGGTCACGATCGTGTGTTGGAACCGCAGGCGGTGAGTAAAACGGCTTCAAATATCTCTGTGTTGTTAACTTAGCTATCGGCCCGTAAGCACATCAAGTAAACAACATGCGATGTTGTCATCAAACTGCACTTTCCACATGTACACCTTAAAAAAAAAAAAAAAAAAAAAGACGACATAAAGTGGAACTTATTCCTTTTCCAAAACCGCTAAGCAAATATATACAGTTTCAGTACATACCACATAGAGACGTCCTGCTCTAGTCGTTGCTGCTGCTGCTGCTCTTGTTAAATTTCAGCCTCTGGATCTGATTCTGGATCATAAATACACGGCTGAATCTTACTGTTAGCCATGGTTTGTTTTGGATGATGTTTTTTTCCTCACGGTAATGTCACAGTTTCCAGACGCTCTCAACGCAAAAGCCTACTCGCGCTCGTGATTCTTTAGCTCCGCCCACACGTCACGCCTCCAGCCGGTCGTGTTTTTCCGGGAAAAAAACGGTACAGACTATCTTTCTCTTATAAATATAATAAAACTAAAGACTTTTTGTAGTTATGAAGGATGCAGTACTACTCTATAGGTACTCAAGATTAGCAGGATATTGAGTGAAAACGAGCATTTCGACCCCCCTTTAAGCAAAATCAGTTACATTTAACCATCAAGTTAGAAGGAGCCATGCATATTCATGTATTCAGAATACTTCAATTTAACCCTATAACATTTAGATATTTTACTATTGTTAATATCAGTTCTCTTTACTGCTGAATAGGCTTTTCCGTTTTATTTCTCATTTTATATGCCTTCCTTCCCCTTGGCCCACCTCAAATCTTCAGTCTGCAAATCTGGCCCTCGAGTGAAGCTAACTGAATAGCCCTAAAGTAGTCTTGGCAGTGATGCCCTGATAACCATCAAAAAATATCTTCTAGCAAAACAGCCAATGAACCCCAGCTTAAAAATATGAACAAAGTTAGCTATGAGAGAAACAGAAATACAATGAAACCGATCCCAACAGCGCCAAAACAGTGTCCTCTTTACACCAGTACTCATTTTATTTTACAGTAGGATGAATTTATTCCTGTTTTCAGGAGCATTTCTTAACTCACTCTCTCTAGCATGAAAAGTTGTCCCCAAGCCATTTTATACAACAACACAGAGTTTTGGAAGAGTCATCTTCCTTCCATCAACTTCCTTCTTCACTGTCATCACTGTAGGCTTTTTGTAGCAGACAGAGAGCGGGATCTTATCAGTCACTGGCTATCCAGAAACTGCAGTCTGATTGGAGCAGGAATACAGTGACGGGGAAAAGATGAACATGAGCAAACAACTTTACTACATTATGCAGCAAAAAAACCAGTGGACTGAAATGCCACCATACTATTTCCTGTGGATGTATTAATAATTATTTTTTTTATAAAACTTTTTATAACGATCTTGATTTTTAAAAAAAATTATTATTATTTACTCATTTCCCTATTATAAGGCTGTAATTAGCTTCATGTGTAAAAAAACTAATGAGAAAAAAGCCCCAGAATCAACACAGAATGCAGCTACTGCTGTGAATTGGAGTCGAAGGAAGAAAGAAAATCAATTTCTGGATAATTATAAAATTATATATAAAATAATTTCTGGACATGTCAGTCCGTCACACACTTGCACATATGAATGCACTTATAACAAATGAACAGAGTGCCATATAAAAAACAGAAACATCACAATTTATTCAAACAACTTAATTTTTTTCTGAACCACAGTAACTAATTGATGGATACTCTGAAGCAGATTAAATAAACCACGAGCAATGAATTATGAATGGTTGTTCATGTGTTCACATCTGCAATGGCATGTTTTAATGATTATTTTTGATGATATTTCAGGTATATTAAGCACTACAAGACTGTGTGGGCCAGAATGGGACTATATGAGACTTTATAGACTATAATATTGTAACTGTCAGGTTCTCAAACTTTCTGACTTCAAGGCCTTCCATTGTCCACAACGATATCCAAAATGCCTGTTATAATCGTTTTACTACAGTTACTGTACAAACAGGTCTAGGATTTATGTCTACAGTATAAGGAACTGTGATTATTTTAAGTATTATTTCGGCTAATGTTTGACATTTACCCTTGTCACTGGCACTGACCTAATGTATGTGGTCTGATCTTTGAAGTCATCGCACAGAGGGTTCCTGTCCAACCAGAGCTCCACCAGCTTGAACCCCTTCACCTTATCCAGCTCTTGCTCTGACTTCAGCTGCAAACACAGATAGACACAGAAAATAAATTCTGTGGAGCTGGAAGTCGAGTAAATAGAATCTGAAGAATTAAAGATTGAGGCTAATACTGTGAGACGACAGTGATAATAGATGAAAACAGCAGGACCTGAGCGAATCTCACCTCATTATGAGACAGGTTCAGGGACTGCAGGTTAGGGACTTTGTCCACAAGTTCTGCAATGTCAGTCAGCTTACACAGCTTGTTGTTACTCAGATTCAAACATAACAACTAAGAAGAATCAAAGAAAGAGAGGCTTAATTATTTGTTTAAAATGAAGGATTTTCCAAAATGAGGAACATAAACTGCGGAGGAGATGATGAAATGCTAATAATTAAACCATAAAAATGTAAATATCAATATTTATATTAACTTTTATTTTTTAAATGATATTTAAAAGTATTACAAATTTATTTAGAAATGACTATGACATTTTTCAAGAAAGCATTTTATTTAAAAGAGCTTCAACTGTCCAAAAAGTCTGAATCCCTGCCTCATACCAAGTTATTGTATGGCTTCAGAAGAATATAGAATATAGTCATATGAATCAACTTTTTGGGACTTTTCTTGTCACTTTTGCAACATTTATGGAAAATACTGTCAACACTCTGTCAATAACCTCTTTTTGCGTTTCACAGAGAACACCATCTCAACAATTTGAAACATGACAGTTAGTAAACTTTTTTATAATTTTAGGAATTCAAATTTTGGAATGAATCATGAGCATTCCAACTAGAATACATTACAAAAACAAAACAAAACTTTTAAATATCTAAACTATAAAACAATCTAAACAAGACAATATCTTATTTCTAAACACCACATTCGAACAGAAACCTGATTAGGAAAGTATTGATGCCATATTCTCTGCAATAGCACACATATCAAAGAATCATGAAATTTAAAAGTATGTTTGTCGTTGTCTTAACAGTTGTTCTTTGCTTTCATCTGATCTGATGATTCTTGATTTTAGAATCACAGGTGACACAATTTCTGATCAACAACTATATTTGTTCATCTACTATTATGAAAGTGTTCAGATAAATAAAGTGATTCCTGGAATCAGTGTCTGAGCATGGCCTGCCCACAGCTGTTTACCCTAGAAAATAAAACTGCATAGTTTCAAGTTTTCACCAGCTGGATGTTTTGATTTCTTATTTTTGCCCAGACATTGTGGCTGAACTTTACTGGATTAGATGAAGTTACTATATTTATTCTTTAGTGCTGCCAGATGAAGAAAGCCGGTCATGAAGCAATGAACACCTGGCCTTTGACACACTTCTCAAACGATCATAGTAAACCTTCATGGAATTTGAAGCTACTCTGTCATAAACATTATTTAGCTGATTGTCTGAATGCCAAGAGAAAGTAGTCATGTGTCTTAGAAAAAAAAAAGCAAAAAATAAACAATAAAAATAATCATAATAAAGCTAAATACATAAAAATAAGCAAAAAATAAAGGCCTAATATTACTGAATTTGATGATGCACAAATTTGATGAGTTCACAAAATGAATCAAAACTTTCACTTACAGATTGCTTCACAAAATAATAATTTCGATTTTTCAAATCATATACATATATTGAATGAATCAGCTTTAATGTACTGTACTTATGAAAATAAAAGCAGTAACATTTCTTCAAAGTGTACAATTAACTTAGTTTGCAAAGGAGTGAACAGGTTCAAATACTTAATCTCAAATAACTTTACATAAACAAGTTCATAAAAAAAATAATAAAAAGCCTTTTCCACAAAATCTGTATTTTCTTTTGCTTTGAGTAAAACACTCACAGATGTAGAAAAAAACATCTGGGTCATGTTTGCATTTTTTCCTGTCACTTGCAATAATCCAAACTTTTTAGGATTAAAATTAGGATTAAGGGAGTGTCAGCCACATTAAAAAAGTTAACATCTTAAGTCATTTGTGGATTAATGCGTATTAGAGATGCAAACCGTTTAAAACCATTCAGTTCGATTTGGTGAACTGGTTCAAAAAGATCCATCGAATGATTCGTTCGCGAACTGGATATGACAAACTGATTTGTTTTGAACTCTCTCACAACAGACACGGAAGAGAAGACAATGCTGAAAATGTATTTGCTATTTTTGAAAATGTATTTTCGATGCTTCAAAATATTCTAACTGACCCTCTGATGTCACATGGACTACTTTGATGATGTTTTTCTTACCTTTCTGGACATGGACAGTATACCGTACACACAGCTTCAATGGAGGGACTGAGAGCTCTCGGACTAAATCTAAAATATCTTAAACTGTGTCCCGAAGATGAACTGAGGTATTACGGGTTTGGAACAACATGAGGGTGAGTTATTAATGACATCATTTTCATTTTTCGCTGAACTAACCCTTTAAGTCTTACCTCTGGGATATTCTCCTGTATGATTTTGATCACAGCTTGCATGCAGTTTTCTTGATTTAAGATCATCTCAATATTATGGGAAACCAGGTCTGATGGAAAAGAAACAACAACAAAAAAACAACAACAAAAAACAATTTAGAAAAAGCTCTCAACTAAATTTCTGACAAACAGGTAACTCTGGTAATCTTGACTTGGGAAATCTATAGTAATTCAGGGTTTTGGTTATTCAAACAGTATAGTTTTACCAGGATCAGTGCGGATGCTGTTCAGGTCGAGAGACTTCTGGGAACCGTCAAAGCGTTTGGACATGCATTGCTTCACAAAAACAGAACAGTTAAATGCAACAGCTGCCACCTGCAGGCCACAAGTGTTACTGCAGCAAGAAGCAGCTGTAGGTCAAACCTTTAAACGCTCCAGATCTTGTGGTTTCAGCTCGGTTTTTAGGACTGGAATGGAACAACTGTTCATAAGCACAGCCACCTGGAAAACAAGAAACATGTCAGCAGTTTCAAGATAGAACACAGTGTGAGAATGAGATGAATGCTTTACAGCAGATGACAGCGCTGTACCCGGTTCCCTTCACTGTCCGTGACTCTGTGTGTGAGTTTGCACAGAGCGCTAGCCGCAGCAGCATCCTCCAGATAGAAATTAACTTTATGTCCCTCTGTGGAGTACTAGACAAAAACACAGAGACACACTGTCAGACACAGATGAGACACATCAGCTAGTCCTTTGTGGACAAACAATATGGTTTAGCTAAACTGACCAATTCACAGCGATCACTTACGTGTAATGGAATAAACGCAATGGGGCAGAGATTCTGTAGTGATGTTAAAAGCCATTTCTTATCATACTTTTTTCCGTGTGGGATCTGAAATAAATGTAAAACATTTCAAATGCAGTAATCCAGTGGTTCCCAGCCGGAGAGACGGACTGAAATGGAAGATTGTATTATATTATGTTATTTTAAAATGTTTTTTTTTTTTTTTTGGTCAAAACTTTATTTTAACATAAAACATGTTTTTAGATAACATTTATGTTGTTAACACCCATTTTTTGGTTCATTTAGAGTCAGTTGTTAAAGGGGTCACATGAAGCGATTTCCTTTCTCTTTGGATTGTTTCAAGCTGTTCATGAATAGATATGATACTTAAAGTTGCAAAGAGTTTGTTTGGTCTTCCAGAAGAGAACACAACTAGAAATCAGTGGTTAAGTTGTATATACAGGCTGTTCCAGAACAGTTCAACCCAAATATTCAGATGTATTCAACACATTTACGTGAGGATGAGGAGAGTAGCTGTGAGAGTAGCCTTCAATGCCGGTTTTCTGACAAATAATGCTTACTCACAGTCTGTAAATTTGTTTTCATATTTAAAGTATTTGCCATTGATGATTCAAACGTGAGTTTTGAGTTTTGTTTGTCCTTTCTCACAAATGCAGATATGGTTTTATGTTTATGCAAGGCAACGCAACACGTAAAAAGACATTAGAAGTCATTATAATCATAAATTGTATCCAAATGCCTAGTTTGTGATGGTTTTTTTGGGAATCACAATGCATTGGATAGCTGGCGAATCAGTGCACACCTCGATTTTCAGAATGATGAGCTTAGTAAAAATCAACGCATTTCAGAAAGAGGAGAAACAATAATGTAAAGTATGTGGAAAATAATGTGTTTTTTGAACCTTAAACTCATTTCATTGCACCAAATAATGTTCTTTTTAAGTAACATCATATGACCCCTTTAATGTAATTATTTTAAAATTTCTGCTGTGGTTGCATTTAATAAAAACTTTTTTTTTTTAGTCTAGATTTTTCTAGTTTAATAACCTTCTTGTGTATTAATCAGTCTGCACCCCAAAATACAGTTCACCCCAAAATATATCTATTTTTTTTATTTCAGAGTTTCTATCTTCCGTTGAACACAAAAGAATACACTGTGAAGAATGCTGGTGACCAAACAACTGACGGTAGCCATTAGATGACATAATACCCAAAACAGCGGAGTCCAAACAGCTGAATAAAACATCACCATAATCGAGTGAAAAGCTGCAAGTTTGTATGAACCTTAATGACGGACAAACACACAGGTTTGTCATTAATTGATGGAGTGGAGTCATGTGGATTTTATCAGCTGTCTGGACTGGCACCCATTTACTGCAGAGGATCCACTGGTGAGCAAGTGATGCAAGTTTTAACAGGAATAGTTTAACTCTTACTGTAATTTTAAACCAGTTTTTCCCTCCTCTCTCTGCATCTTCTGCTCCGAATCTGTGTGCGTTTCCCCCTCCAATCTTGTCCATCCACCCCTCTCCTCTCTGACCGGGACGGTCATATGGAATACTGCAGGAAAGCATAACACCGATGAAACATTGATACAGTTATGAAGCTGAATCATTTGCAACAACACTTACAATCTGTGTTGTGACTTCCCATACTGATTATTCATCACAGACACATCACAGACACTGCCGCCCTGAAACCTGCTGCGGGGTACCGGCCCGAACGACTCTGGGGCTGCACCTCGATGCTGCAAGCGAACTGTACCACTGTGTAGACGAGCCTTGATGGACCCCCAACCTCCACGGACCCCCAACCAGCGGCCATCATGATCTCAAACACAAACATGCATCACAAATATCAGGTTTTCCATAAATGGCAATGTGCCACTGTATTTTTGATAAGATGTGCTTATCGGTTTCAATATTCAATACGCAAAACATGCAAATTGTCAAATAATAATAATAAAAACACCTCTAGCACATGCTGTTGAAACGTGTTTTCATAACAAAAATTTTACATTTCTTGAATGCAGCACACCATCTAATATTTTTAATAAGTCTATTTAATTTTTTGTTTAATTAAAAAAATTATAAATACAACAGATGTGTAAAGTTACAATCAATATTCTCCATGTTAATATTTAAATGAGAAGTCATGCAAAACATTAACAATGACGGTCATGCATTTTTACATTTATTAAAATTTTTATATTTGCTTGCTATTTATGTTTAGGATATTTTTAAGCACTTGTCATCCTAAAACAATCTTCTGCAGAACTACTACATAAAGAAGACATGAAATAGTCACAGTCAAACAACACAAAACAAATCATGAGGAATGGAATAGTATTCTAGCCATGTCTCGGTTCACATGAACAAAAATGTAATTATTTTAAATTAAACTTAGTCAGAATATAATACAATCAGTATATTGTACCGATTGTATGGTGGGGAAGTCGTGGCCTAATGGTTAGAGGGTTTGGACTCCCAATCGAAGGGTTGTGAGTTCTAGTCTCGGGCCGGACAGAATTGTGGGTGGGGGGAGTGCATGAACAGCTCTCTCTCCACCTTCAATACCACGACTTAGGTGCCCTTGAGCAAGGCATCGAACCCCCAACTGCTCCCCGGGCGCTGCAGCATAAATGGCTGCCCACTGCTCCGTGTGTGTGTTCACAGTGTGTGTGTGTTCACTACTCTGTGTGTGTGCATTTCGGATGGGTTAAATGCAGAGCACAAATTCTGAGTATGGGTCACCATACTTGGCTGAATGTCACTTCACTTTTTATACGTGTGCATAAATATTTAGTTTAAGTCTGATAGCAGCAAGGTGCGGTTTTACCTGTGAAAGAGCTTTCTGTGCTCCACACTTCTCGAACTACAGAAGAGCCACTCGGATCTAAAGGAAGGGAGGAAAAGTGTTCTTATGTTGTTAACTAGAAAAAAAACATTTAAGGGAATTAAAAAAAAAAAAGAATAGTAGAATACATCAGGCTCATCAAAACCCATAATGCATCAACAAGCATTAAGTTAATGAAAAACTACAATTCCCAAAATACACTTACATTCGGGTCTCTCGGTGCCAAAAAATAAATCTAATTCATAACATTGCTTTCCTGTTACGTATTCAAATATAGATTAATTATATTTAGCTGTGTGCAAACAATGCATTTTGTTAGGAGAATGTCGCCTTTGCAGATAATAGTGGGATCGTTTTTCCCGACTTTTCTACAGTTCTCCTTTTCTATGGCATGCTTCCTGGTTGTATGTTAGCTTATATGTCATTTGTAAGTTAAACTAAATTGCACAAATATTGCTAGCACCGTAGCGAGTTGCTTTTGTAAGTTTGTCAAAATTCGATGATAGAAAACTAAAACATTAAAATATTACCCATTTCTCTCATCTTGGGTGCACAGTGGTGTTAAATATCACAACTTTATAAGCCCAGAAACACATGCTCCTACATGTATTGCAACTTAGAAACGTATTTCAACAGTTTTAACTGCACGTTTAATCACGTTGAATTATCATCAGTATTTGCATTAAACAGTAATAGGGGGAGACATATCACTCACTCACTCACTCATCATCATCATCATCATAATCACCACCACCACATGCTTTACTTTTTTGCACCGAATAACGTTGACGTACTAAAGGTTTACTAATAATATAAAAACAACAATGATATAATGAAAATGTAAAGATGAGCAGCTGACCACAATCAAACTTGTCAATAATTCCGCATTAATATCATGACGTGCAACCTTTGTTCAGCAACATTACTGTTTCGCAAGACACTAAACCACATGTTGATGTTCAGACTTAAACCCTGATAACATTTGTACCTGAAGAACTCTCGCAAACCCGTGTAATCACAGACAGGTTAGGGTACCATTCCCGGTGTCGAGTCATCTTCAACCGACTCATCAATTTTTGATAATTGCGCGCGACCGTGTGCACGTGCTCTACTGACGCACGTGAAAATGTGCTTCATCTTGCGTTGAAAGCACGAGCGTGCGCAAGTCTCGGTCGAGAACAAACATTGAATGGCAATGGATCCGTTCGAAAACACAAGCATAGAAGGTAGTTGCACGTTCTAACTTACCTTTCTATAAATCAGATTTGTTTAAATGTACATTATGTATTGTACATTATGTATATGTATAATTTATTCAGCTGGGTTAATAATTTGCCTTTTTTTTTTTTGAGAACTGACATTTGAAAGTCGGTCCATTTTAAAACTACTTTTTTAGACTTTTGAAAGAAAATGTGATTTGTGTTGTGGCAAGTTTCTAGGGCTTTGCCATAGTTTCTAATGTGTTTTGAATTTTTTAGTTCCTTGCTATGTAGTAGTGTGTTGTAGGTGCTTGCCAACTTATCCAAGTCAAAAGAGCCTACTTCCAGGAGTAAATGCTACCCTGGTCACTAGGTATGGATTGGTGTGCAAATGAAGATATTTTGAAGAATGTTGGTAACTAAGAGTTGACGCCATTGACTTTCATAGTATTTTTTCCCCAACTGTTTGGTTACCAACATTGTTCAAAATATCTTTATCTTTAATAAGCACAGTGCAAAGCAAATTTATGTTGTATTCTGCTAAGTGAAAATCAGTGCAATTGCTTATAAAATAACTCCTCTCCCTCAAAGAAGCTACAAAATTTGAGATATCATTCATGTCTGTAGCATAATATGTGCAATAGGCTGATGCTTAATAAGGGAAAGATATTTTGAAGAATGTTGGTAACCAAACAGTTTGAAAAAATATTTGCATGTCAGTGGCTACCGTCAATCATTAGTTACCAACATTCTCCAAAATATCTTAATTTGCGTTCAACAGAAGAAAGATACTCATACAGGTTTGGAATAACTTGAGGGTGAGTAAATTATTATATAATTTACATTTTTGGGTGAACTGTCCCTTTGGATGATCATTAACTGGGTATCTTAACAGAAAGAATACACATACAATACTTTTATGGTATCAAATATTTAATAGACAAACTTTTATATGCAAAAAAAAAAAAACTGGTGATTTACAAGAACCTTTCCATTTTGAGAATTGAAGAACAATAGCAACACAAGTGCTTAATTAATACTGTTAACAGTAAAGCTTCATAGACCTGTAAAGCTGTGTAGTGACCCAAAGACTGTTCGGTCGTCTATTGATAGATCCAACATGAAATCATCTGTATATGCTAAAGTATATGAGGTCACTCTCAGCTTTGCTGCCCTGCTTGCTTGATGGCTTCACCCAGCAAAGTGATGAGAGAGGTCAGTCCGATGAGGTACCCATCCTCCCTGTTTCCCTCCACCCATGGAACATCATGCCTTAGCTGGACATCCACTGGGGTTGGGATGGTCTTTCCAAAATCGATCATCCATATGTTTGCTTTGCTGCTGCAGTCGTGGACAAAAAGTAAAGAGCTGCCTATGATCTGTGAGAAATTGAGATGATGTTAATTCAGCTCAAAATGGCAATTCTCAGATAATGGTGACAAGTTTAAAGTTTCACACTAACCTCATGTCTGTTGAAAAAGCTTGACTCCTTGAGGGCTTCATTCAGTGCCTGTAATCTGGATTCATATGCCTCCTGAGATACACAAAGTGATAAATTGAGGATATTTTGATGTATTTGAGATGTACTGTAATTGATTTTATTTTGATAGTAGTCAACATTTGAAGTAGATCAAAAAAGTAAAAAGTTGTCCTAAAACCAAAATGCGTCCTTGTTTTAGGACAACTTTGAACTTTTTTGATCTACTTCAAATTTTGACTACTATATTCAAATTATATTGTCAACCAGGCATATTTTGTGTAGAAAAATAATCATATAAGCATGCTTAAACTGTTTAAAGTCAACAAGAATCCCCATTCAAGACCAAATTTACTTTTAACAATAAAAGTCACATATTGGGTAAAACAAGATGTGCATACATGGGCTGAGTGGGTTTAATTTTATCAACTAAGAAATAACTGTCATTGTTCTGTGTCAAGATGCATACCTGTAATGTTTTCTTCTAAGTAATTTTTGTAAATGTTCCTTAAATATCAAAATTTAACTAAGGTCTAGTCCTGGCTTAAAGTGTTAGTTCAACCAAAAATGAAAATTAGGCCGTAAATAACTCACCTTGAAGTCATCCTAGGTGTATATGACTTTCTTTTTTCAGATGAATCCAATCTGAGTTATTTGAAAAATTGTCTTTGATCTTTCAAGCTGATTGATGCCACTCAGCGGGCGTTGCACTGCATCAGTCCAAGAGCAGTTTAATTAAAATGGTATCCATTTAAAAAAAAATGTCTCACACGACTCCCGGGGGAGAGCTAAATCTGTAGCAAGTCGATGCATTTTTGAAAGGAAAATATCCATAATCACAACATAGTATATACTTGAATCTAGCTTGCACTCGCACCTTTTTTGATGGATGTGCTTTTTATTAAACTTCTCTTGGACTGAAGGAATGCAACACAACACCCATTGAGTGGCATCAAACAGTTTAAAAGATCAAAGACTATTTAAAAAATAACTCCTACTGGATTCCTATAAAAGTCATATACACCTAGGATGACTTCAGGGTCAAGCCTAATTTTAATTTTATAGTGAACTAACCTTTTAAGCTAATCCCTTTTTGTGAAACCGGGCCTTTAAGTATGAAATGGTGTGCACTCACTAGAATGTGAACCTGCCTCCTGGTGAAGTTTAACAGTGTTTCTGTTATTTGAGCTTCTGTGCATGTCTTGTAAAAGTCTCTTAATACTTTACCGTTCCCCATCTGGAAAAAAAAATGTAACAGAAGTCAAAAATCAATATAAATGTCCACTCACACTAAAGACAATGACTATAATGATATAGTTTTAACAACTGTTTTAAATGGAAAAGAATAACAGAGTCCACTGCACAAAAATAATGAAAATGCAAAATTGTTGCAATCACCTCCAGAACATTAATTTCTGGCTGATCAATGACCTAGGCAAAGCATTGACAGCCAATCAGAATTAATCCTGCTTTAAAGATCTTGAGCATTTAAAGCAGCAGACAAGAGAAATGCAGCACATGCTTATATTATCGTTATAGCCAGGGTGTGATTTGTGTGTGTGTGTGGGGGGGGGGGGTGCTTTTGAAAACGTTTTATGAAAAGTTTTTGATATGACAGAAACTGTATTTTAATGTGATCACAGTTTAATAAAAACATTGTATGTTAGGCCTATTAATTGTAATGATTTAATTTCCACGATTGTTCAAACATAGAAATAAATTATATAGAGAAAGTGAGCAAAGAACACAATGGAGCTTTTTGAAACTCCAAATCAGTTAAACCATTACCATGTTTTGTTTTATATTTAGTGGTGGAAATGGGCTTTCATACCAATTGTATTGCGTAACATTTGATTCAGGTCAGGACTTAAAACCAAGTGTCTCGAATCATTTGATTCAGATCGGGACATCAATCACAGCGGGTTTGCGAGATTATTTTATCCCCACCAGGGATAAAAATAATTCAGCAGAGGCAGGGATGCATAGACCAGAAGGCAGGAACCACCGACAAATCATTCCCTGGTTATAGTTATCATTGTGATCAGGCCTTTAGCCTCATGTTTCGTACCACTATGCCTTCTATGCGGAATCCCAGTGAGGAGGTGGAACTGCTGTCATCCCTCCACTGCAGGTAACGCAGCTTCGTCACACCTTTCTGTGCGTGTTCTTCTGCAGTGGGAGCTTCCGGATCTATTTTCATCATCTTTTGATACATATCAGCGCGTACACTGGCATTGGTCCTGGCCTTAATGATCTCTTCCTCTTGGTATGTCCTGCAAGTGATGCCATAAGTTCAGATGGTACTGCATTGTTCAAATATTGTACATTTATAAAGGTCAATGAAGCATAGAGTAGCAAACTATTACTTGTGTAATAGACAGTAGAACTCTGTATGCTAGCTACTACTAAATATTGTAGAAACATAATTTTCTGTAAAGTTGCTTTGTAACGATTTGTTTTGTAAAAATTTGTGTAATACTAATATTCTGTCTTGCAGGCAAATGCATCATGATTTTATAAAACCTACCCACAAATTACATTATTTTAAAGTATTGTCTCTCATTTTGAGATTCTCAGCTACTGTAAGCACTATGGCTTAAGAGAACAAATAAAATCTAAACTAAATATCTTAAGTACAAAATTAATCAGTATTTGAAGTAAGGGTTCATTCCTTCCTACCGGACACCCATTTTGCAGTCCATGATGACAGGATTTTTGAGCCCGCTAAGCAGATCTTTTAGTCGGATGTATCGCTCTCCATCCTGACTGATGGGCCCGAAATAATGAGGCACAAACTGATAGAGAGCGTCAGACATGAGGGCCTGTAGACAGATGGCCTCCACCTCACAAAACCTCTTCAGCACCTCACCGCCCTCACTCAGCCTCACGTTACCTAGACAGAACATACAAAACTCATTTTCTCTCTTCAGAATAATGGTTTTGGACCAGGCAGAGACAAAAGGAATGCTCAAACCTATTTTACACCTATAACCTAATGGATTTTGATAGAAAGTGTAGGTATGGTCAGGGTCAAAATCCTGAGTACCTTCGTGTCCTGCAAGCTGGATCCATGAGGTTTGTGTACATTTGGACCACTGCATTATGGTCAAAAACGTTCTCCAAGATCGACACTGGGAAAGAAATGGGAGTCATTTAGGGGCAGAGATCTAACAGTACCTTAAAACTATTTTTTGGGGTTTCATTTTCCAAATTGGTTCATAAAATAGCTTGCTTTACAGTTATACTCTACCCATTGTGAAACTGTTCAGACCCAAAGACATTGCCTACTGCTGGTCTATTATGGGGTACTGTATATTGCATGTTTATCAAGTATAAAATTTGAAGATAAGTTGAATTTGTTTTGGGAATATTGGAAATGTGACTGTGACACGCTACTCTGACCCTATCTCGGTCTACAGTACTATGCAAATAGCTTATTCAAATACGCAGTGCTATGGGTCCACTTTGAGAATCATGCAAATTGTCTGATACATTTCAGTGCACCGAAAAAATACAGAACATTTCAGTTAGTCCACAGATCAGACTGAACCTGACGTCAGTTCACTGCTCCTGAGAGATTCTGCAGAATCTAGATAAACTGCTTTGTGTTTTCTAAGCCTTCCCAAAATTATACTCACCTTCTTCATGGTCTGCCTCCTGGCAACAGTGTCCTCATTTTCACTGAAAACCTCATCACTTTCTGCTGAGGAGTTGAAGGAAGAAGAGGACGAAGCTGAGGAGTGAAAGAGAACCCGAGAGAGAATAGGGTGGGGAACTAATTCTTCCTCACCATCTTTCGCCATACTTTTCTCCACGAAATGTTCTCCATCCCGTGATGACCCAAGCGTTTGTGTGTTTCTCTGTCTGGAACCCCAACTCTTCTTCCTGTGCAGTCGTTTGTTGCTAAAATCTCCCTCATTACTCTCATCGATACTCTCCAGACTTCCTCCCAGTCTTTCCCTCAGTTCGATCTTGCTTTTCCACAGGCTTTTCTTTGTTGCCGCATTCATTGCCACTTTTGAACCCTCTTCAACAAGATTTTCACTTGCCGTCATACTCTCTTTCACTTTCTGCTCTTCTATGTCTTTGTTCTTGGTCGTTTCTCCTGTAGGTATCTGTAGAGGATCCATGCAATTGCGCTTCAGATGTTCTGGTTTCATATCCTCCGCTTCCTCATCTGCATTTGTCTGCATTTCTGCTGGATCTTCAAGCTTGGATGAAAGGACGGCATGAGCAGAAGCCAGTTTAGGTCTGGCTCTGAAGCCAGTTTTCTTGATTGAGGATGGTGAGAAATCAAAAATCCTTTCTTCTATGGCATCTCTCATTGTCTCCCCATCACTTCCATTGCTTCTCTTTTCTGTCAATGTGCTCATTCTTTCTGGAGGAGAATCCAAGTATTTCATGAAGCTGCTTGAAGGGAAATTTTCATCAGAAAATGGACAAAACTCCTGTTTTGTTATTTTGAGCTCCAGAAAATAATCTGATGGGATAAACAAAATTTGATAAACCATACCTAAAGATGACAGATGAATAGACCGATGATATCTTAATAACATAATACAATATTCAATATCTTAATAATATTGTTATTTAAAGAGGCACATTATGTAGGGAATTTCCTTGACATATACAAAGCCTTGGTGTAAAAAATATTGCCGTCACTTGTGATTTCCTATAGAAATCGATAAAAAAACAAACATTATCTTGTCCAGGAAATAGCCCACATATGCTAAATGGCACAAAGTTCAAAACAATACTTGTAGGGGGAAAAAGCATGTACTCCCACGTACCTGAGTCGCCAATCTTTCATCACTCCTGTGTGTTAAACTGAACCCACCAGTAGTTCAGCTAAACCAGCTAAAGACTTGACACCAGTTTAAAGTCTTGCTGTCAGCGTTTTCCAGCAGTGCTTTGCATAATGTGACATCATGGTTTTCCACAACATATCTGACAATGAGCTTTTTTGAGGTTGGGCCGACGGCTGGCCCACACTCTCTCTAATGTGAGAGCAGCTCATACTCTGACAAATGGTCCATATACAGCATGTGTTTCCATGTGGAAATTTTTATTTAATCAGCATACAGATTTCACAGGAATTGAACCTTTACTCGTGATACCATTTACAGTAAACTATAGATTTAGATAATAAAAATAATAATCACTTGTTTTTCGGTGGCTATACATCTTGCCACAAATTGCCATTTAATTCTGAGCCATATTAGAGTCTCTCTACAATTATGTATTTATAAAATTAGCATAAAAATACAATATTATGCATATTAATACAGCCAATATTGACATATTTTACAACTTTACTTATTCTGTTTTTCAGATATAAAATATATCATGTTAAAGTTATGATTATAAATGTCCATAAATAGATTTCAGTAAAGTAATATCCTATTGATATTTCTATAATTTTCTCAGCATTTTTAAAAGTGGAATACATGTAAATGAATGCAAATTAATGTTATTTTCCAGACAAAAACCACAAACAAATGACATTCTCCCCCTTTGGTTATTTATTGGCACAGTGTCACTGTTTTCATTGTGGAATATAATAATAAGAAGAACAACAAAGGATATGTCTAGAAGGGTCAGTTTTATCTCAACATTTGGTAGACAATAAATGGTTAATATACTGAATACTTGTGGTTGTCTACAATAATGATACAAGAGATTAGGGCTAGCATCAAGTCCAAATTTTTTTAAAAAGGACATTGTTACCAAATCTATGAAATCCAGTGGGTGGCCTTTGCTTTTCATAACCTTTACCCTCATTTAAAAGACAGCTCCATTCGCTCTCTAGCAGCTTGAACAGACACCAACACTGTTTTGATAAGTTTTATCTGTGGTGTCTGTTAACACTTGAGATGACTGTAACATGCTCTGGGACAAATTCCTGTGCCTCAAAATCATTTCTCCATCCCCAGCTTCACAGGTGGGTTCATCTTCAGCAAGTTCTATGGAGTCATCCTCACTCTCCTCCACCCCCACGTCTGGAATGGATTCTTCCGCCTCCACTGATTTACACCCTATGTCATCGAAACGTTCTATAATAATGGGGGAAATCCAACAAATGTATTATAGTGGCTGTATAAAGAAATATGATCAATGCAGTGAAAATTTCAGTGATTAAACCAGACTTCACCTGGTGCCTTTCCTTCATCCTGTGGTTCAGACTGATCATTTACATCATCTGGTTCATTATTTTCCTCTTGTTGCATTACAGCCTGAATCAATGAAAACACTGTATGAAAAATGTTGTTAACAAAGACATTCGCAGAAGAAACACAAAGTCACTATTTCAAGGCTAGAATGCCCATAACATACTGTATACAAGATTAAAAGTGTAATTGCAAGTTTTTATGATTTGTAGCCCACAGATTTATGGATTACAATTTTGGAGTACCGAGTTTATACGAAAAAAGTCTGAATTGTGAGAAAAATGTCATGAACATCTTTTTTTTTTTATTGCAAAAACAAGCTTTCATACATTTGTTCTCCCTTGAGTACTAAGGTTTGAAAAGCCTCATTAATTACAAACGCATTACATATTTACACGCATTCACATCTACGTTTGCATACTTTTGTAGAGTATGCTCTTGGCCAGTGTCTTGTATAACTGAACATTAAATGCTCAATTTTAGAGAAGCGTACCTTTCCACGAGTCCTGCGACCACCCAGATTAAACTGCAGGAAGCTGAGAAGGATGATCAAACTGAGGAAAGTAAAGTTACTCATCACCCCGATGAGCGCTGAGATCAGGGGGAAGTGATACAGCAGGTACCTATGAAGATCAGACAGATTCATAAAGACCTCATCATCTGTTTGACGAGACAAATGTTGGGCTGATCTCAAACACAGAGCACATTATTTAAATTAACAATAAATGTAAAAATGTGAGGACTTTTTAAGTAACCCAGCAAAAAGACAGGAATATACACACCTGATGCCTGTAAAGTGAGCAAAGATGTAGAGATGAGCTCTGTAGATCTGAATACGCTGGGAATGGATCTCAATGATGGCTCCAACAATGGGGTTGTACTGAACAGAGAAAAGAGAGAGTCAAAAATATACTAAATGAGCTCTAAAATCTAGTTCCACTTCCCATATACTGTACATAAGCTGCTAAAGGTATTCTAAGTTTTGTAGAGTTTCTATGTGGTTGCTAGGACTCCATGACTCACAGAATCATCTTTGAATTCAGAGTACAGCTCCACCATGACTGACTGCTTCTGCTCCGACGCTCCTGTTAACAGCAAGGGGGAGAAGGCCACTGTGCCCAGAGCCTGAAGAAGAGAGGAGCGATAATGGAGCATTGCCTGAGACACAAACAGAGAGAGAGAGAATGGGAGTCGATCTGACATCTTACCATAGATGCATTGTGAAAACGAAGAAAGATAACAAGGCTCGCCCTGATGAACCTACATTTTGAAACAGTTACTTAATAGGAAATGTCATGTGAAAATTTAAATTCTGTTATGGAAAAGCACCATAAAATGACTTGAAGTGTGCTATATTCAAAGTCTGTTGAAGCCATTTGACATGAATCATGTTAATGCTTATAGAAATGTCATTTCTGTGTGAAAAATTCCTTTTAAGCATTAAATGAATTTGACTGGTTGGATAATTCACATTTTAGATACTGAGTGTAATCTATCAAGAAGAAAATATTTGCTGTACACAATAAACGTAAAAAGGTTGTTTTTTTTGTCTGTGTACATGGCTCCTGGTTTGCATACTTACAGAACGTGCCGATCTGTCAACAATCGGACCAGCTTTAGAATAGGGATTCATTTTTACTAGGAACATTCCCAGCTCCTGGTTGGCTGGAGACTCTGGCATTTCCAGCTCTAGTGTGATCCGATAAGGCTGACCGTATGTCATTACCTGTAGTAGGCAGGAAAGAGAAAAACGTATCTAAAATACATTTATTTCATCATGTATAGTTCAAATCTATGAACATATTTACTGACATTTTGCTCAAGACTTGCTGATATAAATAATAATTATCATTACACTTTATTTGGAGAACTACTTGTGCAAAATGTACTTTCGTAATATAATGCGTAAAATATGTTTTAATGTCATTGATGAGGATTGTATGAATTTAAAATAATATTGTTCTTTAAATGAAAGATATTTAAAGCGTATTTCCAGTTTAGCACAATCAAATATACATCAGTATAACTTTAGTTTGACTTCAGCACTACTTCCACAAAATTAAAGTGCATTACAAAACTGGTTGTTCCAATTTATCAGACTTTTAAGTATATCAATTTAGTATACTAAAATTTCAATTGCAGTATATTTTTATTAAGAACATGCATGTAGTTGGCTTAAGGTTAAATAAACGTATTTAGTGTATTTATATTTCACTAGGACAATATACTACTAAAATACTCATATATATCCACTGTGCATAGTATGCAAATATTCTTTGTCCACATATATTCTGACTGCACAATATGTGCAGCATGCAACCAAAGTATGCAAAGTAAAGTGATGTCAACCTTTATTTTTAACAAAATTTTCCCCCGGATTTATTTGATCAGGCTGGATAGATGCAAACTAAATTTATTACTAACATCACTGAACATAAATTAAAATAAATATGTCATAGTGACATTAGAGAACAATGTAGAATGCTAGTATTTGAAACACTTATGACATAATATACACATTTCTACATACTATACTAAACCAAAGTCCCTGCTATAGTCTTTGACTAAGTTCAGCAATAAAAGATAATAATAAAAAAAATTATAATAATAATTATTTATAATAATAAAAGGACCTTTAAAATAAAGTTTGGTTAAAATTAAGAAACTACGCAAGGAAGAGTTCAAGGATGATTACCTGATGTTTTCCATTTTTCAGTAAAGAGACATTAGCCACAGGGAAAGAACACAAAGAGTGATGAGGAGATAGACAATCAGTCCTGCTGATCAGAAACACATTTGACATGAACAAGCAGATGACAACCATCAAGAGCTACCACAGTCAAGCCTCTGATGAATCTAGGCTGATTCTGTGATATTACTGTAATCTGAGCCTGTTCTCATTTCGACTGCATGTGAATTATCAACATGATCAAAACATTGCTGAGAAAAATTTAGCATGCCTCTTTTTAGCTAATAGTTTATACATTTTAGCAAGTACAGTTGTGTTCAAAATTATTCAACCCCCTAGAGACTACAGTACTTTACAAATACAAGCTTTTCTGAAGATCCAGGATATAATAAAACTTGCATCTATAACAGTTCACTGGCATATTAAAAGTGATATTGTCAATATGTAATGTAATATATTTGAGTTATGAGATTTTTTAATAATACTGCTATGTCATAATTATTCAACCCCTATTCAACATTGCTGTTTTTAAATCACTTATTTGCATGGTGGGGAATAAAACAGTCTCAAAACACAATTAAGCCTTTAGAAACTCTATTAAAAACAGAATTAGCTTGAGCCGTTACACATACAGTTAGCCCATGCATGTATTGAAGTTGAGTAGCAAAAATGTCAACAGAGATCTCACAAAAGCAAAAGAGAAGAAATATTGTAATACTTTAGAAAGGCTAAGGCTATATGAAGATTTCCAAGACATTGAAAGTTCCTAGAGACACAGCTCTCAGCTTTATTTCTTAGCTTAAAGTGTGTTTTACCAGAAAACCTTTGAGGGTGTGGAAGAAAAAGCACAATATCATAAAATGTTTAATCAGAGCAACTGAGAAAAAACGTGCAATGTACAGCCAAAGACTTGCAAGATGACCCGATGAAAGGAGGAAAACCATTTCAATGCAGTGTATAAGAAGAACACTAGACAAGTATGGCCTTCATGATGAGACACATCGATAAATACTACTCTTGATCAAGAGGAACAAAAAGCCAACTTGAACTTGATAAAATTCATTTGTGTGGACCTGTGGAGCTCTGGAGGAATGTTATATGGAGTGATGTGACCAAACTGGAACTTTTTGGACCCATGGATCAGCGGTATGTCTACTGCAAAAAATGACAAAACTAAGCAGAAGAACACCATCTCCATCCTCAAACTTGGAGGTGGATCAGTCCTGTTATGGGGTTTCTTTACTGTAGCAGGAAGTGGAAATCATGTCTGTATGAAGGACATCATGGATTCTTTGAAGTATCAGGCCATTTTGACAAGAATTGTGATGCCTTTGGTGCAAAAACTGAAGCAGATGATGAATGGACTTTCCTGCAGGACGGTCATCCCAAAGTACACATCCAAATCTACTTCTGCTTGGTTCAGGGATCAGTCATGGAATGTACTTGAGTGACCTGTTCAGTCTC
The DNA here is from genome assembly GCF_003368295.1 of Carassius auratus. Lineage (NCBI taxonomy): Eukaryota > Metazoa > Chordata > Actinopteri > Cypriniformes > Cyprinidae > Carassius > Carassius auratus. The sequence continues at coordinate 14,583,816 of NC_039256.1, forward strand.
AAGGCTTAATTCTCATTTCAAATATCTGGTTGAATTTGAAGAAAGCAGTGGCAATGTGAAAACCAAAGATTATCAGTGATCTGAAAGCTTTTTCAGGTGTGGAATGGGCCAAACTGTAGTAGAGAGGTGACAGAAGCTTCTAAACACTTACAGACAGCGTTTATTGGTGATGTTAAAGAATAAAAGATTCTGCACAAAGGGGGTTGAATAATGATTTTGAACATCAATGTTAAGAGCCAATTCGAATTTTATCATGATTCATCAATGTTCCATTCTCAGAATCACTCAAAAGTGTATTAACAAACTTTCTCTAATACTTTACTGATGCCTTTGTTAAATTTATTTCATAAAATGTCCTCCACAGCAAATTGCCTTGCAAGTCAAGGGGGTTGAATAATTTTGAACACAACTGTAAAAGGCCTTTAAGTATAAATCTAAAAATCTATTTCTTTAGGTCTTTTTGCTATGAAGCATAAGAACAACATTTATATTATTAGCAATATTCCAGGATGAACACTTACTGGACTGGAGCAACTTATTTACTTAATTATTCATAAAAAAGAAAGAAAAGAAAAAAAAGTCAAGTTAAAATATAAATCAAATATGTATATCATATATGATATAATCAATATATCAAATTTGATCCATCAGGCTTTTGAGGATATTTTTTATTTGTTAATTTCTTCAGTCATCATTATGTTGCAATACATTTTTTCTCCACATTAAAAACTTCAGAGCTTTGATCATAAAACTAAGCATCTTGATCTTACTAAGACATTGTTGATAAATAGAGAGACAAATCATATCTATGTTAGTCTGCTTCACTGTTATCAAGATCTCATTGATTTACATTACAAGCTATGAGAATGAATGCTGTTAGGAAACATCCAAGAGAAATCCTGTCAGTCTGGACTACATCAGACAAAATGCAGCACGTATCGTATAACCCCTATTAAACCAAGCTCTTACTTTTTTGGCCATATAAATATCAGCAACTCAACCAACTTTCGTATTTTGGGCACAGTTAGGCCTCTGAATAAAAGTTTTTTTTTATCCTTTTCGAGTATGAGCTCCACATTATACTACACAACACTAAATGTTTAAAATAAATACTCAACAAAAACACATATGCAAACTTTTTTTTTCTATTTTGTCTAAAGGTTAAATAAACTAATCAATAAAAATAAAAATATTTTTTGGAAATTTGTCTTCAGAAACACTTTTTGTAATGCTGGTTGAAAGTCTCTTCACATCCCGGTATCATTAAGTTAAGTGATTTAAATATATTTATCTGTATTTATATATTCTGTATATGTTCCAATAAATGTCCATCCAATCAAAACGCTCTGTCTGAGTGATAATGAGGGGGGTTGGGTCTGCACTTGACGTGGAGGGTGTGGAGAAGGAGGGCCTTTAGTCGCCGTGCATCTGCATCCAAAGCGCATGGCGACTGCAAACCTGACATTGCCATCAAAAGCGGACCGCTTCCAGTCAAAGCAATCGCTCTCTCATTCCAGGCAATGAACGCCATCTCTCTGCTCTCCGCGTACCAGGTGGAGCTACAAGTCAAGGTGTCTGTCACGCCAGGTAAGACACAGTGGGAAGAAATCTGTGTCATCACAGATCTCTAGCTCTGTCTTCAGAGAAATGCCGTTCAGCATGGGCGTAGGTTTGGTCTCAGCTTTGGTGGGGACACGCGTGTAGCCCGCGCGTGTAGCCTGTCAGATACCCCGCTTCCAATCAAATTACGGCGTTTCTTGTACTGTCGTCGTCCTGGCCATTAGAATCGATCCAAATAGCAGTGAGTGCAAAGATCCAAATAGCAGTTCAAAGGTGCTTGCTAAATACTGGTGGGGACAAATTTGCCATCTCAAAATATTGATAGGGACTAGTACCTAGCATCCCCCCCTAAACCTACGCCCATGGCGTTAAGGCTGTGGGCAAGGCCATGGCCACAATGGTCATTCAGGAGAGAGGACGCTGATTTAATTTGGCTATTCTCTCTAACAGAGAAAAGCCATTTTAGATGCACCGGCATTTAAAGAAGGTATTTTCAGCTCACAGAGGGTCTTTTCGGCTCAGCGCTGATACTGATGCAGAAAAGGGATAATGAGGCATTGCAGTTTTGCATGCCAAGGAAGATGCAGACTGCACCCCTTCCTCTTCCTCGGCAGACCTTTGCGCAGGCTATAGCTCGCCCACCCCCCAGTTTTCGCATTCCTAGGCGACAGAGACAATGTGTGAATGCAGCAGCAGGTCAGAGTGGCGCAACAGAGCAGAAACCCATCTGGCCCAGGAAACATTATTCACCCGCAAGAGCTCAGATGGATCAGCCAGCTCCTCATCCTACCCAGGTGATGTAGATGAAGAAAAAGGGGACTCACAGCCCCCCTCCCCCTCGCTAGTCCCTGACCCTCAGTTGTTCGGATTTCAGCAAAAAGGGATGTTTACAGATGTTCTGTGGGGAAACCAGAGTTGTGCAAGGGGATGCAGAGCAGTGTAGAGAACAAGAGACGATGAAGTGGTGCACACAAATGCTCAAAGTAAAAAAAAAGTTTTCACTGTTTCCTCAAAACATTTTTTAAAAAACATAATATCCCCAAAAATGTTGAAAAACACTTTATCAGAACACGCTGCAAGTAAACTATTGGCAAGTGTGCACACAGTTCCGCTGGATGCTGAGGACAGTACAGAACGGTTACAGACTTCAGTTCGTTCAGATAGTCCCAAAATAAGATAAATTCCTGGCCAAATTTTGGAAAGGGAAAAGTGTTTATTTTCGCACATGGCTCATACTATTAAGTCTGATGGCCTCAACTCTAATAATCTTTCCCTTTGGCAGAATATTTATAATATTATATTTATGCGTTGTCCAGGCCAGGAACGTCATAGCAATGGATGCATCATTGTTCGGCTGGAGGGAAATTCATAAGGGCAGAACAATGAATTGGGGATCCCCATCTGAGCCACTGTCACATAAACTACTTGGAAATGCTGGCGTCTTTCTGATGTTGAAGGATTTTCTTACTTTTCTGAAAGGATATCAAGTTCTCGTTGGAACGGACAACACTACAGTTGTGGCTTACATTAAGAGAAAGAGAGGTCTCAGATCACTCCATTTACACATGTTGGCATTCAAACAGATTTTTGTGGAGCCTTTGTTATCACTGAGGGCGATGCACTAACAAGAGATCATGAACCGGGGTGCAGATCTGCTGTCCAGGGGAAATCCCCTTTATGGAGAGTGGAAGCTGAACATGGAAGTGGTCGGTCAAATTTGGAGCATATATGGCAGAGCAACAGTGGATCTTTTTGGGTCGCAGGACAATACTCAATGTCCTCTGTTCTTCTCTCTGAAGGATCAGAGCGTGCCTCTGGGAATAGACTCACTGGCGCATGAGTGGCCTTCGCACTCTCCTGTATGCGTTCGCATGGATAGTATTGATATCCCTAGCCCTTCATAGAGTGAGTGAGGAGGGACAGAAAATGATATTGCTGTATGCAGAGCCACAGTCCCTTCCACTGCGCAGAAATCTGCCGTCACAGGCCGAGGGAAGATTTTTAATCCTTATCCAGAACACCTGGAAATGTGGGCCTGGCCAGTGAGTGGCTAAATTACGAATGCAGCTGGTCTGCCAGACAGTGTCATCAGAAGTATACAGAATTATAGGGCCCGGTCCACTCACTCACTCACTCTATGAATGTAAATGGGGTGTGTTTGAGCTTTGGTGCGCGGCTAGACACATAATCCCCATTCAGAGTTCAATGTAAGTTATTCTATGTTTTCTGCAGGATCTGATAGATCAGGGCAAAGCGTTCTCAACCATAGTGTTTCTGGACATGATATCTGCCTGTCATGTAGGTTTTGAAAACAATACTGTTGAGCAGCATCCTTTCTTATTCAGGTTGATGAAGGGCGTGTGTCTCAAAACCGATTTCTCCTTCATGGGGTCTGGTTCTGGTGCTTGATGCGCTTTCTGCTTTCTGACTCCAGTTGAGCCACTGGACAAGGCTGACCTAAAATTATTTTTAAGATGTTTCAAATGTGCTGCTGTTAGCTTTGGCTATTGGAAATTCACACACTGCTTTTATGCTCAAGATGGTCAATTCTATTATTCCTCTTGAGTTAAGAGAGTATCACTGTGACTCAGTGGTAGAGCACTGCATTAACAGCACAAAAGGTTGTGGGTTCAATTCCCAGGTGAACGCACAGACTGGTAAAATTTTAAATTATATATATATATATATATATATATATATATATATATATATATATATATATATATATATATATATATATATATATATATATTAGGGGTGTAACGGTTCACAAAATTCACGGTTCGGTTCAATACGATACACTGGTGTCACGGTTCGGTTCGGTACGGTTCGGTATGTTTTAGATACAGCAAAAAGAAAAAATTGGCAGATAAATTTCCTTGATTTTTTAAAAATGTTTTATTAAAACTAACAATGTTTTTTTTTTTTTTTTTTTTTTTTTTTTTACATTGAACTGATACAGCATACTGTATAAAACAAAAACAGCTCCTTATAAAAAAAAAAAACTGAAAATGTTATATTGTTGTAGTAGTTATGAACAAATACAAAGATGTAACTTTTTATATGGAACTCTATAACTGTTTATATTGAGTGTGTTTTTACTCAATTGGTTCTTTATAGGGCTTATGTTTTTTGGAGCAAAGCAGGAATTACGGTCTGGCTGAAATGAGCTTGTGAAGGAATATTGTAACGGGGCTCAATTACATTAAGCATGTTCTTAAAACCTGCGTTTTCCACTACAGAGTAATGCGCTCGCTCACTCAGTAAGCGCTGAAGGCTCCTTACAAAATGGCCAATGCGTTTAACAGACCAGAAATAGAAGATCCTCCAATAACCAACAGGTCTGGTGTTTGGGTGCACTTTGGATTCCCCGTAAACTATAATGGTGATGATAGAATGAATGGTAAATAGTAAGGTCTCATATCTGCGACTATAATGTAAATGTAACGTAAATGTAGCCTACCAATCCCCACGGTGATGTCTTTTGCCCTGTTTGAGTCAGTTGGAAATGTCTGTCTAAATGCTGCGGGGATAGTTTGTTGTGTGTATGTTTCTCCTTTTTTTCGTCTTTTCCCAGATACTGACACACTAAGGTGATGTCGGCGTAAATGAGTTGACATGTTTTAAGTATTCCCGCTAGTGTTTTTTTTTTGTTTAGTTTTTTTGTATTCCCGCTGGTGTACCCTATTGTCATGTATCAGATGCGACATACCGTTGTTTTTTTATCCACCACTCTCTTGCCATCACCATTATAGCTTACAGGGAATCCAAAGTGCACCCAAACACCAGACCTGTTGGTTATTGGAGGATCTTCTATTTCTGGTCTGTTAAACGCATTGGCCACTGCGTACCGTGCATGAACTGCTCGCTCACTCAGCGTGTACTGAGTGAGCGAGCGCCTGACCAAGTAGCATAACATAAACATAAGTTGGTAGGTATTTTTTCTTCAGGGGTGTCAGGGGCATTGCCTGTTACATCATTTGGGTTATTGCACTACCTTGTTGAACGCATTACATTATATTTCACACACTTTTTTATTTCCCAAATATAATTAATTAGTCCAACGATCCGTTCGGTACATAATGCATATTGCACACCGAAAGCCTTGTACCGAACGGTTCAATACGAATACGCGTATCGTTACACCCCTAATATATATATATATATATATATATATATATATATATATATATATATATATATATATATATATATATGTGTGTGTGTGTGTGTGTGTGTGTGTGTGTGTGTGTGTGTGTGTGTGTAGCCTCAATGCACTGTAAGTTGCTTTGGATAAAAGTGTCTGCTAAATGCATAAATGTAAGAGCTTATAACACACCACCACCTATGCTTTAGCAGAACAGCAAAGGCTGAATATTTGAGGTCTGGTGTGTGCTTCACGTATACAAAGAGAATTAAAGAGTTCAGAGAGAGTGATCAGCTGTTTGTGTCTTGGGCAAAGCCACATAGGAAGCCAATTACTAAACTGTGTTTATCCCACTGGATAGTGGAGGCAATTTCTTTTGCATATTCCAGTAAGGGTCTTACGCCTCCATCTGGTTTATGTGCTCACTCAATGAAAGGAATATCTATGTAATGGGCTATAAGATATCTGTGAAGAGGCAAGTTGGTCCTCACCGCACACATTTGCAAGATTCTATAAACTGGATGTTACAGTTCAAATGTTTGCACATGCCATATTGAGCATTGGATCTTGAGTGTTGACTTTACCAGCCCTATAATAGTTTCTTTGGGTGGCAGGAGACTTTGAGACAGGCAATACAGGAGTTAGGAGATCCCATAGTGAGACCATGAAATGTATGCTTGAAAGAGAACAATATGTTACTTGCATAACCCCCGGTTCTCTGATAGCATTTAGTGAGGTGTCTCACCAGAACTACCTCCTTGCTCTGTGAAGCGAGGAAGAGGTGTGCTTGTTTTGAATGCCGTAATGACGTTGCATCGTCCCTTTTATAAAGAGGGGAGGGTGCCGCTCCCTGACGCAACGTCATGTCTGCCAGCCAATTGAGGCTGGCGTAATGGAATTGGGCTTTTGAGGAGTATATGGAAGGGGTGAATCCAATAGTGAGACACCTCACATAATGCTGTCAGAGAACTGGGGTTATGCAAGTAACCTATTGTTTTTGAAGAGCCACCGTCATCTTGGCTGCGCGTTACTCCTAGATAATAGAAAATAGGCAAAAAGGCGGGACGTGGGTGGAGCTGGTTGCTGAAACCAAACCTGCCTTACACAACGGTGGTGACAGCAGTGGCAATCCATCTGTCACTCAAGTGGCCACACCCTTAATTATGCATGAACTTTAAGGCTTGATATAATTTAAAATTGACGAATTATAAAAAAAAATCACACCCCCACAAAGGGCAAAATTAACTATATAGACCAAAACCACTTTTTGTACCAAGCTGTAAACACCTTTTTTCTTCTGCTGTGAAGTTGGGCATTTTAACAAGGGTAGTCTCTGCAGTGGTCCCAACCCTGGTCCTGGAGGCACCCCAACACTGGACATTTTACATGTATCCTTAATCAAACACACCTGATTCAGGTCATTGGCTCATTAGTAGAGATTCCAGGATCTGAAATTGTTGTGTCGGAGGAAGAAGATATGCAAAATGTGCAGTGTTGGGGTGCATCCAGGAACAGGGTTGGGAACCATGGAACTTACTCCCTTTGGCTCTAGTGGCCATTCAACGAATTGCAGTTTAAGTCACTTCTGTGTTGGTTTCAAGTGAGAGACCAGAAGGTTGCCGCTTGGTTCACTTTCAGTGCTATCAGGCTAAAGTTAGCATTTTCCAAGATCTACTGCGCATTTAAATTAATATAGCAATAAAAATAAGATACATATAAGACAATTGCTGAGACACAGTGATAATATAAACCTGTTAAATTATAAAATGTGGATAGCATAGTTTAGATGAACTGGCCTTAGCTGAGCATATAAACTGAGCACAGTTTGATACATTGGCTTTTTTGAAACATTAATTTATTAATTTAGCATTTATTCATTTAAAAAAGACCTGCTTTTAGAAACAATATATTTTTGTATGCTTAATGTATATAATGTTCATGAAGTTAATGCTTAAATCATGAATAATGATTTTGTGAATGGGACAAGACAAATTTTAATGTTTCCAACAAGATATTTAACAATTTAGGCATATGCTTAAAAAATGTGCTTTTCAAGAAAGCTTGTTTAGACGCGAGAAGAAAACCTGATTAAGAAAATGATTTAAAGCAGCTTACTCTGCTTGGTACCTGTAAACACCTCACCTGTAGAAGAAGTAGACAGGTGTGATGAAATTGGCTGTGGGCATAAAGGTATAATAGAAACTGCCATAGAGGAATAAAGCCACCCAGAACACCAGCAGAATCACACAGATCAGGATAGAAATTTCCAGAAGCTTCTGTCTGATTCGCAACAGAAGCACTGACATTGTCTCCAGGATCTGGACCACCAGCCCGTTGATTTGAGGTCCCACATCTTGAACACCAGAATCCTCAGATTCGAACTCCTCCACAGTGGGCTGCATGTTTACTAAGATTTATTTCTCTCAAACGGTCCAGTGTTGTTGTGCTGCTATCTCAGAAAAGTCCTTCACAACTTCCTTTTCTCTTTCGATTTCAGCTCTTGTTGGCGTCTTTGGTTTATATACCAAAGACCCAAACCTGCCTCATTCCTCATGAAAACTCAGCCAATTTCTCACCAGCTCATGTTTCAGTTTTTGAGTTCCTGCGAGATTCTTTCCTCTGCCCTTGAAGCTCTGACGTCTGACTTTTGATTAATCTAAAATGCTCCGAATCAATGAACAATCCCTTTTTAATGAATGTTCCTGCAGTAATGGACTGTGACACTGTCGGTTCCTGGAAAAAAACGGACAGTCCGAAGAACAGCTGGATCCCAGTGGGACGACGCTGGGACTCATGACCAGCATGTGAGGCAACATGACAAGGAATGCTGTTAAGAAATGCAAACAGTATGAAATATCCAAGGAAAATCTTTCTATCTTTGATCTAGATGACCTTAAACACAATTAGTAACAGCTATTAAATCAAGCAGAAACAGTTGTCATTTATCATTTTGTGAGAATCATATGCATGTAACTGGTTTGAAAGGCCAGACACACAATAACCATTTCAAGTTTACCATGCAATTACAAATCCATCGGATGCACACAAGACACATGCGACACATGACTTTACAGCAAAAAAGCACAGTAGGCCAGGTCAATGCACGGCTCAGTAAATTCAAATTACAGGCAGTTAGCTGTTTGAGGACACACGTGCACTTTGTTATTATGACACTGGAGTTTCCAGCTCAGTTGAACATTTACACATGATTACTCCTACATGAACTTAAGTAGTTTTGCACATAAAGTATAAAGGAGATTTTGTTTACAGCAATCTTGTATGTTTAGTATTGTGTCGCCATTAAATGTTTTTGTAATGTGCATCTCTTTCCACTAGATGGCAATACACACCCTTTTACTGTGAGCAAACTCAAACTCAAACTGCAGAACAGTAAAACAGGTTCCTTTAGAGATTAAGATGAAAGATTTTATTGTAAATTATTCTTTAAATAAGCTTTTATTTTGGTATTAGTAAAAATGGTGTTGCTATCATGGCAAATCCAATAAGTTAGGGGTGTTTGCTTTTGAAGGAAGGACTCAAGCTGTATCATTGAGACCTACAATTTTGGACTTGGGAACAGTAAATAACTACCTAGCAACAAAGCAAGAAACCTTAGCGACTGCAACACAATGCCATAGCAACCTCTCACAACATTCTAGAATTGTGGCAGTGAGTTCTGAATGACAAAGAGCACTTACATTTCCTTTAGAAAACACAAAGATCTACTAGTTTACATTATCATCAGTAATATGAACGCTGCTATCAAATGTCTGAATGTATTCCTTTATTCTCCCCCCCCCCCTAAAGCAAGTAGTTTTCTCTAAAATGAGCAGCACTTGAAAAGGTGCCACGTTTGGATTGATTTTTCACATGCCAGAGAAAGAGCGAGAGATGATAGGAATTTTGTGGATGATTTCAAATGACCTGCCAAAGAGAGACTGCTGGCCTACATACATGTTTAAAAAAGGATCTTGCAGGTGAATCAAATTGTTTCAGCAAGTGGAATAGTGCTTTTTTTCTGACAGAATGATAAAGGGAGATCAAGTGAAAATTTAAAGAATGACTCCTTGAATTAAATTTGTAAAAATGAAGAGAGGTGTAGCTGAACTGGACTGCAGATGAGAGCTCTTCCTCCCCTCCTCCTCCCCTCATGCTGGTATGACTCATTTGCAAATCATAATCTGTGCTAAAGCTCTATGTATAGCTATAGGATGGAGCTGCACCGTGGCTGCCAACACTACAGAAATATGTTGAAACTTTGTTCTATCACTACCATTCTTACTTGATTCTGATTGGTCAGTCACTGCATCGTACATTTTGAAATGTGAATAACACCACAAAAGAAGATGCCAGGAAGATTGTTCATGCTGCTCTTTACCATGTAATATAAGGTCACTTGTATTTGTACAAAAAAGCTTCAAAAATGGCACAGCTGGTTGATTGACTTACTTAAAGAAACTAAAAATATACTACTTCTTTGGTTGTCAAAGATGTAGATGATTTTGTTTCTACATAGGAACTCATACATCAAAATCCACCAACATATCTGTTTAGAACTCTTTGGCTTATAATATTTGAATGTATAATAATCTGAGATATACTATCTGTGCAAATTTCTTTCCTGATTCAGATGAGATGACTTATTCAACAGAGAAAGCGAAATACAGATCGAGTTCTGATATTTTAGTCGCTTCAGGTCATGTAGAAACAAGGCAGAATATGTTCAGTTTTCCCATCAGTCAACACCGCCATGATACAGACATCAGCACAGTGGGGGGAAAAAGGTCTTTGGGGTCAACAAAGATCTCAAATGCCAAAGTAGAAGTAAAATGTCAAAAACTTTTCTACAGATGGAAAATGGACGGAATCTCACAGATAATTTCTGATCAAAAACGTTCTCTTAGTATCACATAAAACAGATTCTTAAAGGATGAAAAACACACTGTTCCAAAACACTGAGCTTTTTTCATATGCACCATTTTAAGGAATCATAAGGAAGCTATTAATGCACAGGTTATTCCAAGCCATAGACAAATTTTAAGGTAGCGCTTTTTCTTTTTTTCTAAGTTTCTTTTTCTCTCGATTGAGAAGGTCGATATACGTCACAAAATGGAAGAAAAGATTATGGCACTTTCAATTTAATTTTGACTTTAAAAAATGTCTATTAGAGTGCATTGTTATCTTAGCAACATGTCAAAACCTTGCTGTTCAGGATGCTGTCTTATAAAGTAGCTGTCTATAAGCCTTAGCAAGGCAGCTGACTAGGTTTTGGAATAAAGCCACAGTTCTGCTCAGGTGAACTGAAGGATAGCGGCTGCAGGTGTGGATCTGACCCTTTGATTGACAGGTGTCTGCACCGTTATCAGTCTTAGTTAACTCTTTTGACCCAAGGCGTACCTCCTGTTTGATCGCACCCTTGATGCACTCAGATGTTAAAAATAGGCATCAGTGACCATTCATTTGAAAGTCATTGCAGATGTGTTGTACTTCTTTTGACCTGTAGAGATCACTATTACACCCAATAATTTCAGTGAAATTGAAAAAACACTTTCTGAAAGAAAAAGAATGTACATTTTTAATTCAATTTTAACAAGATAAATTAAAATATTCTGAGTGTCACAATAAACTGATCTTTTCTTCTGTACGTATATAGATGTGAATGGCTCATCAAAAAAGCCTTGGCTCTTTGCTTCAATGTTGATTGGATTGTGAGATGTTGAGGTTGTGCCCCAAAAATTGGAAGCAGATGAAGTGAGGTATGTGATTGAAGAATGTAATTATGAATATGAAAGTATATGACTTAAGGAGCTAACTAAGTAATTGAAGTTATCTTGTTTCCCCAAAAGATCCAGCTATGACATGTTGAGGAAAAAATTATGAAGTAAATTTCATTTAAAAAATAAAATATGCACAGATTAATCATTCACAATATTCCTACAACAGACATTTGGAAAATGTATACAGTGAATTTTCATTTCATGGCAACTTTAAAACAAATTTAGTCAATTTTCAGCAGTACACTGTACAGATAAACTCAAAGCCAACAGCCCAAAGCCACAAAACTCCAATTTCAATGGCTTTAAATGAAAAAGTTAATAATGTGTTCAGAAGTTCTTTCCAGAAACATTGTATTGGATCTAGATGGGCTAAATCCACTATTGTATTTTGGGAGAGTGAATGTTTTATATGAGACCATGGCAGGTGTCCTCTTTCCATTCGGATGATTTCTTATTACACTACAGTAATAAAGCCATCAGTGACCTCTACTCTCTTTAGCACGCCTCATAATCTCTCTCTATCCGTCTCTCTCTCCTGTCCTTGCTCTATATTAACCAGCCCTTGTCTGACTGTTGCGCTGTTGTGATTCTAAAGAAAATGGTTGTTCAAATCTGCAAAAACATTGTTATTTTGTAATTGTATCTGCTCAAATACTGTTCTGAATGCACTGCATTTCATAATCCCAGTTTCTTTCTCAATTTTTGCTATTGAAGGACACTGTACGAAGAGAATGCTATCTGAAGGCTCACAAATGCAAGGAAGCACTCAAGCATACATAGACATGATTGCATGGCCAAAGTATTGCCAGCTCGCTGATCCAGTGTATACTTTATGTTTATTCTTAAAAAAATCTGACCGAGACGGTTTACACAAATGCTAAACGCCACAATAGCACCCTCTGAGGCAAAACTGTGAATGCAATGTGTACTTGTCTTGGATTATACACCGTGTTCTGATACATTTCTGAACTCAATGGTGCATGAAATTGAGCTTGCATAAGAAGAAGCATTCGCACTCGTGTACTTGCATAGAGTATGTTCCGGGCCTGAGGAGGTAGGCTAATTTCGCTATTTCTGATCAATTTGAATCAAGGTGGTAATTTCTTGCCAGGTCATTTACATAAGACCTTATACCTGGGCTTTTAAAACCTTCAATTGCTCTCGTTACCGTAGGACTTTCAACAGGAGTCTTCTGTATAGATGAATCGTGTTTTGTGTTTCTACCATTAGTGGCTCCAAATGGCAGGGTTGCCAGGTTATCACAGCAAAACCCACCCAATTGCTACTCAAAACTAGCCCAATTGCTTTTCACGGTAAAAATCCCATTCTGGGGGGTAAAATAATATTTTTTTGGTGGGGTACCCCTGGTAAAAGTCGCCTTCCAGGGGGCTAAATATCACATTATTGGGGTTGCTTCAACCCGCGGACATGAAAAACATCCCGCGAGAAAACTGTAAAAGTAGCCTTAGTTGTAGGAAAATGGATTTTCAAAAATAATGATTTCAACACTCACTCTAGTCTGCTCTTGGTAAGCCAGACAAATATTCCTTTCCCCAAAACTCACAGCATTGGCAGGCAGACACTTAAAAGTGCAATAAAATCATATTTAGGCTACTACTACATTAAGTTCTATTCACGGAGAACAGGTTCACCAGGGCATTTAATTCATAAAGAATTAAACATAAACCTGAAGCTTAGATTAGCTTTTTTAGAGTTAACTTTTAATTTACTTTTTAAAAACTAAGAAATGTTTCTTGAGCAGTAAATCAGTATATTAAAATGATTTCTGAAGGGTCATGTGACACTGAAGACAGGATTAATGATGCTGAAAATACAGCTTTGAATTATGAATTACATTTTAAAATATAATCAAATACTAACCATTGCAATGTTATTTCACAAATTTTACTTTATTTTACTGCATTTATTCTTAAATAAATTATACGATACTTCTTTCAAAAAAATTTTTTTATTTCTGAGGTATACTGTCTAATAACAACCCATTCTCACTCCAAAGGCGTCAAAAACCGAAGCATGGTCAAGCGCCCCTAGCGTCACTTTTATGACGCCAAATGTGCCTCTCGGCGTCGAATATCGAAGCACTACGACCTTCATTGCTTTCAATGGGAAACTTTTGGCGTCAGAATTCGACACGAGGACATGAGATGTTTATCGCTATGAAATCACGTTCAAGAAGTCTCAGCACACATCGCGATACTTGCTATCAGTTCCACAGTTTGGGTGAGTAGTCGTAAATACGCTCTTTTAATGCCTTTTATAAAATGTATTCTGTTTTATTTATTAATCAGATTAGTGCCAAATGTTTAATCGCTGTATTATATCGGTCATCCGCGGCTGTCTTTGAGTTTCATTGCGTTTAAATAAATGAACACAGCTGCTAATTAGTCTGATTAAACTCTATCTGTCACCTGACGTGCCATAGACCTTCGATCAGTTTTATATTATTATTAATTTCAGGATTAATGATGTAAGTTGTATTTGTAGTAAAATCATGGTAATCACGACACTTACAATAGTAATAAATGAAATGTGAAGTTAAAACACAGTAAACAGGACATTAGTAACTGTAACTGTAGTTTTACTATGGTATATTAATAATCAATACAACAATACAATAATCACCAAACCAGCTATGTTTGTATCACTGTAATGTTAGTGTTTTTATGTCCTTTTATATGACAGATATCACAGTAATCATATGTTCTGTACCATGCTTTTAATACCTTTTAATGTAAATCCAAAAAAAAAAAAATCAAATTAAAAATAAATAATAAAACATGTATTTTTCCATTTTGCAGTTCATTCATATCAGTTTATATTTATATATATATATTTATATATATTTATTATATCTAAATATTTTGCTCACAGATCATTATTAACATTCTTTATATAATTCAGTAAAGGCAGTCAGCCCAGTGGTGTTTCTGGAGAGGGATTCCTTCAGAAATGGAGAAGACAGAAAGCTGCGGAGGCACATATTTGCAGCAGTAAGTCTGTGATAGTTTGTCCCTTTTATCAAACATTCCTGCTGTTATAATTTGTACAGCATTTGTTGTTTCTTAAACTGTTGCACTGTCCAAATACCCACACTTGCCATCTTTGCACTTGACCACTTGATTACTTATTTGAAGTCTTTCCTGTATTTGGCCTAGTGTTCGAGTGAGCATGATAACCACAAGTGTGTGTCGAACTTTTCATGACCTGATGACTGTGTTTCCCAATCCTGATCCTGGAGAACCCCAGCACTGCACGGTTTTGGTGTCTCTCTTATCTGCCTTGGAGTCTTCACTGATGAGCTGATGAGTTGAATCAGGTGTGTTTGATCAGGGAGACATCTCAAATGTGCAGTGTTGGGCTTCTCCAGGACCAGGATTGGGAGCCACTGCCTTATGGGACACTTATGTGTTTACAGAGATTTTTAATAACTAATTATCAATATTTCACATACTGTACATTGGACAGCTTTCCATGACCTCTTGTGAGATCTCGGCAAAAAGTCTGACGATTTATTCCAAAACATGATGCATGATGGGATACACTAAGCTTTGTATAGTGCTCCGGAGCAGTATTGGAGAGGTTTAGTGTGTGTTAAGGACGCTGTGCTTTGGCATTATTAAGACTGGGGACAGTCTCGTTCACACACTGTCACGTACACACACTCTCAAGTGGCCAAGACTGCAAGTGTGGGTATCTGGACAGGGTCAAAGTCTTAAAAATGATCCCTAAACACATCACAGTCTTAATAATCCAGTTTAACACTTGTATGATATTGTACAAGCCCCAGGACGGTCTCATCTGACACTATCAAAAGAATTCATATGACTATAGCTTGCTATTAATTACTTGCTTTCAATAATGGATGCATTTAACATTTAATTATACAGCATCTTTACAGAGGCTGCTTTTATGGTCTAAACAAAACACAGTGTAATGTATAATTTGAATGTCATTTAATATTTCCTTCCTTTCTGTCTTACAGGATTGTTTGAGGATAAAGCTGTAGCTCCATCATGCACAAGGACTCACCTCGTTAACTCTTTATCCCCCGCACACACAGAAATGGTCCCTGGATCAGTGATTAGACTTTGCAGTGGTTTGATTTTTGCAGAAGATGTAACTTTGTTTTAATTATAAGCTCATAATGAATACATTACAGAACCAGTGATGAAAACAATAGTTAAAAATAGCGCTCCATATTAAAAATATATTGCACACTTGACATGCATGTCTTCATGGTGTTTTTTTGTGAGTTTGAAACATTTACATTGTGTTGTATAACATTTTGGTCACAACACTTTTTCCAGTGTTCTCTGAAAGACATACTGTATTTACTGTTTTGTTTTTTAATAAAAGCATTTTCATTTGCATACTGAAAATAGTTAATGTTTACAACATAACTGCCTTTTTATTCTTTATGGTGGCAAAAACGAGCTTGGTGACAGAGGATGCAGTGTAGTAATTTGGGCATGTTGTCTTTAAATGAGTTTGACATATAAATAAATAATGGAAGATCCTTACAAAAATATGCATGTTTATTATGCTTTATGTATTTATTTGTTCATTCATTCATTTATAATTTCAGTTTTTATTCCTAGAGTTCAAATGGTAGAGAATGGTAAATCACAGAAACACAAATGTGAACAATTTTAATTTTAAAACACAATGTAATATACAATGTAAATTTTAGAAGCACGTCATTTGATTAGTAAATATATTTGTCTTTGGTCAAAAAAAAAAATACAAATCTTAAAAATGTGTCTTATATTTATTATAGAGGAATCTGTCTGTTGGATACAACTGCGACTGCTGGGCATGTGCACATCAATATTGCCCAATGTTTGTCAAGCTGAACAACGGAGGAACGTGAAGACGTTAATAAAACAGAATCTAATAAGTAGCAAGCTTAAACTATTGTTAACCGAATCTATCCCTTCAGCCGAAAAACGAAAGACGTCGGTCATACATGGATAAGGAAGTGTGACGCTGCTGCTCAGCTTTGATGTCATTGGCTATGAATTTTCAGGACAGTCTGTGGTTGGACTATCTTTTAACCCATATTAAACAGCGCATCATGTTAAAAAGTATGTTTTGCTGCTATCATCACATTAGTAATATATTAAGTCAACAATGAAGTGTTGCTATCTTGACAAAAATGACATCTTTAGCGAGATCTTAATCCTAACCCTAAGCATAACTTCAATGAACTACAAAAAACAGCCCCCTAGTGTTGCCTTTGCATAGATAGAACGACGGAG
This sequence comes from Carassius auratus, assembly GCF_003368295.1. Taxonomy (NCBI): domain Eukaryota; kingdom Metazoa; phylum Chordata; class Actinopteri; order Cypriniformes; family Cyprinidae; genus Carassius; species Carassius auratus. The sequence continues at coordinate 14,600,579 of NC_039256.1, forward strand.
GCTTGTGGGTAATGTAGTTTAAAACTTTTTATTAACGAAACGAAATAAATTATTTATTTTAAGGAAAACTGGATATCTAAATATGTTTATTGTGCAAACCTCTATGATATATTTGAGAGGCAGGCTGAAATGTGGTATTTTACAGTGAGCAATATTTAAAATGCCTTTATGTCAGCTTTCCATTTATTTCTGAAAACTGAGCTCAACATTATTTTATCAGCATAGCATAAGTAATAATCCTGCCCATTTTCTCTTTGATATGTTAATTGGACTCTGATTTACAGCCATTTGAAAAGTACAGTTTTGGGCTCTTCCGGGGGGTGCTACTGGGCCCCGGGGGGTTGAAGGGCAGTAAAACCTACATATATGTATTCTCCTCATAATGGACAACAAACTGAGCTGAGTCACATTTATATCTGACAGTTTTCACAGTCCTCTGTTTTCTATTCTATTCATCATGACTATTATACCTTTTGACAGGACATTGTGAGGCCATCTGTTGAAACATTGAAAAATTAGAAAGAAATGATTTAATAATGAAAATAATAGATTATTTATTTGATTTTTGAAGTATATGGCAAGAAATATAATGGATGAACCTGCAACAACTTGCCTTTATCTATTCCCCACTGTAAAGCAGTAATCAAGGACAATGTGTACACATTGTGATACTTCACTATTACATAAGGACAAATTCATGCAGTGCTAAGAATATTAATTATTAATATATATATATATAACTATTTAGCAAAAATCAGTGTAAAAATGTCTTCCTCACCCTCACCGTATCTTATTCCTCAGGTGCTGGACATCAGTAATTTGCCTGCTCTTGGTTTTAATGCAGTACAAGATCCACGTTGATCATTCCTGCTACATTCTCAGTTATCCCTCAAGTGTTTGTAACAATAAAGCCCATGGCACCATCTTGTAATGCAGAATAGTTAATCTCGTAACTTCCTTTATTTCACAAAAAAATTTGCATATTTGTTACTAAAATATAAAAAAATTACTTTCTGGTGTACTGCTGTCCCAGATGTTATTAATCCGATCAAAAATGTTTATGTCTTAAATAAAAAAATAATCTCAATAATTAAAATGTTGTTTTTCCAAGTCTAAAATAAACACATATGAGCCTACCTAGTAAAATTATGTATCTACCAAGAATCTTCAGAACACAATATTCACCATTTTCATTTTATTGAAGCATAGACTATAAAGTTGATAAAGTAGAATCAAGACGAATAAGATTCAATGAAAATAATTATCATCAAAAATACATTAACCTCATATATTAATCAGTTCACACAGATGAGTGATGAAATGTCCTTAAAAGTCACAGAGTCCCATCCAGTCAACTGTGATACAGATCATGTGATATATATAAGACATGAGATACGGTTCCAGAAAATAATGATTCCCATCATCACATCTAAACTGGTTTCATCTCCCCATCGTGTTCTTCTTCTCTCGTGCCTGGAAACAGTTTGTGGTTGATATCCAGCACTGATGTGCTTGTTCTCAGCCAGAGGATCTCTCAGTCCTAAGATCCCAGACCTGGTCAAAGTGAAACAAGCAATCCAGATGAAGTTGTTTAATGGACAGAGAGCTCAGCTTATGTTCTGTGTGATTTTAGCAGTGTGAGCAACTATGACCCTTGTAGTACTGTACACTTACCATTCTTCAAGCTGTTTTGAGACCTTTTGAGAAGCTTTTTCTCTGAAGAGAATTTAGCACATCCTCTTCTTTCACTCCTTTCAAGAGCATCATTTGGTCAAAACCCCTCATTTGGCTGATGAGACCATCTGTACAAATTAAAATACTGCAATAAAAATTAAAGAATTAAGAAAAAGTTACAGAGGCAAAGGTCTTGCTCATGAGACTGCATTAGCATGTGTAGTTCTCAGAGACTCTAGAATTCATCTATTGTTGCAGTAAATGTGTTTTTTTCCTCTAGAATCTTTCTCCAAAGTTCCTGACTTCTCTCACAAATGTGTTTTAGTCTGTGCAGTGTAAGGCCTGGCTTCAAACCAATCAACTATCAATTCACAATTTATAACATAACATTTAGAAAACAATTAAATAATGTACATTGGTGTTTATATCAACTAAACCAATTTCATGATACTTGTCTACTCTTAAAACAGGTGGTGTGTTTTTAAAAACATAATATTAAAAATGTCCAGTCACACTTTGCTAACATGCTGCAATTGTAATAGTAAAAAAAGAAATTAAGGCTGACATGACCAGTTCTGTGAGAGATCATCATAAAATGTTGTATAACACAGCATTGCTTCAACACACACATACCAGAGGACTTCTGTTTGTTTGAGCATAAGATGGCCATCTTCATTCCTCATCCTGAGCAAATCATTTCCTTGGTTTTTCTTTCTCTTCTGTGAAACAAGATAATCTCTACTTACTCTGTGTGCAATTAATATTGCTCATTAAACATAATTAAGTTAATTTAAAGTAAGATTCAGACCAGAGCATTTGAGGAGTAAATGTTGATTAAAAAAAATATTCTAAACAAATGTACCTGGGAAAAGCTGATCATGGCAAGATTCGCTGAGACTCAGTAATAGCTCTTTTAGTTTTTAGGAAGGTTTGTGAGGGTTGGCTCTTGAGTGAGTTGTTGAGCTTGATATTTTAGACCTGAAAAAGAAGAACAGCATTAGGATTATCTGCAAAAAATCCTGTAAGACAGAAAGAAGGAAATATTATTAATTACGTGCAACTTGTACATTACACCTCTGTAAAGATGCTGTAAATTAAATGTTAAATGCATCCATTATTGAAAGCAAGTAATTAATAGCAAGCTATAGTCATATGAATTCTTTTGATAGTGTCAGATGAGACCGTCCTGGGGCTTGTACAATATCATACAGTGTTAAACTGGATTATTAAGACTGTGATGTGTTTAGGGATCATTTTTAAGACTTTGACCCTGTCCAGATACCCACACTTGCAGTCTTGGCCACTTGAGAGTGTGTGTACGTGACAGTGTGTGAACGAGACTGTCCCCAGTCTTAATAATGCCAAAGCACAGCGTCCTTAACACACACTAAACCTCTCCAATACTGCTCCGGAGCACTATACAAAGCTTAGTGTATCCCATCATGCATCATGTTTTGGAATAAATCGTCAGACTTTTTGCCGAGATCTCACAAGAGGTCATGGGAAGCTGTCCAATGTACAGTATGTGAAATATTGATAATTAGTTATTAAAAATCTCTGTAAACACATAAGTGTCCCATAAGGCAGTGGCTCCCAATCCTGGTCCTGGAGAACCCCAACACTGCACATTTGAGATGTCTCCCTGATCAAACACACCTGATTCAACTCATCAGCTCATCAGTGAAGACTCCAAGGCAGATAAGAGAGACACCAAAACCGTGCAGTGCTGGGGTTCTCCAGGATCAGGATTGGGAAACACAGTCATCAGGTCATGAAAAGTTCGACACACACTTGTGGTTATCATGCTCACTCGAACACTAGGCCAAATACAGGAAAGACTTCAAATAAGTAATCAAGTGGTCAAGTGCAAAGATGGCAAGTGTGGGTATTTGGACAGTGCAACAGTTTAAGAAACAACAAATGCTGTACAAATTATAACAGCAGGAATGTTTGATAAAAGGGACAAACTATCACAGACTTACTGCTGCAAATATGTGCCTCCGCAGCTTTCTGTCTTCTCCATTTCTGAAGGAATCCCTCTCCAGAAACACCACTGGGCTGACTGCCTTTACGTCTTTTCAGCTAAAAATAAAAATAAAAATAATAAAAAGGGGAGAGTAAATAAAATTGAATTATATACAGAATGTTAATAATGATCTGTGAGCAAAATATTTAGATATAATAAATATATATATATATATAAACTGATATGAAAGAACTGCAAGATGGAAAAATGCATGTTTTATTATTTATTTTTAATTTGATTTTTTTTTTTTTTTTGGATTTACATTAAAAGGTATTAAAAGCATGCTACAGAACATATGATTACTGTGATATCTGTCATATAAAAGCACATAAAAACACTAACATTACAGTGATACAAACATAGCTGGTTTGGTGATTATTGTATTGTTGTATTGATTATTAATATACCATAGTAAAACTACAGTTACAGTTAATCCTGAAATTAATAATAATATAAAACCGTTCCAAGGTCTATGGCACGTCACGTGACAGATAGAGTTTAATCAGACTAATTAGCAGCTGTGTTCATTTATTTAAACGCAATGAAACTCAAAGACAGCCGCGGATGACCGATATAATACAGCGATTAAACATATGGCACTAATTTGATTAATAAATAAGACAGAATACATTTTATAAAAGGCATTAAAAGAGCGTATATACGACTACTCACCCAAACTGTGGAACTGATAGCAAGTATCGCGATGTGTGCTGAGACTTCTTGAACGTGATTTCATAGCGATAAACATCTCATGTCCTCTTGTCGAATTCTGACGCCAAAAGTTTCCCATTGAAAGCAATGAAGGTCGTAGTGCTTCGATATTCGACGCCGAGAGGCACATTTGGCGTCATAAAAGTGACGCTAGGGGCGCTTGACCATGCTTCGGTTTTTGACGCCTTTGGAGTGAGAATGGGTTGCTAATAATGTTAATTTTCTTTAAAATAAGTACACATGAGACTACAAATTAATTGTACATTAATGAATTTAGTAGCATCCAACCAGAGAATGAAATTACATTCATCTTCTACTCACCCTCTAAGCATCCTAGGTGTATGTGACTTTCTTCTTTCAGAATAATCCAATAGAAGTTGTACTAAATATTGTACTTTCTCTTTCAAGCCTTTCAGTGGGGGTAAAAAGGTGTTTGTTGTCAACTGTTCAGAAGACGTGAAATAAAGTGCGCATATCTGTAATAAAACATCCCTCACACGGCTCCTGGGGGTGAATAAAGGCCTCCTTTAGTGAATCCATGCATTTTTGTGAGATAAATATTCAGATTTCAAACATAATAAACTGTTTTTGTCTCACTTCTGCTGACTGTTGGGAACTGGAAGACGTGCAGGTGGATGTCGTAGTTCGTCAAAGCTGCGTGGTTAGTGATGAGCGCAGAGAGAGAACAAAATTAAATGCTGGTCCTGTATTAGAAGCACAAAACAAGGATTTGTAATGAAAAACGTTGGAGGACTTTGAAATAAACCAAGATGAGACTAATTTGCCCTCTAGAAGCTTGCGTTCTGCAAATGAACATTCCCAAAGAATCCCAAAAGAAGCACAAAGTCACTTTTACAGACTTTTAAATTATTATTAATGTGTACTGTCCCTAAATAAATCAATCAATTACAAATTAAACATTATAAATATGATTAAATTATCCTTTCAAGTGGGGTTTTCAGACCCAGAAGATCCCTAGACAAAGCAAATTAAAGGGAACAGCATGTGTCTCTTCGCCTGTCTGATTCCAAAGATGTTGATCTTTCTGCTGAGTCCTGCTTCAGCTTGACAACATGCTGATTATTTCTGCCCCAGCAAGCAAACACCCAGACCAGGTGTCACCAGGCTTTCAATACTCAACAATAAGTCTGGGAGGCAAAACAAGGTGCTGTAAACTCCAGGAGAATTATAGGCAAGCAGATCCAGTCTAATAAAATGAGGCAAACACCATATGCCTGGGTATTTCTAGGTTTTTTATTTATCCTACTGATCTGTAATTAGAGATTATTACGCACATGAACCTCAGACGAGAAATCGAACTGGATTACTGGGTTTATTTGTTAAAGCGCACGCATTAGAAATACTAATACTGACACATAAAACGTAGTTTGCAGAACAACAATTGTTCTCGCTGCAGTCAGGGGGAGAGAAACTTGGCTCAGGTGTGTGTATATCCCAGCACGCCTGTGATGTGAGCAGCCAATGAGGCCAGAGATGAAGCCCTTCCGGGTGGCCATCTGCCGGCTAGAATGGTCTCCATACACTCACATGCTCTGACTCACACATTCAGACAAAAACACACACATGTTTTCTGCCTTTGCAAGCTTGGATCGGTGCACAGTGCTGGATTAATGACAAAAGGAGAAGACGTGAATCTACAGCTCTCAAGAACGCTTCAATGCTGCACACCTGCAGGTGGATGACATCATACTGAGTCTTGGGTCATTCCCACTGAACAGTCAGTCATCTGTTGCTCTTTTGTGCCTTGTTAAAGTAGTGTCTATGTGTGCACTCACACACACACACACACACACACACACACACATAAATGCATGCATGCATACTTGCACAAAATAATCTCACCCACAAACACACACACACACACAGCATTGATTGTAGCCTGATGCATAGTGACAGGCATACATAATGGGAGTGAATAAATGTAAATGATGTGTGGGCAGTGCTGATATTGCTGTCAATCATTCTGGATCAGTGTTGAGCCAAGCAGCTCAGTCTCCATTAAAACCAAATACATTTCATGCAAAGCAAGAGGAATAACATTTCAGCTATGGAAAATCAACCAGTAGTTCTACCTACTAAATTAAGGGCTACCAGGTTTGATCTGATCTAATAGTAACAGGACTGATTTATAAGTGGTCACAATATTAAAGTGATAATTGACCCAGAACTGAAAAGTGCCCCATGATTTACTCACCCTCAAGCCATCCTAGGTGTATATTATTTTTTTTGGTCTTTCATACAAATACAGTCTGAGTTAAATTAAATGTCCTGGTTCTTCCAAACCTTGTAATGGCAGTGAATGGGTGTTGAGATTTAGAAGTCCAATAAAGTGCATCTATCCATCATAAAATTGCTCCAAATAGCTCTGGTGGTTTAATAAAGGCTTTCTGAAAGGAAGTGATGAGTTTGTCTAAGAAAAATACCCATATTTACTGTGTAAACCGTAGTCTCTAGCTTCCACAAACTGTCGTATGCTCATTCACAAAAGAGTGGTGCTTCAAGGGATGAGATACAGTTATATACAGATAGTTTTCTTACCCAAATGCATCGATTCACTTCAGGAGTCCTTTATTATACCCCCAGAGCCATGTGGAGTATTTTTTTAATGAATGATGGATGCACTTTATTGGACTTCAAAATCTCAACACCCATTCACTGCGATTATATACTGTAGCTTGTAAGAACCAGGACATTTTTTCACACTTTGTGTTAAAATAACTTTGTTGAATTTGTCTGAACGAAGAAAGTGTACATAGGATGGTAAATCATGGGTTAAATTTCATTTTTTAAAACTATCACTTTAAATAAATTTGAGGCCCCCCTCAAAGTTTGTCGAGGCCCCCCGAGCAAAAAATTGACTTAAGAGTCAGAATAACATTGAGACATGGGTGGGCTCTTTTAATTTTATAAGCCAATCAGAACACCCTAGCAACCACTTAGGAAGAAAACTCAGAAAACCTTAGCAACAGAAAAATGCCCCATCAACCCTTCTAGAATCATGCAGTTTTGCATGCTTTAATCTACTTTAAAATGTGTTCTTGGGTTTGTATTAACTATACAAATGTATTCTTCTAATGTTTTAGTCACCCCTATGGCTATAAGAAATCAGAATTAGCTTCATTCGCCAGGTATGCGCAAACACACGAGGAATTTGTTGTTCTTTAAGGTTCTCCTGGTACATGCATACATACATATCTGACATGAGAACAGAAAAACTTTTAAATAGAAATACTTAACATTAATGTGTGTGAATCTGGAACTGTAGATTTATGTACAGATTTGTACATTTACTCTACATACAGCAGTATAAATAAAGAGATTTTGTATGCATATTTACATGTATTTACATAATAGTTGAGAAAGAAGCAATAACTAAAGATGGAGAACGAATCACAGAAATGAATTACAGAACACATGTAATGATTCATATGTTAGCTGTTTAAGCTGGAGATGGCATGGGGGGATAAACAGTTTTTATGCCTAGATGTACTAGTGCCCAGAGATCTGCCTGAGGGGGAGAAGTGCAAACAGGTTGTGTCTGGGGCGAGAAGGGACTGTGATGTGTCCCCAGTCCTGTAGGCGTCCTCTTAGGCCTGACGAAGCTGTTTGTTTTGCACTGAACCAAGGTTTGTCATTGTTAAATGTTAAATAAGTCAAGTCCTGCTGGGAAGACCCATATCCTGACAGAAACTGATGTATAGTAAGCAGAACCTGATTTTATCAAGTGAGACATGTTCCTGGGACAACATCTTTGTTGTCCCTGGAACAACATTGTGATTAGCGAATCAGATTTGAAGAACCAGTTTATAGATTTTGTGAAGTTTACGCTTAAAATCACTGTTTGGTGCTTGTACATCAGTGTCATTCATCTATCATTTCCTCTGATTTTAGGGATTACTCATGGTTAGGGTTAGGTTTAGGTGTAGGGATATGTTCAAGAATATATTTTTGGAGTAAAATGTTGTTCCAGGGTCAACAAAATATGTTGACCTAGGAACACATCTAACTTCGCAAAATCAGGACGTGCTGTATAGTAATCCAGATCAGTAGCTGCAGCCTCAAAAACACTCCGATCATTAAGTTCAAAGCAGCTCTGTGAACCCCTCTCTGCTTTAACAGTCCATCTCCTTACAGTTCTTACAGGTTTAGCAGATTTGAGTTTCTACCTGTAGGCTGGTAGAAAAATGCTTAGGTATCAGAAGGTCAAATGTTGTTAATGAGCTTACATGCATTCATTCAGCCTCTGATTAATACACGCTCACATTTAAAGGTCATATGTCATGTTTCATAAAATGCCCTTCCAACTCTGACCGTCCATCATGTCCACCTAATGACAGTGAAACCTTTCATGACAGCATTTAGATGAGCATGGCTTTCATTTTCCTGGCAATTACTGCCAATTGTTCTTGTTCTTTGGTGATTTTATCATTGTGTAAAAAAATACTTCAATCAGCAAATGCACGCTGCAAAAATATTTTTTGGCTAATTAGTGAAAGCAAAAAAAGACTTTTCAAGCTTGCCAAGACAATTCACTTTGTATTCAACTTTGACGGACAGCTCTGCTGAACTGAGAACTTGTAATTCAGTTGAATTTCTGTTTACAGAAATCATCTGTCAAGCTCTTTTATTCAAAAAGAGTCTCTTATGAGTGCCAGCTGAAATGTGAAATAATTACTGTATTCATCATTTGTGATAGTAAATATGCCAAATATATAATTATAAACACAACATTGTACAGTACATTGTCTTAAAAAACAATCAATACATTATTAATGCTCGTAAATGTTTGGCTGTGTGTCTGTCCTTCAGGAGCTTTTACTAATAAAATCCTGTAAATACCTGCACAGACATTAATGGAGCTGGATCGTTAAGTTTGATGTCTGCTTCATTTTTACTTAATTATAAGGCACTATTTGGCTGTCTGTCATCGTCTTTGCAGACATAACAGATGGATATGTTTGCACAGTGAAGGTCATTTGATACCAGCGGTGGGGCAGATTGCACTCTCTCTCGCTCTCTTTATTCAAAGCCTGAAGGACTGTCTCTCATCTGATCCTTCAGAAGTCGTCCTATAGATGAGCTGATGTTGCAGTCTGAGTGAGTGAGTGAGTGATTTGGGCTCCTTCAAAGTAGCACTACAACCTTGAATAGGAGATATTGATATTATTTAGCGGCTTGCACTGTACTGATGTAGCACTTATTATTTTAGAGAGTCTGTCTCTTCTGCTCTCTTTAGGAGTTCTGTTTGTGCTTGTTTTACATCTGAGTTATAGTGCTTGGTGGCCGTATCCAATGCCAGGCACAAATAATTTGGCCTGGATTCTTCCTGTTTGGCTCATCAAACGCTCATTAGCACATGCTAATCCCTTTTGCTCTCTACACACAAATGGAATTCAGCATCATTTCTAATATGAACTTTGTTGCTTGATTACACTGTCTAATATAGTGAAATTTTGATTGATGGATAAAAGGCAGAGCTTTAAAAAATGTATTATTACAGAAAACGTTTTTGTTGAACGCTGTGGTGTATTTTTTCAAGAAATCCACATAAACAGCTTGTGTTCTTTGAAACAGATCTTTGATGCGGTATTTTAAATTTACAATAAATATGTGCAGATGCATTGTACTTATATTGTTTATAGTCTACATTTAAAAATGTTAAAATATAACATCAACATAAAATCCAACATGAAAAAGTTCCTGAAAATGGAATCACCCTCAGGCCGTCCAAGATGAGTTTGTTTCTCATCATTAATCTCAAGAACACTTTTGGAGAAATTTAACATTAGATCACAAATAGATCGAGATGTTTTAACCTCAAACAGTTTCTAACAGTTTAAATACAAGCACTCTATACAAAATACTGCTTCCTCCAGTGAAAAAGTAGTCTTGCCTGAATCAGGAGAGAACTATGCACAGATCAATATGCAATGAAATACGCAACACTTACAAGCATAAATCATCTAAAGAGTTTAAACAAATATGTCTGTCGGATTTTGATGTGAGAGAACAATAGGAGATGGACCTTTCACTGGAGAAAACGTTATTATAGATGATGGCCAGATGCATCTGATGGATCAGTTTCTTATAAACATAGCGTTTCACTTCACAAAACATTAACGGATGAACTGGAGTGGTGTGGATTACTTGTGTATTTTTGTGATGTTTTTATCAGCTGTTTGTTCAACTTTTTGGACACATTCTGACGGCACCCATCCATTGCAGAGGATCCATTGGTGAGCAAGTGATGTAATGCTAAAGTCATCTACCTCTTAGATAGCCCGATGGTACATTCTTAGCTAATTTTAATTTTTCAGTGAACTATTCCTTTAAAAACCGCCAGTGACACACAATTTATTTTTCTCTGGAATAAGACACGACCATCACCATGCATTTAGAAAGAAAATGGGATCAAAACAGATTTCATGTTTTCTTTAATACAAAGGTTTTTTTTTTTTTTTTACTTTAAAACAATGTATACATTGTACACACTTACCCGAATTAAACAGAGCATAAAATTAAACAGTCACTGTTTTCTATATTTAGTGATATAAACTACAACTATGACCTTAAAAAAATGCAATGCACCATTACACACTACCTAAATATAATCTAAAGTTATTACATTTTAAATTAACATACCACAGTTTTCCATATTTTTCTAATTAGCTTTTGAAGAGTGATCTAAAGCAGTGACTAGATTAAAAAAAATGAAGCTGCCTCTAAATGATCAATACAATATTTAAACAGAAGCTAAAACACATTTTCCCAGCTGGGAGTAGGGACCATGTGCTCAATCTACTCTCAGTGCTCATACTAAAACTACACAAGGTCTGCAGGGAGTCAAATGAGTTATCTGAGGTAGAAGGCAAATTAAAAAGGGAAGTGCACTCCTCAATTGGCTCCCTGATTAACCAGGAAGAGAGAGGGCAGCTGAGTGGAAGTATTCTGGTAACAAACACAACCTAAAAACATCATTAGGGCAGATGCTGCTTTGTTCATCTGTTCATTGTTCAAAAAGTTCATCTGTAAGCCTGCAGTCAGATAATACAGATTCTTTTCCACTCCCTTGGCTAGTCATGGTCCGGGTGAGGGTTCAGTCGCATAATGAATGAACACTTACCATACAACAGCAGCCAATGTGTTAAAACATGTAATAAGCCTGACTGTGGTCGAACGATGGCTGTTTTAGTACTAAAAGCCAGTGGAAAGGTCAATTGCACATTTCAAAGGATGAGTTCCTGGTGTGCTCATGAATAAATTAGTGTGGGCTGAGCAGATTTGCTGTCTTAATGGTGTCATTAACGGCCACAGCCTATTGAAAATGCCAAACCTGCTCTCTGTTAATAGATAAAAGCGTGTGAATGTATTTGAGGAGTTTTGCCTTACATGAGGGGAGATGAATCATCAGTATGTTCCTCAGAGGACCACAAAATGCATCCTTGCAGAGGCAGCTGAAGACAGAGCCAGACAAAAAATGAAAGATAAAACAAATATAAAACAAGGCCTAATCCTATAACTGTAAAATATACTGGTTCAGTTTAAATAGTTATAAGTAACTGAACAATTAATATAGAATAATCTTCATAGTATATACAACATCATTTATTTCAGCCATGATATATAACATAATATATTTATTTGTATTGCTTTATTGAAAAATATTCTGTATTTGTTTTTATTTATTTTATTTTATACATTTATTACTCTTTGAAAATGTATAAACTTGTCATTTTTATATATATAAAAAATCTAATTAAATAGTTGAATTAAAAAAAATGATATGGTGTTCAATTATTAATAGATTTCTTATGTTATTAGACAATGTATAATTCTTTGAACAGTGTCTTATGTCATTGTTATATATAAAAAATAAATTACAATTTAAATAAATTGGTTTTAAATTATTACCAGATTTTTTTTTACAATATTGTGCTACATTATTAGTGCTGTCACTGTGTGTATTTATTATGTATACATTAATACATAAAGTATATATTTTGAAAATATTTAAATGTATATATTCATATTCTTAAATTTTATATTATATATAAATATATTTAATATATAAACATTTTCTTAAATATCTACATGCATGTGTTTGTATTTACATATACATAATTAATATACACAGTATACACATATTATGTAAACAAAAACTTTTATTTTGGATGCGAATATTCGCAATTACCGGTAATCATTTGACAGCACTATTAATTATATATATAAAAAAAAGATAGTTGCTAATACCTTTTTAAGTCTGTTGCAAAAAAATGGTGCAGGATAAATTGTTTGCCAAATTGTAATACTTAGACCCTTAACATAAGTATGAGCAACAGAAATAGCAATGCTCCCCTTAGAAAATCCCACTTATTACTCTGCAGTGATTTAATACGGTGTCACATATCATGTCATGCTCTTTTTCAGAATAATTATGAATTAGTGCTATTTTGCACGCGGCTTACAAATGACAGTTTTCACATCTTTTTAAACACCCCATTCATGACAGTATGTGCAAACAGACCCGAATCTGGAACCGGGAAGCGGGGATGTTGTCGCTGTTGTCATGGGGATGGAATGGATCTCTGTGGTGTAGCTGGTACGTTGCAATGAGAGACACAGAGATGAGTGGAATTAGAATGTTCTGGAAAGCATTTACCACAGGCTCAGGCCCATCTCCCAAGCTAATGGACTGGAACAGATGGGGGTGGATGAAGAGTTCTGTATCTGTGGCTCTGAATCGCTGGGTCACCAGTCGCTAGGCTCTGTAATGAGAGTTGATGAATGGCAATGCATTGAACAAACCCAAAAAGCTCACACATAGCATCCTCTCTGCGATGCCTGCTGGACACATCCAGTGGACGCTTGGCTAATCGCTGATCCCCTCATTTCCACATGGGTCACAGCTGTGAATGAAAGCTGGGCGATGCAAATCAAACTCAATAGGTTAGAAAATGGAGGGCTTTGAGGTTGATCAATCATAATTTGTAACCTTCCCTCAGTTACAGGAGAAAGTCTTCATTTTAGTCCCGTCAAATAGGAGGTAGATGTGTATGTTGTGTATGTTCTAGACCATTCTGAATTGAAATGAATATTAATAAAATTTCAATCCAATTCAATTTCAATTCTTGAATTTGATCTGAAGAATCCAATAGGATGCATTTATGTTTATGCATTTAACAAATGCTTTCATCCAAAGCAACTTAGAATGCAATCAAGAGTTAGCCTATATATCTCATTTTTATTTTATAAATTGGTTTAAAGGAAGCAGAATTAAAATGTAATAAATGTTTTAAAATTCTCATAACTTCTGTACGTGTAATGAATTCATTAATTTCCATTTCACTCCAGAAAAACATACATAAAGACATTTTTTTTCTGATATTATTGTTTATGTATTATTAGTTCACTTATGTTGATATATAAACAATATAAAACTTTATTGTGATGGATGGATCAAATCAATATTGTTTGTCCTGTCATGTAACACTTCATCAATATTAATTTTCTCAAAATTTTGACCAGCCTGGTCTGTACTGAGGAAAAATATGAGATTGAGATTATTCAAGTCTAAATTTAGTTTGTACTCCCCTTATCTTCTAATAAAACCCTCACATTTCATTTAAGTAATCACCCAGTTGGTCTGACTAACTGGAGTTCCAGTTTATACAAGATATTCCAATAAATGAAATGAGGTAGGTGAAATGAACAAAGGATAGATAAAAAGATGGACTGTGCTGATAAGCACTAGCAAGTAATTAAATCGTTCAGCTGCACTCCTTCACAATTGGACAAGATTATCTTGCGGGGCATCCCATCATAACCATTTATTTCCTGCAGCATCTTAAAGGACATTTTTAAAAGACTGTAAACCTCTACAAACTTCTCAGAAAATGTTCAAGCCCAATTGTTCCAAGGATCCATTTCCATAAGAAGAAGAAGAGCGACATAACATGTGAGATTAGATTGATCCATCTTTATCTGCTGTCCATCTTCACAGTGGTCCCATGGGCTTAATGCCGAAGATTCCCCTCAACAGCAGATGCTCTTTTAACATTTTAACCTCGCAATGGTGCAACTGTGAGCACAGTGTGAAAGTGTTCCCGTATCCCAGAGGACCGCTAACCTAAGACAGGAACTGCATCAGAATGCAACACTCTTAAAAGATCTAATCCTCAGCAGTGGAGGTCTTGCACAATTCCACTAGGATATGAGGAGGTCTGTCTAGAAGGAGATAAGACTATGTGTGTGAGTGTTTCTGCACAGATATAAGGCTACTTGGGTGTTTTTGTGTGAGGGTGCATGATGGAAAGCAGGAAGGAGAAAGCGTGTGCATGCATACATACTGGACATGTAGAATCCAAGGATCCAAGGAGAAATCATAATTCCCCGACAGCTTCTTAAAAAAACGATTCTATGGAGTTCCATAGGCACAAAAGACATTAAAGGAACAGTTCACCCAGAAAATGAAAATTAGCTGAAAATGGAGTTATCCGTACATTCAAGATATAGATGAGTTTGTTTCTTCTTCAGAAAAGATTTGGAGAAATTAAGTATTACATCATTTGCTCAGCAATGGATCTTTTGCATTGAATGGATGCCTTCAGAATGAGAGTCCAAACAGCTGATAAAAACACCACAATAATTCACAAGTAATCCACACAAATCCTGTGCAATTTAAAATATTTGCTTCTTGCCAAAAATTAGAAGCTGGTAATCCATAATAACGGTGAAAAAGTTAATCCCCAGTTGTTTCTAAAAATCCTACTTTTTTAAAAAACAACTGTTTTAGCTATTTTCACTTATGAAACGGTGCTTGATAGGTGCGTATTTCTCTCCTGATTCAGACAAAACTTTATATGAAATATTATAGGGGACTAATATTTAACTGGAAGGATCCACTGTTTAGCAAGTGATGTAATCTTCTCCAAATCTGTTCTGGTAAAAACATATATAATCTTGGGTCATATGAGGGTGACTACATTTAAAGCAAATCTTTATTTTTGTATTAACTTTTCCTTCAATCACACATGGCTTAATATTCATGCTGCTATTCTGGATGTTTTTGTGACCTTTGGGATTTGTGACCTATAGAAACTTTTTCTTCTAATGATGTTCAGTGTGACCACAACTTCAAAAGATCTGCCATCATTCATGAATATGTTAAGGTGAGCAAGAAAGCCCAACATCTTCAATATCAGATCAAATATGTCAGTATGTCTCAGATTATTTCATCATCTTACTTTTTGTATTTTATAAGATTCAATCTTTGCCATTGTCTTTACTCGACAGAAAAGAATATCAAGAGAACTTCTGATTGGTAATGTTTTTTACTCTCATGCTGACAAAAGTAAATATGAGTATAAAAACTGCCATTAATGTAAAAAAAAAAAAAAAAAGTAATATTCATTAGCAATGAAATAATATTAAAAAAATGTGAGAATAGTTGAACTTATATTTATTATATTTTCCCCAGGAAAAACATCATCTGTGAACAGAAACAGAATTATTTTAGATTAATCTCTAACTATTTGTTCTCTCTCTCGCTCTCGCTCTCTTTCCCAGTCTCTCTTCCTATTTTAATTAATTACAGTGTGGATTATTAAAATGTACATAATTGAGTTCCCTCTTTTATGATTTCTTTTTTCAGGAACAGCATTGAAGTGTGGAAAATTGGTTCTCCTAATCAGATTAACCATAGTCAGCTCATTGTGCTGGCATTACTATATCTGCAGTACAATGTGTTCATTTGAATGGAAGTGGAAAAACAGACATTACCTACCCATAAGAAACACATTAGAGAGTCTGTCACACTGAGTTTTATCTTCAAAAAGACTGCAAATAGAGTGCAACACTGAGCGCCTGGTCTTGGTTCCGGAAGTATTTTTCTCCATTCATTTTCTTCATAGTGATTTCAAAATATTCTTCAGTAAAGAATTGTAAGGACAAAACCATCCAGCTCTGAGACAACAATCAAATCAAAAACCATGGTACAGTTTAAATATAATGCAACATATTTAAGTTTAATATTACAAATAAATAATGGTTTCAGAGTAGTAATACATCATTCAGAAAACTGACCCTTGGCTTGTTTTGTGGTTCATATATCATATATTTATCTCAGATCAGAGGTCTGTCAGGAAAGTTTAATATGAAAAGTTGTTTTTAAAACATCTGTAATCACCCAGAAATATTTACAGATGGAAAATGAGCAGTAGTAATGTTATTGTTCATGAACTGCAATCATTTAAGCTTGAGAACTGGATTTTTTCCCCCTGTACTGTCTGGATTGTTTGTTTAGGAGTTTATGGCACTAAAAGAGACTGTTATAATGCATGACATAGCAAGTCAGACAGGGTGGACCCACTCATGTCCCAATCTGATTCAAATAACAGCTGATTCTCCAGGCAAGTGCAGACACATCCTGCTAATTAGCTGAATGCTCCTTAATGACCATGAAACAGCCCCCAAATCAGACAAGAAGGCACTCTCTCCGTTCCTGTAATCACAGGACACAATCAACTTAAGAGTGTGTAATTACAGCACTCTGAGCACGCTCATATTCATCCGGCTCAATCACTCTGTCTCAAAGTTAGATTTATATGAAAAGATTTCTACCTGTGTTTGTGGTCTGTGATGAGCACGAGCAGGCGCAACATATTTGACAACATTAAGGGCTATCCAAAAGTCTAATAAATTAATTTATTTCAATGTTTATACGAATGAATCTTCCTAAACATGGAAATAAACAAAGTTTAATGAATTCGAGACATTTAAAAGGTGCAGAGGAAAAAGAAAAGCAAAAATTAAACAAAAATAGATGAATCCCTCACATATGTATCAAATTAATCAAATATTTATTGTATATACAGTTGATATACAGTATTTAATCACTATCATTTGAATCCACAAATCATGTTGAAGAACGTGATCATCAGGTTTTTGTTAATACCATTTTAGCTGTCATTAAAGCGAAAAAAATACAGAAGACAGTATCAGGTTATCACTCAAACCATTTAGCTGATAATGCGTTAGAAAAAAAAAGAATGAAAATTGATAATATTAAAAAAATATACAAAAAAGAAGCAATTTCACCAGTGGTATCAGGCTTATGAATCCTTACTGTATATCCTGTAAGAACTGAATTTGTGTCTTTGGACTCTGAAGAGCAACATATTTACATTCTGCATCAATAGTGACTGCACTGCTAATAACTTATCAGAGACAGTTTATCTCCACCTACGATGCTAAAAGGTTACATTCTGCATTTGTCACACATTTTCCATCCCAAAAGCCTGAGGGTGCTCTAAACAGGATGACAAATGCCGGCCGGGCGGCCCATGCGTCCTGCTGTAGACTCCAAATGCCAGTTTCATTAGGAAGGGTTTTCAAGCATCCTGCTATCCCAGCTGCCGGGCCCTTTGTAGTCCCCCCACCAATCGATACTTAACATTTCCATGCACAGTGTGCAGCCCCTCTAAACACTTTAGAAATGTTAAAGGGCAGAGAGTTTGGGGAGCAGAGATTACAGAGACGGCGGACGGTGAAAGGCCCGCGTGCATGTTTATTTACTCTTTCAGAGCCCGGGATGAATGGAAAAGCCTCTGCTGGTGTGTCGCTCCGAGACACAACACCTCAAAAGAACAGGGTGAAACATGCAAAACCATGCCGTTAATTGATTCCATGTTTGCTTACGGTGTAAAATTTGATGTGGGCCTATTGTCACTGCATTACTATTGACTTCAAGGTAAGGGAAACACAATTCACACACACTCTCACACATGTTAGGCAGATTTTAAAGGAAAAAGTTAACCCAAAATAAACATTTCCTGAAACTCTATTCACCCTCAGGCCATCCAAGTTGTTTCTTCATCAGAGCAGATTTAGCTCACCAGTGGATCCACTGCAGTGAATGGGTGCCGTCAGAACGAGAGTCCAAAAAACTGATAAAAACATCAGAATTATCCACAAGTAATCCACACGATTCCAGTCCATAAATGAATGTCTTGTGAGGTGAAAAGCTGTATGTTTGTTATAAACAAATCCATCATCTTTTTAACTTCAAACGATTGTTTCTATCCTCTACAAGTCCTCTATCTACAGTATTGCTTTCTCCAGTGAAAAAGTCTGAATCAGGAGAGAAATATACACAGATCAAGCACTATTTACAAGCCAAAGTAGTACATTATTATATAAATATATATATGGGCTTTTATGCTTAATGGGATAGGACAGCAAAGAAATGACCGGAAAGTATTAAATGGAGAAAGATAGGAGCGGGAGTGGACCGGAACTGAATTTGAGTTTCCATGAACACGGTAGTGCACTTAACCACGAGGCTATCGGCACTGACAGTCCAGAACAAGAGAGACAACAGTGGATGGACATTTCCACTGGAGGAAGCATTATTATGAATTATGGATTTTAGCTGAAAGCAACAGTTTAAAGTTAAAACACTTTAATGATGTTCTTGTTTCTTACAAACACAGCTTTTCTCTTCACAAGACATAAAATGAAGGACTAGAGTCTCATGGATTATTGTGATGCATTTATCAGCTGTTTGGACTCTCATTTTGATGGCATCCATTTACTGCAGAGGATTTCTCCAAATCTCTTGAGATGAATAACAAACTTATCTAATCTCGGATGGTCTGTGGGTGACTAAATCTTATGCAACTTTTCATTTTTTGGGGAACTGTTCCTTTAAAGAATACAACGTTAATCGTGCTGCTTCTAAGATGCCTTTTTTGACTCCCATAATGCAGTGCAACAATCAGACAATGCTAGAGACATTCTAAATATGCTTTAGACATTATAAATATAAAATTCATTCAGTACTGAAAAGAAAGAAACTTAAAGTAAAAAATAATAATAATCTGAATATTAGAAAATGATTCCAAAACATTGGAGTGCAGCAGCCTATGACGTCCAAAGGCACTGAGGCAGATAACTTGGCTTCAGAACAAAGCTAGTGTCATGAACCTTTATTATACCTTATTTTTTAGCTGAGCTGAGGTATCTATATATATAGGAGAAAGAAGCGCATCTCTGTTAATGCCCTTGAACACTCAGCAGTGTCCTCCTTACTCACCCTCTCTTGCGCTGGAGTCAGGCCAGAGCAGCAATGGCAGCGTGCCTGTTTAGGAAATGAAGCTGTGTCCGTATCTTTCTGCTTTCAAGATGTTGGCCCCTGAGAAATTCAGAAAGAAATGGAAACTAAGATCTAAGTTCTCATTTGTGAACATGTTAATAATTGTTTCCCCATTTAAACATATTAAAACCAAAAAGCAGATTCACATTCATTTAAACTGAGGGAGCAAGCTGATACTGAATGCATCTTCAACCAGAAAAATAAGTAATATTAATAAAATAAAATATTAATAAAAAAAGAATACCAATAATAAATACTGTTATGTAAAATGATGGTTTCTGGAAGTAAAACAAATGAATGACCAAGTACATACCATAAAAGTAAACATAAACGGTACCACTACACACACAGGCCAAAAGTTAATAAGGAAAAAATAAAGATTTTTAAAAAATTATTTATTTACATTTATTTGATGAAAAATGCAGTTAAACCTATCCTGTAATATTGTTAGATATTTGTATTTTTTAAAAAAAATAACCTTGAAACTTTATTTTAACTTTTAAATTTTATTTCACACTCATTTATTTAGCAAAATATTTACAATCTCAATTTAATTGAGTAGCACCTTTTCGCATCATTTCACATGATCACATGATCTTCACCAGTAGCGATACTAGTAAAAGAAAACAATAATTGTTTAATAATCCCTTTATATTACCACTTGAATGCTTTTTTAAACTAAATGAATTGAACAAAAGCAAAGATTTAAGCACTCCCAAAAGCCATGACAGAACTGAATGAAACACAATGCAGAAGCAGACTGAGTGACAGGACATCAGTGCAGAAGAGTGGGCGTCTCATATTATTTAAAGCACAAATGTGAACAATAGTTGAGCGCTGGGATGCTGTACAGGGCCAACCAGTGACGTGTGTATGTGCATGTGTGTCAGCGTGTGTTATGTTTATGGGGAGTTAATGATTAACTGAGTTATTACAGTATGCATCGGGTCATGCAGTAGGAGTGATTTTGAGACACCATTTTCCATTTCGCCGCCTTGTGTTCTGTTGTTATTGACTATAAAATGATGGATGGTGAGAAATTGCTCTGTTTGCACATTGATCAATGAGACTCAGGACAGATAGAAAAAAAAGAAGAGAGAGAGAAAATAGAGTTATAGATGGCAGAAAGCATCTAGTTGTCAAGAATAGTCAGGCTGCTGAGTGCAGAGGATCTATTTTTATTTTCAGCACAGTTTTCTCAACATATTGCAACAGTCTGTAACTGTCACAGCTTGTGTGGTAAAAACACGGCCATTTTTTTTCTGCAGTAAAGTTTGTTTTAGACTCAGATATAATTTTGTGAGGAGACTTTAATGCAGTATTTGCAAAGTGAACCATAAACGAATTATCTGCAGCATAAGCATCAAGAACAGGATGTCTGTTCAGTCATCAAAGAGGGCAAGAAAAAAATATACACTTTCAAAAAGAAGAAGAAGCTGTTTTTACAGACAATACACTTAAAAATATAGGCTCTTTATTGGCATTGATGGTTCCATGAAGATCCTTTAACATCAATGAAATCACAAAACGTTCTTTATAGTGACTTTTTTTCATTGTATTATTGAAATAATCATCATGTACAAATAAAAATGGTTCTTTTAAGAAGAAATGTACAATTCTGAAGTAGAAATAGTATTTTCGTGTAAAACGTACTCCGAAAATCTTTGATTTTTTAACAACTTCATCAAGTACATTCTTTTTTCTAGTAAAATTATAAATTGACATTTTAAATTTAAACATTTTAAATTTAAAAAAGCTATTAAAAAGAAAAAAACTTTAATCTTTGTGAAGGAAGGATAAAAGGCAAAAGCAAAGAACCAGTAAATGAGATGAAAGGAAGAGGAAGTAGGAGGAGGAATAAAGAAGAAAGTCTTGGCACATTCTGAGATATCCTCTCTTTCCTGCCAGTCGTGTTGTCCAGCACTCAAGCCGCTGTCAATCATGACTTCCTAATCCCGAGCACAGACGCAGCTCTCTTTGGACCACAGGCCTGTGAAATCACTTTGGGAATACATGTATTTACTCACCCCTTGCTGGGTCAAAACTCCCCGGGAAAGAGAGTTGGGAGAGAGAGAGAGAGTTTTGAGAAGAGCAGGATAAGTGTTTTAGTATGTGATGTGGTTAAAAGTTCAGAAGCTTTTAAAAGACATTCGGTAGTCAAGCCTGTGAATATGACATATTGTCCATTTAATTATAATATTCTTGATTTGACTGTCAAATGGAAAACATTAAAACTAGAAACATAAAATGAAAGTAAAATAAACTTTCTAGATCACAAACCCATAAAACATCAAAAACCTTTTTGTCACAGTTTGTCACAATAGTATCTTTTAACCCCCACAGGAAAGAAAATCCATTTTTCCTAATCTCCTAATCATCATTTCAAACTTTTTTTTTAAATGATCAATATTGACTAATATTGGATATAATTTGTTTAGTCTATTTTATCTAGCACTAATGTTTGTTTAGGCTTGATTCGCTTTTAATTTTGAACATTAACATGATTCATCTGAACTTTATTATCATGTATATAACTTTTCAGGCTGCTTCAGGCATTCATGAGGAATTTAGAATCATATATATCATATATATATATATATATATATATATATATGACAGGTAAAAATTGATAGCCTGAATGCACTGTAAGTCGCTTTGGATAAAAGCGTCTGCTAAATGCATAATTTTAATTTTAATTTAATATATATATATCAATACTTATCAATATAACTGAGTTTGTTAAAGAGGAAACAATTAGCACAGCAGTTGGACACAAATATCAGACTAGCCTGCTCTTTATTATTACAACAAGCATAAACTTTAATAAGCTACAGTACAAAATTGCTTGTTTGTAAGGTGACATGTTCAAGAACTTCATTAACTTATTAGGAATGTCCAAAATGTAATAACAATTTATTGAATATGACTGTCCATTGCAAAAGTATGGCTATAGCCAATATAACGATGGCAATATATAGTATATATTGAAACGACTTTCAACCATAAACCAAAATAGATTTCAATATATATTTCAGAGGGAAAAGATTTTCAATCTTGAAGCAGCCTGCTTTTGGATTTTATTCATACCAAATAAAATCACAATCGTGCTATATGCCTCTTCTGCTCATTCTAATTATACGTTTGTGTTGGTGAGGAACATTTGGTGTTCAATTGTGACATCACAAACGTGTTCCAGGACGTTATACTGACAGACAAAAGTAAAGTGTTATCAAGGCAGAGCAGGTGTTTCGTGACTAATTCCCGTCATGCCCTTCAGAAGTACTGATTCCCAGAGTCATCTTGTTCCCCTGTGGGGCAGATGGGGATATGGATGTTAGCACAGCAGCCATATCAAATATTTAATCACTCGCTCCTGTTATATAAAGCATAGTGAAACCTATTACAGTATTACTGGCCCGGTCTGAGATATATCTGTGCCCAGATTACTGATAACAATGGAGGAAAAAAATAGCTGTAATATAATTAAAGTGATTATATAGCCACAGCGTGCTTATCTGTTTAAATGAGCGCGTGTAGTGGCTTGTAAACTTGTGATGTGCATAATTAGGACTATTTGTAATTCAACCCACATTTGCCAAGAGCAGCCTGCCAAAATGTGTTAAAAGGGTTCATAATAATGGCAAGTTGTCTCACCTTGTTCTGGGTCTGGAAAGAATACTAATAATGGATGCGTGGATGAAGGGGACAGCAACTTGACACTGTCCAAAGTTGTAAAAAAACGTAAATTATCACATGCAACACCATGCACTGAGTTCTCTCAGCAATTGTTCTCAGACTACTTGGTGTAGCTAACTTAATTTTGTTTGTATGCTAAATGTTAAAGGTCTCCTTAAGCTGGTTCTTGTTCAGACAGTTTCCAATTAGCATTACAAGAAACTTTTGGAAGATTTGTTATTTGATGTTGATCCTTATGCACAAAGAGGCTATTGAATCTCAGGCATGTATCTTACAAAAAAATAATAAATAAATAAATTTAAATATTTACAATAAATAAATAAATAATTTTAAGAGACATTCGATGCTCAGTCAACAGCATTTTTGGCATAATGTTGAATACCAGGGAAAGATAATTTGGACTTGTTATTCATTTTATTAAACAATTCCAGCAAAAATCAAGGTCACAGTGACGCACTTACAATGGAAGTAAATGGGGGCCATTCTTGGAGTATTTAAATGCAGAAACGTGAAGCATAAAATTGTACAAAAGCAATTAAACCCATTCTTTGTTTAAAAGGCTTGTTTCGTAGACAATATAATGATTTCGAACCAAAAATGTAAAATGATTTTTTTTTTCGTTCATCTTGAGTTGAACCT
The DNA here is from genome assembly GCF_003368295.1 of Carassius auratus. NCBI lineage: Eukaryota > Metazoa > Chordata > Actinopteri > Cypriniformes > Cyprinidae > Carassius > Carassius auratus. Next base: position 14,624,497 of record NC_039256.1, read on the forward strand.
GTATTATTCTCTTTAGAGTTTAATATTCAAAATACAGATAAAACACCTTTAAAAAACCAGTACAGAAAAGTCTTTATATATTAACACTACGTTGTGACCTATTTGTAAACTTTTCTTAGAGTCTATAATCTTTTTATGCCATAATGCATGCATTAGCCCACAACCCCACCCACGTCACAGAATTGAAAATCTCACAGGCATAATTATAACGGGCAATTTCCCTCTTTAAGAATAACACCACATTTGGGCCACGCTCCACTGGCACTCACCAGGTATAATGAGAGAGCCGGCCTTGTGCTTCGAGCTGTAGCTTGTCAAAAACAAAGTTCTTATAATCATTGCTGTTAGTTCCAAATTGAATTGTTGAATTGTTTCTGTGTTGATATAAGTGAGAGCAAATTAGTTCTTGCAAATGGTACTAATGGTTTTAGGCCACTCAACCTTTTGATGCACAGGAGTGGATATGTTCGGTTCTTGGATAATTTTGCATACATTACATTGCATTTAACAGTCTTAAAAGTGCTATATATATAGATACAGATGTCACTTGTATCAGTTAATGAAACAATTATTTTAACCATAAATGTAACTTAAAATGTTGCTACCCTATTTTTGATGGTGAAATGCTGGCAGTTCTTTCTTTTCTTTGGTTTACTTTTTACACTGAACATGCAAGTACAGTATATGTGAGTAACTAACTCAAAACTGTTCAAAAAACAAGAATTATTTGTATTCCTTACACTGAAGCCTGTGGTGAGAGCAGCAAAGGGAGTCTGATTTTTGCTGGAGAAACTAACAGGATCCCGTCTAGCAGTCTAGAACAGATTTTCTTGAGCCTGTGGAGGAGAGATTAGCCATCTCCCTTTAGCCGTGAAACAGCTTAGAATCCCAACACCTTAATCTCATACGCCACACAGGACAGACCTTTATATATGCACCCTGTCAGGCAAAGCTCTCAGCTTCTGAGGATTCAAGACACGTCTTGCGAGGCGATGGATAGCGCACATATTAAAGCATAAGATTCAGTTGCATGATATTAAATTTGCTCCAGTCACAAATTAAATCATAAATGTTTGATATAATGCCATATCTGCAAACGCATTGTTACGTTGGCAAGACGTACATCTGTAACCATGGTTACTTGTGATTGCTTTTGTATCCTTGGAATGAAAGCACAAAGAAAGGGTCGTTATCTGAAGAATGCTTAACATGCAGACGTCTTCCTCAGAGAGCGACAAGACACTTAGTCAAATATTGCATTTGATGAACAGACTTTCAGGAAGATCTCAAGCTAAAATGCAAGAGAAAAACCAACACACAAGCCTCTCCGTGTGAACAGAAAGAGCCCATTTGGCCCTATATGTGGCCAATTTCATGGAATGAGAAAAAGAAATGTTCTTCTCCTCTGTTGAGCTCTGGCCCTAGACCAGGGAGGAGCTCGATAAGGGAAGCCATAATTGCTATTTCTCTGCTATTTGAGGGGGGTAAGAAAACTACGGCCACAGAATATGCAATTTTATGCCAATTACTGCAATAGATAAAAGTATAACCCTCAGACTGTGCCATGGAAATGAAGGCAATGTCTGTAGGAAGTCTGCGAGAGTTCCCTAAAAGAAGAAGATAATTTATTGGAAACATTTCAGTGGCTTGAATTTTAATTGATGTAGCCAAAAAAAAAAAAAAAAAAAAAAAAAATGATTTCAATACAATTGGGGCCCAAAGTTTAATGTCAGAATGTCACTGATATTCTTATGTTTAACCTGTTAATTGTCACCCCGTCCCGTATACGGGACGCCTACGTTGACTATACTATATTACAATCAAATCTAATCTAATCTTGACAAACTATATATCGTTGGAAAGGTCTAAGACCCCAAATATATATTTTACCAATATTGTCTGTTAAAAATTATGTAGGAAAAGTAATAGATTAATTTATGACAAGAGTGCACCCTCAGAAATCTACATCATAACAGGAGTTTTGACCTTTGTTTAAAAAAAATACTTCCTCGTTGCCTTTTTTTCTATCACATTTTAGAAATCATCAGGAGTTATATATCACTTGAAAACATAAAATCTAAAAATTCATCCTTTAAAACCCTTTTTAAAATCAGACATTGCATTACCATGTAAATGGTACATCAAAATCATGTTACAAAATGTTTTCATGTTCAAGTCTATCTTCAAAAACGTGAGTGACAGTTAACAGGTTAAATGGTGACCTAATAGTGAAGAATATTAAATATTTATCAATCATTCTAATATGATTTAATAATTCATTGAAATTTTCTATTGATTTACTTCAGTTTAAAACAAGTGTTGTTATAAACTAAACCTATTAAAATTAGTTTTGCCAAATGAAATAAAGAATACATAAATTACAAAAAAACAAGGACAAACTTAAAAAAAAGCTTATCAAATTTGAAGTGTAATACATATAAACGAAATAAGTAGAAGCACTACAATGATTGAAACTGAAATTAAATTAGTTTTAAAGATATAGAAGTATTAAAATTAAAGTTATATAAAAAATATGTAAAAAAAAATAAAAATCACAAGATAAAATTACTCAAATTTCAACTAAAATTAAAATAAATAACTGAATAATATAAAGATGATAAATAACTGAAAGGTACGATGTAAATAATAATAAACAAAAATAGGTAAAAACAATTTTATATGTATATAAAAAAAATTTTTTTTACCTATTTTTGAAATTTTCAATGTGTTCTCAGATATATATATATAACCCGTAAATCTAGTGATATACTGTGTTGATTAACACAATTCTGACTTTCAGATAATCCGAAAGCTTTCTGACCCTGCATAGACAGCAACACAACTGACACGTTCAAGTCCCAGAAAGATAGTAAGGACATCATTAAAAATAGTCCATGAGACATCATCGGTTCAACCGTAATATTATGAAGCTATGAGAAGACTTTATGAGCACAAAAAATAAAAGAAACAGAAAAAAAAAACAGTTCCTCAGAACTGTTCTTGAGGTCTTGAAAATGAACTGCATCATCCACTCTATCAACCACATAATCTAATAAATAAACTTTGAGGGATGACCGGATAGTGACGATAAACTTTTCATTTGTTTTCCCTTCAGTCATGTTGGCTGAGTTTGGTGAAGGTTCAATGAAAGCAATGAATCATCTGCTAATCATGAACTTTTGATAGAGACGCAAGATTTGAGTGAATGGGAAAAAAACTTTCAACAGTCTCTTTTCCCCACTGGGTAAAAACAATTAGTCTGTTTTTCTCTCTTTTGTCCTTTCTTATATCTACAGAATCTCCTTATCGGAAACTCCACAAAACAAACACAGAGACTCACAAAGAGAAGAGCAACAGAAGAGAATAGTTTTTTAAATGTTAGGACAAAATGTTCTTAAAATGTTTATGAAACATTCTTAGAACATTATTAATATTTAAAACACGTTCTCATAATGTTAAAGGGGGGGGGGGGTGAAATGCTCGTTTTCACTCAATATCCTGTTAATCTTGAGTACCTATAGGGTAGTACTGCATCCTTCTTTACTCCAAAAAGTCTTTAGTTTTATTATATTCATAAGAGAAAGATAGTCTGTACCGATTTTTCCCGGAAAAACACGAGCGCCTAGAGGCGTGACGTGTGGGCAGAGCTAAAGAATCACGAGCGCCAGTAGGATTTTGTGTTGAGCGCGTCTGGAAGCTGTGACACAGATCCAGAGGCTGAAATTTAACAAGAGCAGCATCAGCAAAGGCTTCTCTATGTGGTATGTACTGAAACTGTATATATTTGCTTAGCGGTTTTGGAAAATGACTAAGTTCCACTTTGTCGTCTTTTTTTTTTTTTTTTTTTTTTTTTTAAGCTGTAACGTTACATATGGAAAGTGCAGTTTGATAACAACATCGCATGTTGTTTACTTGATGTGCTTATGCGCTGATATCTAAGTTAACAACACAGAGATATTTGAAGCAGTTTTACTCACCGCCTGCGGTTCCAACACACGATCGTGACCCTTTTCGTTGGGATTGCATTATCCTTAAGAAATAAACGATGTGCAAATCCAGCGTCAACCTGGGCCTTGTTTGTAAAACAAGCATCTTCGAAATGCAGGGAACAAACACAAACACTTGCACAACTCCGTTGATTCTCTGTAAAAATAAACTCCATCCACTGGTCCCTTAATGCTGTTTCTCTTTTGGTAATCTGTGCAGGGTTTTCTTGCTCTGGCAACCAAAAACACACTGCTTTTGTGACATTTCACGACGCTCTCGCTCTGATCAGTGAAGTCTGTTGTGCTCTCAGTGCTCTGCTATACGGGAGCGCGCGCTCTTCCGGCAGACGTGCCCTCAGGACCCATATAAGGAAATTCCGCTCCATCTAACGTCACACAGAGCCATACTCGAAAAAAACTTTCCGAAACTTGTGACAAACCGGAAGGAGTATTTTTGGAACAGAAATACTCCTTCAAACGTACAACTTAATTTTTGAAACTTTGTCCATGTTTAGCATGGGAATCCAACTCTTTAACAGTGTAAAAAACTCAGTATGCATGAAATAGCATTTCACCCCCCTTTAAGAGAAAACATTCATCAAACAACATTTTAAAAACATCCTTATATTTATAGGCCTAAAGTACTTGATGAATGTTCTTAATGTCGAGAGAAAACATTGTTATAATGTTAAAAAATACAATTAAATGTAATATTTTATATGAAAAGAAGGAATGTTGTAAGTAATGTTTTAGTAACCTTTAAATAACATTCCACTTAAATTAGAAATCTGGACATTTTAATGCTATTAGAATATTACAAATAAATATTTAAATCACATATTTTGTTAAAGTTGTAAAAAAATGTTGTAAAAAAACCCTTTTAGTAAAATTTAAATAATGTTTGAATTGCGATACAAAATTTGGACATTTTAATATTTTAGTAATATATATTTTTTTTAATTGTCACCTGGGTCACACATAAAAAGGTGTATCAACCACAGTATATTAGTAATCAATAATTTGAATATGGTGTTGCACGGATCACTGTACTGCAGGGATTTTACAAATAATGAAGTGAATTGAATATTTTGGACCTCATCATCAGTTTGTCATCAAACACAAACATGTGTGGGTTTAAAAGAGGATGTGATTAATGCAGGTGAGACTCTTGCAGTTTGCTTGTGTGGTTCAGTGGGATGAGTGTGCTCGTCTCTGGAGAGAGAAACACTACTCACCGTCAGATTATGCCAACACGCTCTGCATCCTGAGCAGCCCATGTGACACTAATACTTTGCAGGATTTCAGCATGCCGTCCAAGCACTGGAGAACACAAGAGCATCCGCGTCTGAGCATCCTGTGAGAAAGTCAAAATAAAATGCACTGCCATGTAAAAATGAATGCTTAAGAGTCAGAGTTTGAGCAAGACTTTAGAAGAATCTCCTCTATATGAGAGTTTAGAAATGAAGAGCTTTGTTGACGTTGACAATCTTTGTAAATTGCAGGTATGGTTGTTGTTGTTTTTTCTGAAGTGAAGGCAGTGATGGGTTCATTTCTGCTTGAATGTGTAGCTAATTAACTTTTCAGATCTTTGAACTGTATATGAACCCTATCGCAGAACTGACGTTAATTTGAGCCAATATAATCTTTCTTAAAGACATTCATTTACACACTTGCATTGAAAAGTTTTAAATTACTGCTTCTATTCAGCAAGGATGCATTAAATTAATCAAAAGTGTCAGTAAGGACATTTAGAATGATACAACAGATTTTAATTTCAAATAAATCTACTAATCAAAGAATGTGAGTTTCCAGAAAAATATTGAACAGCAAAACTTTTTTTCAACTGATAAAATCAGCATATTAGAATGATTTCTGAAGGATCATGTGACACTGAAGACTGGAGTAATGATGCTGGAAATCCAGCTTTGCATCACAGGAATAAATTACATTTGAAAATACACTCAAACAGAACACAGCCACTGTAAATTATAATAATATTTACCAAAATTACTGTTTTTACAATATTTTTGATCAAAAAAATGTAGCCATTGTGATCATAAGAATCCTCTTTCAAATGCTTTAAAAATAATTTCAACTAAATGTTGACAAAATATACAGAGAAACACATTTAAAATTATTATATTTTTTTTACAGATGTTGTCTTGCAGGAAATCGAACAAAAATATTTATGACTCATCCTGCACTACACAGATTTTTTTATTCATGCTATTTAGAATAAGAATTATCCGCCACCTTATACCTGCAACCGACTAACAAGTAGCAAGGTATTACTTTGACAAATATTGAGTTTGAGATTTGCTGTTTTAATAGGAAATATGTCTATACATGAAAGAAAGCTGGGTTTGTTGATTCTGTGCAATTTCTAGTGACATAAGCGACATGTCCAATACGAAAAAAACTTAATAAAATATTATTTTTATGCAAATGAATGGCATCATTACTGCCACTACCAGTGGTAGAGGAGACACTTTATCTCATGTGATCTATCTTGTGATGGAGAAGTTACTGTGAGGGATTCTACTGTTCTTAATAATGCATAGCCTACAGGGACATAATGACTCAAAATGATGCATGGAAAACAAATGAGTTTGATTCATGCATTGATAATCAATCATCCTGTTCCTGATATATTATCTGCTGCTGCAGTCTTTTATAAAAATGCCTAACAGAATGAATATTTAATCGCTAAAGGTGCTTTAGGCATTAGCTACGTGGCATTAAGGTGTCATCTCATTTGTTTGTTGTCTCAAAGTATTGACACAATATAGATCAATAAATCATTTGAGCCTCAATTGCTCAAAAAAATGATTAAAATTCTTCATGCTCACTTATTTAAGAGATCATTAACCAATTACTGTGAGAGACTTCAAACTCCCAGGCGTCAGAAGCAACAGATCTATACCGACTCTTTGCCCTTCAGCGAGACTTTGCCTTCAAAGCTTTGGTGCTTCAGCATTGCTAAACAGAGATTCTCTCTTCAAAACTCAGCGTGCCATAAGATACGTCTAAGCTCTGGTTAATAAAGCCAGTCAATGATGCTCATGACTAATGGAGTCAGTGTTTTGGCTAAACCTCAAAGCTCCAATAGAAACACTATGCATCAGGAGTTTCTGCTTGATGTAATCCAGAGTACTTGAAAACGAGTGCATGCCAAACCTAGAAACAATGTGGTCATCCTAAATTTAGTAAAAAAAAAAAAAAGGTCTCACTATGTCAGCCGATAGATGCACACTGTCCAGCATGGTTTATATTTGTGTGAGCTTCTATTAAGCGCTTCATAAGTTTTTATTTACAACATGTTTAACAGCGTTGAGCATCGTAGCCAATCACAGACATGTCTGTTGAAAGCAATGGCCAATCAGAGTTGTGTAAATGTATCAGTGGCACGTCCTAAAACACGCAAGCTCTCATTTAATACACTCTTGCAAATTCTTTCATTGTAAGTAACAATGTGTAACTGTAAAAAATGTGTAGGAATAACCACAACGTTTGACTGCACTTTGTATATTTTTTGTATACTATCTGTAATTGTTTTAATTTTTTTACATATAGTGATAAAAAATAGAAAGTGCAGTGTAAAATTTTACTACAATAATAGCTGTTCTATAAAAAATTGAAATCATCTTTTTCATTTTTTGTATAGCTTATATAATTTGTAGCACAAGCTAAATAATCAGACTCTTGAGCAAGTTGCCAAAATTATTACAATTCCCTCTCCCAAATCAAGTGCATTTTTAAAAAGGCATGTGTATCTTAAAATGTTGTTTGCTGTTCTAGTGTGAGCCTAATCACTATAATCAATACAGATCCACAGTAATCCATTGATTCTCCTTGAGAAACATTTTCAAATAAAAAGCTAAGCAGCTTATTTTGTGAAAAAGGAAAAGACAACATAAACTGTTTCATCCAATGTTCTGTAGCAGTGAGTCAGAAAAGCTTCGGTCTCTTACCTGAGCCGATAGGGAATGTAATTGAACTTGTTAGACATATTTATGATTAGCTCATGCGATCACAGAAGACAGGACGGCAGTATGTGGAATTCTAGCAAACAAACAAACACAAACAAACTGAGATTTAAATAATGCTATTAAAATATCAGATGTTGCACTGACTGAATAGATCTGGCTGTGCTTTGGCCACAAGCAATCACTGATATTCAAAGAAAAAGCACACTTGAAAGTCTATTTACAATCACATTTGTCAGTCTCTCCATGGGCCGTTCACACAGCACTTGTTCCTGCTTTCTGTCTGGGCTATTTTTATAATAGTTTGCCTATGCACACATGCACCAGATGGACATCTTTGGTTGTTGCGTCACGCTTGGCTGTTTATTTAGCGTCTCGCATCATAAACGGCATGTTTGTAAGATGCCATGTCAAGCTATAAGTTGTTCAACTTTGAAGAATGCATCTTGCTTTCGGTTCCAGTCTGTTGCATTCTGTCCAGATTTTTTATTTTTTTTGAATGCATGAACACATCATGTGTGAACGGCTCCGTCTGCTCTTGGTGGTGTGATAAAACATGTTGCCTTTAGCTGTAGGGGCCGGACTGACAGCTGAATTCATGAAAACATGGTCTGCATTTATGTGGTACCTTTTAAAAAAGTATATAATATATAACATTATTTTTATATAGTATATTAATTTACTATAAAAGGAATTATCTAAAATACTACACAATTAATATATAAGTTGAATAAGTTTTTCCGGACATTGTTAAGCACATGGTTGTTTTTAAATATGCTATATAAATACAATTGAACTTAACTTAATTGAACTGAAAATTTTCAAATAGATGAAAATAGAAAATAATTATTTTGAATTGTAATTATTTTTAACAATATTGCTGCATTTTTGATTCAAAAACGTAAAAAAATATCTTACTGATATCAAATTATAATTGCAAGGATGGCCTTAAAAAACACGTGTTAATACAAATCAGTTGTGGAATGTAAATGAAGGACTCACACACCTGTTTAGGTGTTTCTGTATCTCTTCTGCAGGAGCAGGCGAAGCAGTTTGAGGGTATACGTCGCTCTGTCAGACAACGGTACAGTCATTACTCAAGACACCACAGGCTCACACTGAGAAGAGAAGCCGAACGCTACAGCAGATGTTTGACTCTCCCTGTGTCTCTGGATGCCGTTCCACATGGTGGATGTCCTGCAGTTTGCAGGCGAGGGATTTTCTCAAGGCACAAGGCGTAAAGAAATAATGTAGACTGATATAAAACAGAGGAAGTGAAATAGGGAGGGAATAGGAAGCTGTGTGTGGGGGTTTGTGTTCTTGTGTGCTTGAGGCAATAACTGAAAAGCATCCATCATGTCATGCTGTTTTCAAACCACTGCAGTGAATGGCCTGAAAATACTCATGTCTCATGATTTATGATCTTCTCTATTAGTGTTTATGTCATGTTGTTGTTTACCTGCAGTATAGATGGGCCTAATATCTTGTCATCTTTCTTCACTGAAATACTATTACATGCAGGGTGTCATGGGTAATGCTGACGTGATATACCCAGTAAGTTTACGCCAAAAATAAATACCGTATTTTCCGGACTGTAAGTCGCACTTTTTTTCATAGTTTGGTTGGTCCTGCGACTTATAGTCAGGTGCGACTTATTAATCAAAATTAATTTGACATGAACCAAGAGAAATTAACTCACAGAAAACATTACCGTCTCCAGCCGCGAGAGGGCGCTCTATACTGTTCCCTGCTCCTGTAGTCTACACTAAGCAGCATAGCGCGCCCTCTCGCGGCTGTAGACGGTAATGTTTTCTCTTGGTTCTTGGTTTCTAAATAAATGCGACTTATAATCCGGTGCAACTTATATATGGTTTTTTCCTCATCATGACGTATTTTTGGACTGATTGCGACTTATACTCAGGTGCGACTTATAGTCCGAAAAATACGGAACCAGGTCACTTAAAATATAAAAGTTCAACATTTTTATTCATCCTTCTATTCCAAACTTTCTGTATGGCTTTCTTTCATCCATGCAATACAAAACATCTTATTACTCTATATTGCATTCAGCTCGTCTGCTGTTTTTGTTTCATTCAGAAGTGTTTTGTTTATATGAAGAGATTTCTTTTATTTGTTTTATTTATATATTTGATTTTGATTTGTTTTCAAATTTCAATTTCGCTTTGTTATAAGACATATTTCAGTTTCACAAAGAAATGGGCAGCACTTTGTAAAAAAAAAATAATAATAGGATACCTTTTCTCTTATAATTTGTGTATTGTGAAATCAGTATTGTGAATCATATTGCATCATTAGTTGAGTGTATCGTTACATCCCTACATTTACAAAATATCTTCATGTAAAATGAACATTGCTTAATATACTAATGATTTTTGGCATAAAAGAAAAATCGATAATTTTGACCCAAACAATGTACTTTTGGCTATTGCTACAAATATACCTGTGCAACTTAAGTTTTGTGTTCCAGGGTCACAATTATGTTTTAAAATGTATTAAAACAGGTACTATTTGCGCTGTTATGCTCGCGGCCCTGTGGACACAGTACGTGCGAGACAGGCCTAATGAACCTCTTTCTCTTTTCTGGTGGCAGAATGAATGCACATCAGTGTGGGAGCACTGTGATAACCAAATGCTCACATTTGTAGGGGCGTATTTTCACACATCAGTTCAATGGATGCAAAATGACACAATGATTCTTTTCACACCAATCCCACCATCAGCAGCACTGATCAAGTGAAGAGGATGCAGCGGTCCAGGTGTGGGCGCATCGCACATCGCTCCATCACTGCAACCATAATGCTCCGTTTTCTGCTTCAAAAAGATGTAAATTGAAAGAAATATGCATTCATCGTGATATTACAGCCCATGATTTTATGAATATCAGGATGATTGCCCTTTAACAGGTCCTTCCTTGCGAATGAGCATGGTGAAATTATGGAGTGTTGCTTTGAAGCAGCGTAGTAAATCTAATCAGCCGTCTCTTCATTTTCCCTAAACAATCAGCTGAAAGAAAAGGCCTTCCAGGGGAGCGACATCCAGGCAATAATTCGTTATGTAAGCATGATTACTGACTGGCTGAATAAATGCTCGGGCTAAATACTGGCAAACACTCAAACACTCTGGGTACTGAGCAGATGATGGTTTCCAGCAGTGGACTTCATCTTCAATGTGTGATGTCATAATCGACTGCCATGGAGGTTAGACGGCTTGCAGAGTGCAAGGAACATTTTCGCAATTTCTCTCCCTCCATCTCCCACTGTTTCTCTCTTTCACAAACAAATGGAAGTACTAACTAAATCACAGTTGCTTCACTAATGAAAAAACTTTACAGACATATGTCACTGAACGTTATGTGAGAAGCATAATGGCATTTCATTTGTTATCACTGAAATTTTTGACACCCAGTTTGCTTTTGTTAAAGAAATAGTTCACCCAAAAGTGAAAATATATTCACAAATTTTGGAGTTTCTACATTGGAACAGATCTGGAGAAATCTCACATTACATGATTTGCTCACCGATGGATCCCCTGCAGTGAATGGGTGCCGTCACAATGAGAGTTTAAACAGCTGATAAAAACATCACAATAATCCACAAGTATTTCACAAGAATGCTTTCATTACTTTAAAAATAGCAAATATCAGCAAATGATAATTTTCCTTTACAAAAAATAACTATTCCTTTTACAAACTGCACGATAAAGATTGTTTGTGAACAGTGTCTTAAATATCATGCTTTTCTTCAAGAAGTGATTGAAATATAGTGTACAAGTCAAATACTTGTATGATACTCTGTGTGTTTTTTTAAGTTTAGTCACACAGATATAGAACAGAATAGGGGTGTGTAAATAATGAATTTGTTTAGGTGCACTATTTCTTTAAAAGTATGGCCCACAGACAATCAACCTCTCAGTTTGTCCCTCAGAGCTCAATTAAATGTCCACACCAATTGCAGCTGAACTTTTTTGTCCACATTCACGGCTGAACTTTTGGCTCTCTGTGTTGCACTCTTTTTCTAATAATGCAGTAGTATGGCCCCATTTACACCTGGTATTAACATCTGTCTCTAGTCATCCAACCACAAGTGGTCAGCTATAAATACAGATAGAAATGGGGTCCAATGCATCTTGTGATCCAATCACTCAAACCACTTGCACATAGCCAAGTGCTAATGTATCCTAGTGAGTCACAAGGCTGTCTATTCAGCAAACACATTCTTCACTGCACCAAAACAAGAGTTTTATGTTTTAAGTCCTCCTGGGAAGTTATTTTTGACACTGTAGCCATTTCATTTTTCTTTCTCTTTTTTCCTACTTCCTGACAAAGACAACAACAACATGTTCAACAATGTGTTGGATCCCACTGAAAAAAAAGTCATCAATATTTTCGATTCTTGGTTTACAAAAAATGTTAAGCAGTTTTCAACATTGATAATAATCAGAAATAATTATTGAGAAGCAAATCATCATATTAGAATGATTTCTGAGGGATTAAGGCATTGCCATCACAGCAATAAATGTCATTTTAAAATACATTAAAATGACTATAAAAACACCATGTTAAAATGTAATAGTATTTCACAGTATTGTCATTTTTATTCTATACTTATCAAATAAATTTAGCTTCACTGAGTGTAAGAGACTTCTTTCAAAAACATAAAAAAAAATCTTAGTGATTTCCAAACTTTTGACTAGTAGTATAAATACAAATACTTGTCTTTAAAGATATAAATATAGTGTCAACTTTCAGGAGTTCACTGGAATATAAATGACTTCAAAGAGACAAGCCACAAAACTCTCATTTGAATTTCCATATAAACAGGCCCTATGAAACAAACATCATTTCAGGATAACAGCGCTGACTCGTGCACCTAAAAGCTCTTGATTAAAGTTTCGTTGAGCAGGAGGGTATCAATTCAGCAAGACGCATCTTTTTTTCTTCTTCTGCCGTTTATTGCTTACTGATGCAGAATACTTAAAACTGCTGAGGTTGTTTTACTTCAGAACTCCCCCTTAGAAGATTTACAGTCTGTTAGAGGACACATTTACAGTGTTTTCGCCCCCAGATCAAGTGATTCACAACTCGCGAGTTGCTTGGTTTTTTATAAATTCCAAAGTAAACATCAGACTGGAATGAATAGGCTAGAGTTTTATTATTATTTCATCTTATATTCTGACAGAACAGCAACAGCTACAAACTGTTCAAAGCAATCTAGGATATTAGGCTGTAGGAGTACCGCTTTATCAGGGGCTAAATCTCTAAGAACAGGGACTTTAGATCTGAAATGTTGTTATTCCCTTGAGAGGGAGTGTTTTAGCACAGTTATTTAGGATGGAGTGTAAATTGATTTTCAACAGGCTTGACTAGTAGAAAGGTATGTTTGGTTTAGGATCTTGCAGTCAGAAGTGCAGGACAAAGCATATGTGCTTCATTTGCACATATTACCATATGCAAATTTGGGACAGAAATGCACCAATCAGCAAGAACAATTGAAGGATTTACCTCTAGCAGGTGCATACATGAGCCTTCAAAGCGTTCGACTGGAGGTGCAATCATTGAACGCCTTAAATCCTGCATTTACTTTGAGGACAGATGTGTCTTCCCGCAGTTGCATCTCTGCACCGTTCCTAGACAGAACAAGGAAGCTATTGATGATTTTTCAGCATCTCCATTGTCATTCCAATCATAGCTCTATCAGTAACACCCCTTGCACTGAACACAGGTGGCAATCGCTTGCAAGCTATTCCTGTCCCATGCGACGAAGGCCCAAGACTGAGATGAATCCCAGACTATATGTGAGCGTGCTGCAAGCCAAAAATCTGCCAATTAATTTCTTGATTGAAAAGCTCTCATTAGAGCGCCGTATTCCCAGACTCCATGTTAAACAGCAGAAGAGTGACATCTCTGTCCTTGAGCATAATAAATACCACAATTAAGAAACACGACGCCGAGCATTCATTTCTCACAGGGACACACACACAAACACTTGTCTTCATGATGTTCCTGAACACTGTTCAAACGTGGCAGGTGCTCAAGGTGGTTTAAATGATCCTTGAGAAAATGGATCAAATATTCCTGCAAATGAGAGATTGGTGTCTAAAAGAGAGACTGGTTCTTGAAAAGCATTCATGGACAGTTGCAGCTGTAAAACAGCTTTCTTATTATAGGATACGGATGGGTCATGATGGTTGACTAGGTTTTTTATTTTTTCGTCAGTTTTGATATTTTTAGCGATGTGCTTTAATTGGTAGGCTGACAGCTTGCTGTGCTTTAGCTGTTTCACAGTAAATCCCCCTAGAAAAAATCTATATGAAAACATCACAGCTACTGCCAAGCCGACAAACATCTTTGGCCGCAGTTGTTGTTTGCTGCATCAAGTTAAATAATTAATCAATAAATAGTCCAATGTTTAAATATAGGGTTTTAATGTGTTTTTTGGTTCTAACCTGTTTTGCTGTTTTTTTTAACACAAGATAGATCTCAAGAGCCTCTGTTTACACCATTATTCACTAGTTGGTATACCTAGCTCTGGTTGCACCAATAACTGTTGTGAACATCACTACAGCTCAGATATCATTTCATGCCATTCCTTATTAATATCAAATCAGTTTAAACACAACAAAGATGAACATTTCAGAGGGAGAAGGGTTTATAAGTTCTACTAGTGCAAGCAAAGCCTGGTCTCTTGAAAATGCCTATAAATAGTATGCCAAACAAAAATGAATACTTTTGGTATTGATAGGGTTTTTGGACTGGAGTGTATATGATATGCACGTGTTTGGCATGCATATGATACGAAATTTGTTGTCATGCATATGATACGCAGTTTTCGCATACATGAAATGCATCTAACCCACAACCCTAATCCTACCCATCGCCTAGCATATACATGCCAAAGTCCATTTTTGCATTTCAATACTACAATTAATAATACAATTATTCATAAAATATATTCATAATAATATATATACATATGCAACACATGATACTTTTTAACTATAAAAAAATAAGGTCATGCTTATTTTAATAATATAATACAAAGGAATATATAATCATTAAATTAAGTGATATCAGCGCCCTCCATAAGTACTGGGACAGTTAAGACAAAATTGCCGTGGAGTCAAGACATTTGCAAATATGATTTAAAGATGAATATGAGACAAAACTACAGAATGTCACATTTTATTATTAGCTGTTTCAACACAACACAAGTTTTACCAAATAAAAAAGGACAGCACTTTTAGAGTTCATCACACTATCTGATGTGAGCAGAAGTATTGAAACAGTTGAAACTGAGACAGAAAAGCTATTATTTTGTTGCAGATCGCTTGTGTGCAATCAGAGCAGTGAATCTACGACCCACAGACATCACCAGACTCTGGTCTCATCCTTTGAATGGTCTCATCATCAATTTAAGCCTACCGGCAACTATAGTTGCCTCAGTTTATAGTTATCACTTTCATTTTGTAAGTATTTTTCTAGATGTTATCCATGTTTTATTTCTCAGTGACATACAAGCAAATAACCAAATAAAGGATTTCAAAAAAAAAAAAGGTATCCACTTACCTCCTGTCACATGAGGCTGTCAACTTCCTACCTCTACTTCCAGTAAGCATGGTGAAGGCAAACCCTCCCAAAGAATTTTCCTGTTACTAATAATTATCTTATATATACTTAGTAAAAAGTCCAAGCAGCAGCTATAATTGCCGGTGGGCAAATGACTTGCGAGTACATATCATGGGAAAATCGGGTATACTGTGTTAATAAGTTAATAAATCAAGGTTATTGGCCTTGTTTTCTGCTGTTTGCTTTCATAATATCCCATCTAAATCATAAACTTAACCCCTTAACTGACACTTCTGCTGTACAGTAGACCTTAATTTAATAGTGAATAAATCTGTCAAAAGGAGAATATGAGAGAGCAATCTTTCCACAGCTATACTGCCCCTCTTCTGTGTCTGCTTTAGACATGAGGGGTGGGAATTTCAAGTTTTCAGTGGAAATGGAAAGATAATAGAGCTAACACATGGGATTAACTGATGTAGATTATCTTTTTCTCCCTTTATGCATCATGTCTTGTATTGAGACCCCTTTAGTTTGGATGCGATTCATTCTAATTGGTCAAGGACCCTAATTCTTTTTATGACTAGTAGCGTAGGATTCCATTATAATGTAATCAGTTAGTAATGAGTTTATATTTACACTATTATATGAAATCACCTATTACAGTAAGCCATTGAATACTAGAGACCTAAAAAAATAAATATCTTCTTTTAGGTATACCTTTTTTATTATATAGACGTAATATTTTCTTCATTCTATTTATTTGTAAATAGATCTAATACTCCTCTAAGATTGAAAATATTTGCATGTTTAATAATAATTAAAT
Source organism: Carassius auratus (assembly GCF_003368295.1). Lineage (NCBI taxonomy): Eukaryota > Metazoa > Chordata > Actinopteri > Cypriniformes > Cyprinidae > Carassius > Carassius auratus. The sequence goes on from NC_039256.1 coordinate 14,640,877, forward strand.
AAACAAACAAACAAACAATAATGGGTGTAGCCTACACGTGATACTTGTTTAAAAAAGTATATATTTTAAAAAGAATATCATTCATTTCATTAATATCAAGGACTTTTCTCTGGGTTAATCCATCTGATTTACATCACAAAGCATGCAAACATGTTTATGAAAATGTATAAAACTACTTATACCTTCACTAAGTAAGGGAAAGTTCGCCCAAAAATGGAAATTGTGTCATCGTGTCATCTTCAAGTTGCAAACCTATCTTTCTTTCTTTTGTTGAGCAAAAATATTATATTTTGCTGAATTTTGGTAACCAAACAGTGAAATGCATAATTTTCTTTCAGATATACAGTTTTTATTATACATATGAAATATTTTCTTCTTTGCCACATGGCAACTTGATGGCTGCACTTTGTTCTGCACTGTTCCACCATTTTATGACTAATGAATATGTTGTGTTTTCAAATTCAAGCGATTAGATGCAGCCATTTTTGGGGTTTGCATCCAATGTTCTTAAACTTTTATGCATAATAAATTTGTTTATGAATAAAGATTGACCTGTTGAAAGCAGTTATTTTGAGTTAGATGCCAAGTGAATACAGCATATCTGCCCACCAGCAACTGCCATGCATTCAAATACGAGTTTCAAGAAAAAAAAAACCTTATAAATAAATGCATTCAAATAAGAGTTTTTTAAAGAAGACACCTTGGGAAAATAAATGCAAAACATGTTCACATAGGACATTATTAACATAACTATATGCATGAAACCATTCAGAAAAAATTGGCCACACATGGGTTAATTCAGCCAATTCCATGCTGATCAGAGGTTTGCATCTTGCTGTGTAGCTTCTGTAATTCTGTGTCAAATTCTCCTGCGGACTGTAGATTGTCAGTGCCTCACCCCAGTGATTTTACAGACCCATATTTTATTTTCACAGCTTTTATGATTTGTCTGTCATCAACTACTGTTGTTTTTCTCAGCCGATCAGGTCGTCATTGGTTGCTGATGATTTCTCCATGCCCTTTGACTTCCTCTTTTCTTTTAGCATCCAAATTGCTTACTTTTCTCTCAAAGTCAGCTCCCTTGTCTTCATCCTGGTTTAAGTGTGTTGTCATCGAATGCAAGACTCAGAATGAAGCAAAGGATATAACTGATAAGACACACTCCCTACTTTTAATATCTGAAGAATGATTGCAACAGGACATAGCTGAATACTTAGAAAGACTGTCCCAACTGTATACTTATGCTCACATCAGTTATGGAGACGAAACTATATATATATATATATATATATATATATATATATATATATATATATATATACATACACACACACACACACACACAATAATATGCAACACATGATCTCAGACATGTTTTTTTTTCATATAAAAATAATTATATTGTGCTTTTTGTAATAACTGAATAAATCAAAACGCAATATAACAATATAACAATAAAACGCAAAAAATGATCTCAGACATGTTACTTTTCAATGTAAGATAATTTATATTATCATGTCATGATTATTTTAATAATTTAATACAATACAATATATATTCATGTAGAAATGTATGGATAATATAATACACTTGATGTCAGACATGTTACTTTCTAATATAAAATAATTTTTATAATCACAATTTTAATAATTTAATACAATGTACAATCATGTAAAAAAAATTAAGTTACAATATAATATGCTGTAGGTTATGTCCATATCTCAGACATGCTACTTTTTAATATAAACATATGTTATAATGTTTTTAATAACAGCTATAAAGCAACATATAATCTTTGTATTAAAACATGTGACGTGGCATGTATAAACTGTTTACTACAAGTTTAAATTCATCTTGCTGACACTTGAAGAAACTGATCACGTGAGCTCCATTAGTTCGCTCTGTATTTGCATACAGGTTAACTTTTCTCAACTTCTGTTTGTCACTGGATACTTACAAATAAATAAATAAATACATTTAAGTCCAGGTTCTGTTTTGAAAATATGTTGGCCAATTTTTCACATCCATACTGTAGGATTAAATGTAATTTACATGGGGAATCCCACTTTTCAAGTGGAGCAGTCACGAGAGGTTGTTTCGCAGGTAGTGAACAGCCTAAAAGGCCGCGTGACATTTTTTCTTGTGGACATTTCGCCTGTTTTTTTTTTTCCGTTACTTGCCGTGATGGATTTTTGAGTGGCTCGTAATTGCGGTTGTCATTTTCCCTCTATACCGTAGCCACGCGCGACAGACAGCACCGCTGAAACGAGCAGTTTACCGTGAGGCATAATGTATGCGTCCCTCGAGATCGCTCGGACACCGACTTTCTAAAACAGGTGAGGGAAGCCACTTACTCCGAGGTTGCCATGGAGATCTCTGGGAAGAAAACGGCGCTAATTTTACGTCTTTTGTTTTCTATTCAAATATATTTAAATGTTCCATCCTTTCAGTGGCGTGTCGTGCATTTGTAAATGTAAGTGCTTTGCTTTTGTGAGGAAAGAGGACAGCGAGAGAGGGCTTAGCAGGCAAAGTGCTACTTCTCGAGGCGTTCTTGTAGAACATATCACCATATTTGATCTGAGAGAGCTGAACGGCAGCATTTTAAACGCCGTGCGTTTGCATTTAGATTGGTGTTGTGCGCTCGAATACGGCTGATATTGATGAAATGGAATAGGCCTATACTGATGTGTGTCACGGCTTTAATTCGCATAGGCCTTCTGAACATTTTATTCATTCTCTCACTGACTCGTACTTAATGGAAGCAGAAGTGCTCAGCCTTTCCAAGAAGTGTTTCTCCATCTTTCACTTTAAAATGCCAGACTCCACACAATAATAGTTCTATTTAATTTCCATTTGGAACAACATTTAGACAGAGTTCTTTCTCCATTAACACACACGTCAGAAGGTTTTAGTTCTTTGAAAGCCAGTCTTTTCTGTTTAATTTCCAAAGATTTTGACAAATATTTTTCAAGAATTTTTTTTTTTTTTAAGTAGGCCTGTATTTTCTTCTCAAGATATTAGCATGACTAATCCTCATGTGACCCCGGACCACAAAACCAGTCATAAGCACGGAGAGTCTATATTTGTAGCAATAGCCAAAAATACATTATATGGTTCAAAATTATTGATTTTTCGTTCATGCCAAACATTATTAGGATATTAAGTAAAGATCATGTTCCATGAAGATATTTAGTAAATTTCCTACCATAAATGTATCAAAACGTAATTTTTCATTTGGACAACTTTAAAGCCGAATCTTTTTTTTTTTTTTTTTTTTTGCACCCTCAGATTCCAGGTTATCAAATAGTGTTATCTTAGCAAAAAAATTATACTATCCTAATAAACCATAAATCAATTGAAATCTTATTTATTCAGCTTCCAGATGGAATAGAATCTTAATTTAAAAAAAATATACTCTTATGACTGTATTTGTGGTCCAGGGTAACATAAGCTATTTATATACTGTACTACGTAGTTATAAACTGATACTTTTGAATTTCTTTTACTGGATCAATGAAGAAGAAAAAGAGCATTTTGTGTGTGGATGGTGAAAACTAGCAGGCCTAACCAGATCAAGCTTACCTGTAAAAACCCTCACATCAACATCCAATTTACGGATAACTTATACATGGCAAAATAGCATTTAGTAGCTTTTTTGACAGGAACTCAAACCAAACTGCAGAAACACTTCCAGGAAAGAGCTTCAGGAATGACAAGGACGACGACTCACTTTAAATCACTGATTACCGCATCCCAAATATAAGACCGGCGTCATTTTGACAGGTATGAATAAACTATGTCAGATCTGCCTGACTGATTACACGGCTAAAGTATCAGCAACTCCGTGACAAGCATCATTTCAGATGTCTGAAATGATTAGGCCGAGCTGAAGAGAAAAGCCTCGGATGACAAAGTTAAGACTCAGCCTAAATGAAGTCTTCACTTATAAGAATAATAAAACTGTCTGCTTCTTCTCAGCATAATTATGCTCTTGAGGACTTACCAGCTATCTGAGACAGGGGAAATGCCATGACGTTTCTGTTGAAGCAATCCCTGCTTTAAAATACAGCCAAAACCAGCTTAAGGTGTTTTGGAAGTTGGCACCAGCTTTTCTAGCTTGTCCAAACTGCTGGTTGTTTTAATGCAACCTCCTGTCAACAATATGTCATATAAGCACTGATATATATATATATATAGCATTTAATTTTAAGTTATAATTGAGAAAACATCTCAAACAGTTTCATTACACTTTGTGTGACAAAGCCGACAGAAAATATAAGCAAACATAAATATTTAAAATGATTTTTTTTTTAAACTACAAAACTCACCAGAGGATGTGAGGCCTTGTTGGAGGTTAAATATGGAAAGAGGACATATATATAAATATAAATCAATAAGATAATTCCCTCTCAGGAATGGAAAATGCATGCATTTATGCACCACTCAAGTGGGGAGGCTCTGGAAAAGGCAGAAACACAGGATGAAATGAGTAACATTATGTAGAGGGGGGATGTTTTACATCTACCAAGAACTATGCTATAGTGAGTCAAAAGGAGTGACAATTCTGGAAAAAAGGGCCATTAAATGCAACTATATAATAAGAGGACATGGCAACACTGTTCTATCAGGAAGAATAGCAGGCACATGCTTTGTTGTCTCAGGAAAAAAAACAGGAAAAGGCTGGTATTGACCTTTTCTTGACCAAAAAAATAAATAAATCAAATAAATGAGAAAAAAAGTGCTAGAATATTTTAGAAAATTACCATGGAATTAAAATAAAAGCAAAAAAATATCACTCTAAATGAAATAAGGAAATTGCACATTAAATTACCCATCATAACATGACACCTTTATTACAGGACACTGAGGCAAATCAACAGATATAACAACATCTTCACAAATTTGGGAGCATTCAGGTTTCACAGTAGACTAACACTAAGTCCTGATTTAAACCAATTAAACATTATATTTCTAGGATAAGAGTCAACTGCGCCTTGTGCTTTTCAAACCTGTGTCCTGGATTGAGACCATTTCATGTCTCAAACCGGCATTAACTGAATTTTGTGCTTTAAACGTGCACAGAACACCGCACACATCAATTAGATGGCAATCATCTAATATATCTCAAATACAAGTCTTTATGGAGATGGAAATGCACTGTGAATGCTCACTGACATTTGATACGCAGCCTACGGCAGATGGAAAGATCATTCCCCGAGTCTGGAATGACGCTCTGCCATAAACAATCTCTTGGAACCGTTTTCAGCACGTGGATTAGGCTACTGGCTTGACGCCATGGCTATTTTCATTTAAAAATAAATCTCGCTAGGCTCAAACATAGATAAATCTGTGTAAAGACGATCAATTCTTAAAGATGATTTCACATTAAGGTTTTGCACTGAGAAAAACTGTAAAGGAACCAACATGGGCATGCATCATTGGAGGTCAACTCCTGGTCTTCTCCATTATCAGCTCTGGACCAACAATATGTTTTTTATGAATAGCAATTTGTAGCAATCCTTGTTTTTTTTTTTTGTGATTCAAAATCAGAAATTTCCTTCAGAAATGACACTATAGAAAAGTACATAAAGAAAAGTGTGTGCACAAATATGGACAGAAGCACACACACACACACACACACACGTTTAGAAAATGTATGGCACAAAACTCATAGCAAAACCGTCCCAGACAATGGACAATTTCTAGGCATCAGTCAGAGAAACCTCACACAGAGAAGAACCACTGTGTAGATGTTTATAGTAGTCCATCAATAAATGCAAAAATTGGGTCAATTAAAGTGATGGAATGAGAAGATAATTTATCCATTATATTATATTTCTGTGCTCATTAAACCTAGCTAATATAAAATTCCAACAACCTCATATTCCAGTTAAGATTTAAGATCATGTGTTAACTCATTCATCATACCTTCCAATCCTAGTTTGATGATTCTCAGCAAATATACAGTTATATATATATTTTTATATATTTCTATTGTATAGAGGTATATATAGTAGGGCTGTCAATTTAAAATCCATATAGTGTAATTCATTCTTTAAAAAATTAACACATTTAATCACCAGACTTAACCAAGAGCAAGCAGCACAGAACGACTAAAGAGTCGCTATTTAAAAAGGACTTTTTTTTTTTTAGTTCAAGACGTTCAAGAAAGTGTCTTAAGACACATAAAACTGTTTTGAATGTGACACATGCTGTAAAAAAACATACATGACATAAGAAATAATTCAACATCCAAAGACACCCATCTGGAACTTGTGTACATAAACTAAAAATTAAGAAAGGTCTGTTAGGACAGACTGATTGAATACATACTGATTGACAGACTTGACTGAAAAATGGGGGCTTTCTTTAACAAATGCTGATATACAGTACATTCAGAAAGTATTCAGACCCCCTTCACTTTTTTCCATTTTCTTATGTTGCAGCCTGATACTACAACTGTTTAAATAATAAAAAAAATATTTCTCATTATTCTACACTCCTTAGACAAAGTGAAAAAAATAATTTTAGAAATGTCTGTTAATTTATTAATAATAAAAAACTGAATCACATTTACACAAGTATTCAGACCCTTTGCAACAACACTTAAAGTATAGCTCAAGGGCTTTCCATTTCTCTTGATCATTGCTGAGATGTTTCTACACCTTGATTGCAGTCCACTTGCATTAACTTAAATTGATTGGACTCTATAAAACTCTCTATAATAGGCCTCACAGTTGACAATGCTATCAGAGTGAAAATAACCAAGCCATGAGGTCAAAGGAACTGCCTGCAGAGCTCAGAGACAGGATTGTGTTGAGGCATACACTGTAAAAAAAAAAAAAAAAAAAAAATCTGTAAAATGTACAGAAAAAAACCCTAACCTAACCTAACCTAACCCTAACCCTAACAACGTTTTAGGTTTTACGTTAAATTTACAGTTAAATACCGTAATTTCATTAACTGATATAATGTTAATATACCTAACTATTGAAGTACTGAACTCTGTTTTGTAACTTTGTAATACACTGAAAACTACCAAAAGCAGTTGGTAATGAGAAAGTCACGTGATGAACCAAAGTCCATCACAAGCTGCTTTTAAATAATAATACACATAGAAGGTGCACAGTCATTCACACAAGCACTAAACACCATCATGGTGAGACTCATTAAAATGAAATTTAGCAGCATTATAAGTAACATAAAACCCTAATAAACATAACAAATAAGAAAAAATTCCCGATTAAATTTTACATAACCATTGAACAGGTTTGTACTATAGCATTTTTCACAGTTTTTTACCATTAAAATTACAGTAATTTTTTACAGTGTAGATCTGGGGAAGAATCTGAAAACATTCTGCTGCACTGAAGGTTCCCACAGTGGCTTGCATAATTCTTAGATGGAAGAGGTTTGGCACAACCAGGACTCTTCCAAGAGCTGGTCACCCAGCCAAACTGAAATTTATGGGGAAGGGCCTTAGTAAGAAAGGTGACCAATAAATAACCCAATGGTCACTCTGACTGAGCTCCAGAGATCTTGTGTGGAGATGGGAAAAAGTTCCAGAAGGACAACCATCACTGTAGCCCTCTCCTCAGTGCAAAACACATAAAAGCCAGCCTGGAGTTTGCAAAAAAGCACCCGAAGGACCCTCAGACTCTGCTCTGATAAAGCTCAATTCTAAGCATCATGTTTGAAGGAAACCAGGCACTGCTCATCACCTTTGTCATTATGAGGTACGGACTGTAGATCAATGTGAATTTTTTTTTTTTTTTTTACTTTTGTAGTATCATTCTGCAACATAGCATGATTGAAAAATTGTAGGGGGTCTAAATACTTTCTGAATGCACTGTATATGTGATTAATTGCAATTTGATTAAATAATCAGCATATAGCAATTTGACTGGCATTTGAAATAGTTTGGTAGCCCTAATACATGTATACGAAAAGACAAACCTAAATTAATCATTGAAACAAAGGTAGGTAGAGACAACAACATTTACATTAACATCATTTGTATAGAACCAAACTGAACAACTAGTTAACGCACAGTGACATCTCTCTTTTGGACACAACAAGAATTTACTTCCCAATATGTCTACAAAGAAGCCAATACTGTCTGTCAGTAAACACTGTCTGTCTGTCAGTACAATAGTATATACTATGAGCCCTGTTTGCAGACCTTCTGAACAATGGAAAGGTTTATTTAGATAAGTCTAGATGGAATGGCTTTTCATCGAAATGTGCTCCATCACCACTTTTTGGTAGGTTTTAAAGTCTAGTTCAAAGATATTAATGGTGCTGTCAATTTTGAATAAAAATGGAGCAAAGTGGAACATGTTTTAATGACTCAAGTTCCTTCTTTCTCTTTTCTGATACTCAATTGTTTGGTTTCTCAGTGTGAATCAAGACCTCTGAGGACTTTAAAGTCTGTTGGGCAATCTATTGTGCGAGATTGTGAATCAGTTGGATAGTTTAAACCGCCTATTCTGAGTTTTCTTTAAAGCCCGTATTTCTGAAGCAGTTCTGACTGCCACTGCCTTTTGCGTTCTGGGAACGCCGGAGGGATCTTGATCTTTCGGAATTCTCGGATGCACTGTTTCATTTCCTCCTCCACGCTGGGCCTCTCCAGAGTCTTCCTCCGGGTCAGACCGCTTCCCACACCTTCCCTCGGACCAACCCCGCTGGTGAGGGACTGGAACAACTCGCTGTTCCTCCTCTTATCCGGCAGCTCCATCCACTGCACAGAGGATCCTTTTTTGGGCGGTCGGCCCAGAGTGAAAGTGCTCGGAGGTCGAGATACAGAGTGCAGGGCACCACACGGAGCCAGCGAGCCCCCCACAACCTCACCACGTGACACTAGGATGGGACCCCCGTCCTGGGGGGATGTGGCTTCTGAGTGGGTCTCGGAGCTGGATGTGGAGAGCTCGTTCAATGAGGCTCCGCTCTCACTGGCCTTATCCAGCAGTTTCTCGGACTTGGGCTCCTCACGCTCCAGTTTAGGGGATGCTGACTTGCAGGCTGGTCCTGGACAGATAAAGAAAAAATAGCTGATAAACCAATAGAAACCCCTAGAGGCCAATGTCAAAGTCCCACAGACTGAATTGATGAAATGCTTAGCTCCTTTGTGTTAGCGTTTGCAATAAATCACCAAATATCCATTGCTTTTTCTCTTTTCATTAGTTTTGTTATGCGTACACTGCAAAAATATCCAAACATCCTTAAAAAAAAAAAAAAGATGTTTACTTAATAAGCAAAAAACTGCATCAGGACTTGCTTTTTAAATCAAACTAAATGTAAGCTTACAAGAAAAAAAAAAATGCCAGCAGCACCAAATATAAACTTAAACTTTATCTTTGACTTGTTTTCTAATGCAGTTTTGCTTCTTAAGTTAATGTTACGTAAATGTAAGTTAATGAGTAAATTCAGAAATTTTAATGTACATTTCACAAAAAATGTTCTCATCATTTACTCTGTTTGTTTGTTTTCTCAAAATATGAATCTTTTTTTGAAGAATGCGAGTAACCCAACAATTGCCGGTAACCATTGACTTCCATATTATGGAAAAAATAATGTGACGGTCAATTAGCTACCAACAACTTTTTGAAGACCAACATTCTTCAAAATATCTTCTTTTGTGTTTAATATTAACAACAGTAAACAATCATACAGGTTTGGAACAATTGCAACTATTGCAATTATATCAGTATATCTGTTTTAATTCAAAACACCACCCATACTGCATTCCGTCTTAACCACAGATTTAAGGAGTCTGTGAGAGGATGTCATACATGTGTTCTCAGATAGAGGTTTTCTCAGTTCAGCCTCAAACAAAACACCAAAGCTCTTTGGCCCGGCTCAGAAACATGGAAATGTGGTCCATAAATGGTAACTGACTACATTTTAGAGCAATATCAAGGCCTCAGTGGTGATTACACACATAAGAGATATGTTCAGAGGACATTAAAGTGGTTTACACTGAACAGATTAAGACAAGTCCTGAAGTTAATGTTTTAATTCCCTCCTAAGAAGTCATTTGCTGTCCAGGCTTCAGAGTTCTTTGAGATAGCTTTTATTTTCTCTGCCTGCAAAAGAGAAAATGTAGCTCATTTTGAAATAAAAATTAAGCTTTACAAATGACCAACACAACTAACTCGACTAACTACATCTAATCTCTTGTCTGTTATCTCTGTATTAGCTCATAATGATGAAATAACACATTTTTGCAGAGAATCAAGAGCAAGCTGTAACTGCATGCTTCAGCAAGTCTCTTAATGTGATGCAGAAGAGCTGCTAATTGGTGATTAAATGTAGATATGCAGGCGTAGCTGAAAACAAAGACTCCATCAGTCGCTTTTCTGGACACAGATCATTGAAGGAGACCCTCTGGGAACAGGACATCTGACCACTGGCTGGACACAGATCCCTGACCAACACTGATGAAAATAAAAATAGTTCAAATAGCATCTTACAGGAATAATCTGGGTTTGGTATAAGTTAAATCGACAGAATTTAAGGCATTAGGTTAATTAACACAAAATGTAATTTTAACAGATCCCTTCTTTTCTTATAAAAATTAATTTTAATGAATTTTTCCATATAATGGAAAAAAATAAATCTTTTTAAAATCTTTTTTAAATACTCACTTTTCCAATATTATAGCCAAAATACATTAACAATGTGTTATTAAACTTTTCTGAGTAAAATTAAAATTACATAAAATTTCAAAACTTTATGCTAAAGTACAGTAATGCCTAAATCTTAAAAGTTCGATTTACAACTCAAATAATATAAACTTTTAACAGACAAGGGAGAATAACTCCAGAGTCTTCCTCTATTATTAACATTTGATATCCGTTTTTAAATTTTTTGAGTAATCAACATTTTAACTTAAATGCAGACAGAACATATCTTCCTTTAAAGGTACTTTGCATTTGCAACAGAAAAGGGAAAAGAAATGTAATGAGAAGTTGAGAAATCTTTTTTATACTTCTCACAATCATCATATAAATGGATTACTTGCAGGCGTCTCTGCATATTCAGATGAGGTGGGAAAAGTAACGTAAAGATCTAAAATTTGTAAAGGTGCACTTGTTGCCAGATCTAACAAGAAAAGTCAGCAGACTAGGAAAAAAATAAAATAAAAAAAATGAGCGATCCGGGTCATCAAAAAAAAAAAAAAAAAAAAAAGAGAGGAGAGGATAGAAATGAGACTTACATGACAATGCTAAGGTTCTTTAATAATCATTTTCTCACTAAAATTCTTTATTCGCTTTATTATATATATATATATATATATATATATATATATATATATATATATATATATATATATATATATATATATATATATATATATATATATATATATATATATATACACCAAATGTTTCTTAGTGTACTTTAATACAGTAAAGTTAGTAGAGAACATATAAAGCTAATGACAAAATTCTTTACAGGGGCCCAAACCTAAAGACCAGAATATCATAAAAATGTCTAGATAAGACAGTAAGTCTCTTTTGTCTTGGGTTTATTAGCAACAATCTAACAACTATCCAAAACTATGTAGGAATCATATTTTCTTCAGAAACAATAAAATGATAGGTTAAAAACATTTGTTATAAACCTGAGCTTGTTGAGCAAACCCACTGACTGGGTTGAAGAAAAAAACTATTTTCACCATAATTGACCGTCAGAGGACCACATGCAACCTTCATGCTGTAAATTGGGTAGCTGCATATCTGAAGCAGCAGCGTATCCATTTGCTGAGGTCAAGGGGCCTCAGATGCAGCTGTAGATAGCGTAGCGTGACCTTATTAAACCCAACAGATGTTCCCTCTACACTCCCCTGCCTTTCTGAATTAGCATGAGCACTGTCTACAGGCCTGGAACGTTCCAGAACATCTTCCATTTGGGGGCATTTTAGCTTGAATGGTCCATTGTAAAGTCATTATGTGTGTTTTTTTTTTTTTTTTACTAATATCCTACCATTGAATAACATATGGTGAGCTGATCATTACGGCACATGTGGTGAGATGGAGGCATTTTAACAGTCTGTTCATCTTACTTGCTCCTGTTGCTTCATAATCTCTACAACAGCAATAACCATCAGGGCCTGCAGCAAACGAGCTAGCCGGGCTAATGAATGGCTTCAAATCACACACACAGACTTCCCATCTCACTTGAAAAACAATTACACATGTAGATCCACAGATCAGCTCTTACTGGTGTGTCTCACACATGAGCGGCCTGAAGGAAAACAGTAATAGCTTCTCTCTTTTGAGTAAATACAGTCTATATCAAACTGTCAGTGGGGTTAATGAAATGCATAAGAACACATAAATAAGCAGAGGTAATAACTGTACTGGCTCTACAGGCGAAAAAACGTTGCATCGTAAAACATCTCCAAACCAGGCCATGAGCTGTGACATATGGACGTAAGACTGATAAATCGTGGAAGATGAGGTAAATACTAAAATACTGTCCCATAACATACAAAATTATGTCATTAATAACTCACCTTCATGCCGTTCCCAACCCGTAAGACCTCTGTTCATCTTTGGGACACAGTTTAAGTTTAATTATTTTAGATTTAGTCCGAGAGCTCTCAGTAGCTCCATTGAAACTGTGTGAACAGTCTACTGTCCATGTCCAGAAAGGTAAGAAAAACATAATCAAAGTAGTCCATGTGACATCAGAGGGTCAGTTAGAATTTTTTTAAGCATCGAAAATACATTTTGGTCCATAAATAGCAAAAACTACGACTTCTCTTTCATGTCTGTTGTGAGAAGGTTCAAAACACAACAGTGTAGTGATATCTGGTTCGCGAACGAATCATTCGATGTAACCGGATCTTCTTGAACCAGTTCACCAAATTGAACTGAATCGTTTAAAACGGTTCATGTCTCCAATAAACATTAATCCACAAGTGACTTAAGCTGTTAACTTTTTTAATGTGGCTGACACTCCCTCTGAGTTCAAACAAACCAATATCCCGGAGTAATTCATTTACTCAAACAGTACATTGACTGAACTGCTGTGAAGAGAGAACTGAAGATGAACACCGAGCCGAGCCATATAACGATAGACTGACTCGTTCACGAGTGAAGAACCGGTTGCATCGGTGTTCAGATCACCAGTAGTTCTTTCGACAGTTTGATTCAATAAACCGGTTGAAGAAAACGATCCACCGGTTCTTTTGCGCTCGACGTAATGGCGTCATTTGCGATGATTGCCCTTGGTTCAAGCCTTCGGTTTACCTGGGCTCATAACATTAGCACAGAATCAATTCAGAATCACCAAAAGAATCAGTTCAGTTCAGACGCCCTGTGTGTGGGTCTGCTTAACGCTGAATCACACATGCGCAGTATCATCAGCTCCTCGGTTCTCGAATCGGACACGTCTGACAGAAACGGTTCTTGACTTATGAAAGAGTCAATCTTTCGTTCGTTATCTGGCTCTGCGTTCATCTTCAGTTCTCTCTTCACAGCAGTTCAGTCAGTGTACTGTTTGAGTAAATGAATTACTCCGGGATATTGGTTTGTTTTAACTCAGAGGAAGTGTCAGCCACATTAAAAAAAGTTAACAGCTTAAGTCATTTGTCGATTAATGTGTATTGGTGACGCAAACCGTTTAAAATGATTCATTTTGATTTGGTGAACTGTTGCAAAAAGATCCGGTTACATCGAATGATTCATTCGCGAACCGGATATCACAAACTGCTTTGTTTTGAACTCTCTCACAACAGACACGGAAGAGAAGACAATGATGAATAAAGTTGTAGTTTTTGCTATTTTTGGACCAAAATGTATTTTCGATGCTTCAAAAAATTCTAACTGACCCTCTGATGTCACATGGACTACTTTGAAGATGTTTTTCTTACCTTTCTGGACATGAACAGTAGACCGTACACACAGTTTCAATGGAGGCACTGAGAGCTCTCGGACTAAATCTAAAATATCTTAAACTGTGTTCTGAAGATAAATGGGTTTGGTCTCACGGGTTTGGAACGACATGAGGGTGAGTTATTAATTACATAATTTTCATTTTTCGGTGAACTAACCCTTTAAATTCTTATAAAACTATTTTTAATTTTTAGTATAAACATGTTCTAAGACCCTAATATATATATACATATTAGGATTGGGCTGATAAAGGATGACATCATTCGTCTTAATGATATGGCCAAAATTTATATCACGATACATTACTTAAAACTGGCAAGAACGCAGATTTCTGTGCATACAAACTTATGAAAAATTAATCAGACAAGTCTTTGACACCATTTAAAATCATATTATATTTTAGAAAAAAAAAACAAGTTAATGTTCAGCGTTTTTTTTATTTAGCCTTCATAAAAACAACAAATGTGAAATCATAGTCATAACTATCGGCTAGTAAATACTACCAGTCAAAAGAAAAAATTATATACTTTTATTTTATAAACATAAACATCTATTATATACTAAAACATAACTTTTATTTCAGATAAATGCTGATCTTTGGATCTTTCTATTCATCAAAGAATCCTGAAAAAAATTTACTTTACGCTTAAATATTGATAATCAGCTAATGGGCATATTATAATGATTTCTGGATCATGGGACAATGAAGACTGGTGTAAAGATGCTGAAAATTCAGCTTTTATCTCAGGAATAAAATACATTTTAAGTAGTAAAAATATTTCAAAATGAAACTGTTTTTGCTGTACTTTGGATCAAATAAATGCAGGCTTGGTAAGCAGAAGAAATATTTAAAAGAAGAAACATTAAAAACTTACTGTTCAAAAACTTTTGACTGGTAGTGGAAGCTGATTATTCTTATAGATTGAAACAAATGTGCTTTGCAGTACAAACAGTATGAAAAGTGCTCCGAGTTGCTGCAGTGAAAAAAATATGTAGCTGGATACGGACTTAAATGCAAAGTGATTGTCTGCCAGCAGGAGGCACTGTGAGAGCGGCAGTACCAGCGGTTTCTCTAGTAACGGCTGTAATCAAAGCAGCTCCGCTTATGAACACTTCTCTATCAGATAAAATGAAAATGCCATCAAAACATTTCTGAAGACAGTCGGTTCCTGTCAGATATACATTCATATAAAACACCCGTTATATGTTTTGATTTTGAAACGTGCAGTGCTCATGTTTATTCAACAAAGTAAAATTCCACAAATAAATCAATGTATGGGAAATATTGGTAATTTATCGAAATATCGGAAATGTCTTTAAAAATCACCATTATTGGAAAAAATTATATCGCGATAAATATTAATATTGAATTATTGTCCAGCCCTAGCTGATCGACATCACGATGTTGTGGCAAAATTAAAGATGAAAGATGCAACATAATGCCAGAAGGGATCATACTTCATTAAATATATAACAAACAGTTCATTCTGCCGAAATACATAATACATGAACAAGTTTTGATGCTATATTATTGATAGTTTATGTTGCTAAGGGTGTTGCTCCATGATAGAACCGTTGGGTGAATGGCATTGTATGTCACAATTGTAAACTTAAACTGTAAACCTTTAAAGCAGTGCTAAAAAAATATATGGTCTTTTTATAAAATACATTTTATATGTATTATACATTTAACTGAAGGATCCTGCAAGCACATTCATTTATCCCCCTTTACTCGTACTGCACAAAAAGTGGTTCAATAACATTGAATGTTACAGGGACTGATTATAGAAAATGCAGATCCCACTGTGTTCTGGTTAATTTTTATTTATTTATTTATTCCTAAAATAAGAAACATCCTAATATATCGCCTTGCTGACAGTATTGCAGTGTATCGCAACATATCGTATCGTAACCCCGGTATCGTGATACATATCGCCAGATCCTTGGCAATACACAGCCCTACTGTATATTATAATGTTAATTGTAAAAACTAAACAATATTTGCTTTTTGTAATAATGTGAAACCACACATTAAGGTTGGATAATGACTGCTGAAAAATGTTAATTATCCTCCCAGCTGTCAGAATGCTGTTGGCAGAGAGACACAGGTTTATCCCTCATTCTGCCCTCGTGAAATAAAGACCAATTAGCTTTGGCAGAGACACGAGCCGCTTTAGAAGGATCCTTTCTTTTGAGAAGGATTCTTACAGACATTCCAATATGCTGAGTGAAATTACTCTTTCTTATTCTTCTTTATTTTTTATTACTGGGGTAGCACAGAACTGCCCCACCAGAATCGAGCAATATTTAGGCTATTTTATTATTTCAGCTAAAAATGAAAACTTGCATAATTCAATACTGTAGCAATAACATTTGTTTGGAAATATATGTGTGTGTGTGTGTGTGTATGTATATGTATATATATATATATGTGTATATATATATATATATATATATATATATATATATATATATATATATATATATTTTATATATATGCGATTGTGTGTGTGTGTGTGTGTAATTTTAATAAAATTACTAATGTGAAAGCACTGCAAGGATGCCTCAAAAACTTTTAGCAATTGCTGGAAGATGTCTTCGAGGAATGAAACTCTGCCCCTCCCTGTGCTCATCTGTTTAGCATTTCTTGGCGCTGCCAGGCCGACACAACTGAACGCACCCTGACCTCTGCCTGGGAAGAATGGATTATTGGAGAAAGAAATAGACAAGAGGGAAAAAAAAACAGACAAGTTGAACACAATGCTGATATATCATTGAGATGCACAGAGCATTTCAGCAGAAGGAATAGAAAAGGATTGATAAAAGGCAAAAATCTGATAGGGATTTCAATAAGGCTGTAATCCCACAGGGAGTAACACAGGATTACAGGAGTCTAGCCATCAGCCGGGAGGCCAAACAGCAGGGCATGAGAACTACAGGAAGTGACCTTCAGGACTGACTTGCTCTGATAGAAATATGTTTAAGCAGAGATAATGTATATAGATTGGCGTAGCTTATGATATAATCGTGATAACTGTGATAAAAGGAGCCAATCGGAGTGTGTTCCACTGGAAACTAGAAACAGACTGTGCTTTATCTAGATGTCATTGTGAAACTGATAATGCCAGAGGGACTGTAACAAAAATATATGGCAATTAAAATTCCATGCAATAAAATGTCCACTCTCTTTCACTATAATGGCAAGCCAAATACGTATTACTATATGAAATGCACAATGTATGGGATTTAAACTATCTTCCAAAAGTTACACTCATCCTGTACCATTTGTGCCACATTTGCACAGCCGCTATTATTCACTTATGAACTAGTTTAGTTTTAACTAGCAGTTAACCAAGAGATAACTGTTGTTATGTTGTTATGTAAGTGACTTACCGTGTACCGGGCCGTACCGTGTACTACACATAATTAGCATGAAAACATTGTAAACATATTGTGTGTGGTCGTGTTTCCACCATGACCACTGTCATAGAAATCTCTCTATCCTCTCTCTACTCTAACTCTCATTTCCTCTTGCAAACCTTAAATGGTTTATGCTGAAGATATTTCTGACGAGATATTTTGGTTGACACAGATGCCCATGATTTACTCTTTTCAGTTTCATCCGCCTCGCTAAGCTTGATGGAACAAACTGTAAATAATACAACTATGGTCTTGTTTTCACTCATTTTATAATGGAACACTGCGACGGATTTATTGCCAGAAATGAATATAATATGATGAAATTTCAGTTAACTCAAGCACAGATGGGTTCTGATCAAACACCAGGGAAAAACAATGCTAAATCCAAAAATAAAATGCAACTAACCATATAATTGTACATAGAGAAGCTGCAAAAATAAATAGGGCTATTCACCTTAAGGAAGGAAAAAATGCTCCCCATATCATTTTGATTATGTCAAAGGCTACACATCTAATCACACACACACACACACACACATGCCAGCATATAGATGATTTCACCACAAAATACTCCACAGTAAATTATCAGCTATTTGAATAAAGACATTTACAGTTACAAAATGTTGTAAACTTTTTCGGAAAATGTTTAAAACGAATTCAAAAGGTAAATATTTTCATCTTTCTTAACAGAAATTTAGTTGATAAAGACACCTGCAAATGCATAAAACATTGCATGTAAATATATATAAATTATTAAGGAAATATTAGGCTTTGTTCCCACAATAGCCACATATAAAAATAAACCATCAATATATAACCTAAGCTTCTTTCTTACTGTAAGGCTTGCAGCCAGCTTTATTTAATGCCAGCTTCAAGGAAGATCGAAAACACGAAGGATGAAAAACAGGGAACACAACAGGAAACACAACCCCACCATTATTTGAACCACCCTTATAGCTTCGCACAGAAATGAAGAGGGAATTTACAAGGACTCAAATCTAATTGATGGCCATCTGGACAACATTAAAGAGTCGGTAGAACAAATTTACAATCAACAATTAATGAAAGTAAAGATATGAAACAGAAGGACTTTGAAATTGCTGTTGGGGACGTCTGTAATAATTGTGCACAATAAGGCCAGGAGCATGTAAGTGTATGTAAGGAGTATACCAGTAATATTCATGCTTATAACCAACCAGTTAACAGTGAGAATTAATATTCTTATTTACTCAAACTATTAAAGTGAGAAGGTACATAAAAAGCATGCATCTTAAGGTTAGACTTGAAATTCTGATGTTAAATCTACTATTGTATTGTGTATAAAGGTTTTAGAGTCTATACACAGTATTACGTTAAATTACATAAGAAGTAACTGTAATTAAATTATAGAAAAAAAAAGTAATTCCTTACTTTACTTTTACAAGGGAAACGTAATTAAATTACTGTAACAAATAACTAAGTAATTAGTTACACTCTACACTACTCTACACAAAACTTCGTAAGCCTAAGAAGTAGTAATGTAGGAAATGCTTCAAAGACTGGGAGAAAAAAATCTGTCAATGCTTGCTGACGTGAATGAAAACCAACTATGTTTTGGACCCGGAAATAACGTCTCTCTCTCCATGCTGTACATAAAGTATATTATATATTATTAAGTGAAGTATTATATTATACACTATAATATAATATAATATTGTATTGTATTATAGTTATTATATCCAAGTTGTCTGTCTGGAATGCATAGGTTAACGTCAGTAAACGGTCATGAACTACAATTACAAGCCATTCTATAAGGTCACATTTCAGCATTTGACAAACGGATAGCTTCTCCTCTAAGTAGCATTTAAAGCACAGATACGTGTGATTGCCATATGTGCTTTTTTGGGAAACATGTGAAACAATAACGAACGATAGTAAAATTACTCATAGAAAATGCTCTTAAGCTCTAAGATCAATTGTTCTCCATGTCAACATCTGCTTATCTGATTGCCTGTTTGTTAGAGTTTGGCACTAGAGTTATATTTTAAAAGAAAAACTCCTATATTTTATTCGATATACAGTTAGGTCCATATATATTTAAACACTGACACAATTTTCATAATCTCGGCTCTGTATGCCACCAGAATAGAATTAAAATGAAACAATGAAGATTAAATTGAAGTGCAGACTTTAGGCTTTAATTCAAAGGGTTGAAAAAATATAAAACATAAAAAACTTTGGAATTACAACCATTTTTATACACAGAAACTCAATTATTAGGGGCTCAAATGTAATTGGACAGATATATAATCATAAATAACATGTTCAATTTTTATATTTTGTTAAGAATCCTTTCCAGGCATTGAGTGTCTCAAGTCTGGAACTCATGGACATCACCAGAGACTGGGATTACTCCTTTGTGATGCTTTGCCAGGCCTTTACTGCAGCTGACTTCAGTTGTTATTTGTATGTGGGTCTTTCTGCCTTTAGTTTTGTCTTCAGCAAGTGAAATGAATTGAAATCAGGAGATTAACCTGGCCGTTGCAGAATTATCCACTTTTTTTTACCTTCAGAAAGTCCAAGGATGTTTTTGAAGTATGTTTGGGTCATTTCTCTGTATACACTATGAAGCACCATCCAATCAACTTTGCTGCGTTTGACTGAATCTGGGCCGAGTGTATATCCCTGTGCACTTCAGAATTCATCCGGCTGCTTCTGTCTTCTGTCACGTCATCAATAAATGCAAGCTCATGCCGTCACACTGCTTCACCATGTTTCACAAATGATGCTGAATGCTTTGAATCATGAGCTGTTCCAAGCCTTCTCCATATGTTTTTCTTCCTGTCATTCTGGTACAAGCTGATCTTTCAGCCATCCAAAGAGCGCTTTTCCAGAAGTGGTCTGTCATTTTTAGATGTTTCTTGGTAAAGTCTAATCAGGCCTTATTTGCACCTTGTGGTGAACCCTCTGTATTATGAATCTTCTCTTGATTGTAGACTCTGACAGTGACACGTCTACCTCCTGGAGAGTGTTCTTCTCTTGGCAGGATGTTGTGAAAGGGTTTTTCTTTACCAAGGATTCTCAGATTATCCACCACTGTTGTCGTCCGTGGACATCCAGGCCTTTTTCTGTTGCTGAGCTCACCTGTGGGATCTTTTTTTTTCTGTTGATTTACTGAAACTGTTGATTTGGCCACTCCTAATGTTCCTGCTCTCTCTCTCTGATGGATTAGTTTTGTTTTTTAAGCCGAACAATTGTCTTTTTCAATTGCATAGAGCCCCCCTTTGACTGCATGATGTGGGTTCACAGCAACAGCTTCCAAATGTGAAAGGCACACTTAGAATTAACTCCAGACCTTTTACCTGCTTAATTGATGCAGAAATAATGAACGCTTTGGAGCCCACATCTGTCCATGAAATGGCTTTTGAGTCAATTGTCCAATTACTTATTGTCCCTTGAAAAAGGGGGAGATACATTTTAGAGCTGTAATTCCTTAACCTTTCGTCCAATTGTGATGAGAATACCATCAAATTAAAGTTCAGATTGTGCACTTTAAGCCCATATTCATTATATAACTGTAACTTGAAAGTTTGAGATTTTGGTCAACATCTAAAATAAAAAAATAAAAAGAAATGTTCCTGTGTCAAAATATATATGGACCTAACTGTATGGCTTGAAAATTATCATGGAATTGCACATAAATTATTTTCAGAGATGAGAGGATTTATCATTGTGAAACAGCAATTATCAAATTAATTAAAAATTAAATGTACAGGTGCGTCTTAATAAATTAGAATGTCATGGAAAAGTTAATTTATTTCAGTAATTTTAACTCAAATTGTGAAACTTGTGTATTAAATAAATTTAGTGCACAGAGACTGAACTAGTTTATGTCTTTGGTTCTTTTAATTGTGATGATTTTGGATCACATTTAACAAAACCCCACCAATTCACGATCTCAACAAATTAGAATATGGTGACATGCCAATCAGCTAATCAACTCAAAACAATTCCTGAGACTTCAAAATGGTCTCTCAGTTTGATTCACTAGGCTAAACAAGGGTGGAGAAGCTCATAGCCCAAGTTGCTTGAAGTCCAGTGTTTATTTTCCACAGTCTGTGATGATTTGGAGTGCAATGTCATCTGCTGGTGTTGGTCCAATGTTTTTTAGAGAATTAAGAATTTAAGAGAATTAAGAGAATTTAAGAATTAAGACACCCTTGGTGTATGTGGCCGAAAAATGCGACAGTCTTCGAAATGGTGCTTGAGAGCAAATAATAACTTATGAAATCATGGTGTAAATTGTCAAACTACCTCACTAGTTCTGACAAATGATGACATATCAAGAACCTGGTAAAACAGTTAATTACTGTGTTCAATTAGCATCACTCCCCTGTCTTGATCGGCCATGTTGAAGAGACTGTAGCGAGTGACTCGCGTTCATGTGTCTGTCCCCGCCCTGATTGTTAGGCAAAACGTGATTGGTTGGAGAGAGAGCGTGCTGCGATTGGTCAGTGCAACATGGGTGTTGTCTGATTGGGTTAAGTAGATGGTGGGTGGAGTCCACTAATTTGTGGATTTATCTGCACGTTGACGCTAGAAGTGTTTCAAATCCACAAATGCACAGGAACCGATCCACAAATGCGTGCAGTGATTTACAAATGCACAGACAGCGGTTCACAAATAAATGCCAGGTAGAGTTGTGTTTGTGACATTAAACACATTTGTAAATATATATATTTTTATTTGCAAATCTCATTTTATTTATTTGTGAGTTTTATTTATTTTTTGTGAAACTCTTTACATTTATTTGTGAATTTGATATATTTTTGTGAATCTCGTTACATTTATTTGTGGATCATAATCTATTTATTTGGAATAATGCAACAATTCTAACCCCATATTTTTGAAGATGCTGATTTCATTTTCCAGCAGGATTTGGCACCTGCCCACACTGCCAAAAACACCAAAAGTTGGTTAAATGACCATGGTGTTGGTGTTGGTGTGCTTGACTGGCTAGCAAACTCACCACACCTGAACCCCAGAGAGAATCTATGGAGTCTTGTCAAGAGGAAAATGAGAAACAAGAGACCAAACAATGCAGATGAGCTGAAGGCCACTGTCAAAGGAACCTAGGCTTCCAGACCACCTCAGCAGTGCCACAAACTGAACACCTCCATGCCACGCCGAATTGAGGCAGTAATTAAAGCAAAAGGTGCCCCTACCAAGTATTGAGTACATGTAAAGTAAATGAACATACTTTCCAGAAGGCCAACAATTCACAAAAAATTCTTAAATTTTTTTTTTTTAAATTTAATTATTGGTCTTGTGAAGTATTCTAATTTATTGAGATTAATTTATTGTGAATTGTTGGGTTTTTGTTGAATGTGAGCCAAAATCATCACAATTAAAAGAACCAAAGACTTAAACTAATTCAGTCTGTGTGCATTGAATTTATTTAATACACAAGTTTCACAATTTGAGTTGAATTACTGAAGTATGAGGATAGGGATTTAGGGAATGTTGAGCAATAGCAGAGATTTATTTCATGTAAATCTGAGTTGAAGTTTCAGGCTGAGAAGTTGACACTAAAGCCTAATGCCCTCTACAAGACTGAAGCACATCACTCTCAGTCTCAAAGTGTCTTTTCTTTGAGCTTTGTCTGAGCACATGCCAGACAACACCACCCTTACTGAAGCTTTCACAAAGAATGGTGAGAAAGATGAAAACAAGACGAAAACATAGATGAGATTGTGCTTGGGGAGATGTGCAGAGTAGTTTGATGTTTATTATTTATTGTTTTTTTGCTCTTTTGCATGCTTTTGCTCTTTCTCGTGATATGACAATGGTGTGCACATAAGAAAACTAGTCAGATTTCACACAGGTAGTAGAAGTCTTACAAGTGTACATAATAAGTAAGCATTGGCCATATCACTATAGTTGGCAAATTTATTGGCCATAGCACAGAGATTTAGGTTAGACAATTTGCTACAGCCAAATGACAGGATTGAACTGTCCATATTTTTCTAAATTTGTTTGTTAGAGGACATTCTCTCCATCAATTTTTTGCAGCTTCACATTTTACATGTCCTTTCTTTTAGCATTTTATCCACTTAATAATGAGAAACATCACAAGTAATTCGTGACAAATTGCAATAATATTCATACTAAGGCAAGTTTAAAGTATAGCGGCAGTGAACTGCAAAATAACAAGTATTTTTAAATACATAGCGCAGATACTTTTTTTACAGATAGGCCAAAATATTTTACCTTACAAACCTCTACTTGGAAAAATCTCCAAACCAACCCAAAAATGTCAAGGTCTGGTTGAGTCGGAAATACACGGCAGGAGCAACAGATTCTCTCCGTCTCATTCTTCACCTTGGCAAGAACATACAACAATCCAGTATTTCCAGGGGAAAGATAATGCAGCCCTGTCTAGAAGCTTAGATAGGATACTGAAAGCATTACATATGTTTCAACAGCCTGGTTCTCCTTTACTTAGTGGTGAGATAGAGGCCTGCGGTAGTCTGATAAATGAGCAATAGTCCTGCCATATCTTCTACCCAGAGAGAAAATGTTACTTTGTGAGATTTGCAGCAGTAACTTTTCACTGGAATGACATTCCATTATCGTTTTGAGCAAAGTTTCTACATTTTGACCACTGAAGTGATTGTGAAAACTGATTTCATGGAGTGGACATATGAAACAGATTAGAGCTAAACGGCAGACGAAGACTGTCCTTTTCTCTGTGTAAGGTTCCTTTTCTTTCCCAAATGACTTCAATTGAGGAAATTTATTGATGCCCAGAAGCTTTTTACAATTTAGCCGGTGGGCTGAAAGAGAGGCGGTGCCTCTTATCTCTGTTCTGTTAATTAGAACCAGCGGGAGGAGCTCGGCTGCCTTTCCTTTATTATAAAACCTTTTTCTCATTGTCATTTATGGGCTTTTGCTTATAATTGAAAGGATAGTAGGTGTAGACAGGAAAGTGGAGGATATGGGGAATGAGATCAGGCCATGACACAAACCTGCTCTAACATACTCTGTCCTGAGTATACAAAAGCATAAAAGTTCATGCATTACAGTGGGCATGATGCAAAGTGCTAAAATATTTTGTCTGAGCAATGTTAGTGCATTAAAAAACCAGTCTGGAAAACAGCCATTACTTTTGTTGATTTGCATCGCTAGAATTACATATTACAGTTTGCAAAGGGCTGCAGCTGTAATGGAGCTTTTATAATAAAGTTTCTAATTGCATTATATTATATTGCTATAAATCAAGATGGTCATTGTGACTGTTTTTTAAATGTGAAATAATTAAATTAATTACAAAAGGTCATGCATTGAAGTGCAATTGTTAAGCATGATGCACAGTGTAAAATATGTTTAGTTACCAATTTAAAAGGTAATGTGTGGCGTGAGTTTGAGGATGGACTATATGTAGAAATGATGGGGGAAGTGCAAGAAAAACAGGCATTATTTTGTTGCAGGGATAATATAAACAGGACATAAATATCTAGATTTGCATTGCTAGAATTAAACATCACTGCTTGCAAGGAAGTAAAAGAAAAGTTCAAGATTAGGTTTGAGGCTTTAATTACATTTAAATTAAATGCTGCATTCCGAGCCACTTTGCACTGTGAATGTATTTTTGTTTTCTCCTAGTAATATAGTTCATTAACTTTATATTAAGAAAGATTTAGCAATGTGTCGCATTAGTATAGAAATAACATGTGAAGTCACATACTTGAAAATACTATCTGTTTTACAATAGCTTGGAATGTGGCTCATGATTTCAGATTTTAAAGCAGGAGCTATACTGTAATTTTTGGTGCTTGCATTATTCAAAAGCCATAATCATAAGCAAGGTCCATGCAGGTTTTTTGATGGTAAATGAAACACCTTTTTAATAATTTTTCAAGACCAAATAGTAAAGAAAATTTAAGGAATACACTGAAGGGAACACAATATGTCAATATATTTTCTTATTATAACTGTATAGGGAGCACACAATGAGCTGCATTAGCAACACTTGAACGTTTAAAAATACACTATTCAACAGATCTACAATACTTTTAAATTAATTCAACAAAAGAATAGCTTAAGGCTTGAATCCCTTTGTTCCCAACCACTATCTGGAAATAACCATAAGTAGTTATTATAATGCAGCTTCTGTCATGATGATTTATGACTTTGACCTTTGACCTTTTGACAGGTTGAACTTCCGGTAACCTTATGATGGATGGGCGGAACTTTCCGACTTCAAGGGTTAACCTATGACCTTTCCAAGCATCGATCATGCGGTTTTGACAGAAAGTTTTACCCTATTGACCTAGTTAGTTCTAAATCATGGTTGTGACGGCTAGTTTAAACGGAAGATGAAAGACTCCTCACGCATCGATCATGCGGTTGTGACAGAAAGTTTTACCCTATTGACCTGTTAGTTCTAAATTAAAACGGTATATGAAAGACTCCCCAATCATCGATCATGCGGTTTTGACAGAAAGTTTTACCCTATTGACCGTTAGTTTGTTTGAAGTCTGTGCCAGATAACTTGTTTGAAGTTTGTGTCAGTTAGCTTGTTTGAAGTTTGTGTCAGTTAGCTTGTTTGAAGTTTATCACAGTTATACGGTTATGTGTGTGTGTGTGTGGATATACGGCTTCTCCCCCCTCCCATCACGTTTATGAGCGGTGTATAAATGGGATCGGTGTGTTCTACATTTTATATATATAAAACATTATATAATTTATATAATCTCAAACAATTAAAGATTGAAAATACATTTTAATTATTTCACATTTATATATATAAAACATTATATAATTTATATAATCTAAAACACATTTTAATTATTTCACATTTATATAATATACATAATCTAAAAACAATTTAACTAAGGTTGAAAAAACATTCTGTTCTTTTAAAAAAAAGGTTATAAATTAAACTGTATAAAAAAAATATACTGAAACCGACTGTTTCAGATAAAACAAGATCTTTTTTTCCTTTTTTTTTTTTAGAGAGCAGAAAAAGAGATGTTTTCACACACCTTTGATCCAGCGTCTGTGTTTGCACGCCACAGTGCACACTCGTCGGAATTTACTACAAAATCATAATATCTTCAAAGCCATTTTTTAATTAAAACCAAACGTATCTCACGCGGGAGTACCATGTTTTTGACAGTTTTCTGACGGTTCACCTATGAATTACGGTCGGTGCGTGGCTAGCATCTCTGTTACCCCTCTCTCTCTCCCTCTCTCTCCCTCTAATGCCTGTGTACACACATTCGTCTCCAAGTCTTATTTTCTTCTTTTAATGAATATAAACACACTATACATTCACAAACAAAACATTTACATTAGTTTTGTTCATCACTAAAAATATACATTTTACCAGGATCGGGGAAAAAATATATAATTGAACAGAATGAAGAATATGGTCTATTGAGGAACCCGGACGTGTCATTGACACAATTCAGTTAAATTCATTTCACATTATTTGTTGCAAGACATTTTCTATATTATATTTAAAACCTTTTATATCCATCTTTATATCATATCTTTTTCAAAAAGCTGTTTAATTATTTATTTTAACCGTACACCTACAGTACCACCATACAATAAAATGCTGCATGCACGTACACTTTTAAGCGATCTGAATTATGACTAGCCTATAAATTTCATCATAAGCCACACGTACCTTGTTATATCACTATAATATCCACGGCGCTATACAAATTAGTATTCTGATAAACCATATAAACAAGCGGACATACGCGTGGACATATCGAGTTAAAAAGAGACTTATCTCTATTTTAAACAATATTAAATTATATATGACGGCATGTTACTAAACCGGAACATACATTTTAAACTTGTTTATCAAACTTATAAAACACATCGCAGTAAGAGACATGTTACTAAACCAAAGCAAATCATTTATCATTCATTTTTTAATCATGTGTTCAATCAATACTTATACAACATATACAAACACATTTTAAACATATTTTAAACAAAAACTAATCATAAACGCAGCCTTCTCAAAATTACAGACATGTACAATCATGCTGATCACATATTATGGATATTCAGACTTTTAACCACTAATACGTTTTAGGATAATGAAAAACACCAACGTCTGAGGGGTGTCAAAATATCTCCAGTCCCCAAAACCCACTCAGACTCCAGGGGTTAAAGAATATGGAAATAAATAATTATATAATGACATCGGGCTACTAAAGCAATTCATTAAACAAAAAAAGGTATTCAACATTTAAGTTAATCAAACTTATAAAACACACCATACTCTTCTTTTTTTTTTAAAGATAACTTATTTTAAATGTGATAGCATAGTATATATACAATAAACATTTCTGATGATACATATAAAAAATTATCCCTTACAGTTTTAGACCGGTGAGAGATGTCCAAACATGAATGAAATATCCCCAAAATAAAATAATACGACTTAAAAAATAAAATAAAAATGATTAAATCATAAACAGAATCTCACAGGTCCTCGTAGTGAAATGTATGTGAGACCCGAGGGGCTGCTTCACACACACACCCCGCGCAGGCGAGGGTGGAGTTCCAGACCGCATGATCTAAGTCAATGGTGTACATTATTTCAAAGCTAACATTAATGTAATGTTTTTTAATAATCAGTACCCCCGGTACATCTGATGTCCGTTGATTCTTAATTCAACAAAATGATGATATATATTACCTAAAATATTTTATATTTTTATATAATATTATATAATAAAAATTATTTATATCATATTATATCATATATCATATATATGATTATATTATATTAGATGCGTCATGCATTAATCACTTTAGATTCTTTAAAGTTCTTATTTTTAGCACCATTTTCAAAGTTTTCATACCATCTCTCTCTCTCTCTCTCTCTCTATCTCTCTCTCCCTCACACCCACACACACACACACACACACACACACTCTCTCCCCCCCCCCTCTCTCTCTCACACACACTCTCTCTCTCTCTCTCTCTCTCTCTCTCTCCCTCTCTCTCTCTCTCTCTCACACACACACACACAATGAAACATGAAGCCAAAGTATTTCTGTATGTTTTTTAAAAATAAAACTTAAAATATTGATTTTGCTTTAAATCTATGCTGAGGAGCTTGTTTGTTTGTCACAGTATAGACTGTGAAGTTTAGATGAAGTTGCTTTATCTTTTAGAAGAAAGACCCTCGATCGTATTCAACCATTAAAGATGGTTCAGGAAAGACCCACGCGTCCTAGAGATGTAATTTATGTGCGTTGCTACGGTCGTAAACCTTTCACATATCTACGCTACTTTCAGACACAGAGCAGGAAAGACATTTGCAGGCCCTCTGCTTAGCCGTCCCAAAATACCTCCATTTAAAAGCAAAAATATTAAAATGACCGCCTGTACATCTAACAGGCTGTAGTTCTATTTTATATGTTTTGTATTAAAAGTACTATCCATATTATATTTAAATCCTTATTTAAAACAATATATTTAACCGACAGTATCCCCCAACGTGTTTTTTCCATCAGTTGTTTGCCCTTCAGCCTTATTACGTAGTGCTTTTCATTTAGCCTACTGTAAGATCCCTTTACAATAGTGTAATGAAAGTTAACTTTTCTTAAAGTTTATAGTTGTATTTTACAGTATCCCCATCCTTCTATCCTGTAGTTTAAACACATTGTGTGTCACTAAAGCAAGGCTATTTTTTAAATAACCGATGACCGTCATCGTCTCTTCATATAATTTATCCACCCGAGTGCTTTTCTTACACGAGTAGAAAACTCTTTCTCTTTGGATGTGTTTGGCAGAAACATAATTTCTACATCAGAAAATTTTTTCAATGTACGCTGAACTTTTCTCATTCGATAGAAATACTATTTTCAAATTATTTACCCGGCCTATAACACTCGGTGTAAATGTTCTTACCTAGAACAGAAAACATACGCTTTGACTGTTTTGTAGATGCCAACAGATTATGTCAAGGGTGTTTCACATCTAAGAATCCCGAAGTTTTGTAAATCACATTTTTCTTACACCTCGAGATTTAGCCCTATCAAGATTTTGGACGGCCGTTCACAATTTTTTTGTCGGACCGTACGTTTTTATGCGATCTTTGTGCGGCGTCATCGTAATAGGAATAAATGAAAAATTAAGAAATTAAGTTACAGTTTTTCTCTTTGAGATATTTCTTGTACCGCAACTTTGTGTCTGTCCAAAAGTGTGATCGCATGAAGCATCGAAGCAAAAATGAAGTCTAGCTGTTTTGCCCTTAAAACTATTACAACCTAAACAAATCAAACGGTACACTCGTTAAAGTTTCCACTCTCTTGTGAGATACATTTTATCCATAACCTTTTGTGTATTTGAGCGACCAAACCACTAAGAAAGAGAGTATAGCAAGAAAACTAACGTTTACAACGCATATAGAATTCAGAATACAATTGTTAAAGTATTTTTTTTTTTTTTTGGTTAAATGTTGATTTGTAAATTATATTTTTATTACTCCGTTAGATTTACTCATCGTTTTCGGATAGCGGATGACACAATTCACATTTTGTTTTAAGACTCCTGTAAGTTCATGCTAACTCTCGCGTGGGAAAGAGAGCGGGGTGAGCGTATTCTATTCATTTAAGAAAAATTATTAAACATTTGCCCAAACTTTTTTATTATTTTGACAAAACACAACACGACGACATTAAAGAATGTTATCAGTTCCTACGGCCATCTTCTTCGATTCAAATAAAGCAACATCTCTAGTGTATGTGCTAAACATCTTTGCTTCTCCACTTCTCCAGATTTGTTAGATGGGCTACCGTTGTAATACAAACACATTTGAGAACTACGACGTTCTCACTTTTGTAACGGTTATAGAAAAATGCCGTACACACTTTTGCATTTCATAATTCAGTGATTTTAGCTGTAATGGTCACATAAGACAAAAAATTGTCAATGTGTGACTCGTAAACATGTATAATTTTATTTGTTTATTTATTTTTACCAGAGATAGTCGACCGATCTGTTGACACTGCGGTCAAACATACACTGCCTGTTCATAGGAATTTTACAGCATAACAATATAGCCCCTACATCTAGAGCTCTTGTTTATATA
Organism: Carassius auratus; assembly: GCF_003368295.1. NCBI lineage: Eukaryota > Metazoa > Chordata > Actinopteri > Cypriniformes > Cyprinidae > Carassius > Carassius auratus. Next base: position 14,671,309 of record NC_039256.1, read on the forward strand.
GCCGATGACCACGTTCACATTGTTTCAACATTTCCGCATTACATTAAAGAGTAGGCCTATGCGTACTCCCCTTCGATCGTAAGCATTATCATCTACCGCGCGCTGAGATTTTTCTGCTTTGTCTACTGTTGACGGATTTGCTAGAGGGACTATGTCGCGCCGTTGTAACGTGATTACATTTAAGATCCATAAGATTGCGCTACATTCACCTGAAAAGGCTATAGATATAGTCTTTTATACAGGAAATGTGTATCAGAATAACAATGATCTAATAGTGAAATCCACTCTTCTAAACTATTGTGAAAGTTTTAATGCAACTCTGTAAATAGCTTTTTTTTTCTAATACCGTATACTGCACATTATTGTTTGGTTGTCTTTGTACAGTATTTCAATAAATAAACCGGTGTTGATAAGTCGTTCATTTAAGTGGAGGGCGGGATGATTTTGACCTTCTTTAGTCATTCGTCGTGCTTAAGGTCTGATCCGGGAAACCGCACTACGACTGGAACTGCGCTTTGTCGCGTCTAAATAACCCGCTCTTCTTTAAGAAAACCGCGAGGCGAGCAGTTTCTGACATCCATTAATTCACCTCATTTTTTCACAACCGCAAATGTTTTGTTTAGCATACATATTAGTTACATAGGTGTCACGCATGAAGTTTATAGTTATTTTAAATAATTATGATAGAGTTACAGGTTTAGGTTAGTGGGGTGCCTGTAAGCGGTGAAAACTTCGAGCATCGGAGACGACGGTGTTACTCAAACACCCCATAGCGTTATCTTTTAACAAACTATTGTATTGTGCGTTTCTAAGACAAAATCTGTAACAGCGTTCATTAATATGTTGAGATGAAAATAAACATACAAAACTTTATAATGAGCGTGAGTTCAATATAGCCTAACCAACAAATGTTTGTTCTAACGCTTTCGCACTAAAATTGCGAGATTTCCTGACTTTGCCGTGTTTAATGGATGCTAGATCTCATCACGCCGCAGCGAATTGTAAACCACACACTTCCTCATCGCATTATGCTAAGAAACTGCACATGGTTAAAGCTATTACACCATAAACTGTCTAAAGTTGTTAATGTACAAGCACAGTAAACTATTTCTACAAAAAATATCATTGCACTACTGTTTTTGCATATAATACATCATTCAACAATACTTTTGCACACTCATTCAACTATTTATTACCAGCCGTTCTCACGTTCCTGCTGTTCATAATGTATATATAATCCTTCATTGCTCCGTTCATAATGTACATACGATCCCTACATTGCATTCATATTTATATTCTGTACTCTGATCAATATCGTATATAGCAACTACGCTGTATAGTCTGCACATCATAGCTTTACTTACTCTGCACTTTTATGTATACAAAACACTATATTCTTGCACTTCTGGTTAGATGCTAACTGCATTTCATTAGCTCTGTACTTGTACTCTGCATAATGACAATAAAGTTGAATCTAATCTAAACAAGTACAATCGTACGCTTCCAGGACTCTGCTCATTCTTTCTGTTTCAATTTGTTTAAACGGACTTTCGCATTCTTATCTTATTTTCACCAACTAAGCGTTATTCCTAGGCCTCGCGGATTGTTTTCTAGTTTTGGCCCTCAAATTCTTTGTTCATACGTAGCGATATCTCTGTGAATTTGCTTGATTTCATAAAATATCTTTTACGCTATATCATTATCCTATCCTAGTTTATATCAGATACAAGTTTGTTTCTTCATATTTCTCGTAAGTCAAACCCCTAACCACGGCCCTTCACCCTCCTCCGCTTTTTGAGCGCAACACCCACAGCCTATTTTTTGGTAGAATGTACAGAAGATCCACCGCTACTTCCTCATGACTACGGCTAGTCTTTATCCCCTGTGAGCGGCTGACCTCATAAACTCTGCAGTTATCGCAGGTTTTCTTATGATCCGCGAACAAGGGTTTTACAGCGCAGTCGATGGAGTATCTATCAGTATCTACCTGGACTGACAGAATCGTCTTTGTCTGAAACTGACGCACTCTCAAATTTTCAAATAATAAGGCTTTGACGGATCTGAACCATTTGAAAAAACAAACAAACACTGGATCGTCGTGGATTTTAAAAAAAAAAACACTGGATCGTAGTGGATTTTAAGACGCTTGGTTTACTTCTTGGAACAAAATCTGAAAAGGATGTCCGCCACTACCAGCGCTGCTGCGGATGATCGAGTGGAGTGCGGCGGTGACGAAGGAAAGATGTGTCCTGTAAAAGCCAACATAGACTCTATGTTTAAACAATGTTACAGAGAGCAAATGATTGATCTGATGCATAAAATCATAGACGATGCGTCTGATCCGAATCATGATTGTACGACGGATTCCAAGCGCGTAACAAATCTCAAGAAAGAAATGGACGTTGTAAGAAGACTGAAAAATAACCCGTGGCCCGATTTGACAAGCTTGTATACGACCAGCAGGGCGCCGATTTGTGTAACGACCAGAAAAATTCTGTATGTGACGGCCGAATGTAGCGGCGAGATGTACATTAGCGAGACTCTCTGTCTGTGTACGTGCATAACGGATTTGTGTGTGATGTTAGTCGCTAAACATTACGGTTTCGCCATACCTGAAATTATTGAAACCGTCGTCGATTTCATAGTAGAACAAAACTTGAGGGCCTGCCGAGATTTTCTTTTCTGGCTAGATAACTTGTGATGTCATGTCATCCCTATTGTTTGTAATAACAATTTAATCACTTTCTTCATTACTTCATTGTAAATTCAACACTGTTTTGTTGAAATAAAAGTTTGAATCCTCTCATCGGATATTCTTTCTCAGAGTTCATTTTTTGGATTTTAATGATTTAGCACATTACAATGAGTATACTGTCGCGGATACTCTAACGGGGGTAGAATGGACGGGAGTAGATGTGCGAGAAATATGAAGAAACAAACTTGTATCTGATATAAACTAGGATAGGATAATGATATAGCGTAAAAGATATTTTATGAAATCAAGCAAATTCACAGAGATATCGCTACGTATGAACAAAGAATTTGAGGGCCAAAACTAGAAAACAATCCGCGAGGCCTAGGAATAACGCTTAGTTGGTGAAAATAAGATAAGAATGCGAAAGTCCGTTTAAACAAATTGAAACAGAAAGAATGAGCAGAGTCCTGGAAGCGTACGATTGTACTTGTTTAGATTAGATTCAACTTTATTGTCATTATGCAGAGTACAAGTACAGAGCTAATGAAATGCAGTTAGCATCTAACCAGAAGTGCAAGAATATAGTGTTTTGTATACATAAAAGTGCAGAGTAAGTAAAGCTATGATGTGCAGACTATACAGCGTAGTTGCTATATACGATATTGATCAGAGTACAGAATATAAATATGAATGCAATGTAGGGATCGTATGTACATTATGAACGGAGCAATGAAGGATTATATATACATTATGAACAGCAGGAACGTGAGAACGGCTGGTAATAAATAGTTGAATGAGTGTGCAAAAGTATTGTTGAATGATGTATTATATGCAAAAACAGTAGTGCAATGATATTTTTTGTAGAAATAGTTTACTGTGCTTGTACATTAACAACTTTAGACAGTTTATGGTGTAATAGCTTTAACCATGTGCAGTTTCTTAGCATAATGCGATGAGGAAGTGTGTGGTTTACAATTCGCTGCGGCGTGATGAGATCTAGCATCCATTAAACACGGCAAAGTCAGGAAATCTCGCAATTTTAGTGCGAAAGCGTTAGAACAAACATTTGTTGGTTAGGCTATATTGAACTCACGCTCATTATAAAGTTTTGTATGTTTATTTTCATCTCAACATATTAATGAACGCTGTTACAGATTTTGTCTTAGAAACGCACAATACAATAGTTTGTTAAAAGATAACGCTATGGGGTGTTTGAGTAACACCGTCGTCTCCGATGCTCGAAGTTTTCACCGCTTACAGGCACCCCACTAACCTAAACCTGTAACTCTATCATAATTATTTAAAATAACTATAAACTTCATGCGTGACACCTATGTAACTAATATGTATGCTAAACAAAACATTTGCGGTTGTGAAAAAATGAGGTGAATTAATGGATGTCAGAAACTGCTCGCCTCGCGGTTTTCTTAAAGAAGAGCGGGTTATTTAGACGCGACAAAGCGCAGTTCCAGTCGTAGTGCGGTTTCCCGGATCAGACCTTAAGCACGACGAATGACTAAAGAAGGTCAAAATCATCCCGCCCTCCACTTAAATGAACGACTTATCAACACCGGTTTATTTATTGAAATACTGTACAAAGACAACCAAACAATAATGTGCAGTATACGGTATTAGAAAAAAAAAGCTATTTACAGAGTTGCATTAAAACTTTCACAATAGTTTAGAAGAGTGGATTTCACTATTAGATCATTGTTATTCTGATACACATTTCCTGTATAAAAGACTATATCTATAGCCTTTTCAGGTGAATGTAGCGCAATCTTATGGATCTTAAATGTAATCACGTTACAACGGCGCGACATAGTCCCTCTAGCAAATCCGTCAACAGTAGACAAAGCAGAAAAATCTCAGCGCGCGGTAGATGATAATGCTTACGATCGAAGGGGAGTACGCATAGGCCTACTCTTTAATGTAATGCGGAAATGTTGAAACAATGTGAACGTGGTCATCGGCTATATAAACAAGAGCTCTAGATGTAGGGGCTATATTGTTATGCTGTAAAATTCCTATGAACAGGCAGTGTATGTTTGACCGCAGTGTCAACAGATCGGTCGACTATCTCTGGTAAAAATAAATAAACAAATAAAATTATACATGTTTACGAGTCACACATTGACAATTTTTTGTCTTATGTGACCATTACAGCTAAAATCACTGAATTATGAAATGCAAAAGTGTGTACGGCATTTTTCTATAACCGTTACAAAAGTGAGAACGTCGTAGTTCTCAAATGTGTTTGTATTACAACGGTAGCCCATCTAACAAATCTGGAGAAGTGGAGAAGCAAAGATGTTTAGCACATACACTAGAGATGTTGCTTTATTTGAATCGAAGAAGATGGCCGTAGGAACTGATAACATTCTTTAATGTCGTCGTGTTGTGTTTTGTCAAAATAATAAAAAAGTTTGGGCAAATGTTTAATAATTTTTCTTAAATGAATAGAATACGCTCACCCCGCTCTCTTTCCCACGCGAGAGTTAGCATGAACTTACAGGAGTCTTAAAACAAAATGTGAATTGTGTCATCCGCTATCCGAAAACGATGAGTAAATCTAACGGAGTAATAAAAATATAATTTACAAATCAACATTTAACCAAAAAAAAAAAAAAATACTTTAACAATTGTATTCTGAATTCTATATGCGTTGTAAACGTTAGTTTTCTTGCTATACTCTCTTTCTTAGTGGTTTGGTCGCTCAAATACACAAAAGGTTATGGATAAAATGTATCTCACAAGAGAGTGGAAACTTTAACGAGTGTACCGTTTGATTTGTTTAGGTTGTAATAGTTTTAAGGGCAAAACAGCTAGACTTCATTTTTGCTTCGATGCTTCATGCGATCACACTTTTGGACAGACACAAAGTTGCGGTACAAGAAATATCTCAAAGAGAAAAACTGTAACTTAATTTCTTAATTTTTCATTTATTCCTATTACGATGACGCCGCACAAAGATCGCATAAAAACGTACGGTCCGACAAAAAAATTGTGAACGGCCGTCCAAAATCTTGATAGGGCTAAATCTCGAGGTGTAAGAAAAATGTGATTTACAAAACTTCGGGATTCTTAGATGTGAAACACCCTTGACATAATCTGTTGGCATCTACAAAACAGTCAAAGCGTATGTTTTCTGTTCTAGGTAAGAACATTTACACCGAGTGTTATAGGCCGGGTAAATAATTTGAAAATAGTATTTCTATCGAATGAGAAAAGTTCAGCGTACATTGAAAAAATTTTCTGATGTAGAAATTATGTTTCTGCCAAACACATCCAAAGAGAAAGAGTTTTCTACTCGTGTAAGAAAAGCACTCGGGTGGATAAATTATATGAAGAGACGATGACGGTCATCGGTTATTTAAAAAATAGCCTTGCTTTAGTGACACACAATGTGTTTAAACTACAGGATAGAAGGATGGGGATACTGTAAAATACAACTATAAACTTTAAGAAAAGTTAACTTTCATTACACTATTGTAAAGGGATCTTACAGTAGGCTAAATGAAAAGCACTACGTAATAAGGCTGAAGGGCAAACAACTGATGGAAAAAACACGTTGGGGGATACTGTCGGTTAAATATATTGTTTTAAATAAGGATTTAAATATAATATGGATAGTACTTTTAATACAAAACATATAAAATAGAACTACAGCCTGTTAGATGTACAGGCGGTCATTTTAATATTTTTGCTTTTAAATGGAGGTATTTTGGGACGGCTAAGCAGAGGGCCTGCAAATGTCTTTCCTGCTCTGTGTCTGAAAGTAGCGTAGATATGTGAAAGGTTTACGACCGTAGCAACGCACATAAATTACATCTCTAGGACGCGTGGGTCTTTCCTGAACCATCTTTAATGGTTGAATACGATCGAGGGTCTTTCTTCTAAAAGATAAAGCAACTTCATCTAAACTTCACAGTCTATACTGTGACAAACAAACAAGCTCCTCAGCATAGATTTAAAGCAAAATCAATATTTTAAGTTTTATTTTTAAAAAACATACAGAAATACTTTGGCTTCATGTTTCATTGTGTGTGTGTGTGTGAGAGAGAGAGAGAGAGAGGGAGAGAGAGAGAGAGAGAGAGAGAGAGAGAGTGTGTGTGAGAGAGAGAGGGGGGGGGGGAGAGAGTGTGTGTGTGTGTGTGTGTGTGTGTGGGTGTGAGGGAGAGAGAGATAGAGAGAGAGAGAGAGAGAGAGATGGTATGAAAACTTTGAAAATGGTGCTAAAAATAAGAACTTTAAAGAATCTAAAGTGATTAATGCATGACGCATCTAATATAATATAATCATATATATGATATATGATATAATATGATATAAATAATTTTTTATTATATAATATTATATAAAAATATAAAATATTTTAGGTAATATATATCATCATTTTGTTGAATTAAGAATCAACGGACATCAGATGTACCGGGGGTACTGATTATTAAAAAACATTACATTAATGTTAGCTTTGAAATAATGTACACCATTGACTTAGATCATGCGGTCTGGAACTCCACCCTCGCCTGCGCGGGGTGTGTGTGTGAAGCAGCCCCTCGGGTCTCACATACATTTCACTACGAGGACCTGTGAGATTCTGTTTATGATTTAATCATTTTTATTTTATTTTTTAAGTCGTATTATTTTATTTTGGGGATATTTCATTCATGTTTGGACATCTCTCACCGGTCTAAAACTGTAAGGGATAATTTTTTATATGTATCATCAGAAATGTTTATTGTATATATACTATGCTATCACATTTAAAATAAGTTATCTTTAAAAAAAAAAGAAGAGTATGGTGTGTTTTATAAGTTTGATTAACTTAAATGTTGAATACCTTTTTTTGTTTAATGAATTGCTTTAGTAGCCCGATGTCATTATATAATTATTTATTTCCATATTCTTTAACCCCTGGAGTCTGAGTGGGTTTTGGGGACTGGAGATATTTTGACACCCCTCAGACGTTGGTGTTTTTCATTATCCTAAAACGTATTAGTGGTTAAAAGTCTGAATATCCATAATATGTGATCAGCATGATTGTACATGTCTGTAATTTTGAGAAGGCTGCGTTTATGATTAGTTTTTGTTTAAAATATGTTTAAAATGTGTTTGTATATGTTGTATAAGTATTGATTGAACACATGATTAAAAAATGAATGATAAATGATTTGCTTTGGTTTAGTAACATGTCTCTTACTGCGATGTGTTTTATAAGTTTGATAAACAAGTTTAAAATGTATGTTCCGGTTTAGTAACATGCCGTCATATATAATTTAATATTGTTTAAAATAGAGATAAGTCTCTTTTTAACTCGATATGTCCACGCGTATGTCCGCTTGTTTATATGGTTTATCAGAATACTAATTTGTATAGCGCCGTGGATATTATAGTGATATAACAAGGTACGTGTGGCTTATGATGAAATTTATAGGCTAGTCATAATTCAGATCGCTTAAAAGTGTACGTGCATGCAGCATTTTATTGTATGGTGGTACTGTAGGTGTACGGTTAAAATAAATAATTAAACAGCTTTTTGAAAAAGATATGATATAAAGATGGATATAAAAGGTTTTAAATATAATATAGAAAATGTCTTGCAACAAATAATGTGAAATGAATTTAACTGAATTGTGTCAATGACACGTCCGGGTTCCTCAATAGACCATATTCTTCATTCTGTTCAATTATATATTTTTTCCCCGATCCTGGTAAAATGTATATTTTTAGTGATGAACAAAACTAATGTAAATGTTTTGTTTGTGAATGTATAGTGTGTTTATATTCATTAAAAGAAGAAAATAAGACTTGGAGACGAATGTGTGTACACAGGCATTAGAGGGAGAGAGAGGGAGAGAGAGAGGGGTAACAGAGATGCTAGCCACGCACCGACCGTAATTCATAGGTGAACCGTCAGAAAACTGTCAAAAACATGGTACTCCCGCGTGAGATACGTTTGGTTTTAATTAAAAAATGGCTTTGAAGATATTATGATTTTGTAGTAAATTCCGACGAGTGTGCACTGTGGCGTGCAAACACAGACGCTGGATCAAAGGTGTGTGAAAACATCTCTTTTTCTGCTCTCTAAAAAAAAAAAAGGAAAAAAAGATCTTGTTTTATCTGAAACAGTCGGTTTCAGTATATTTTTTTTATACAGTTTAATTTATAACCTTTTTTTTAAAAGAACAGAATGTTTTTTCAACCTTAGTTAAATTGTTTTTAGATTATGTATATTATATAAATGTGAAATAATTAAAATGTGTTTTAGATTATATAAATTATATAATGTTTTATATATATAAATGTGAAATAATTAAAATGTATTTTCAATCTTTAATTGTTTGAGATTATATAAATTATATAATGTTTTATATATATAAAATGTAGAACACACCGATCCCATTTATACACCGCTCATAAACGTGATGGGAGGGGGGAGAAGCCGTATATCCACACACACACACACATAACCGTATAACTGTGATAAACTTCAAACAAGCTAACTGACACAAACTTCAAACAAGCTAACTGACACAAACTTCAAACAAGTTATCTGGCACAGACTTCAAACAAACTAACGGTCAATAGGGTAAAACTTTCTGTCAAAACCGCATGATCGATGATTGGGGAGTCTTTCATATACCGTTTTAATTTAGAACTAACAGGTCAATAGGGTAAAACTTTCTGTCACAACCGCATGATCGATGCGTGAGGAGTCTTTCATCTTCCGTTTAAACTAGCCGTCACAACCATGATTTAGAACTAACTAGGTCAATAGGGTAAAACTTTCTGTCAAAACCGCATGATCGATGCTTGGAAAGGTCATAGGTTAACCCTTGAAGTCGGAAAGTTCCGCCCATCCATCATAAGGTTACCGGAAGTTCAACCTGTCAAAAGGTCAAAGGTCAAAGTCATAAATCATCATGACAGAAGCTGCATTATAATAACTACTACCATATTTTCTATCATACCTGTAAAAATGTTCTTCCTCAGTATTTTAGTACAAATGTTTAAAGATTCTTAAATCAAGATGCATTTATTTGACACAAAATGACAAGATAAGTTGATCAAAATAAAGTCATTTCATGACTATAACAAGAACAAATATCTGCCAATGGGCTCAGAAAATCGACAGATGTTAATTTTGTTCAATTTCTCAGGAACAAGATTTTATATCTTTATATTGCATCACAAATAAATGTATGTTGATTTAAGGATGTTTCAATATTTGTATTCATAAACAAAACAAAAAATCTTTGTGTACAAAAAGTATTCTTGTCGCTCCATAACGTTACAGATGAACCACTGATGGCAGATGGACTCTTCTGATGATGCTTTTCATACTTTCCTGGACCTTGACACTGTTATTTACTTGGCAGTCTATGGGACTGAAGCCTACAGGTTTTTATCCAAAATATCTTAAATTGTGTTCCGAAGGCGAAATAAGCTTTTACAGGTTTGGAACGACATGGGGGTGATTAATGACAAAATTTAAATTTTTGTGAGGAGTAACCATTTAAGAGATAATACATCCAATATGATATCATTCCATTTCTTTCGCAACTGTTTAGTTTTTCACTTAAGACATAACGACCATTTTTTCAAGGATACTTTCAAGCTGACAATTTTGTATGTATTTGTCATTTCAAGAGCAAGAACAGACAAAACTCAATTCGGTGTTTAAGGGCTGTAGACACAGCTCTCAGTATGCACACTGTATGCACCAAACAGCGCACGTGTGCTGAATTAAGCTTTTCATGTCTTTTTGTGCTTGTATGTTTAAAATGGTGAGGTGTATTTGTTCGTTCAGGCATGGGAGGAAGCGAAGAAGAGCTCGGTTTGTTGTTTGCATGGCTCTCCTTGTACACTGAACTCTGCGCGTGAACTCTCAGTTGAGTTTTTCCACGTTTTCTGTTTGAATACTTTAAACTGTTTTGAATGTTTAAATTGGCAAGGATTAAAACACGTGCAAATGATAAGCTTTTGTGACGATACGCAGGCTGTCTTTTTACACTGGCCTCAGTTTTTACACTTGCATTTGATTAATTGCTATTAATTGCAGACAATAATGCATTTATTCGCGATTAAAAAAAAAATAATGTTGCCCAGCACTAATATATATATTTGTGTGTGTGTGTGTGTGTGTGTGTGTGTGTGCGTTTTTTTTTTTCTTAATGCCACGACTTTAAGATATCTTACTCAAATTTAAGAACTTTTAAATGATTTAATTTGCGCAAATTAAAGAGATTTTTAAGACCTGAAGAAACCCAGCTAAGCATTAAAAGTTCAATATGTAACATCCCATAGTCGGTGCTATAAAAATAATATCTAAAATTGTGCAGAGAGGTATGTTAATACTTTTCTCAAACTGATAAGACAAATGGATTTCACATAGCAGATTATAAAAATGGTAGAAAAACTCCAGATTTAGAGACCGGAGTAATCAAACAGATTTGAGAAGAAACCACCTAGAACTCCTCAGACTAGCAACACCAGAGAAAACAGAACAGAACAGCTACAGTATGTGCTTAAAAGCAGTCAGAAAACCTTTTTACTCCTGACAGTGGCTTCTCCAAAGATGCAGTGCAAGATCATGCACTTAATGGCATTATATTGCATAAATATCACCATAACCCAGTTCTAAAGTACAGCAGAAGAATTACAAAGGCATACTGTGTAAAAATCCTACATTATTATTAAGAATTTTATGGTACAATGTTCTTTTTAGGTCATTTATGGCTTCTCTGTAGAGAGAAGAACAGAGTTCCTCACCTGCAGGGCAGCAGGGCTTACCTTATCATCTGCTCTTTTGTCAGAGCGCTTTCTTTTTCCATTTCTTTCATTCTGAATATTCTTATTCACCCTGAGGGTTAGAAATGGAGAGAGCTTTTATAAGTTCACCAGAGGATGGATGAAGCTTGAGTGGGTTTTCTCAAGCTGTTAGATAAAAGTGACAGTATCTGCTCTAGAAGGCTCTGAGGTTTGAACTGTAAAAACTTTACTGGAAGTCTATTTTCTATGGAAACCAGTTTTCATCTCAGAGTAAAAAAGTTGAAATGAAATTTTGAGATAACATTTTACATAAGAATTTAATTATATTAAATATTAATTATAGTATTTATATTAAATATATTATATTTCCCATAGTGAGATATTAAATTGCAAATCTTATATTAAATTGAGAAATACTTTGTGTTATTTTCAATAAAATTGCAAAAAAAAAAATAGTGGATATAAAGTCCTACTGTAAAATATAAATTTGCAACTAAAAGAAATACAATTTATGAGAAAGGTGCAATTGCAAGAAAACATTTACAAGTTGTGGAATACAGTCACATTGTGAGATATAAAATCACTATTATGAGAAAGTATTAAACACAAAAACTGTGATATATATAAATGACATAATAGTGACATATAGTCACACTTTTTTTTGAGGCCAAAAATAGTTTCCATTTTTAAATAAATAAATAAAACAAATAAATCCATAAAGCAACCAATAAAACAAAGAACAACAATAGATGTGACTACTCTCATCCTGTTAATGAATATGCAGCTATTCTTCTCTTTTCTTTGTTTTCTTTTCACAGTATCAATTCATGCTCAAGTAATTTAGTGACTGTAATCTCTCATCCCCAGCTGTAATTTGTTTACACGATGTAACAAAACCATCCAAACCTAATGACAGAACATCAACAGTGTTTACACACCACAACTACCCTGTGCTGTGACAAAAACAAATGAGCGGCCATCATGGAGCTTTGGTGGGCTTTGTCAGCTTCTAATTACATTATACAAAACAATTACATTATATTATAAAATCCACTTTTTTAAAGATTTATTTTTGCCATTTTTATTATGATAGGACAGATCATAACTGACAGGAAGTGAAGTAGGAGAGAGATGGTGTGGGATCGGGAAAGGCCCTCGGGTCTGGATTCGAACTTGGGACATCATATTTTAGATGTTAAAACTGAAATGCCGTTAAAATGCATGCTTTCAGTGCAATATTCATGATCATCAAAACCAAACAGATGTTTTTTGTATCTGAGGCACAGCACACAGCGCTCTATTCTGGCAAAAGAGGGCGGGGAAGCAGCACCTAATTTGCATTTAAAGAGACATGCAAAAAAACAGTTTGCTTCCACTCAAAACAGGCATTTTCAAAATGATATAATAAATTATCTGTGGGGTATTTTGAGCTAAAACTTCACAGAAAAATGTTGGGGATACCTTAGACTTATCTTACATCTTGCAAAAAGGGGAATAATATGTGCCCTTTCATGGAATATTTCACCCAAAATGAAATCCTGTCATTTACTCAACCTCAAATGTCTGATTATTATGTTTTTTGTCTGTACAATGAAAGACAGTGGGAACTAATGTAGTTTAAACACCACATGGTATGTTAACAAGTACTAATTTTCATCAGTCAAAATGACTCCAATCTGTTTTAGATTCTGAAACTTCATTTATGTATCCTGAATGAAACTACATTGACCATTAATAACTAAAGAAATTCACTGCACTATTGTCACTCGAGCTACTAAGAGTATAATTGTGTTTTGGAATAACATGACATTTTTAATTTTTGGTTTAACTATCACTGTAAGTGTCAAATGTCTGTGGTGTGTCAAGACTATCAATGTGTTGTGGTGTTGCTGAGCATCAGCCTGTAACGGCACATCCCTGGGTCATCCATCCCATCTCTGGTTTCACTCTATATGTATCTCTCTAACAGCTGTTTAAACTCTTGTTAATATTTGCTGAATATGTGAATCAATTTGTATAAATATTCATGCGGGGTCAGATGCATATACTCAACCTTGACCTGCTCATACTCCTTGCTTCCCTCACTAACATAGACAGTCACTGATCTAACTGTTACGCTTTTCTGAGTTAAAAAAAAGTCAGTTAATCGCAGAGATGTAACTCAGCATCCACAACACTGTCAAAATTACAGTATTTTTCACAATTTCCTGTGCTGAGGCACCAATTCACATGAATCAGATGAAAATTTTACATTTCAGTTTGCTTTGTCGGCCTGGGGAGCTCGGACATAATGAAAAATCAAAGAGAAAGATGAAAACAGGCAAAACAATTTTCTTTCGAGCTTGTTTACTTTGCTTGAAAGCAGCGGTTCATGAGATGACTGGCTGGCTCCAGCTCCTTTATCCAGAGGTTTGGAGAACACCAGAGATCGACGCTGGACAGATGACAGAGATTTACTCGTGTCCTCTGAGTGAGTTAAGGCCATCGTGGCTTCGTAATCAGAGGTTTGATTTGTCCTTGGACAGAGTAAGAATCACGCGCACACTCACATCTCTACCGCAGCGCCGCATGAGGATGTGTGGAGAAACACGCACATTCACAACACACCCACACACAAACATACTGACAAGCGCAAACATGCATGATCGAATTCTGCCCACAGCTATCTGAACATGGTCTATATTAAAACATAGATCACACACAATTGTCCACGGACATAGTGAAGGTCTTTCACTTAAAGTCAACTTGAAATCAAACTCGACATTGTTTACTTCGTCTCTAGTCTTATTGTGAATGATTCTTCTGTGCACGTTATTCCAAAGAAAAAAAGATTTGCCTACATAATCTTTCATTAAAATGCAGCAACTTGCTCTTGTAATAACTCTGGTGTCCTGCTGGTGTTTTTATACAGCAGCCAAACAGCTATTTAGGCTTTTTTTTTTTTTTTTTTTTTAGCAAACTCACAAGTGCAATTCTTGGTATGTAACAGCCACTTGTCAAAATCCAATTTAAACCAAAATACACTACCAGACAAACATTCCAAAGAAATAAGATTAGCTTTTATGCTCATTAAGGCTGCAATTAATAAATAAAAAAATACTTTCTTTTGTTTAATATTATTTCAATTTAACATTTTATTAAGCTTGTGTATTTGAATATATTTTCAAATATATGACTGAATTATGAATATAATAATAAAAATAAATTTTCAGCATCATTACTCCAGTCTTCAGTGTCACATGATCCTTCATACAGTATATCATTCTAATGTTTTGATTTGTTGCAATTATTATTAATCATTATTAGAAATCAGTTATTAATAATTATTAATAATGAATTTATAACGACATTTTAATAACATTTTACAATATTACCATTTCCTACTCCAGTTTTCAGATAAATAAATGCAGTCTTGGTGTACATAAGAGACTTCTTTCCAAAAACATGAAAACCACGTAACTATTCCGAACCTTTGAACAATAAAACATATACATTTTCTGTTGTAAGTTACAGAAAATAGTAGAAAAATAATGTAATGAAGGATGATACACCAAAACAAATTAATGAGAAAACGTAACAATTGTAATAATATGTAAATCATTTCATAAAGTAAATGTATATACCAGTCTATAGATGACTCGGATCCCTCATTCAATATAAGTCTAGATAGTTTCACCTGTCCGTCAGGTAAAAATCTCAAGTCACTTATTAAATAACAAAACAAGAATCATTCATGTCTGTTTCACACCACATTTTAATACTAAAGTATATTAAAAGGTGGTTTAATCGCCAACTAAGTATGAGCAATAGTACTATGGTTGCTTATCCTAGTAAACATCACTAATTATTGACTGTTCCCTGGATGACAGACCCTTGTATACTGGTGTGGGTTCTGCTATTGTTAAGTAGTAGCTATTGTACTGTAAAGCCCTCTGGCACATTGAGGCATGTCCGCATTCTTCCTCTGTGCCTACAGAGCCATGATTAGCATCCTGACAGAGATAAGGAGCCGGTGTTGATGCTCCTGCGGGGCAGACACACATCACGCTAAGCTTGAATGACAGTCGGGACCACTGGTGACCGTTCCACCCCCTCAGCCCAAACACACACACTGCGTCCCTCATTCTCTATCACTTATTACTTCTCACCTCCTATCTTCAGGCTCTCCGTCACTTCTGCCTCTGCAATCACATACACAAATTGGTACAATATAAACTGACAGGGGTGTGACGGAGAGACAGATAGAGAGAGGGGGACACCTTCTCCATTTCTATAATAAACAAATTTAAACTTAAAATGAAGGAAATACTTCAAAAACTAAGTCACACCTCAAGCGTATCCTAAATTGTTCGAAAAATGTAAAATGCATTAGTGCAGGTAAGGTTTGATGTTAATAGGTGCATTTAAAAATAGATGCAAAAGGTTTTTGTTACAACTGCTTCAAACAGAGATCTGACCGCATCATCATCCAATCTGTATGGAATGAAATGAAGAAACAGAACAAACTGAGACAAACTAAGTGCAGAAGAAGAACTGTCTCCAAGATGCTTCAAGAGACCTACCTGCAAAGCTACCTGTAAAACAAGTGCACTGTGCAAAAAGCTGCTTTAAACTCTAGGGATGATTACACAAAATTTAGTTTTTTGTTTTCATTTAGATTGAATTTAGTTAATAGAAGTTAATTGATAAATCAAATATATTCATGATATTATTTTTGAAAGCATCCTCACTTTACAGGATTTTACACAAGTGCCTAAAACAACTGCAGCACTGTAGATTTTCAGGTAGATTTCTGCAGACGTTGCCACAGTTCTTCTGGATGTAGTCTGTCTCAGTTTGTTCTGTTTCTTCATGATATTTTCTATAGGTTTGTAAATGTAATTTCTGATATTTCCTACTGACACCTTAAAGCAAAAGATAGAAATAACTGACTAAACACCTTTTTTAGCTGATGCAAATACTAGTGTTCTAATAATTTTGACCACCACTAGATGCAAAAATGATATACAAATACAAAAATACATCTGGAAAAGAGTTCACAGTGCATTTTTCTAAATGTGTATTTAATAGTTTGATTTCAAAATTAAATTTGAAACGTAAGTCAATCCAAAAGTCATAATGCTGTAAAATGCAGAGATACACAGCCATTTATAGTAGTTGTTTGGTATTTTTGTTGATAATTTCATTAACACTTAATATCACACATAGGTAAGGTAAAAGTAGCTAAAGTTCAGAAAACTGCCTCTCATTCCTGTTCCTTACTGATTCAACAAATGAGATTTTTCCAAACTGCCACCTTTAGTTTTGGAGGATCTCATCTCATCATCTCTGGGGTGCATGTGAAGCCTAGTCTAAATTTTAAACTAATATAAAAAAATTGCAAAACTTAAAGGACCATAAAAAACCCCACTTAAATATTTGGAATATGTCTGGAGTTGGAATAAAAGAAGGAATTTAACATCAAAATAACTGCACACATCATCTTTAAACAGCTATGTCAATAAAGTATTTGCGTCCTTGGCAGAGTGGATATCTTGTCTTCATCAAGAATCTTTTAAAACCTAACAGGGAACACAGTGAAAGACAAATATAGTCATTCACTCTCACTTTCTCTCTCTCTCTCTCTCTCTCACACACACACACACACACACACAAACACACACACACACACACACACACACACACACACACACACACACACACACACACACACACACACACACACACACACACACACACACAGCCTCATTATCTGCGACATGCATAGGTAGGATTAGCTCTTGAAGTTTCATTACCTCGCTTAAGTCTACCAAAGTGCGATTTTTCTTACTCCTAGAGGGTCCTTCTTTTCCTTATCAGCATTTCTTCACACTTCTCTACCTGTCCACACAGCTATGCTTTATCTTAAGCTATGCAAATGCACAAAACATGCTAAAACACGCTTAAATGTTTTAAAGAGTTTAAAAGCATACAAATTGAATAATAATACAAAAAAAAACACAATAAATCACAGATCAATCAAATCAGCTGGTGGTCCGGCCACCACCTTCACCTCAGCTCAGTCAGAGACCTCATGCGACACTGCATTTTTGTTGACACCTCGTAAAAAAGTGAACTCACAGTCACTGCAGCGTGAAAGCATCAGCCTGCAGTGGATTAGCACTAGTCTGTACAATTTGAGAATGACTAACCCGAAGCAACCAATAAGAATTAACTAAGCAGCAATCGTTTAATCCAACTCTGATTTACATTGGCTGAGGAGGCTTTGATCTGTTCAACTTCTTTATGATTGGACACAAGTGGTATGTGGTATTGCCTAGTGTGCCTTACTATCTTCTATATTCAGTATGTCAGGCCCGAGGCACTAGCTGTCCCAGTTATGACACACATTTACATGTACTGCAATGAATTACAGCATCAAAGTCGCAACATATTGAAGAGGAGCTAGCAGGAGAAAGAGCATGTGTGGGTAGTTAGGTGTTCAAAAGAGAGAAAAAAAGTGTCATGTTAAAGGGCGAAATAGGATTGCAGATGAATATCGAAAGAGAAGACTGAATGAAAGGAAAGAATGATCTGAGTTATCCAAGGAGCATCAAGTGCACTTGATTTTAGAGAAACCTATTAGCTGTTATAAAGTAGTCTAAACTAAAATATGAACCTTTTTTTAGCTGCGTGCAAAAATAACATTTGGCAACTACAAAAAATCTACACAAAACAGCAGGTTAGGTCAATGTTTATGTTCTTTCCTTCTTGTAAATTGATAAAATGATAAAGTGTGCAATGATTTTAAGCTGATTACTCCTTCTTGAAGGTCTTGCAATATCTGAATTTCTTCATTAAAGATTAAAAATAATTGGACTATCCACAGACGTTGGGTACTTAAAAGTATGCATGCTTCGATTTAATCTGCACACAGTGAGCAGAAAGTGAAATGTACACACGTCACACCTGTTCTACATAAGCCACAAAATACAATACATGCACATGCACACACACATAAAATAAAGTGCATGCTTTCTTTTTTGGTGGGGAAAAGGCTGTAGGTTGGGTTGTGAAACGTATGACATGTCCCTTGGGAACAAGGTTTGGAACACTCGGCTACATGAAAAGGAAATTAAAGTGCAGCACAGACAGGTTTGCGAGAACTGCTCTGTCACTTACTAAAGAAGATGTACTCCGTGTAGCTGCTCCAGATCTTGTCGTCTCTGTACTGGTTAACGAACGCAGCTGTTCCAGTTGAGTTGCAGGCCACCATCTGGAAGCCAGCCTCACTCAACCTGTCGAATGCTTGCTCCAGGTAGGTGAACTTCAGGTAGAAGCGGGAGGTGTACTTCTCTGGCGGACGGTCCGGATCTCGACTTTCATTTAAAGTGTCACCGAACACTTCCTTCGCCAGGGCGATACGCCCGCAGACCATGATCCGTGCCACACGGCGAAACTTAGCATCAGCTTGGTTATCCCTCACCATTGTGTAGGATCCCCTATAACCTATCGTAATAAACCCAGACCTCTTGTCCAGGACGGAAGAGGAAGTCGCATAGTTGGTGGCACAGCTTCCAGTTCGAGTCACCAACTCACTGCTCTGCGAACTTTCCTCAATGTCGCTCTGGCAGCCTTCGTCATTGAGCGAGCCTTGCTTGGCTACACGTGGGCCCAAAAGTCTAAGCATTTCCCCCAACTGGAAGTGCTCGGCTTCACGCTGAAGACGTTCCCGCTCCGGAAAGTGTTCTGGTAGCACAAGCTGGCGGTCCCGTAGGAAGTCCAGCACGTATCGGAACAAGAACCCATCGCGGTCAATGAAGAAGCGCCCTCGGTTGTCGCGGGGCAACTCGTGCGGGCTGCACCGCGTGAACATGTAGTGGAGGGTGGTGTCAGGTACGCTGACCAGGGTGGAGCGCTTGGTGACGTACACTTGGCCGCCGACATTGAGTTCCACAATCTCCGGGTACGGACTCGACACCTCACTAATAGGGAGTATGGTTTCCTTCATGGCCATGGTCCAAACCCACCGACACGACAATGTAAACAGAAGACAGAAATGAATAGAGAGGCGACTCTGGAAAGATCTCAAAAAGAAGCAGGGAGTGAATCCATGGAGGTCCAGGCGTGATGGATCTCAGTCAAGACTTCACTGCCAAACAGCTGTTAAAGTTTGAGAGAGAACTACATCGCTGCTAGAGAATGAGAGAGGGATAGAGAGAAGAAGAGAGGGAGATTAAGAAAAAGGGAAGAGGAGAAGAGAAGGGGATGGAGTGCTATCAAGTTTCCTCAGCTGCTATCCCTCTGTTGATGAAGAGAGCAGTGGAGTACGAGATGGAGACACTGGGGGGGAGAGAGAGAGAGAGAAAGAGAGAGAGAGAGAGAGAGAAAGAGAGAGAGGGGTGGAAAAGAGGAGGAACGCCAAACAGAGACCCACATCATTTGTCCAAGGTCTAAGGGAAGCCACAATGACATCATCTACAGAATGAGAGAGGGAGTGGAGGTGTAGCTGCACAGTCCTGCCTTTTTAAAGAGACAGCAGCACAATGATTTACCAAAAAGCATGCAACCAAAAACGAATTACCATCGAAGGACAAGTTATAAACCCATACAAAAAGAAAATGAGAAATGTGTTCTTTTAGTTAAGTGCATGTGTATGCTGTTGTGTAGAAGAATGATCTCTCTAAATAACTATCTTGTGTAATGAGTTGGACTCAGATGTCTGCATGTTGTGGCACAGTGAATAATGAACAGGCTCACAATGTGATTGTCTCATGGGAATAAACACAGATTAGCTGTAATTCTCACATTATCACTGCCAAACCATTAAAACGGAGGGGGTAAGAGAGAGACAGAGAGAAGTGCGCTTTATTAATCACCCAGTAGACTATATCGCCACCTAGGGGGCATATGTAAGTGTATTTGGTCAGGTTTGTCATTGAAAGTGAAAAGATAAGCAGTAAAAAACAATAACAAGTTTTGTTAAAATGTATTTAAATTTCTGAATGAACAACAGATTGCAAAACAGAGTGAGATTTAAAGTGATTTCTTGATACATTTAATAACATTGTGAGTATTGAAATAAATGCTGGATGGAGAGTATTTACAAGCCATTTGGTACATTTTCCCATTCACATTTCCCCATATTTTAATTACTTTTTTTTTTTTTTTTTAGATTAGTATAATTTGGGTAACCAATCAGATAATCTTACAATAACTAGCAAATGGTACACATTCCAAATGGTGGTGAACTCTTAATATCTGGCATTAGGATAATATCTGAATATTTTTTAGCCGCATACATTTACACCTTTATTCTAATGTGTGTCAAGCGTGAACCCACTGCTATACCCCCGCAAAATGCAATTTACATTGATAGAGACCTTCTGGTAACTGACACATTTCATTCATTTACAGAATATGAAAAAACACTGATGGATGACTGAACATCCTTTCTGTCATTTCTTGCATGCCCCCTCTTTAAGAACACCTCTGTAAAGAACTTAACAGGGACTGAAAGTGAAGAAAATGAGAAAAAGTTGTAAAGCACTTTCTTAGGAAAGAGGGAAATGAGATGGCATTGACTGAGTTTGTAAATGTGGTCAGAATCACAGACCACTTGGTTAGTGACACAGATTCAAAACTTGTATGACAATTTGGGAGAAAAATGAAAGTTTGAAACATAATATGGTCATTGAAACAGTTGCATGAGGCTTTTAACCTATTTGAGTGTTGCATTTTTAAAAGATGTCAAATTTTGGGAAAAACAGATTCTAGAGCAACCTTATTAAAAGGATCAAAACATCAGCCAGCTAGGAGGTAACATTTTCTTGATGGACAGCAGCCCACATGGCTTTTCAGGAGATCTGGATGAGGATGTCAATGCATTACTATTTATCTCTGTCATCCTGAGGAACAACAGGCTTCCTCGAGGGGGAAAATGAAAAACAGGGACATTCTTTTTAGGTGCTAATTACCTGACTTAGAGATGACAATGAGTAATTTCTGCGATCCTGAAGAACGCAGCCTTGGCAGTGTCTAAATACTACTTGCTGTTGATGAATGGACCTATTGATCTGCAGTCATATTCAGCATTTGCATGTAATTCCAATTTTTAAGCCTATTTCTGACAATGTATGGTGAGTGATTTCCCCGTACACAGACAAATACCCACAATCAAACAGAGCAGAGGACGGTAATTGGAGCACGGCAGTGAAGATTATAATGCTGTAGCTGGCCTCTATCTGTATAATTGTATGGTAAGCAGAAAATCACAGATCTTTCAACAAAAAACAATGGATGTGGGCATGTAACAGCGGTGGATATTACACACAGTTTTTCTTCTTATCTTCCTCATTCAGCCTTTTCATCTCCCTTTTTCTCTGGAGTATGTTCAGGAAAGCATCATTATGACAATTACTTTTCTCAGCAGGTATGGTGGATGATAAAATGAGCACAGACTTCCATCTAGAGATCAGAACATCACAGAAACTAGGCCCTTTTGACTGGTCCCATAATAAGCAACCATTGAAAAAAACCCGAGCAACCACGTATCAACACATTAAAAAACACTTAAAACAATTACATATAATCACCACTCACCTTTTTTTTTTCTTTCAGAAAAGGTCTCACCTCGTGTGACTTCTCCTTATCACCCTCCTGTCAGGTGATTCAATGGCGCTCCATGACACTGTTCATCCTCTTTTTTTTAGTTTCGACTCCACTGAGACTCCACAGCCACACTTCCCTCCACGATTACACTCCGACAGACACCAGTCAGACCTGCACACAGCGCTATTCATCAGCCACTCAAGACAGCATGCATGGCTGATTTTACAGTGGAAGGCACAAAAGTGACATTGACCTTCCATCTGAAATAATCGCTCACGAGGTAAACCGCCTGTTAAATATGCAGCACAGTGCATGTGAATGACATACTGAATGTCATACTCAGGGCGTGCAGCTTTATCAACCAGAGAAAGAACACCACCACCACATATTTCTATAGATATGCTTGAATAATGACATTTTACTGCTCTGGTTTCCTTTAAAGAAATAAGAATTCTGTACAGACACTGAAATATAATGTTTTAAATCACAATTTTATGATAGTGCAACATATTTAGCATGATACTGACTACAAATACATGCAGAATTTTAACAGATCTCATCGATCGAATGCAACCAAACACAAGCCTATAAAATCACTCAGTGTTTGACATGACTACACAATATCGAACCTCTTACACTAAGTGCTTTGGTGTGTAACTTGTTACGCATCATTAGAGCAATGGACATAATTGATGTCCCAAATTATGCAGCTTGTTGAATAGAGGTGTGCTATTAAGGAACTCATTTTTTGCCTGCTGGATGGTAGTGTTATTAACTCAAGCAAAGTTAATAATAAAAAAAAAATATTCAATTGTTTTTAAATAAAGATGAAATAAATTAAAACTTAAATATTACATGAAAAACTTATATTTCAGTTATTTGCCAAGGCAACATTTCCAGTTTACACTTAAGTATCTTTTTTTATTTTCATTTTATCTGAGCCTCTAACGCTAGCATTTTTTTACAATTCTAATTATATTTTTATCTATTTGTTTTCTTATATATATATATATATATATATATATATATATATATATATATATATATATATATATATATATATATATATATATATATATATATATATATATATATATATATATATATAGAGGTGGGCATAGATTAATTTTTTTAATCTAGATTAATCTCAATGTGATTTTAAAATTTATCTCGTTTAAAATGGCTCATTCGAATTCTGCCGATGGCATTCAGAATATGTGTGTTACCCAAATAAAATGGACAAACAGTAAGCCTTTGAGAAGGGGTTTATCAAGCTAGATGGTGCATTAGAAATGTACATCTCCTGTTTCCAAAGTAGCTGGGGTCAGCGGAGCCCCGGTGAAGGTTGTAATTTAATTTGTATGTTAGTTTATTTTTATTTATTTGTGCTATTTACACAATGTTTAAGTTTTTTTTTTTTCAAGTTTGTAGGTGTCAAGGTACAGAAACTAAATAATTAAATGTAAAAAATCACTGGACAGTCTTCAAAGTAAAAATAAAATATACAATCAAACCTACATTTATTCAGACACCTTCAACATTTCTCACATTATTACAGTTTTGCTATATATATCAAAAAATATATCTGGTGTCTGAATAATTTTTGGTTTGACTATTAAAACTACAAAGTAGTCAAGAGCAGTGAGTGATATTAATTTTAATTTTCTTGGATTAACATTACAGCAGCCAGTAGCTAAATTGGGCGTGGTCACTTTAAGAGACGATTTTCCTCAACTGTTTACTTTCACTTAAGAAATAACTGAGAAATTTTTAAGGGAAAGAAGTGGAATGTTATGCAATGGCCAAGTCAATCACCTGACCTAAATCCGATTGAGCATGCATTTCACTTGCTGAAGACAAAACTGAAGGGAAAATGCCCCAAGAACAAGCAGGAACTGAAGACAGTTGCAGTAGAGGCCTGGCAAAGCATCACCGGGGATGAAACCCAGCGTACGCTGATGTCTAATCTCCAGACTTCAGGCTGTAATTGACTGCAAAGGATTTGCAACCAAGTATTAAAAAATGAAAGTTTGATTTATGATTGTTAATCTGTCCCATTACTTTTGGTCCCTTAAAAAGTGGGATGTACATATACAAACTGTTGTAATTCCTACACCGTTCACCTGATTTGGATGTAAATACCCTCAAATTAAAGCTGAAAGTCTGCAGTTAAAGCACATCTTGTTCGTTTCATTTCAAATCCATTGTGGTGGTGTATAGAGCCAAAAAGATTAGAATTGTGTCGATGTCCCAATATTTATGGACCTGACTGTATATATAAACGGCTCTCTAGTCTTACACATTTTCTTATTGCTTTTTCCTCTAATACTAGCTTTCCCTATTCTATTTACTTGTTTTATATTGTATATATGCATGTATAAAAAACCTTGCTACAAGTACTGCATTAGGCTGGCTAACTGAGACTTGTCATAAAACTTGTATATTATTGCTCTTTTGTTGGTTTTGATTGCTTCTGTTGTCCTCATTTGTAAGTAACTATGAATCAAAGTGTCTGCTAAATGATTAAATGTACTAAATATGTATATCAACTAATAGAATGACTTTATACTTAACAAATGTAATAAAACTGAACATATACAAATAAAAAAGCAAATGCTAAATATTTTAATAACATAACAAAAATAAAATAACATACTAAAATAACAATCGTACTGAATGAAAAAAAAAAAAAAACACTTAAACGGTGTAAAAAAATCTATTTGTCTTAAGCTGTTTACTATTTGTCCTCCCAACTCTGTTCCATAACACAATTATTCAGCACAAAAAAAAATTATATAGCAGCTCAAACATATTGTTACAATCACTTTCAATAAAATTTTAAAAAGTACTCAAGAGCAGAGGTTGAAAAATCTCCGGGCCTGAAGAGGAGTGTATACAAAACTGAACAGTGACTGACAGCAGCAAATGACAGCTCTTTGCTGCAGCCTTGCTTTTCCCTCGGCGGTGTGAGGGGAATGAAGACAAGCCTATCAGAGGAGATACTGCCTGACACTGGCCCCCCGACACCCACCCGTTTGCTGTTAAATTACGGGTTGGGGTGAGACGACTTCCTGCAGAGCAACAGCACTGTTTCTGTAGACCAGCAGTCAACACTTCACATTGAGATGAATGAAGAGGAAAGGTGTCATCAGCATGACTTGTCAAGCTGATTTAAAAGGTTTGAGGCAGTATGACACGACACATTTGAAAAAGGGCAGGTAATTCAGTATGAGCTTGCCTTACCTTAAGGCCTTTAACAGGTGTCAATCATATCAAACTGTCTCAATGGATCATTTAAGAAAGAGCAAAAATGTAAGGTGCAGAATAAGAGTAATTTTAAAGAAATGTTCAAAGACATTTAGGTTGGAGTACCATGCAAATATTAATCGGTATGGCAATTATTCATTACACACACACACACACACACACACACACACACACACACTTTTACTAGCTATGTAAAAGTATTGTATTTTCTTTTGGTAACAGGTTGTTAGACTAATTTACATGTCAGAAAATGTAACACAAGTTGGTAATACGTAGCAATAAGATAATTTCTGTTTTTATATACATTAAATATTAAAAACAGTCAATATATGATAAAGATATAACATAAATTTGATATCCCTTTTGCTGTGTGCGTATCCAAGTCAAAGTAATATCAATGTACTTTAATATAACTTGTATTTTAAGAGTAGCCTACTGACAGTCTTTCAGTTTGTAGCCTACACAGAGTCGTTCACAAGCTTCACATGCACGTTTGAAGTAATTGTCGAGTTTGGTTAGACTGAAGGTAAATATCCACTTGATTCAGCGACTGTTTCTATTTTCTAACGTTTGTCTTTAATGTTTTCATTGTTTTGTCGATACTAGTGAAACGCAGCCTCAAATGATTCACCGCGATTATCACGCGGATGATTCAAAACTGATTCGAGAACCGACTCAAAAGATTGATTCATTCACGAATTAATTGTCGATAGTGTCAAGGTAAAATGATTCTGCTGATTTATCAATAAATTGTTTCTTTAATGAAAACCTACACGATTTAAAACTAAATTGAGAGATTTATCTTAAGTAACTTAATATTGGTGCATTATTTTGCGACAATGACCGGCTGTGAAGTTGCATTGTTACAAACGTACCAGCTATTCATTCGAAACATTGGCCTTGGAGTTCAAACTTTTGATTTTATTGTTCTTTGTTTATATCAATCAATAATACAGTTCAGAAGTAATTCTAAAAGTTGGTCATTACCGTTGAAACCATAGTAAACAAACAAACAAACCATAGTCTGCAGTACAAATACTTAAGATATAAAAATTAATTTTGTCCTATTGTCTTTAAAGTATGTATCTTTCAGTATTAATATCATGATGTCAAATCATGTTCGTTTTGTAGAGTATTAACCTCTATGCACTATGCGCTATTGACCAAGAGATGACGCTGTTTCTCAGCTGACTCTGACAGCTGCCTTGAGTTTAAGGCAGTCTATGGCTGGAGGGGAGAATTGTTTACTACACAGGTGGGATGTTTAATTTCAAACCTAGGAGATGCGATCTAAAATGGGTTACCTTTAAATGGCTTACAGGTTATGTTAGAATGATATGAATGCATGTGAAATAGAAAATAGAAAATTAAAAGGAGAGAGTGGAGAAATGCTTGATCATCCCTCCTACTCCTTGCACACGTGCATCCTCAGAGAGTCTTTTCCAGATTATGCAAAAACAGATCTGCCAGAAATGGAGAGGACATGACGTGACATTTCCACTGAGTGACTCTGAGAGAGACCTCTACATAAGACCTGCCTCCTCATAAACCTGTGAAGTGGGCAGTCCCAGCTCAACCCCTGCATCCCGCCAGCTCTTTCTCTCTCTCTATTTGCAGACAGCAACAGCGTACTGTGATTTCTCTTGATGCTCTGGACTTCCACTGACTGAACAAACTTAGCAATCAGATCTCAACTGAGCCCAAAACCTATTAAATTATTAGAAATTCTATGCAAGTTTCTATCTCCTTGATTCAGGTAAGTAGAGCATGTACTCTATAGAAATTTGATTATTTAGTTTAAATGCATTTTATTTTAAAATACAAAATTATTCTAGAATTTAAAATTAAATTAACACAATTGTTTCACTTAAAATAGTTGCATGCAATAATATTCCTATATGGGATATAAAGTAAGCATTAAACTTCACTTTATTGTGGATTTGGTTATACAGTAATTCAGTTGTTATTTGCGTGTTGTCATCATAAACATGACTATGTTAAGAAGATATTCAAAGATTTGAGGAAGGTTTGGCTTTAGTAGCTACAGTGTAAGATCCAACGTGTTTTCCGGAATATGTGTAAATCCCACAGCTAAAAATGCTCTCTAAATTCAGCACTCTTGTTCATATTTTAAGTTTCTAAGTATATGAGAATAACATACAATTGATTTAAACTTGATAGTATGAGTAAAATTGACTGATTTCATTCCTTGGCCTGATATATTTAATCATTCCTGTGGAAATACACAGTTAACTATTGCACATTTTAAGTTTCTAACAATACAAAAATAACAAAAATATGAATTATGAACAAAAAGACATAAACATATAAAAAAACAATGAGTTATATTTCTCAATCTTATATATTTTGACACGATACTATTTGGAATTGAATTCCTACATATTCTAATATAATTATTGCTTGATATTATTTCTGCCCTGCTTTTTCCATGGAAACAGGAAACATTGAGAATTAAAGTGAGATTTGCTTTATTTTAGTGTAATAAAATGCACATTTTAAAACCTTGTAAATGAATGTTTACTCTCTCTTTCAGTTTTTCTTGCTCTCTTCACCTTTTACACTTTCAAGCCATGCTGAGAGGAGGATTGTGGGATATGGTGATTGTCATGGTGCTATGGGGCGTCTGGCTGCCCTCCTGTTTCAGCCAGACCCCCCCACCCTCTCAGGATGGAAAAATAAAGTTTCGCCTGGCGGGATACCCTCGCAAGCACAATGAAGGGAGAGTGGAAGTGTTTTACAACGGAGAGTGGGGCACTATCTGTGATGACGACTTCACCTTGGCCAACGCTCATGTTCTCTGTCGCCATCTAGGGTTTGTGGAGGCACTAAGCTGGTCGCACAGTGCCAAGTATGGACCGGGCACTGGTGAGTTAAAAATGAATCTTATTAGCAAAACGTAATGCAGTTTATGTATTTTTCACATCTGAATTCAGCTTTCTCTATACACTCTCAGAAAAAGGTAGAAAAGATGTTATAAGCTAACCTGGGTGCTCAAAAACCTACAGGTAAAATCTGGCTGGATAATGTCTTGTGTGGAGGATCGGAAAACAGCATAGAGAAATGTGTGTCCCGTGGCTGGGGGAACAGTGACTGCACACACCAGGAGGACGCAGGGGTAGTTTGTAAAGACGAGAGACTTCCAGGCTTTGCAGATTCCAACATCATCGAGGTAAATGGAGACTTTCATCCAATGCAATCCCACTGATTCTGGCAAAGCGAGAAAAAAATAACATTGATGCCATTAGAGAGCTGCAGTGATGATATATTTGGATGTTAGCTTCACCCTGGCTCCCTCGACAAAAACCCAATAAGATTTTTCCATTGGCTTTTGAATCATAGCGAAAAATAAGATTTTGTGACCAACAAAGTTCATGATTCTTAATATAAGAATCTTTTATGAATTTTTTCGCCTAAATTAAATTGTCTGAAGTTAAAAGCTAAATATAGGTTATAAAGATCTACACTACAATCACATGTCTCACCTCCTGACAACTCTTTCAGTTTTGTTTTGCATGAAAGATTGAGTTAGAATAGTTTGCAAGGTCTTGGTTATTATCAACACAGTGGGGCTGTGAAAGTAGAGGGGTGTGTAGATGAGTTTACCTGTGATGTTTAACATGCTCAAAAACCTCTGCAGTTTAATTTAGACGCTTGTTAGCAAGTACCTTTTCCACGACAAGTAAAGGCTTCAAAAGATCCCAACGGTGTATTAGTTATGTAATTAATGACAGATTTAAAAAACATATATTGTGCTTGGGATAACCACAGACCTTATTTTAGGCATTAACCAAAAATTTATATAACAAAAAACAAAAAGACACTGACTTCAAGGTGAAGGAACCGGAACTGCTAAAATATTAGTTTCTGGGATTTTTTGGCCTACAAAAAATAAGGCATCTTTGCAGCACTTTATTGCACCAATAAATCATATTAATGTAGCAATGAAAACTGATTTAATAGTCTCCTGTATGTGAAGTTATGCTGATTGAGAAGTGCATATCAAATAAGAAAGCTCTCTCAGCCTGCATGCAAGACATTTAGAATCAAAAGCACATTTGTACTGGTTTTTATTGCTGATGTTGTGTTTGCCTGTGGTTTTTCTCAAAACAATTGTTCCTCTTTTTCTTAAAAAAAAAAAAGATAAATATGAAAATGCTTATTGAGATGGTGTTTTGGAGCAATGCTTAGAGATTCAAAATACTCGATTGCTGTCCATAATTTGGGGAAAAAATTGATTTTTAGATACATTTTTTAATTTTAAATTTGTTTTTTCTTGACATCTTCAGAAGAGTGGGGCTGTTACTTTTCAAAGCTAGAGTTTTCGTGTCCTCGATCAATAAAAAACCACTTTGCACAACCCATAACTGTATAACACATTGTTTAAAATGCATTTACTTTCTGTCAAATTTATGCACACCTTTTATCTCTTCACCTGTTTTATTCTACTGCATAATCTTCTCTCGCTACATCTGCCAGCCTCTTTCCCCTCCCATGTTCTCTCTCTCTTCCTCTTTCATCCACATGCAAAGAATGAAGGTCCACAGCCAATGTCACTCTGCTTCAACTGAAAGTCTTTGCTCTGTTGTAAATTAGTCTCTGATGATCTGCTTGTGTGCTGGAACCACACCAGAAAGAGAGAGACAGATGTAGAGATACGACAGCTTGGAGAATTAGAGACTGAACAGCAGAAGAGAAATGAAGAGATGGAAGGGCTGAGTACGTGCAGAAGTTCCACTGCTCAGTTTACATGCCAGGTTTCTCTGTGTTCTTGTCCGGAAGGCAGAAGGAACACAGAGAACACAAGTGGGTGTCAGACGAACCTCTGGCAAACAGCAGTCTGTGTTACACTACAGATGTCGGAGTTTACTGGAATGGTGCAAAAGACTGTTTTCACTTCCAAATGTACAAATGTTTTTTCAGAACACAGACCGACAAGAAGAATGTTCTTTTCAAAGACCTTCCCAAATTAGAATTAGAATTTGCACTCTATTTGAGTCAAAGAAATGCTATTTAATTTGAAACTGAATGTCATTTGTTTTGTTTTCTGCTGTTTTTAGATGTCAGTTACCTAACTCCGAGTGTAGACTTGTGACATAACCACATACACACACACACACACACTCGCACACAGCCAAAAACACTTGCAGACAAATAAACAAAAGAACACCAGACTCACTATATGACATTTAGTCTTTGGCATCATTTTAATTTGAATGTTTGTATGATGATTATTCACACGTGCAGATGTTTATAAAATAGATTTCAACTTAGTACTTTAGTTAGACAGCAAATATTACTAGATTTAACAAAAATGATTGGATCACTTTATATAATCATTTTAATAATCATTAGCATATTCCCTATCAGCATCATTACTCCAGACCTCGGTGTCACATGATCCTTCAAAAATCATTCTAATATGCTGATTAATATTTTATGGTGGAAAGTGTGATACAATTTTTTTCATGATTCTCGGAAAAATATTCCAAGAAAGTTCAAAAGAACAACATTTATTTGAAATAGAAACCAGACCTTATAAATGTCTTCACTGTAACTTCTTTCTGACAAGATCATCTGAGAGGTCAAAGGTCCCACAAATAAAAGCAGAAGCTTTTTTTTTTTTTTTGGAAACTTTCATGTTTCCATAAGAAGGCTGACTGGAATAGATGTGGCCTGCTACTTCTTTGCCTTGCAGTTCAGCCTTAGGTTGCGACTCCAACTTCAGATTTCAGTTGATGGTCTTATGGCAAGGTGCTCAGCAGACGTTGTTGACCGTTCTGGCTAGACATTTGGAAGTGCTTGTGTAAGTGGTGTAGAGAGTTTGTGTTCTAGCCGATGCACAGTTACGGTGCGGTTTGGCCATTAAAGATCCAAAACCCTCATGTGAGATGACTCATATCCTGCATGAGCCAAAGAGACAGGCTCGTTCATTAAAAACTCATGGAATAGGAGATTGTAGCTGACTAGTTAAACATATCGAAAGCTTATTATAACCATCTGAAAAACATGACTTCTTTACCACAAACATGCATGTACACAAAAACTGATCAAACCTGTCTCAAAGCCTGTATATGCCCTACATCCAATGGACCTGTTCTGCATATGTGTTTCAGATGCAGGTGAATGAAAACCGAATGAAGAACATTCGTCTGCGTCCTCTCTCTGGTTCCCATGCCGGCCGCATGCCTGTGATGGAGGGAGTGATAGAGGTGAAGTTTAAGGAAGGATGGGGTCACATCTGCAACACTGGCTGGACCATCAAGAACTCTCGTGTGGTGTGTGGCATGATGGGATTCCCCTCGCAGAGAACTATGGGGAAGAAGCCAAGCAGGTAAAGGACATTTAAATAATACAAGGGTCAGATTGTATGCTTGTCCAAAAAACCTCTTAGACCATATTTATCAGATGTCTTAGTGATATTTGAAAATAATTAAGCTGCATTTGTTTTTTTACAGTGGTGCCATACACTGTAAAAATGGTATGTGCTATGTACTTACATTACACATAATATTTTTGAGTCATTTTTAAAGCTTGATTTCTTTAATGGAATCATCTCCTTAATTGTTTAATCTATGACACAATGAATGTAATATTATTAGATCTGCTCATTCATTTTAAGTTGATCCTCAAAAGTTTGTGACTTTGAGTCATCTTATACAAATTAAAAACTATATACAGCTAAACAGCTTGTGTAGGAACAAACTTGTTACTGCTCTGGCATTAGCAAGGATACGGTTCATTAAACAATGCATCATGCCTCATAGTATTAGTTCATGCTGTTATCCAGAACCTAACCATAAGCTCTACTCCTTTGCACAATGGTAATGATAGAAACTTCACAGAAACTCTTTCAAATGTCAAACATAACTGAACATTAAACATAAACAGATGTTTCCCTTGACTCAAAAACACTTAAAATAGCAGTTCATTTCAATATTTACCCTCCATATCCAGCCATATGCAAAGCATGCTGGGAACTTTAAATCACTGCCAAATTAAAACTGCATAATTGAGCTAATTCTCTTGAAATAAATAAAAAGCCTTCTTTGCTTAATATTTTGCAGCTTTATCAGTTCCTCAGTTCAAGCCTCATAACTGCTCAAGTTTCCTTAAAAATTAGGAGAACATGACTCTTGGTTATATTAGTGAAATGTTCTCAATATTTAATTTACAACACTAAACCACATTTTAAAAAAATAAATAAACCATGCACACTATTTTTTAATTATAACCTTCATTTTAAATGAATTTTTATTTTATTTTTTCAGTGGAGAAGAACCATTTTTGGTTATCAAAATAAGCTTTCATTGAACAGTCTTTAAAATAACCTTTACTTTCTTAGTGTGAAGAACATTTTAATAATCTGAATAACTGTTTTCCACTGTATGTGCAAACTTTTGAGCAATGGAAAAGTTCTATAGCTGTTTAAAGTTCTTCATGGAACCATCAATTTGAATAATAAAAGGTGCATATAAAATTAAGGCTGCAAGCAGCGATGAAAAGGTCACAGTCACACTGTTAAAGATGCCACTTCCTATTGCCAGTAGGTGGCGCTATAACAAAATATGAGCATGTGGATGTCTTCAGGCCAGGACTCTAATCAAACGCAAAGTTTGAGGCAGATTGGACATTATATCATGAGTTACAACAACTTCCTGTTTGATGGCGTTAATAGCATGCTTTAGCACTTAGTAAGTGTTTCTAGCATGTTTGAGCATGTTTCTAGCATGTTTAGCACACAATGGCATATTGTACTGTGTACGAGGCCTGAAAATGGCAAAAACTGCACAAAAGTCACATGTACGTGAAACGTAGCTTGAGGCGCAAGCCGTTTAAATTTGAAAAGGGGCTCTATCGAGCCATTTTGCCACACCTAATTCTGAAACTCATATCAGACGTACATTTTTGCCACTTCTGTCACGTGTGCAGTTTTGTGAGTTTTGAGCATGTTTAGGCCCTCAAAAATGCTATTCATTTTGGAGAAGAAGAAGAAGAAACGGAGCAATTACAATAGGATCTTCACACCATCGTAACTTGGGCGCTAAAAATAAGTGAAAGTGACATACTGTACAAAAGTGCAAACACACACACAGCGTTGAACACACACATGGAGTAGTGGGCAGCCATTTATGCTGCGGCGTCCGGGGAGCAGTTGGGGGTTCATTGCACTTGCTCAAGGGCACCTCAGTCGTGGTATTGCCAGTCTAAGACTCAAACACACAACCTTAGCATTAGGAGTCAAACTCTCTAACCATTAGGCCACGACTTCCCCCAGAAAGTGGCTAGACCTAGAGTACCAAATTCAGCTGGTGATTTTTAGTGGATGTCTGATATAATTTCTAGATGTCCTCGCAGACTAATCCCAGGTTTGTTCATTAAATTAATGAACATGAGGTCCACTAATGTTTGACAACCACAAATTGGCACTTTTGAACAGAAAACTTTATCACTAACAAACATCTTTTTTGTTAAATGTTTTCTCAAAAAGGGTGCTTATGGTATCTTTCTTTATTTTACATACCACTTGGCTTGATATTTTGTTATATAATGCACTGGTTTATGGGGCAGTTTCAGGTATTTTATAACTTTAAATCAAAATAAATATTATATTTTAGTTGAAGCCACTTTGTGATCAAAACAGCCGTTTAAAAGCATCCTGCTCTGTTTGGAATTCCTCGACGTTGACTGTCTAATTTGCGGCTGACTGGCTTCCTCTAAATTATCATTTGTCTGTGTGATCTAGACTATTTTGGATTCTTAGGAGAAGTTATTGTGCATTTTTTTATGTATATGTTATTTTAAACCTATTTTAGTGTTTGCATTTTAACCAGAGCATCCAGGGATTCAAAAGATTGTTTCAAACACACACACACACACACACACACACACACACACACACACACACACACACACATATATATATATATATATATATATATATATATATATATATATATATATATATATATATTTATTATTATTATTTTTTTTTTTTTACTACAATGCCTTATAGATAGTTTTTCTTCAAATACCTGGAATGAAGAGCTCATATACACAAGAAGATGGAAAAAGATGGAAACTGTCTCTATTTCATGAACCTCGGCCAATGAATCATTATAGATCATCGTATACTTCCATGCTCCTGCCAAAAAGACTTTTGTAAGAATCTGCTTATGCAAGTCAAAATATGTAGTTATGAAACCTGGCAGCGTATGTGAGCACACACACACAAATCTGGATGAATATATTAAGTGTCAGAGAAAGATCCATTATTGCAGACCCCAGTGTTTTGTGGGGTCATAGGCGATGTTGTTCTGCTGGCAGTTTCTGTGCATTGTCACATGAAGTACTGACGAATGTTTACAAAGCCCTGAAAAAAGTGAAATCCATCCCATATGTGGCCACTGGGCAGCTGGCCAACGTGTTTTTAACTGTGTGAGGGATGTGGAAGTTTTATCATTGTGCCAGTGAAAAATGTACCATATGGATTAGTGAGGCCCTGATGGGAATTTCATACTGAGCTGCGGTGTTTGTTTTTGTCTCTGATTTATTCTGATTTAATATCATAGCGATATGTAATAAAATGTTGTTATGTTAATTTGTTAATCTGATCCTGAACTGCAAACCAGGCTGTAACCTGGTAAGTTGGAAGTAACGCTATTACAGTAGTATATTACATTTTGCACATTATTAATAAAATATGGGTAATATTATTACCCGTTACAACCTCAGTAATGCAAGTTACAACTACATACTTAAACTCAAAATTTACAGCAAAACAGCAACAGAGAATAAATTCCGTGGGTAAAATGGTTTGTTTCCTGTTGCTATAATTCGATGGTTGAGTGAGACGATTGCAGAGACGTGTTACATTTGAGACGAACACACTCCCGTTGTTTTCGGTTCATCAGAGAAAAGGACAAAATGCATAGTCAGGTGCAATCTATGTGCAACACCGAACTCAACATGGAGAAAAAGCTCGAGTAACAAAGAGTGTTTGGTACCACTAAGCTAACGTTGAGAGCTGCAACAAAAGAAAAAGAAAAAATGTGAATATATGCAGCTGAGTTTGGTTTATTTTTGTGTTGCGTGGTGCTCTAGAAAACAAATTCACGGAAAGGAAACTGAGATGACAAAAAGCACATCCTAAAATAAAAGTAAACACATTGCTTCGAATAATCTATGACCAAAAAGTACAGATAATTTTATGTTTCCGTTGTTTGATTGCGCTGGCGCCTAACACACACACATATAGCATTGCTAATGCTTAAACCTGTTGTTCATTATCAGAATAAAATATAGTCTGACATATCCGTGCAGTTCAGCCTGAACTCAGGCCAAATGCATATGCATATTTGAAAAGGGTGATTTCGATTTAATTAGATTTTTTTTAACAATAAGCTATATTCTGGCATTTTAGAATGCATAGCCTACTTTTGTGGATATTTTGGTGAAAGTAACTCAAAAGTAACTAAAAGTAGTGCAACACATTACAAATTAGAGACAGTATTATTGTAATGTAACTAATTGCTTTCAAAAGACAGTAACTAGTAATATATAATGTATTTCACTTTGGAAGTAATATCATATTATATATAATTAGAAATAGCCAAATTGCTGCTGTTTGTTTTTGGCATCAAAACAGTGAAAAAGTGTGAGGTAATATGTAAATTATTTTATAACTGTTTTACAATAGAAATTTAAATTACCAAACGGCTCAACTTTTTTTGACAGATTTTGCCATTTTGAATTGAAAATATATTTGAACTGAAAATATAGGATGAATCATTTACATGTTTCATGTAATTCATAACTCATTTTGCAATTTTGTGTTTTCGACATGCACATTGTGCACAAATTCAGATGTACATGTATGCTTGTTTTAAAATAAAAATATTATTTGCAAATAGTTCAAACTGATTACAAAAAAAAAAAAAAAAAACCTGTAATTTTCTTTAATCTCTTAAATCCATTTAAAATCCTCAACTGTTCAATTTCTTTAAACAAAAAGACCAAACTCCCAAGTGGCGTTAAATTCCTCTAACAGTTGGGGGTTGGGGGCAATAAACATGACATTTCTGAAGAGAAATTTCCTGAAGGGGACACAAATAATACAGCTAAAATTGTAAAATACAGCATGGTTTTTAGGGGGGCAACCCTCAGGTGTGTGTGTGGGGGGGGGGGGGGTTCTGACCCTCCAGAGGCAATGCTCTGGCAGCCACATAATACAACCCAGCTTGTGCAAGTTTTTGATGATTCTTTAATAAGGTTGAATGTGATTGCATTGCTTTGTTCTGCTTTGCTTGTTTGGCTTCTCTTCTTCATCTGCATTGGAACAATTATCCACATCTGAACTCTGAGACACTTACTCAGATTCACAGCAGATGGTGAAATGTAAGCAGTCTGTGACAGGACAGAAAAACAAGCAAGCATCTGAGAATTCACGTGTGCATCCTCATTGTTTAAGAGAATAACTAATTTCAACCAATGAGCTCTCTGTGTGTGTACTAAACTGAATGAGTGACTCATACCCCCTTAGACATGAGCTCAAGTCCTCAGCATGCTGAAGTTAAGCTCCAAAAACACACTCCTGCTGGCTGTTCTTCATTCTGACTGATAAAAATCCCCTCTTGACAGAAGTCCATTTTATTTACACTTAATGGTGTTTAATATTAAAGTCTACCAGCTGACTAAACACAAGTAATCTTCAGTGGATGAAAAAGATGCCATTTATCTTTTCCATTGCTTTTAAATGATTGTGGGCTCAGACAATTTACTGAAAGGAAATGTATAAAATACTGTACTTCTCTTCGTCTTTGTAATTATGACATTCATATCAGGTTTGTGCTAATATAAACATAACATAAGTGCTTGGCTAGATACACTTCAGAAATAGCACACTCTGCACATTCAGAAGACTGTGGATATCTTGCACTTCTCAGATGAGAAATTCAGTTTAAAAAAGTGAAATTTTGCAGTGAAATGATTTGTTTGCTTACTTGGTGTTATTTCTTGTGATGCAATGACATTCAGACATTTGTAAGCATGTAAATATTTTTGGGGCCAATGTACATAGATTGTATTCTCCAATATTTTATTAGATTTTTTTATATGATCATTTAATTGGACAGATTGCTTTGCTCTGGAACGAAAATGTAACACACACACGTGAGTGGAAAGTATCCTTTCTCTCAGGAGTGTGATAAAACCTCGGTGACTCAACCTCATACCGCCCCTCACTACGATAATATTACTCCATACCAGATTTCACATGGTCATGTCATCGCCTGCGTGAGAGTCTAGAATGTGTCATAAATCAGACAAACCAATGTAAAAGTCTAGCCTTTCATAAAGAAAATAATGCAGTGTGAGCTAGACATGCTGCGGGTGAATCTTGGGAAAGCTGTCAAGAACATTTCTGGGTCATATTTCATCAGATAATAGAAAGAAATAGGAGATCACCCTTTTTTTAAGGACCATTTTAGGACAACTCTCAGAGAGTTTAGCATGGTAATGTACATGGCAATGTTTATGTTAATGTTTATTCTTGGCAGAATAGATCTGCAACATTGCTGATGCTGCTGTTGCAGAGCAAGCACCAAGACTTGCTACTGCCAATACATCCACAGACATTCTTTAATCATGTAAGAAAAACTGCTGCTGCTGCACATATAATATTTATTAAATAACCCCTATATGTAAAATACATTAATCACCCCATAGCAGATCTATACAAGTGGAGCTGGGGAAGGTGGAGGGTTTCTGAAGCTTGCTGAACCTGCTAAAGCAAAGACTAGCAAAGTATTTGAATGTTGAGAAGCAAGCTCATTGGCTGCTTATGTGAAGGAATCCAATCATCTGCGCCATGTGAATAATGATATCACTATGTCAGACTGAGTTAGACATGTGCTGATCTATAGTTTCATGACAGAACTTTGTATGCATGTATGTGTCTATGGACTAAATAATGTTTTTTTTTTCCCCCACAAAAACATTGGGCAGCACTACTGATTAGAACATTGCTAATAATAAGAAATGTTTCTTGAGAGCAGCAAATCAGCATATTAATATGATTTCTAAAGGATCATGTGACACTGAAGACTGAAGAAATTATACTCAAAATTCAGCTTGGATCCCAGGAATAAAATATATTTAAACTATATTCAGACTGTATTTTTTTAATTTTCATTTAGTGTTTTTTTTTAAATAAATGCAGCCTTCGTGAGCATAAGAGACATCTTTCAGAAACATTGAAATATAATTATTCTAAACTTTTGTTCTAAGGGTAAATTAAACAAGGCCTTCAGTGGAAAAGCAACGTCAGCATGCCCTATTTGCTCACACTGGACCGGATACTATTTCTCAGCAAGCTGACAGAATGTGAGAAATCTGTCATGCTCTCTATTCGGGGGGCTGGGGTTTCTGAACACTGAACACAGTTCAGTTTTCAAAGACATCTTCTGGTGTATTTTACTGAATGTGGTACATGAATTGGTGTCAATGTCATTATTCTTTTCTACTGTTTAGGGATTCAATGTATATTTTTTTAGTTCGTAATCATTTGATCAATTGTGTTTCTGTTTAGTCTCCAGACTGTGTATAGGATCCACTCAGTGGCCTGCACAGGAAATGAGGCCCATCTTTCAGCATGCTCTATGGAGTTTAGCAAGGTGAACTCTAGCGCTCCCTGTCCCGATGGAGGAGCTGCTGTAGTCAGCTGTGTGCCCGGGCCACTTTTCACACAGGGCAGAGCTCGCAGAGTCAAGCTGAATCCAATGGTGATCAAATAAAACTTGTTTTAATAACTGATTTCAAATCATTTATGAAAGTAATAACAACAGTATAACAATGAACACCTGCATTAAGGCTCCCAGTGACCATCCTCCTTTTCATTCTCCAGTCTCAGGTGCGTCTGAAGGGCGGGGCAAAGACAGGTGAGGGTCGTGTGGAGGTCCTAAATGGGAGTGAGTGGGGTACGGTGTGTGACGATCACTGGAACCTGCAGTCCGCCAGTGTGGTGTGTAGAGAGCTGGGCTTCGGCACTGCTAAAGAGGCTCTGACCGGAGCACGAATGGGCCAAGGTGGGCTTTTAATAACAATAGATAGTAGGGCTTCAGCTGATCATAGTTGATCCATGCTCCCCATTGAAAAACTGTTATGATCTCTTGTCCATAGGTATGGGTCCCATCTACATGAATGAAGTTCAGTGTCGTGGTGATGAGAAGAGCCTGTGGGACTGTCCTCATAAGAGCATCACTGCTAAAGACTGCAAACACATGGAGGACGCTTCCGTCATCTGCAACACCCCCTACATGGGCTTTGAGAAATCGGTCAGATAACATACATGATGTCTACTACTAAAGTAAACTATAATGTGTTTGGAGAAAAAAAACTGCCTAAAATTGGCTTTTATTCAGCATGTAACAATTAATATACTTAACCAGAATTGTCTCTGTGTGAGTCAACACTCAAAAAACCTTTAAGGCTCTCATCAAAGTGCCTTCCTGTGCAGCTAACATAACGCTTAAGTGCAGTTTTGTGCATTGTGCAAAAGTTTTTCCTAGCTCAGCTGTGAAATCTAACAATGCTTTTCAAGGCTGATCCTAACTAAAGCATTGCACCACCAGAATTTGTAAAGTCACTTAAAACGAGCATGTTTTTATTCAAATAGGTGATGCAATGCATGGTAAAATCAAGTTCTCACAGCCCTAGATCAGCACTGTTAAATGATCAAAGTCAAGGTCCTTAAGCCTTTTAAATTATTCTCATGCTTGCTTTGTAACCCATCATAGATCCGCCTGACAGGGGGTCGAACACGGTTGGAAGGGAGGGTTGAGCTGCTGCTCTCTACAGACAGTAGGGTGAGAAACTGGGGTTTGGTCTGCGGGGACGGATGGACGTCTCGGGAGGCCATGGTAGTGTGCAGACAGCTGGGCTTGGGACATGCCAGCAGTGGCTTGAGAGTAAGATAACCCCTGTATATCATACAACACATGCACACATATAAATAGGTGAATATAGGGGGTTGCACAGATACCGCATCTCAAGCACCATATGAAAAATTCAGAGTTACAGAGACACAGATCAATCAGAAGGTAACCGTAAAGAGATAGCTAGACACACAATTCATTGCAAGGGTTTTCAAAATCTGAAAATGATGTTTTTAGGCAGTTCCAACAGACCAAGTGGTGACAGCAGGTTTTGGCACAGTTTTTTAGCCTGCAGTGTACAATAAGTAGACCCAGACAGAATATCCATGCTTTCCACATTTTCTGTGTTGATTATGTGGGAAAATCTGGAACAAATCTCTACGATTAATGTGTGTTTCTGCTGAACTTTCTGTGGGCGTAAATTCCTTACAGACTTTAAATTCACAAGATTGTTGAATGATCTTAGCATCTGAACAGAAAAGATTGCTTCTTGAAAGTAATAAAGGAAGGTAGGCTGATCCATGAAAACTATTTTGTGTTATGTAATAAGGCATGAAAGTTATTGTTTACACATATATACACACGCTTTTAGCAGTGACAAGGTTTTTTCTTCTCCCATTCAAGCACTAGCAAAACTGGGTAGATTACTTACAAATTGTAGTTCATTACTGATTCCAAAATTATATCATATTAATATTAAAATATATTCTGTTTGTGACCTAAAAGGCATTAAGCACTTCATTATCAGGGTTTCCCAACTGGGGTTCGTGAAGGAACTGCAAGGGCTAATTTAATTTAATTAATATCCATTTAGGAATGTTTCGATATTTGCACTGAACAACAAGATAATAATTTATTTTAGTGGTGCTCCGATCATGATCGGCCGATCGTTATGCGCATCTCGTCAGTAAAGCCGGTTCTCTAATCAGCGGTTAATTCTCTATGTGAAATCCCTCACCTGATGGAATTAACCGCTGATTAGATAACCGGCTTTACTGACGAGATGCGCATAACGATCGGTCGATCGTGATCGGAGCACCCCTAATTTATTTTAACATTTTTTTGCAGTGTAGGTGGTCACACTGAACAGGAAGTTTTCAGCTGATAATAATAGAGCATTTGCACCTACAGTGCATCACGGTTTGGTCAGTTACCCCTATACGTGGCTATATCGTAGAGATACTTGGATTGGATTGCACAGCTGATGTACTACTGAAGACGTTCTAATAATTTAGGATGTCTAAACCAGGGGAAAAACTTGTGGTAGATGCTGAATAATATAGAGAAGGACTTAAGCAAGAAAGCAGTAAGCAGGAAAGGGTGAAATATTTTGACAAACAAAGGTTAATATGTGGTTAAGATATTACCCTAACATTTCACCTACCCTGAAATTTAATTATAAGAATAATTATAATAATTATAAATATAAGAACAAACACGAATGTTGTCAAGATTCTTGCACTTGAAATCCTGGTTCATTTTGGCCAACCACAAATGCCTTTTTTTCTCAGGTTTTGCACTATTTTCCTTGATTTGTTATGACTAGCACTCCAGATGTGTTTTCCTGTCCGACTGATTATTAAAGCCTGAAACGCAACAACAATTGACCAAAAAGCAGCAATGATCAAAAAGTTCTGTTCGGTTCAGTGTAATTTTTTATGTTGTGTGCAGCCAACATGGCTGACTTGCGGATTAATGTTGTGTCATGAAAACACTCGGGGCATGTGAACGGGGCATAATGCTAGCACCTCTTATCCCTGCAATACATTAACTTTACAAATAAAATACTCTCTTGCCTCTGTGAATGATCATAATAATCCATTAAAATGACTACTGGATAGTATGAGATAGTACAGAACTTTGTAATTGAAGCTTTAGCATAGCTGGCTCATACCTGGCTAGCACTGTATTTAGCCTACTTCCAATGCTAAGCCCTTGCAGTGGGGGTCTGTCTGCAGATCCGTATAGTGGGGGGCAGGACAGATCACGAGGGGCGCGTGGAGGTTCAGGTCAAGTCCAGGTGGGGCACTGTATGCAGTGACAACTGGACCACAAGAGAAGCCATGGTGGCGTGCAGACAGTTAGGCCTCAGATACTGCCTGCATGCTATCACTGTGAGTAAGAGAGGAGCTATAGGACTAATCAAGCTCTGATTGATTGGTTATGAAATCCCATGTTAGCCTTAAATGTGAATTATTATTCAAATGTGTAGTGTACATTACCGTTCAAATGTTTGGGGCCAATAAGAAAAAAAAAATTATGTCACAAAAGATTTCTATTTCAAATAAATGCTATATCGAATAATACTTAAGTATTTTGTTTTCACAGAAATATCAACTGTTTTCAATGTTGATAATAAATTGAAATGTATCTTTAGCAGCAAATCAGCTTATTAAAATGATTACTGAATGATCATGTGATATTTAAGACTGGAGTAATGATGCTGAAAAATCAGATTTGCATCACAGGAATAAATTACATTTTACAAATATTAACACAGAAAGTAATATTTATAATATTATATATTTATAATGTAATAGCATTTCAAAATATTAACATTTTTACTGTATTTTTGATTAAATAAATAGAGCCTTGCTTAACATGAGAGACTTTTTTTCCTTTTTTTTAATCACAAAAAAGATCTTACAAATCCCAAACTTCTGAACGGTGTAGAACATGAAAAATAAATAAATAAAATAAATATTAATAATAATAATAAAACTAGAGGCTATTTTTGTGGAATTATTTTCCCACTTAACAGACATATTAACAGTGGAAGATAAAATAGTCAAGATAGGTTACTAAAACATTGAGGTGTTTCCGGTATATTTGAATAAAATTGAAATTAATATATTTTTTATATATTTTTATTATTATTTATTAGTCAAACAGTATATATTTTCTTTACTTAATGAATGTAATTTTAAACTTTTTCAATTTTTTTTTCTTTATGTGCAAATATGAAAAACGTTAAGCAATCTACTCATATCCTGAATGGTAAACATTGTAGCTTAGAATATGGCAACCAGCAACACTCAACCAATAGTGTAAATTTGGGTGGGACTATCTGTTTTTTTGACCAATTGGAAGAATTAGCTGTTTTTTTTTTTTTTGCTATTCTGTTTGATTAATGCCTGCTGCTGACATGCTTTGTATTGGGTTTCTTCCTTTATCCGTGTTCAGTAATTTAATACATTCATTCATCTACTGATGAGCTCTCCCCTGTGTAAAGGAAACTTGGTACTGGGACAGCAGTAATGTGACGGAGATGGTTCTGAGCGGAGTAAAGTGTAAAGGAGATGAGATGACTCTGACCGACTGTCAGCATCATTCTGTCGTCAGCTGCAAAAAAGCGGGAGCACAGTTTTCTGCTGGCGTCATTTGCTCAGACAGTAAGTCATATGCAAGTCTGTAAACA
Organism: Carassius auratus; assembly: GCF_003368295.1. Taxonomy (NCBI): domain Eukaryota; kingdom Metazoa; phylum Chordata; class Actinopteri; order Cypriniformes; family Cyprinidae; genus Carassius; species Carassius auratus. The sequence continues at coordinate 14,715,005 of NC_039256.1, forward strand.
AAAGTTAATTCGCAAGAGAAGGGGTAAAGCAATAGCTAATGTTATTCCATTGTATTTGAGTGTAATAATGGTCTCTTTCTCCCACAATCCCTAGCGGCTTCGGACCTTGTGCTGAACGCTCCACTGGTGGAGCAGACGGTTTACATCGAGGACAGACCCCTGCACTTGCTGTACTGCGCGGCAGAGGAGAACTGCCTGGCCAAATCAGCTGCTCAAGCCGACTGGCCGTACGGCCACCGCCGCCTGCTGCGCTTCTCCTCTTATATACACAACATCGGCAAGGCTGACTTCCGGCCACGGCTCGGTCGCCACTCCTGGGTGTGGCATGAATGCCATAGGTAAACGCTGGAGCTGTGGCTGTTTTTTAGATCTTGTATACTTGATCTATGTGCCCAGTCTTGCATGTAGTGCATGTGTTTAACACTCAAAAACACACACTACACAAGTATGCAAATGCTCATTTAATATGAGGTTAATTCAGTCACCAGAAGTAAAAGCTAAATTTAGGCTGTAAACGAATTATGCCGCAGTCATGTGACTTCAGCTTTACCTCCACTAAGCTCTTTAAATTGTATTTAGAAAAAAACAAAAACAAAAACAAAAAAAAATCCTGAAAGTCTGAGACAGAAATAGTTTGCAAATAGATGACTATTAACACAATGAGACTGAAAGTGGACTAATACTTTTACAGCATTTATCAATCTAGGATCCTATACTAATTAATAATCTAAAAAATATATAATTGTTAGTTCATGGTGTCTAATACATAGACTACAGTGGCAATACAGTGGCCATCGTCCATGAACTGTCTTTTTCTATTGTCAGTTTGGTCTTTTCAAGCAAAAAATTTAAAGACAAGCTAATTAAACTCAGTTAAACTGTCGACTTCTAAATTAATGCCTTGAAAATCATTCCAGTACTGAGATTTGTTACTGCCCAGTAATGTAAGATTGCATGTTACGTGTTAATATACTTAACTTATAACTTAATATTGAAGGGATAGTTCACTCAAAAATAAAAATTCTGTCATTGATTACTCACCCTCATGTCATTCCAAACCTATAAAACCATTTTTAATTTTCATTATTTTTGATTAAATCTGAGAGCTTTCTGACCCTCCATAGACAGCAATGTAACTGCCAATGTTCAAGGCCCAGAAAGGTTGTAAGGAAATTGTTAAAATAGTCCATGTGACATCAGTGGTTCAATGATTTTATGAAGTTATAAGAATACTTTTTGTGCACAAAGAAAACAAAAATAACTTTATTCAACAATTCTTCTCTTCCATGTCAGTTTTCACTGGGGCTGTCATTTGTCATGTGACACACAGCAACCACAATACCACTGTATGTATAACTAATATAGGCTTATGTCCCCACTGGAAAATAATAAAATAAAAATAACACCATTAAAAAAAAACATTTTAATGGTTTTCACTACAAATACCATTACAGATATTACAAAATATCAACTTTTAACCATTAAAAATGGTTTTCTGTAGTTTGTTTTGGGGACATATTCCATTAGGATTTATTGGTTTTAACAAGCCACCAATAGAAGGCAACCAATTACCAGTAGAGACCAACAGGATCCATTACAGGTTAAACCAATACACGTCCCATTATAAAAAGTAAAACCATTACTAATTTTGTAATGGTGTCTATTGTTTTTTTCAGCAAGGTTTTTTGTTTTTATTCGATATATCCCCAAAATATATCATGAAACATCTTGATTCTCAAATATGTGTAAGTAAATTAATTTTGCACCTTTATAGATTTTGTTAGTTGATATATAATGGGCGATGGTCAAAGTAGCCTGATACTGTAATCTATTAACTTTGCATAATAGCCTGTGTTTTTACTCAAGTACCAGATATGGGTGTCATACCCTAAAATACTTTAAATATGACTGACTTTCTATTCAATGTGAATTTAATAAAAACATATGTTACTAATTAGCCTATATAACACTTTCATTGTACAAAAAGAGAGCAAATAACTTTTACATTATCAAGGAACGTTTTCACTTCACTCCAACGAGTTCAAGCGCTCTCAGAAACTGCCAAAGTAATCTCTAAAGCTGTTTACACTGTGGAATTAATATCTTACTTAAATTTGAACATCTTCACTCTTTCACAATTCAGTCAGCCAGCGCGAGTGGTGACGAAACAGCGTTTTTCAGCAGTGACTCATCTGAACGCCTCTGATTGGTCCTTGCTTTCATACGCTCAACAGAATCATATGGGATTCGTTATAAAGGGCAGTACTTTAAAAATATGTGTCTCTGGCTCTGTGCCAGACAGCGAAGGCAGATTTAAAATAAGGATATATATATATATAGAAAGAGTATGAGAGTAAAGAGTATGTTTCTGGTCTATGACAGCATCAAGATTTGAACTCAGACTGAAATATGCATAAATAGATTCATGTTCACTTATGCTAATGTTGTTCGCAGAGAGCACTTGAAACTGTTTTGAACAGGGATCTATCAACTGTGTTTTTCTTTTGAGTGTCTGGCCGCCTTGCTGGATCTCCTTTTGCTCCGTTCGGATCCGGCTGCAGCCCCAAGGACCCATATGGCTTTACTAACACTGAGCGCTCGTGGTCATGTCGGCTCAACATCTGATTCCTAAAGGTCATAAACTGATAGAAATTTGTTTTTTACAAACCAGAGCAGAAGCTTTCAAGACCCTGGACAACCTACAGGGTGAATGAAAGTTCACGCTAGCTGTCTCTGCTTTAAATGAACACATGTGTGCCGACATGATCCAGGGCTGGTTATAACCGTCTAACAGTGGTTTTTGTTTGTCATGGTTCTAACATTTAATTACACAGAGACAAAGCATGAGCTAAGTGCTTAAATATTAATAGTTTTTTGTCTGTACGGTTACAATTTCTTCTTGCATCTGTAAAAATTATTATTCTGCTTTGTGCGTTGAATTCTATGGCAGCCCTTAAAACTGAATTTTAAATTATTAAAATGAGTACTCTTATTGAGAATCATTGGTGGTAGTGGTGGTGGATGCGATACCTACTGGCCAACGTTTATAAAACATAGTCAAACTCATGAAGTTTTTGGCCTGATATCATGCTGGCTTTCTCAATATAGCTGTAGAATGGCCTCCCATATGCCTTTCCAACATTTGGAACAGGTTTCAAAATGATCTTGTAATGGGGAAAAAATTATGGAAAATAAATTACCATAACAATAATTAGAATGCCATTGCAAAACCAGCACGGTGTCAATACGCCTAAAAATGAAAACTTTGTCATCATTTACTCACCCTCGTGTTATTCTGTTGAACACAAACTAGATGTTTTAAAAGTAAATCCTTTCAAACATTCTAAACTTACCAGCTAAAGTGAATTTAACAGATTTGTGAACCAACTGAACTAATTCAAGAACCAACTTAAATAATTTGTTCACTGATTGGTTTTAGTGTTCGATTTGAACTGCCCAAGATATACTTCTTCAAAATTTCTACTTTTGAGATCCACAGAAAAAATTAAAGCATAGAGATTAAAAAAAAAATTAAAAAAAACATGAGGGTGAGTAAATAATGACAGAAATAAAATTTTAGTATTAACTTTCCCCTTTAAATTAGTAGTAAATTATTTTTCCATTTTTTTTGTTACATAGTGAATTTCATACTGTCCTCGCCATGCTTTTTGCGTTGATTAATGAATAAGTGCAGCTCTGAGTAGTCTCCATTAACTCTTTGTGTGGTCTGTGTTTACACTACAAGCTTCATAGCAGACATTAGGTTTCCCAATGCGTTTGCCTGACACAGTGATGATGAGGAAACCTGTTATGTGCTCAGGCTAAAAGGACACACAGTTGGGTTTGGGACAGAGGCCAGTGTCTGAGAAGCTAGTGTTTACTCAATGGCTTCAGTTCCCTCCTACAGGCCTACAGCACTGAATCTGCTCTCCAAGGCTGTTTAAATCATTTTGTCAATGAAAACGGCAGATTTGTAGTTTGCTGTATCCAGGATTCAGAGTAGCTTAAAGTCAGTTATTGTACACATACATATTGGTAAACTGATTTTAAAGATATATTCTGTACAGCCAGTCACATTTCAGCAATATCGTATGGTTTTTGGGATGGTTTAACCCTGTTAGATTTCAGCAGACTGTGTTTATAACCTCCAGGCACTATCATAGTATGGATATCTTCACCTATTATGACCTGCTGTCTCCAAATGGGACCAAAGTGGCAGACGGACATAAAGCCAGCTTCTGCCTAGAGGACACAGATTGCCATGAAGGTAAGAAAGATGTCAAAGGTCAAATGCTGGACATGTCTGTATAATGAAAACCTACCTAACCAACCAACCCTTCTAAGGTACATTTTAAATGCCCTAACTGAACTACGGCCAAAGGGTTAGTTCACTTGAGAATGAAAGTTCGTCCATCTTTTACTCACCCTCGAAGCATACTAGGTGTATGTGACTTTCTTCTTTCAGAATAATCCAATTGAAGTATTAAATATGATCCTTGCTCTTTCAAAGACTTTCAATGGAGTAAGTGGGTGTTTGTTGTAATATATATTCGATTGGATTATTCTGAAAGAAGAAAGTCACATACACTTAGGATGCTTCGAGGATGATTAGAAGATGGACGAACTTTCATTCTCAGGTGAACTAACCCTTTAAGCCCTGTTTGTGAAACCAGACCCAAATTTTGGTTACATTTTTTTTTACCCAGAGTTTCATTCATAACTATAGTCTATTTTTTTTTCTAAAAATAAAGGAAAACTATATTTCTGTCATGTTCTATCAATAATATGTGCCCTTTAAAGCATAGGGAACTTTTGTAAAAATAATTTTTTTACATATTTGTTAAACCTGTCATTATGTCCTGACAGTAGAATATGAGACCCCAGTGTCCTATTGCCATTTGCAGAAAGTCATCCGCTCCCGGTAAGAAACAACCAATCAGAGCTGCGGTCCGTAACTTTGTTTGTGTTCAAAATGTAGAAAAATGAACATAATAAGCGAGTACACCATGAATCCATTTTCCAAATCGTGTTTTTAGCTTGTCCTGAATCACTAGGGTACACCTATAATAAGTGTTTATATTCGGACTATTTTAGATTGTTTCGGGGGTACCGCGGCGGAGTAACCCAGTACCTTTGTGATTCTTCATAGACATAAACAGAGAGAAGTAGCTCCGGCTACAATGTTCTTCCGCAAGATGCAAGCAGTTCTGTTTATTAACCGCTAGAGCGTCAAAAGTTCCCTACCGCAGCTTTAACTGTTTTAGAGTAACATTGTGTCAGGTCAGTTGTTTATCCACTAGGGGTCCCTAAACTTTTAAGTATAGAAATGTATTTATTTATCAGTTATAATAATGTCACATTACAGTGACCGTTACTGTAAACCTGCTCTATCACCTTTATACATCTGGTATGTTATTCAATACTTTGAACTGAATAAATAAATATTAAAGACATTAAACCAACCAAAGGTAGTTTGCAGGTCTTAGCTGATCTAAGCTGGTTTAGTTGGTCTTCAGTTATCTAAAAATCTTCTAAAACAGTATAGTTCATTCTAACTTTGATTAAGCTAGACTTCAAACGGAATGTTTTTGCTTTCTACAGCACTTATTTTTATGGAAGCCTGTTTCTGCACCTGAAAAAAAAAATCTGAATCCTGACTTTTTTCTCAGAATTGCATGATATAAACTCGCAATTGCGAGTTCTAAATTCAGATTTGCAAGATATACTATACTATTCTAAGGATTGTGTGATATAAACTTGCAATTGACTTTTTTTTTTTTTTTTGGAGAATTGTGAATTTAAATCTTGCAATCCTGAGAAAGTTTATTTATTAATATTTACTTTTATTTAGTGGTGGAAACGGGCTTCCGTTTATTGCTCAATTCTGAGCTTTTTTTCCTGCAAGTGCAAGTTTATATAATGCACTTCTGAGAGAAAATTCTAAATTACGAGTTTATACCTCACAACTTTGAGAAAAATAGAATTGTGAGATGTAAACTCGCAATTGCAAGAAAAATGTAAGAATTGAAAAGTCGCAATTAACTTTTTTTTTTTTTTTTTTTGGCGGAGATGGGCCTCCATAGATTTTCAATTTCATTCATTGTGCTCGAACTTGCCATGTTTTCAAAAATAGTTATATTTAAAATTTCTCAATATTAGGTTTTTAATCCCACTGGACTGAGTCTATTTTTATTTATTAAATGCTTAAGGTCTCTAGGCCTGTTTTTATATAACCTTTTTTTAAACGCTTTTTGAAAAGCAATTGTCATCAGCGAGATGCTGCAAGGATGCATGGCAAGAGAGTAATGGTGAAAGATGTCCATCTAACACTTTAAATAGAAAAAAAACTATGGAAAAGAAGTGCAGTAGAATGCAAAACCATTGCAAAAACACGTTTCATGTGGACGACACCTTTGATTATTTCAAGGTGTACTTCAGCAGGAATACTGGCTTGTGTCTCCACTGACCTGTTGCTTATCTTGATACAGGTGTTTCGAAACACTACGAGTGTGCCAACTTTGGTGAGCAGGGCATCACAGCGGGCTGCTGGGACTTGTACAGACATGATATTGACTGCCAGTGGATTGACATCACAGATGTTAAACCAGGAAACTACATTCTACAGGTATTCAGTTGTGCTACCTTGTTGCAGAAATATTAACCACCTTGGTACTTTGGTAGAAATGTATTTCTGATAGATATATAGCACACTAATAGGAGAGACTGTTACATGAGCAGACTTTGGTCCCGTAGGACCCCATTGTCTGGGCTTTTCAGCAAGTCAAACATTTGTCAAAGAGCTGCTGCAGTTCTGCTCTCTAGTGGTCGAGATGCGTCACAGGGCTCACCATCCTGTCCAAGAATGCAAAGGTTGTTAGAAGAATAATAGGATTTGGTTTGATTAATGATGTAATAAACCTTGAGTACACAGAGGGAGGGCCAGGTTTTACTGGAAAAACCCCTCCCAGATTAGGATTAACTAATAAAAAGACCACGTTTGTCCACATGCTTTGCTGATTATGCTGTTAGCTAGATCAAATTTGATTTAAATTATGCTACCAGGTTTTCTAGTATCAGTCTCATTTTTTTCCTCTTTCGCAGGTCATAATAAACCCCAACTTTGAGGTAGCTGAGAGCGACTTCACCAACAATGCTATGCGGTGCAACTGCAAATACGATGGCAACCGTGTCTGGTTGCATAAATGTCATCTCGGTGAGACGGGCTGTTGTTCGCTGGCTCCTTCAGACCTGCCTGATTCGATTAAACATTTGATGGCAATGAAATGACATGCTTGCTTACACAGATATTTTAGATGAGCACCAAATGGAAGTTTCTTTACCCTCAGTTTTCTTGTTGGTGGCCAATTTCAGCTTAATTTGTATTGTTTGTGCTTTCAGGTGATTCATTTAGCGAGGAGGCTGAGAAAGAGTTTGAACATTATCCCGGGCAACTCAACAACAAGATATCTTAACATTTTTGAGAATGAACCCATGGATCCCAGGAACTGCAAACCACATGGCTCAGGACAGAGAGAAACTTTAATCACTTAACATTACTATTTATTCTCTTTTGAATCCATTGCTACTGTGGTCCAATCATGCGGAGTTTACTTTTAGGTTAGGTCATCAGAAATCATCATGTAGCCAAGGGCCTCAGACAGAACAAAGCTGTGATTGTGGCCTGGGCTTTTGTCCATGCAAATGTAAGTGGTTGGTTTAGAGAAAGACAGTGGCTATACACTTCCTCTTGATGAAATGCTGAACACCTCAGAGCAGACGGTCACGTGAAACACCAGTTTCCTTTAATGAATTTTGAACATGCATCAGGGAATTATAAAAGATGCTTTATATATCTTTACAGACTGTGATTGTGGATGAAATAGGCTTCTTGTACTTCATCACAGTATGTGCATTTATGTGTATGCCCATGAAGGATTTGTGTGTGCAATGTATGTGTATATTTGTATATTTCTGGAATGTCCTATAATCATGTTTGTAAAATACAGTTTAAATACTGCACTTAAACCATCTTGGAGTCAATAAATCTTCTCTGCCTACATTCAGACCTAAAAAAAAAAAAGTATAAGATGGAAAAAGGTTTGAATGTTGCCATTTCTGGGCATTTCTCAAATGACTTTAGTAAATGCTACTGAAAACTCTGTAATGATACAGAACTGAGATTGAACATGTTCGAGTCAAGAAAAGCTTTACTTTTCCAGTCATCCATGATAAATGGACAGCAATTCCCGGAAGTCATGGTTTCGGAATCAAATGTGTACGCATTTAACAGACAGATGGTTTCCAACAAATTCTGAAGGTTTAGAACCAGGTAGTTATAGCTTCCCAAAAAAATAAAGTACATTTTAACCAGTCGCATAATCCTAAATGGGGAGGTGGGTCTAATCCTTTTCCTGGAGATCTACCTTCTTGCAAAGTTAAGCTCCAACTCTGCTCAAACATATATAAACCAATCACTTAGGATCTGATAGAACACTTGATAATTACAGACAGGTGTGTTTGAACTTACCTCTGCAGGTAGCTAGATCTCCAAGACCAGGCACCAGTCTTAAATCAAGTTACAAGAAAAATGGTTTGTACCTGGGCTGCATTTCCATAAAGTATCATGAGCCTAAGTTTTAAGCTTGCAATGCAGTCCAGACAACTTCAGGCTCAGCTTTGATTTATAAAATTAATCTATTTGAACTCGAGATCTTCCGTTAAAAATACAAATAAAAACACTAGTAAACCAGTCAGGTTCTTACATTGGTTTTATTAACATTAACATGAGAAGGTACAACTGAAGGTGTAAGTGACAGGAAATGCAGTAAGAAAAAAAAAAAAAAAAAAAAAGATGTAACAGGACTTGAAAAAGGAAAAGACATGGAAAACAAAGCAGAATGGTTAATTTATGCAAGCTCTTCTTCGCCCTCCTCCTCGAACTCCCCTTCCTCCTCAGCGGTGGCGTCCTGGTACTGTTGGTATTCGGACACCAGGTCGTTCATGTTGCTCTCAGCCTCCGTGAACTCCATCTCGTCCATGCCCTCTCCTGTGTACCAATGCAGGAAAGCCTTGCGCCTGAACATGGCCGTGAACTGCTCGGAGATCCTCTTGAACAGCTCCTGGATAGCGGTGCTGTTGCCAATGAAGGTGGCGGCCATTTTGAGCCCACGGGGCGGGATGTCGCAGACGGCAGTCTTCACGTTGTTGGGGATCCATTCAACGAAGTAGCTGCTATTCTTGTTCTGAACATTGAGCATCTGCTCGTCCACCTCCTTCATGGACATGCGGCCACGGAAGACGGCGGCAACGGTCAGGTAGCGGCCGTGACGAGGGTCGCAGGCGGCCATCATGTTCTTTGCGTCGAACATCTGTTGGGTGAGTTCGGGAACGGTCAGTGCGCGGTACTGCTGGCTGCCCCTGCTGGTCAGAGGAGCAAAGCCGGGCATGAAGAAGTGCAGACGAGGGAAGGGCACCATGTTCACTGCCAGTTTTCGGAGATCGGCGTTCAACTGGCCGGGGAACCTCAAGCAGGTGGTGACCCCGCTCATGGTGGCAGAGACCAGGTGGTTGAGGTCACCGTATGTGGGTGTTGTGAGTTTGAGAGTGCGGAAGCAGATGTCGTAAAGGGCTTCGTTGTCAATGCAGTAGGTTTCATCTGTGTTTTCCACCAACTGATGGACAGACAGTGTGGCGTTGTAGGGCTCGACCACAGTGTCGGAGACTTTAGGAGAGGGCACAACGCTGAAGGTGTTCATGATACGGTCAGGATACTCCTCACGGATTTTGCTAATGAGGAGGGTGCCCATACCGGACCCCGTTCCTCCACCCAAAGAGTGAGTGAGCTGGAAGCCCTGCAGACAGTCACAGCTCTCCGCCTCTTTCCGAACCACGTCCAAAACAGAGTCAACCAGCTCCGCTCCTTCAGTGTAGTGGCCCTTAGCCCAGTTGTTTCCAGCACCACTCTGGCCTAACATTAAAAAACAAAACAAAAAAAACAAAAGGGAGTTTAGTTACATCGGTGCAAAAGGAAACTAGATCCATATCAGGTTACAATCTGCCATTCAAATTTTGTTCCGAGCCAGACAGTGCAGGATCAATCCTTTCCAAATCGAATGTCCCAATAAACATTTGACAGTCAAACTCCGCTTTAGGGTGCATATTAAAAAAATATATATATAAAAACACTTACCGAAAACGAAATTATCTGGTCTGAAGATCTGACCAAATGGACCGGACCTCACGGAGTCCATTGTACCAGGCTCCAAATCCACCAGAACAGCACGTGGAACATACTTTCCACCTTAAAAACAAAGAGCAGAGTTTTAGGTCAAACGAAGTGTGCATATGAAAGTTGTCATGTGACGTGACCTTACAAAAGGCATGGCATTTCTGCTCACCTGAGGCTTCATTATAATAAACATTAATTCTGTCCAGCTGAAGGTCACTGTCGCCATGGTAACTGCCTGTCGGGTCAATTCCATGCTCGTCACTAATGACTTCCCAGAACTGGAACAAGATGGATTCAAAAGTAGGAACAGGTTAGTTAAGATTTAAAACGTTTTTGGACCTTGGACAAATATTCCGATAAGAAAAAAAAAAAAAAAAAGAAAAAAAAAAAAAAAAGCCTAATGCAATATCGAATGACCAGCGCTTCCCGTTAGTCGAGCTCCGGACTTGTAAAATGGAGTTTGCCAAGTCACCGGGGCCATTTTATATTACCCAGGAGCTTAAAGAAACAGAGCAGACAAAGCAAAACTAGAGTCACGAATATTAGTCTCGGTTATTGCTCAGTGCTACAGAATCCTTTAAATCAAGTCTCTACATGGGGCCAGAATAGCATTTGCGTCATATTAGCGTTCCCGCACTTTTCCATCAGCTGAACCAGATACAACCGGCCACATTACGACACGTGATTCTTCCAAGCGAATCGACTCGTTTGAACGGTTCGCAATTCGCTTGCGTCAACACTCCGTAAAGTGGGGTGACATCTGTTGAGGAGTGAAAACTCGAGCAATTCGGCTCTACCAAATCAAAAGAACCGATTCGCTGGCGAATCGGATATTACACCGGTCAGGCGCGGCCAACACCCTAAAACTAACGCATTGTTTCACCATTACTTCATTCCAATCGCTCTGATTTTTCGTGAAATTTACGTCCTTTAAAAAACATCGAGCCAATTTTCGTCTGAACCGAGAACTCAAAAAATAAGACCTTATTTTTAAAAACTTGTTGCGTGTGAGATTAATCCAGGACTGGAGTAGGTTTTAATTGTGAGATTTAAAAAGGATAACCACCATCGAAGTCAGGAAGGTTAATGCTCTATACATTTAAGAACAAATGCATAAACTATAAATGAAAATAAAATCGCTGCTCTAAACCGCGGATTAGTTATTTTTAACCACAAAAGCCTAATTGTTATTTAATACAGTACGATTAAAATATATGTATTTGTTCGGTTCTTACCTTAGCACCAATCTGGTTGCCGCACTGTCCAGCCTGTAAATGCACAATCTCCCTCATTGTCGATTACTTGTTTGCTTAACAACACAAAACGTAACTGAAACAAGCCCCTTCTCACTCAAAACCCTCGACAATGAGATCGTAATATCAGACGTGCTCCTACTTATTCAGTCTGGAGAAATCACCTACATTTCCTTCATTCTCATTGGTTGCTGTACGCCCTCCCCAGCATTCTCACTGGCTCTCTTGTGTGCTCGTTGTTATGATTGGTTCGCACGGGCATTGACGTCACTACAAGTGATTTATATTTATTGGCTGGAAGGCAGCGCGGTTATAACGGCTCTCGACATTCAAAACGCTAATCTACAAAAATCTAACGTTTTTGTGAAATAGGAGGGGCTGCAGGGATATTATTTTCCAAAACGTGGTTGCTGGTAAAGAATGAAATCAGGGCTAATGCCATTTTGAGTTTAACCTTACTATTTGCACCTCGCTCACCACGTTGAAAAAGTAAAGAGAGTTATTTTATATGGCAGCAATAAATACATAAAAATCGCTAATAGGTTTAAAGCTTATCTATTAAGCGTGTGCAAATGTGTAAACAAAGATAACCACAGACAGTATAGTCATTTGGGGTCGTTTATAAAGGGTTCCTGAAAATAAATCTTTCCAAAAAGTGTGTTTAAGATTATACAAGCTATATGCCCAGTCTTTATGCCTAGAAATGTACATCCATCTCTCCCGACCACGTTTTCATTGAAAAAAGGCATCAATAAGATGTATTAATAGATACAAGGAGAGTCTTTGCATTTCTATATGATTTTAATGTCTTTAAAAGCTGATATTGCATCAACATGTATTCTTGACAACATAATGAACCTCAAGTTATTTTAGCTCACTGTCATATGTTTCTGATCCCCTAATCTCTACCCAAGGACCTTATAAAAATAATATGAAGTGTGCCAAGGTCACTGGGTCTTAATACAAATTTTTTACCAAAATATTTATATTTTTTCTGTTGCAGAGAGAAATAATAAAAAGACATGCATGATTGCCATGCAAGAAGATTTACAAAGGAACAAAACAAGAAAAGAAAAATCCAGTCTTCTCTCAGCAAGTTTGGTAAACTCAAATATTGTTTCATTCTGGGTCAACTCTATAATTTTTTCTTTGTCTATGTGGATTTTGTGTTAAGCAGTCTTTCCAAAACAACTCCTCGGGTGTGTCTTTGTCCACGGTCATAGATCGTCCTGTTTGTTCAGTCCATGTTTTTCAATGTATCGTCTGCGGGTGGGGTGAACAGAAAAAGAATCGGATTACTCAGTTAAAAAAAAATACAAATGGAGTGCAACATACCTTTTTACACACACACATAAAAAAAACCCTAGTGGAAACTGGCATAGAATTGATTTCAGGCACAATGCCGTTGTGTGCCAAACATTTTAGATATGTCTAAAATGCAACACATTTTATTATGTTAAGGATTTTAAAACAATTACCTTCTTGCATATTCATATAAGGCTTCTTTTCTTTCATGTAGAGACATGTGTCTGTCTATGGGTGATCTTCCAAAAGAACTGGCAGCTGGCTGTTGATGAATACACAGACATATTAATATAAATATCCTGTCAGACAAAAGGCTTTGATTACTATTTATAGATAAATGCACTAATATAGGCCATGCGAGATGGAGGCCATTGTGCTGTTCGCACAGGATAAAGCCAAATCTAAAACACAGAGCTTGTTTCTTTGTGGGGCAATGAAGTATGCCGCGTTTCCAACGAAATTAACAAGAACATTTGTATCAGGAACTTTCTCCCCAGGAACTTTTTTTCCTCCCAGACCTGTTGGTTTCTGTGTTTCCACCGCGGTGTAAAGTACCGGGAACATTAGGCAAATAGACTGGTGACGTAGGTCTGCGCGTGTTTCTAAATACAAAGTATTCTGATTTCAGACTTGCATCCTCGGTCGTTCAGACTTTGCGCATTCGTCTCGGGAGTGTGATGTCCACCATGACGCAAATCCTGTAATTCTGCAAACAGCAGCGTATTTGATAACATTAGTCAACTCGCCTTGGCTTGCAATTTTCCTCACTGTACATTTACAATAAAACAAATTATGATATCAAATACCACTGCCTCCTTTAGTTTTTCATTTAAACATAATAATAGCAGCAGAAATGTACTAAGGTTAGGGAAATGTGTATATATACAGCCATTACAATGAAACAAAATATTATATCAATTACCTCTTTTATTTTAATTTCAACATATAGATAAATTGAATACAGGCCGAAGATTACCTGTTAGATTTACCCAAAACAAATTATATTTTATGTTTAAACACTAAAGAGACATCAGAGCCAGCGGCACACATCAGTAGTTCTAGCTGAGGTGAGGCTGTTCTCGGCAGATACATGATTACTGAGCTCCAGCTGATCGCGTGGAGCTCACCGTCTACGAAATTGGCATAACATTTCTAAATAGGCGCGGTCTTTATAAATTAAACACAGATTTGAATTTTAAACAACTACATTCTCACCTGAAATACTTTTAAAACACAACACACACAATAACAGTATTATTTAGAAACTGATCCGAATAAATGTTGGTTGAAATCACAATGCTGCGTGAACTCAACCAATCAGCATGTTTAGCTCCCAAGTCCCACCCCAGAAAGTTCCGGAACTTTGAAAAAGTACTACCTCGCCAGCAGGGACTTTCTGAGGGGCATTTTTTTACCCAGAACTTTATTTAGTTCCAGGTTCCTGCGGTGGAAACACACCATGTACACCAAGTCCCTAGCTCCTGGGTAAAGTTCCTGGGGTGGAAACGCGGCTGTATATTGCAAATCTTGTTGTAATAAATGGTTTTCATTAATATGGGACAAGACACTTTGGGACTTTGACTAAAGTTTGTCTTGCTCCTGCATTTGCTTTGCAGTTTTTTTCAATGGTTGATTTGAGGGTCAACTGTACCTTTAAATTGGGTGTGGATGCTGTTACAGACGGAGTGGAAGAAGCTGCTTGTTTAGCTGGACCTGAAGGTGTGCCCATAGCCACCTCCGAGGTGAACTGGTCAGTATTCTCCAGCAGGTTGGTTATGGTTGTGTCCACACAATTGGTCTGCACTGTACAGATTCAATATCAAGGGGTTACTTAACCAAATTAGAAATTTCATGTGCCGCCTATAGTTAGGGAAAAAACACTGATTGACATGGAAAAGATACCTTTTATCGCACGTCACGTGTAGTTAGGACACGGTGTGAGATGCTCCTTTGTTTGTGTACTTTACACACAGAACATAGCGCATGAGTACTGAATGAATGTCTTTCGCGTCTTATGCTCAAATTCTATAAAATCGCTTGAATAATAATTTATTATTGAATAAATAAAAGCAAAGCTTAAAAACACATGCAAATTATAAATATTCGCGAGGACGCAACAGTGGCCTGATCGGGCCACTAGCTATGCTTCCATTCAAATTACGAATTAAACTTGTGCGCAAAACATGGAATATTTCCAATTGCGAATGAAGCACCATTTCCATCCAGAACAAAATCATCACTTTCTGATTAACCTGTGGTAAATATAATAATAAAAAAAAAAAAAAAAAAAAAAAAATTGCGAGCTTCAGAGCACACGGATGAAACTAGGTCATGTTATCTTATTTTCGGAACCTGCTGTTTTGGAACGCAGTTCTGGGGGTTAAAATGTTAGTTCACTCAAATAGCAAAATTATGTCATTAATAACTCACCCTCGTGTTGTTCCAAACCCGTAAGTCCTCTGTTTATCTTTGGAACACAGTTTAAGATATTTAAGATTTAGTCCGAGAGCTCTCAGTCCCTGTGTGTACTGTATACTGTCCATGTCCAGAAAGGTAAGAAAAACATCATCAAAGTAGTCCATGTGACATCAGAGGGTCAGTTAGAATTTTTTGAAGCATCGAAAATACATTTTGGTCCAACAATAACAAAAATTACTACTTTATTCAGCATTATCTTCTCTTCCCTGTCTGTTGTGAGAGAGAGTACAAACAAAGCAGTTTGTGATATCCGGTTCGTGAATGAATCATTCGATGTAATCGAATCTTTTTGGCGATGATTGCCCTTGATTCAAGCCTTCGGTTTACCCGCGCTCATAACACTAGTACAGAATCAGTGTGTCGGTCTGCTTCACACTGAATCACACATGCGCAGTATCATCAGCTCCTCGGTTCTCAAATCGTACAGTCTGACACAAACGGTTCTTGACTCGAGAACGAGTCGGCTCGGCGTTCATCTTCAGTTCTCTCTTCACAGCAGTTCAGTCAGTGTACTGTTCGAGTAAATGAATTACTCCGGGATATTGGTTTGTTGGAACTCAGAGGGAGTGTCAGCCACATTAAAAAAGTTAACAGCTTAAGTCATTAGTTGATTAATGCGTATTGGAGACGCGAACTGTTTCAAACGATTCAGTTCGATTTGATGAACTGGTTCAAAAAGATCCAGTTACATCAAATGACTTGTTTGCGAACCAGATATCACAAACTGCTTTGTTTTTAACTCTCTCACAACAGACACGGAAGAGAAGACAATGCTGAATAAAGTTGTAGTTTTTGCTATTTTTAGACCAAAATGTATTTTCGATGCTTCAAAAAATTCTAACTGACCTTCTGATGTCACATGGACTACTTTGATGATTTTTTTCTTACCTTTCTGGACATGGACAGTATACCGTACACACAGCTTCAATGGAGGGACTGACAGCTCTCGGACTAAATCTAAAATATCTTAAACTGTGTTCCGAAGATAAACTGAGGTCTCACGGGTTTGGAACGATATGAGGGTGAGTTATTAATGACATAATCCTTATTTTTCAAGCCCTGTCTTGGATAGTTGAGTACATTTTTAGCAAATTTTCATTATTGGATCATTTACTCCTAATAATAATTCATGTTAATTTAAAGCATTATGGGAGGATGACATACACAAGTCTCTGGTGATGACCGATAACGGGACGTCAGGCAGCACCTCTTTCACCTGCTGCGCCATACGTGCTACTCGTATGTCTTCAGCTCCTGCATTTGTGCCCAGGAAACCCTGTGCCACTGTGCGAGGTCTGGCTCCCAAATCTAAAGACAAAAATAGTTTCATGTTACACTACAAGAATAAATACATCTACTATATACATTTAGTTATCTAACTTAATAGATATACATCATAATTTCTTTCTCACCATTGAATCCGTTCTTACTTGAATGTGCAGTCTGAGCGGCAGTGTGTCTTTTCCTTTTGATGTGCTCTGCTTTGTCTGCTTTAGTGATCTGTGTGGAGATCACGCCCAGCTCGGTGGCCAGCAGCTGAAGAAGGGACACAATGGACATTATATCAAACGACACACCAAACCAAGTCAAAGCTTTGAACTGGAAAAGATATAGATCTGAAGGTTAGGCAGATGAAAAGCCATGTCAGCAGACAATAAGATAATGGTTTGTTTGAACCTTCTTAATGGTAATTCAACTAAATATGACATTACTGAAAAATGGTTTCAAATCCATTCAATTTCAAGACATATCAGAAAGTGTTAATTGCTACAGGAGCATGACTCACAGATTTTTGAACAGGCTATAAGCAGAGGATCGGTAAAGACATGTGACATTACGATGTGATGGGTTCTGTTTCACTTAAGCTGGCAAACGATAGGCACTACCTGATCCCTACTTCATTAAAGTTTTTACATATTTTTTCATTGCAAACGTTGATTTGCCTTCAAAACACCCAGTTAAAGAGTCGCACGATAACGTGCATCATCACTATGACACACACTTTATGGCATTGGTTTTTGTTCACACAGAGCTTATTCTGGGACTGAACACAGCGATGTTACTAGGTCCCCAACCCGGGATCGATCCCGGAACCAATCCCGGGGCATGTTTGCGTTCACACAAAAGGCACTCCAGCAATTTTCCGGGACCAATGTGCAATGTGAAAGGGGCTCATGTTAATCAGACTAAGGGGCCGTTTACACGTTTTCAGCCAAAAACGGTAAACTTTTTATGCATTTTGCCTGTTCGTTTACACAAAAACAGCGTTTTTGGGACTGAAAATCATCATGACTTGCCTTAATCAAAATCTATAGATATACTAAAACAGTCCAAGCATATAACAATGTTTAAATGTTAGACCCAGATAAATGTGCACTATATCCAATAGTTTACGCAGAAACGCTTCAGGACATGGAGACGCCAACGTGATCAGTTGCATTTTTTCAGTAGATACGCCATAATTTTTGCTCATAAAAGGTAAGAGTAATACATCATTCGTAACTGTAAAGGGTCTACTTTTATTTTTGTTCACTCACAATATCAACAAAACTTTGTGCTTTTATAAAACAAAGAAAACAAACATGCTGCGCTTTTTGCCATCTGGTCTTGAAAAGGAGCGCTTCAGAAAATGAACCGAAACTCAGCGAATACATGCCTCACAGACATGATAAATATATCTATAGAAAACTTCAATTTAGTACTTAACGAAATAAAACGTATCGAAAACAAAAACTCATATTGGGTGATGGGGCAACGCCATCCACAAACAGACGTACATCGTCTACTAATATAAGGTATTTCATTGCACTTTAACAAGTAATCTTAATGGCCTATATATGTGCAATATTTTAAACTAGCCCTTACTATGTTAGAACGCATCTTATTCTTGTTTCTGTTGCGGTGCGTCATGAGGCGCATCAGTTCAATTCAACTTTACTCCAAATATATGAACTTACCCGTTTTGAATACTTTATATTTAACATGTTCGTTTATGTCCAATATTAGTGTTAAACTATTGGACATTAAATGAAATCTACTATTGATTTTCATCGTTGACTGTTTTTGAAGAACATTTAAACAAATTTAGAAAATCTGTCACAGGACGCGCGACATGACAGTTGCGTCCGACTATATATGAACTAGCTGTTTTAAATACAGTATTTTTATATTTAACATTAGTTTATCAGTATGTTTGGAAGTAAATTTTTTCAATTATTGGTGATCTCATAGGCTCTCTCTTGCGCACCTGAATGGTTTAAAACACCAAATAGTTCTGCTATGACAAGAACAAAGAGTCTCTCTCTTGCTCCACCCATGCACAATAATATCGTGTATCATCAATCTCACAGGCTGACGATGTCGATTTGAAAAATGACCATATCGCCCAACTATCACATACAACATATAATTATCAATTCCCTACAGGTACTGTTTACTAACAAGGTGACAGCGCCAACTAGTGGCCTGTCATACGTAGAAGAGTGTTTTTAGACATTTTTGCGGATATGTATAAATGTGAATCATTTGGAAAACTTTGTTGTGTATAGGTTCAACTTTTTAAAAACTTTTCCACTTTTAACTATATCGTTGTATGGTAAATGTGACTACAATCACTGCACATTTCTAAAATGTTTTGTTTAAATAAAAAACCATGGCAAACTGCCACCATTCGAAGTTTGACAGAGAAAAATAAAATAAACAGAATGCAACACAAAAAGATAGAAAGAAAACAGTTTTACCTCTTGTACTTTGATGGCAAATTCTTGATGGGATTCACCATCTTCTTTAGTCAGTAGTGGTAGCCATCTGGTTGAAAGCATTTCAAAACAATTACACCTTACATTTTTGTACAGAGATCTATTCAGAATGATGCAATGCTAAATTTTACAACAATAAACATTGTCATTAAACATTTGTATCTATTCTTAATCGACAACATTATATAAAACTAAATATTTGCAATGGTGTGAAAGTATTTACTAACCAAATATTCAAAAGGGATAGTAATTAAATTAATATACTTTGCAACAGGCAAGTATGCACAAAAATTCAGAACTAAATCTGAAACTGTCAATCTTATAAGCTGCATGCCTAAGACTCTTGAGGCTATTAAATACTAAAAAGCTTCATTATTGTCGTATTACCAGTGCTGGCCTGTCGACAGCAGCAAGAGAGGGTTGTACATTTAAAATACTGCCACTGGACAAAGAAGAGATTGTAATATGTAGTACCTTACATGGTACACTGTGAACGGTACAAAAAAGGTCCAAAGCATCTCTGTCAGCCATGAGGATTC
Organism: Carassius auratus; assembly: GCF_003368295.1. NCBI lineage: Eukaryota > Metazoa > Chordata > Actinopteri > Cypriniformes > Cyprinidae > Carassius > Carassius auratus. The sequence goes on from NC_039256.1 coordinate 14,734,566, forward strand.
TGGTATGTTCTGAAAAAAAAAAAAAAAAGAAACCAAAGAAAGACCTTTTATATCATCCCAGATGCTAGTGTTTAACAGAACACAGTTAAGCGAATGTAGATGATTTGACACTTATTATATACACATACTTTTACTTTCACAATGCAAATTTCCCTTTCCAGTTGACAGAAATAATTTACAGAGCTTCAAAATTAGGTCATTCAAAAACGGTCCGGGAAAAACCATCAAAACAATAAGCACATTAACTTATGACCGCCCACATTTCCATAAAACACTTATATACAGTATTGAGAATCACCCCCATGCCATCCTGAACCACAGTGCGAGCTGCACCAGCTGTTTTCACATGCAAACAGGTAAGCAAATCGTAACAGAGGTCATTTCAATATATGACCTAAAGCTACAGTAGTGTGTTTAACCTATGTATGCAAGAAAGCCTGGTAGAAAATAAAAATAAACTAAAAACTGTAGAATATGACTACTGTACTATACAATAACAAAAACCAAGTGATGACATGACAAACAAAACCAAAAGACTTTGATCAGGCAATTAATTTTTCCAGTTTAATGGCATTAATTTTTACGTAAACATTAAAGTTTACGCATGGGCAGAGCCACCCTATTCCCTACTGCTGTTTCAGTCTCTTTTTTTCTTGAAAAGAATTGTGTTTATTTAAAGGCAAAAAATGTTTACAACCACATCAAATGGAAGACTTTTGAGACCGGCACTCCACTCCACCTCAGCGCCAGGCAGTAGTCAAACGAGCGTGGAAACACTAAAATAACAAAATAACCTAGCTGCTGTGATGTCTGTTAATCAGAGAAAAATTGGGATAAAAATTACTTTTGTAGCTTCTGAAATCATCCATTTAATTTCGAATTTGATTATTTTATTAAATTTTTCTTTACACTTCTACAGCTGAAGTGCACAGGTAGCTAAATATGACATTTATTATAATGAGTTTATGTGAGAATGGTTTAAAGTTAACTTAAATTTTTATTTTAAGTCAAGTTAAAATTGATAGCGCTCAATTACACTGTAATGGTGTATGGCTATAGTCAATCATAAAATATTATGGGGAAAAACAATTTCAAAGAGACATGAGAAATATTGGTCTCGAAACTCGCCCTCAGTCATAAAAAAGACGGCATTAAACAAATATAGAAAATATACTGTTTATGTTGTTTCTGCATTAATTTTGAAGATCCAATGTGAAATTTTCACAATATAAAATTTTATTTAAAAACTTTAACATTAGTTGGGATTAATTGCAATTAATTTCAGTAAAAAAATTATTATTTTTTTTATCGACTGACAGCACTAAAAAAAAAAGTAGGCAAAAGTGTAGGCATGTTACAAGAGAAACGAAGTATCTTCCAAATAATTTTACATGAGTATGATCGTTTTTCACTGCATTAGGGCTGGGACAACGCGTCAAGGTCATCAATGGCGTCGACGCAAAAAATACGTCGACGCAAACTATGCGCATCGATTCGTCGACCTGTTTTTATTTCTCTAAAAAACATTTGCAAAACGTTTACCTTATGTGCGCTGAATATAAGCGATGGCCGGATCAACATTCTGTCCAACATTATATAACCAATCCAGGGGTTTTTCTGCATTGATCTTTTTTTTTTTGGCGGCTGTCAAAGCCTTATTTGATCGGTGAGTGATGTAGAATAGAATGACTGCTGCGCCTGACACAGGGCATATTAACCAAAATCATTAGACGCGATAGAAAAAGGGCGGAACGCCAAAGTTTCACGCGGAGCATTCAGAGATTTGTTTTTCTCCATGACAAGCTGCTGGCTCCCACTGTAAATTATTATTATTTTTGGAAAAGCACTCTCTGTATTAGCTTAAAGCCCTCAAGTTTACATTGGTTACTGTGTTCTTTCAATTGCTCTAAACAAGTATTTTGGGTGACCTTTTTTATTGAATGCTAGACATCAAGTTGATGTTATTTTCATCTGAAAGAAGAACTTTTTTTCAGTAAGCTAGGCCCTATGTGTTCAGTAAGCTTGTTTCAGTAAGCTATGTGTTTAAGGTTTTATTGAATGCTATCTCTATACAAGTGCAAAGTAATGCATTCTTAGTCAGTCTTTTATTTTGTAATTTTAAGAGCAATAAACATATTGCTATATGATATGTAAATCAACATGTATAAATTGTTAGTAGTCAATTAATTGGGAAATAATCAAAATCGAATCGGTCTGAGAAAATTAATCATTAGATTAATCAATGCATCGAAAAAATAAATCGCTAGATTAATCGTTTAAAAAATAATCGTTTATCCCAGCCCTACACTGCATAAATTGGATCACACATAAATATAAAATTTTGCCTTAAGGGTGGTTTCACCACTGTAGAAAAACCACCCTTAAACCTTTTAAATTTGAATATGGCCATAACGTACGTGGCATCTAAAAGACTGAAAACCCTGCTACAATACAGCAGCTGAGGGAATAAATCATAAACATACTCCAATGTTCACCCAAAAATAAATAAACCCATTTTGCAATGCTGTAATGGGAGCAAGAGGTCACTATGAGCCGATGTGTCGGCATTTAACAGTCCATCTTTCTACTGTATAGTCAATAACTTTTTATCAGTGCTGCTATAAATATCCTCCTGATGTGTCACACTAACACAAAGACCCTCTTATGTGCTTTAACAGGAACTTGAGGATGAAAAAAGATATGGAAACTCTAGACACGATTGTTCAGTCACATTTAAATGCCTGGGTGGATGGTTTTACAGCAAAGGGATTTGCAGAAATGACAAGAGCAGCCATGACAAAAACTATGGGTCGAATTACATACACATCCACAACAATCAGTTTTTTGTTGTAATGTTTGAGAATATAAAAGGGTCACATCCATAATGACCGATCATTTGTCAACAGTGGATTACAGAAGAAGTTTTGAATGTAATTACCACAGCTATGAAAGGCCTCTTCACCAGCAATGCCACAGGCTGGATGGTGTCAGACACAGCGAATGGCCAAGAGCTGAGGAGAGAGTAGAAGTTGGTCTTTTAAAAATGGTGTCTTTCCTAAAGAGAAAGGAAATGTTGTCTTCTAAAAGCTAATGGCAAAGAGGGTGTCAGCTGATTTACAGGCAGTAAAGTCTAAACCTTGAGGATCGGTAAAGACTTATCACACCTTAAACCCTTCAAGGATGCTTAGCGAGGACCTGGCAACCCTCCCAGAACAGATCCACATTTAATCACCAGAGACTAAGCATTAAAGCAGCCCTTACTTACCAGAAAATATTTATATCAGGCAGCTGACCGTCTATGCACAGTATGGTCACATTTAAAACCAGATGAGAATGCAAACAGTATTCAGGGTATTTTTACATTAAATTAATGACTTGTTTGATATCTTTTAGTAATATTACTCTTACATATAGTAAGTGAAGCATTAAAAAAAAAGAGTTCATATTGTTTATTAATACATTACACACACACAAATACACTATCTATTTATCTATCTATCTATATATAAAATGTGGGGGCTGTCGATTGATTTGTGAAAATTGGTCTTGCTCTTCCAAGCCTTTCAATGGGGGTTTGATGTCAACAGTACAGAAGACATGAAATAAAGTGCGCATATCTGTAATAAAACATCCCTCACACAGCTTCGGGGGGTGAATAAAGGCCTCCTGTAGTGAATCCATGTTTTTTTGTAAAAAATAAATATCCAGATTTCAAATGTAATAAACACTTTTTTTCTCACTTCCGCTAACTGTGGAATGCAGAAAACTTTCAGGCTGATGATGTAGGACGTTTGTGTCCTGTGTGCGCCTCTTGAGAAATGCAGGAACAAAGAAAACAAAGTTTCCTTATTTCAGCAAAGGAAAACCTCTTGGCTTATACCGAAATTACCCAACATTTTTCTTTACAAATCCTCATTTTGTGCTTCTAATTCATGAACAATGATTTGTTTTGTTCTTTCTCCATGCTAGCCACGCAGCGATGATGTCCTACATCATCCGCCCAAACGCCTTCCGCATATGACAGATGGTGGAAGTGATAGAAAGTGTTTATTACTTCTGAAATATTTTCTTACGAAAATGCATGGATGCTACAGGAGACCTTTATTCATGCCCCAGAGCCATGCGACGGATGTTTTATCATGGATGTGCTTTATTTCACGTCTTCTGAACTGTTGACAACAAACAACCGCTTACTCCACTGAAAGCTTGAAAGAGCAAAGTCAATTTTCGATTTTCAGGAATGAAGTAAATGGCTCTCTTTATAAAATGGCTTTGAATCACTGGTTTACATGACTTGTTCAAAATACAGATTCATTCAGAAACTAGGAAAAACTGCACTTGTGTGATATTGCTCTCGCTGCTCATGTGATCACTTGACATCATGTGATATAAATGAGAAAAAAACTCATAAAGGGGCATTTTTACTCCATATCTTGAATAACTGTATTTATATACACAAATATATATACACTATATATATATATATATATATATATATATATATATATATATATATATATATATATAAAACATAGCAGTTAGCTACTTGATTGATTGTAATCTGCTAAATGTGACTATAAAGCATCAAGTTATTATATAACATTAACTTTATGATTTACTTTAAAGCTGCTTTAAAATCTGAAAAAAGCACTTAAAATTAATTTGACTATAGTCAAATGTATAAAGGAATATTGTTTTGATGGCAGCTGTGTGATGCTGGAGTACCTGAACTTGAGGAGGCCATTTCGGCCGTTGGTGGTGTCCTCTTCTGGAAAAAGCAGGAGGGGTAAAGCGGCAGGAGATGAGCAATACCTGCGGAGGGTCTCCGTCAGCTCCGCCCTGCTCTGGACACCTTGACCCAGCTCCATAAAACCCCTCGCCCAGCACAGGAACCCCACAGGGCCCTCCAGCAATGGCTAAACACAAAGAAACGGACAGGAAAACATGGTTACATGTAGCTGATTAACTAGAGCATTATGTTAGTCATGAAGTCCGCAATAATGAAATGTGTAAAATAAATATAAAGGGTTATATAGTCATTAAAACTATCTTAGGCCCAATCCCAATTCTATTTTATACCCCTTCACCTTGTCCCTTGAAACAGAGTGTCAAGGGGGAGAAAATATTCCCCTAAGGATTGGGACACCACTATCATGACGTCACACACCATCATTTGTCGTCTAGCTCTTACAATACACACATATATACTGGTGATATACTGGTGTGCATTAGAGCTTTAATTATCATTCTGTATTAATGCACTGCTTACTGACACACACATATCGGAAATCACACAGCTCACACATCCAGGAGAAAATAAACTTGTCGACGCTGCCCCACAACTTTTATTAAATACAGTTTAAAAACTGAATCGCTACATTATATTTTCCAGTGACGAGAGGATACAATCACTATTTTTAAGTAAACTCACTCTAAAAATATAAACGCAGAGACACAAATACGTGCAATTTCCCTCTCTCTCTCTCTCACTCTCTCTTTCTCTAGAATTGGCAATATTTGAGAAAATGGTTTAGCGATTTCTAATTATTGGGTGGCTTAGCCCCCATCAATGTCTACGGCAGTTATCGCCCTGATCAGACATATGCTGTGGCACTATTATGCAGTCTGTAATGATATGACGTTAATATTAGCGATTTTTTGCAAAGATTTCTTTGAGTAACATGACCATTAATATGAACTCACAATTGAATGTAAAATAAAACAATGATTACTTTTCGTTAAAATCTTTATTTATGCCAGAAAAGCTTACATTTATGTGTCTTTTTGTTCCCTGTAGCAGCCATGTTGCCAAGATAATTCATACCCCTTCGTTTGAAGTGTGGTGCCGAAAAATCTTAGTTTGAAGGGGTATCTGGCCTTTCCCCTTACCCCTACCCCTCCAACCAAAAGAGAATTGAGACACCCCTACCCCTTCATGTGAACGCATGAAACGGAGGGGTAGGGGAAAGGGCTAAGGGGTAGAATTGGGATTGGGCCTAATTCTTTTATTATTGAAGCTGAATCAAGTAGGGAACATTGTGTGAAAATAAAAGTACATTTTAAAATGCATCTGAGCAATACATTCACTACCACCTAAAAGTTTGTGGTCAGGGAAAAATATTTTGCTGTTCTTATGCTAATGTGATGAAGTCTCTTTTGCTTACCAAGGATACATTTTATTTGATCAAAAACACAGTAAAATCAGTATGAAGAAATATTAGTCATGACATGAGTCATATCATATCATATATATATATATATATATATATATATATATATATATATATATATATATATATAAAACAGCATTTGTTTGACAGAAATATTTTGTATAATCATATTTTGTCAGTTTTATTAGAGCTTAGTGTCATGTATAATAAAAATATTATGAGAAAATAAAAATATTTCTGAACTCAAACTTGAATGCTAGTAATAAACTCATATTACCCATGTATATATATAAATAACATTTATTTTCGAACTAAATCCTAGGTCAACTCATCCAGACAGTATTCAAGCATGACTTAAAGGGGGGGTGAAATGCTCGTTTTCACTCAATATCCTGTTAATCTTGAGTACATATAGAGTAGTACTGCATCCTTCATAACTCCAAAAAGTCTTTAGTTTTATTATATTCATAAGAGAAAGATAGTCTGTACCGATTTCTCCCGGAAAAACACGAGCGTCTGGAGGTGTGACGTGTGGGCGGAGCTAAAGAATCACGAGCGCCAGTAGGCTTTTGCGTTGAGAGCGTCTGGAAGCTGTGACGTTACCTTGAGGGAAAAACCATCATCCAAAACAAACCATGGCTTACAGTCAGATTCAGCCGTTTATTTATGATCCAGAATCAGATCCAGAGGCTGAAACTGAACGAGAGCAGCAGCAGCAACGACTCGCTCCGAGCGGGGCTCGAACCCTGGTCTCCGGCATGGGAGGCGGATGCACTAACAAGGAGGCAGAGATATTTTAAGCAGTTTTACTCACCGCCTGCGGTTCCAACACACGATCGTGACCCTTTTTCGTTGGGATTGCATCATCCTTAAGAAATAAACGATGTGCAAATCTGGCGTCAAACTGGGCCTTGTTTGTAAAACAAGCCTCTTCGAAATGCAGGGAACAAACACAAACACTTGCACAACTCCGTTGATGCTCTGTTAAAATAAACTCCATCCACTGGTTCCTTAATACTGTTTTTTTTTTGGTAATCTGTGCAGGGTTGTCTTGCACTGGCAACAAAAAACACACTTCTTTTGTGACATTTCGCGACGCTCTCGCTCTGATCAGTGAAGTCTGTTGTGCTCTCTCTGCTCTGCTATACGGGAGCGTGTGCTCTTCCGGCAGACGTGCCCTCAGGACCCATATAAGGAAATTCCGCTCCATCTAACGTCACACAGAGCCATACTCGAAAAAAACTTTCCGAAACTTGTGACAAACCGGAAGGAGTATTTTGGGAACAAAATAAAATACTCCTTCAAACGTACAACTTAATTTTTGAAACTTTGTCCATGTTTAGCATGGGATCCAACTCTTTAACAGTGTAAAAAACTCAGTATGCATGAAATAGCATTTCACCCCCCCTTTAATGTTTAAGTTATTCCTGCTGCCCTGCAACCAAACGAATTGAATCATTTGAAGTAAGCAAACAGAGAGAACTAAACCTCATTCACTGGCTTCTGGCCCAACATTAAGTCAGCACAGCTGCCAAAGGAGAAACAGACCTCATTGTGTGAGTAAACCAATGAAAAAAACTAAAGACAGAGGTCAAGGGCAGAGCAGAGGAGGAGAAAAAGATTACATCATGCTGGGAAAACACTGACACTCACCGTGTTACAGGAGGTAAGAAGGTTGATAATATTGTGGTCAAAATGTGTAACGTGATTGCAGATGTAAAGTCGGGCGGTTTTGTCCCGTAAGCGTGGACTGTTCTGCTGGACATGCAGACCCAACACTGAACACATTATTCTTACTATGAACCTGTAACAACAAAGACAAATGTGTAACAAGCAATACTAAAAACACTTCCTAATGCAAAAACAAAATCGGCCAAACCAAAAGTAACAAAAAATCAAATACATGTATTATAAAAGGTTAGTAAATTTTTAACACTTTTAGCTTGTTTGAATCTTAATTAAATATCCTGTCTGTTACATATTAAGTTTGAAAAGTAAAAATAATAATAATAATAGTCTACATGTGTAGTAATAACATTAATCAGATCTGCATGTGTGAAAATTATATATGAATGCACTTAAAAAAAAAGCTTGAGAACGTCATACTGCAGCATTTTTGTTATTGTTAACTAAAAACATTACAAATCTGAAATAAAAATTAACAGTTGTAAAACATATATAAGTAAAACTGAGGGAAAAAAATACTTAAAAGCCAAACAGAAATATTTGAAATCCCTCAAAACGAATAAAAAAAAAAAGCTAAATGTAGCCTTTTGCTGTTCTGAATTGTACCATTAATGCTCCAGTGTGGAATCTTACCTTCTGACAATACTATCAGGCAGTGCACAACTCACTAGAAACACATGGACACCAATAAATATTCGCAGTAGCATCAAACATACGCCAACAGGGGAGTACAGCAACAACAACAGCAGGATGAAGCGATCATTTGGTAACCTGTGGAAAGAGAGAGGACAGGAATAGCAACCAGCTTCAGGATCTATTTATGACAAGAGCAGTTAGCCAGAAACTAACATCTCTAATGTCAGAGACCTGAGCAGTGCACACAATTCAAATAATGTGTACCAACCAGGGTTTCATTTCTGCTGTCAAGCTTGAGTTATTCAGAGATCAGAAAGACAAACCTAACAAACGTGCGTTATGGCAAACATCTTGGTTTTTGTGTGAAAAGCAGCTAATATACGTTCTTTCGTTTTTATTTTTAATTAACTTAGATAAGCGTTATGCAACAGGCCTTACTGTTAACATCCACAAATATTAAAACTTTCTGTTATTATGCAACATATTTTCATGAAATATAAACACAGCCAGATTTTTTTGTGTACCGCAGTACTCTCGTTAACCATATTATGCATATAACGTTATGAATAACCTTTATGGAAAATATGGTGTATTATATTACATAAAAGCAAAAAAAAAAGCAAAAAAAAGATTAATAATAAACAGACAACATGCATTGACTATCCATTCTCATATACATGTATCTGAAGATTGTATACGTGTCAGACTTTATACGCTTGTGTTTTGTGAGTTTGATGTTGAACATGCTACGGCTAATTACATTAGCTCTGCAACTCTTTATCATTTCAAGCTTGCAATGTGAGAAAGTTACCGCTGGAAGTCGAACATCTGCTCAATCCCCCGCGTTTCCATTATTTAAATTCTTTCTTGGATATTTTCAAAGGCTGCTGCATGCTATTCTTCAGACTTTAACGGCGGGTGAGAGGGGAGAGACGCTAGCTCGCCATTAGCCTGTGCTGTTATTCGCCATGTTGAGACGCTGATGATGTTTCTAGATGGGGAACAAAGAACTTCACGAGACATTAGACACTCCAGAGCTATTTCCGTGTTAGGTCACATGTTTAGCTGTAGCGCATCTGATTGGTACATAGATGTTGCGGTTCGATTTACTGGGTTTCTATGGGTTTTACACAATAATTATATTACTCAATATTTAACAATGCACACCACCAAATAATAATTATAGGAGAAGTTCAGTTATCTGCAAATACATTTTAAAATAGATTTGTTTGATATAGAGCAAAGTGTTTTCATTAATACAATGAAACCAATATTTAATATAAATGCTGTAAATATTGATCTATGTGTTATTTTGCAAAAATAAGTGCCTTAATTACTGTTTTGCATTTACCATTTCAGTTATAAGCCTTAGGTTAAAAGTCCAGCGTTCTCAATGCGTATTTGATAACTGCTACTAAATAGTGCAGAGTGGACGAGCTGGTAAGTATAGCTTCTATGTTCCTCTTGAGTTTTCAAAGGACAGCTCACCTTTCATCATCTTATTCACTTGCTTTGCCTGGTGTATTTTTTAGTCAAAAGGCTGACATCTTGCGTTATGGAATATGAACTTCGATACAGTCTGACAACCTTTCATAGCCTTATTGTTTTTTTTTTTCTTTGTTTTGTTTGTTTTTTTACAGATTAGCACTCTAGTGGTGAAATTTATATATATATATATATATATATATATATATATATATATATATATATATATATATATATATATAATTATTGTTTTTTTATTATTATTATTAATTTATTGTGCAATCCTGTCAGAAAAGTTAAACATTTAAGATATGTAGGCCTACTTGTAATTCTGCAAAAAATAAAATAAAATATATATATATATATATATATATATATATATATATATATATATATATATATATATATATATATATATATATAATATATATATTATAATAATCATAATAATAATCTTCAAGTGGGGGAAAAATACCTTTTTGCATTGTGTACAAAATTCTATAGGCTATTATTTTTGTAAGGAATTCATTTTGTGCAAGAAACACTTGCGAGTTTAAAACAATAGAGGGCACCACAATCTTTCTTATTTCCCAATGTTCTTTCCAACTCTCAAACTCTCAAAACAGAACTTCGGCTGTCATGTCCTATCACTTTTTGTTAGCCCTCCATATTAATTCTCAGATTAAAACCATTAAATTAATTAATAAAACAATACAATTCTTTATTTCTCCAACTTTTTCTCCTTCAGGGTAATAAGTCAGATTAGGGTACATTAAATGTAGCAAACTACATCTCTCTCATGAACAGTTTGACAGTATACTGACAAACCAAATAACACAGTTTGTCATATATTGATCCAAGTATACTGCAAAGGTAATATGCTACACAAAAAAACTGAAACGTCCGATCTATACGGCTGCCATCTATAATAAAACTCACTATACGAATGAATGTAGTCCACAAACACAGACACACACAATCAGACTCAGATAACAGTGGTGCCCCTTGAATGCAGCGCATTCGCCCCCAGCTGCAGTTCCCAAATATGTCTCTTCAGTTAGAGATTGAATCTGCCCCATTCATTAGCCTAAGTGGATGAGCTTCCCTAATAGATGCTCCCCTTCCCCTCAATAATTGCTGTTGATTGGCATAAATTAGACCCTAGTTGCCAGACGAGTGATTCTCGACGACGATAATCTGATTCCCAGCTGAAACTAATAGGATTTTAACTCCGGTTTGGCCTAATGTCCGTCTGTAAGGCCTGGCCCGGCTCTGTTAGGCCAGACCTGCCCTTCAGCCCCTCGGCCTCATGCACAGCTCATGCTTACTGCAGGGCTGCAGATGAGAGCGGACCAATAAATGAATCTGTAGCCTCAGGTGAACACACACGCAAACACGCTGTGGGTCCAGACCTGTTAACAGATGGTGTAGTTAACAGTGTGATAAGAGGACTTGACTTTAAGGCCTAAAACCACACTGGAAAAAAGGATGTTTGACCATGTCCACCATAAAACAAAACAAGCACACTTTTGCAATGATTTTCACATCATTCTTGTTTATTTTTTAAATTTTAAGATGAGAAAAGTCACTCCAAAAACACTAATTTGAACAAGCTAAGGTATCATTCATGTCTGTACAAATGATACACAAATACATGCTAACTTTGTTCAAATCCCTATGTATATTCCCTTTAGACACTGGTGCACTTTAGAAGCTTCCATGTTGGTCCTGTCTCACCACCATTATGTCCCGATCAGTATATTAACATATTCTGCTTTAACCCCTCACAAATCAAAGCTTTCTGAGACACGTCTGAAGATCACCCGTTTTTGATATTATTTGTCACCAGGCTGATAAGAGCGAGCAGAACGCTTCGAGTCTAATGAAACTCCACTCCATTAGCGCTGAATCGGACAGATTGGCCTCCCAGAGAAATGAATTGAGTTTTTTGTATTTGTGAGATCATTCTCCCTGCATTAACTGATCTTTATCCCATCTCTTCATCACAGCCAAATCAGGTTAGGCGGCTATGATTAGCTGGGGTGGCCTCCCTTTTTAAGCAGTAATTGGGTTTAGCGGCTTAGCTGATAGCGCCATTAGGACCAATAACGGCCTTGCTTGGCTCGGGGAGTGAAACAGATTCTCCTGGAACAGATGGCAGATGCTGGTAAAGGGGTTTGATTTAGAGGGGGCGAAAGCAAAGTTTGTGTAACAGTAGAAGTTGTGGTGCTGGGCTGCGTCAGTACGTCCTCTGTGTTTGCCGGGGTCCGTTTCAGTGCCTATTGTATATATATATATATATATATATATATTATGAAGAGTTCAGATGCAAAATCTTCAAAGTGCCATCTGAAATTTTCATCTAAAATTAGGATTTTTATCAGGGTCCATATTTATGTTCAGTTATTTCACTTTAATAGCCTGGAAAATTACCTGCACATTGTAATTGAAGTAAAATGACTCAACGTAAGCATAGGAGCTTGATAAAAATCCTAATTTTAGATGAAAATTTCAGATGGCACTTAGAGGCTTTTGCATCTGAACTCTTCATATATATATATATATATATATATAAGCTGATTTATTAAGAAGAACAAAATGACTCACTTTACAAAAACTGTATACCTTTAAAATACCTTTAAAAACAGTAATTTTTCAGCCAACTTTAAGGCTTTAAGACATCCACTGTGTTTAAAGGCCTTAATATGAGGCTATGTTTATCTGTCTATATAAAACATCCATTTATGAGTGTATTATGAGTATGGTTGCCACATTAGGTCCTTTTAGTAAATTAAGTATTTTAAACACACTTTCCTCAATGTACCAAAGCCATGAAATGCATTTCTAAGCACCTTCGATGCGTTCTTTTCACTGCCATAGAGGAGCGAGAAAATTGTATATTTATGTCCTTGAAGACAAATGTTGATACCCCAAATTTTCAAATCCACAGCTTTCTGTTAAATAAATAAATAATAATTAAAAAATAATAATAATATTGATAAAAACCTCATATAATATCAAAATGTGTTTACTGAGAAGTATTTATGATCAAAATGCACACACACACACACACACACACACATACACACACACACATGTATGTCAGTTGGGATTGATGTGATTAATGGCTGTAAAAACTGTTATGTTGGAGGTCGTACAGTCATTCTCAACAGAGTCCAGCTGGGATGCAGCAAAGAGCTTCTCATTAATGCAGGAACAGGGCCGCCTTTTCCCGTTCAAATCCGTCTCTGGAGAAAGACTTATGAGAGAGCACTTCAGATGAATGAGTGCACGCAAAACCACTTCAATTATTCAAGTCCAGATTGGCACAGGGTGTGACTTTTGGGAAACACAGCACACACTGCCCAGATCTGTGTACCTGTTGAGCATTCAAACTATCAAAACGATGGAATAAATGGTTAAATGGTGCGTACTGGAAGATTGCAAAGAGAAATCAACCACCCTCCCTGACCAATATTACTTGCTCCGATTGACCATTTCAGTGTCCTAGCGTGCCAAGTCCTCAAGTCGTGGCTAACGCTGTGAGGCTAATGCCTGTCAAAGGAAAATAAAGGCACTTTAAAACAATTTAAAAAGAAATCAAGGGGTGAACTTTGCGGGAAACGCATCCTGTGGAGAGTCTACGGCAGTTGAATCGTGTTAATAACGCTGAAGTTAAGTACCTGCCTGTTGAGATAAAGGACTTGACAGGTTATAAGGTGTTTCATAATATTGGAAATAATGGATAATGAAAGTGCCATAAATGTGGATTGGTGTATTTTGCAAATATGGGCTGGATAAAATGATTGCGCTGATGTATTTGACTTGTTTTGTTTAATATTCTTGTTTCCTTCGCTAACAGGCTACAAGATGCAAGTGAATTAAGATACAATTCAAAAACGTCAACGGAAATATTTTCCAAAATCCATTATGCTAAACTCAATACCTTCAACACAGCGTGCGTACACAGCCCGACAAAACACCGTACTGCGATTTCACAGCAGGTGATGTGCTGAATGGGATTTATATTGCTTTCTCAAGGAAATGCATCTTTATATGGGAGACCAAAACAAAAGAGTGTAATGAATAAACGCTCTACGTGCTTTGCCAGAGCACCATGACAAAAACAACTACCCTACAGCACAACAGAAGTAGTCTATACATGGTATTTACACTGTATAAAATATATATTTTAGTGTCAAGTTATTTCATTAGCACTTTATATTGTATAATTGTTACAGTGGTAAATAGAAAAATAGAAAAAGACAGTTGACATGCTACAGTAAAGCAGCTCTAAGATATATGATTAAAACAAATATTGGACTATCTATCTATGAAATGAGCAAATGAGTCAAATAAAGATCCTACTGATCATCATTTAAAGGCTCGTGATAATGGCTCACACTGCGCTGATTCATGGCTTCAGTGTCATCACAAACCAATATTTCTACTCCCCGAGGTGAGCTGAACCTCTCCCCTGCTTCACCTCCTGTAATTCCATTGCTGGCACTGTTTAATACACCACAGCCATTTGGATTTACAAACATTTGCTCCACATGTGACTTCCGCTTGGTGACATCACTGTTATAAAGGAATTGAATTTGCGGAGGCTCCATGAAGACTGAGACTGCTTGTGTGTGAGTGAGAGACGCACGGGAGAGACAGACGAGACAGGATAAGGCAATTGATCTTCATGAAACTGACATTCCTGTCCACTTGAAAATAAATCACAGAGCAAGGTACCCATTACACTGCAAAACAGACAACAGAAATGGACATGAATAAGAATGATTTACATATCAAGTTTTGTTTTCTTTAAACGGGTCTCTAATTGCGATTAAAGGTTTTCTAAAGAATATTTGATTGGTAAGATTTGCATTTCTTTGGGTGAAGCAATCTGATAATTCTGCATTGTTGGTCAATTCTGTTTTATTCGTAATAACTTTCATGCGTTATGATTAACTAGCCTAGATTTATATTGCTGGTATAGCCTCCAAAAGTTTCTTCAGTCACTAATATGTGCATAACATTTCCATCTGTAATACAGAACACGATAAGAAACTATATTTTGCATTATTTTATTTTATCCACTATAATATTTCCATGAAAGCACAATAAATTCTGAGGTGCAAATATTTATTATATGTTTTCTAGTGACTTGAATTAAATGTTTAATATGCTTATTTTTAAATAATAATAATAATAAAAATAAAAAAATACAGAGAAATTCTGATTTCAACGAGGACATGTCTTTTCATGTCTTGTCATGAAAAATAATGCAAAAATCTTAATGCCCCTTCTTTATATATATTATACAGTCTTTATGAAGGCTGTCTAATTATTGTGACAGCATGCATTTTTCAGTTAAAATCCTTAAAGGTTACTCAAACCATAAAAATGTCATCAATCACTGACCAGAAGCTGTCGAGGTGAAAAAACAACAAGAAAAACAAATGGTCTGTATGTCCTGTACTCTACATTCAGAAGACTTGAGTTGTGCGAGTCATGTGACCTGCATTTATGGTGCTTTTCGGACAGTAATAGAAAAAGCACATTGTAACCTTGGGAAAGATTCTCAAAGAAACTTAATTGGAGTGGGGTCTGATCTTATCATGGACGTTCAATCTGTGTTAGTTAATAGTAAAACTCAAGGCACACTCCAGAGCTCGCTGCAGCCTCTACGGTGTCGGATAGAAATAGCCTGAAGCAATTAGCCCACTAAGACCCACTCATTAGGAGGTAAGAAGTGAATGAGATCTGCTCGCCACAGCTAATCAATATTAATGATGGATTATTTACAATTAACAATGGGCCCTTAATGGCCGCCTAATTGTTTGTTTTGGCTTAACGTGGCGAGGTGAGAGCAGCAGATAAACTAAGGACATTAGTGAGAGAGAGGGGAGCTAAATGTCTTCTCACTTTCTTTCACAGCACAGATAAACTCTCTTGTAATGGAGGAGCGTTTTGTTTTTCACCAACAAATCTGCTCAATGATTTTAGTCCCCTCTAGGTCAAAATGAGAGTTTTGTGGCTTTTAATCTGTCTTCACACTTACACTCAATTAGCAATTTCTTGGTGTCACTGGAAAAAAAAAGATTCAAGAACAAAGTCTACCCTAAATTCAGTTGTAAATTGGGTCCAAACCGTTTTAATCAACATGGTCCAATTAACAAATAGCTGGTTGAAAGCATTTGAGCAACAAAGGAAATGAATAAATAACTACTAAAAATAAAAATAACCTAATAACCTAGACTGAATGACTGCAGAAACCTGTCCAAATAAATGTGCAATACTTTACTGAACGTCCTCAGCATGTCTGATATCAACAACTGCAACTACAGAGCTAAAATGTCAAATTTGTGATTAAACAACACAATAAAATTAAGACTCTTTCTTTATTTCTTTTTAATATCTCTTTGTGCTTTATCAACAATGTTCCACTTGTTGTCAGATCTGTAAAATGCACCATGTGATCAGTCACATGATATTTACGGCTCTTGTGATTGGCTATAAAAAGTGAATAGGAACGCTTTGATTCAGTGAGCTATAAGCTCTGAGTTACACAATATTTAAATCATTATTGTTTTATGAATTGATGTTTTATTATTACTTAACTCACATATTATGTGGGAAAACAGCCTTGGGGAGGGTATGGATGGGGTATGTAAAAAATCATTTACTACCTGAGACCAAGTTTGTGAGTGTTAATTTATGACCATATCTGTGTCCAGTTTGGTTTCTAACCTATGATTTCAAACTCTGGTTTCACCCCCGCCCAAACTCAGGATTGAGTGTTTTGATTGGTTGTTACTCATCTCCCAGCTCACACCTTTTTTAAACTTTTGTTGAGCCAATGGGGGGGAGGCACCCTACAGTTTAAGAGGGGGTCACCAAAGTTAGAGCTGCCTCTGTGTTTTCTTTCCCACCTTGCTCATTGTTGCACTTTTGTGACACTGCAAAGAGTTCAGTTTATAAAGATACTTCAAGGACTGAGCAGGGAGAAAAGGCTTTGCTGATGATCACAGGAATTCTAGAAATACTGCATTTTGGGATTTTCAGGCCTAGTGACTGCCCTACAAGACTGCTACTTTTGGCCTGCTACATCAACATTAAAGCTACTTCTGCTATCAGAGACGAGGACTTTCTCCATCCATTGGCTGTTTTTGGTGACTTCCACCAGTGTAACCTAACAGACAATGGCTTATTTATTAGTTTTACTGGTGCTGATGCTAGTTTCAGTATCTGAGTCTGTCCATTTGGATCGCCTCGGTCGCTTTGACTGGCAGAAGAGCATTCGACCAGGCGAGGGATGCCCTAAAAAGTGCCACCCTGAGCGCTGTCCAGATGTTAGGCAGCTGCAGGGTTGTCCAGCCGGGCTGGTTCGTGACCAGTGCGGGTGTTGCTGGGAATGTGGAAACGATGAGGGACAACTGTGTGACCCGGAGCCCCGATCTGGGTCTGCTTTTTACGGGCGCTGTGCTGAAGGTCTGCGCTGCAGAGCCCCACGCAGAAACCCCGCAGGTGAACCCAGAGCCATCTGTGTGTGCAGTAAGCAGGAAGCAGTCTGCGTTTCTGATGGAAAGACATATAAAAATATATGCCAGTTTCGGGCGGCCCAACACAAGCAAGGCAAAGGTCAGATGCTGACATTGGTGCACCATGGACCCTGCAAGTCAAGTGAGTATTTCTAAATGTACTATGATTAAATCCTTATACACACTACAATAAATTGTCATTTTTGTTGTCCTTAAATGCAAATTTTAAAAGTGCATTTGAATATATTACAGATATTATAACATTTTGCATGGATTAAAGGCAGCACAACAAATACCACAATGATGCATCAACACTCATCAATTATTACATCTATTTTATTTATATATTTATTTTAAAATAACATTTTACATTTTTTATATTTTACATTTCTTTAAATTGATCAAATAAATATAAAAAAAAAGTTGCAATTGCAACCATCCTAAAACAAGTTTATTTTTACTTTACAAAATCATTAAAAATATGATTCTTTTTCTTTTGCTTTTGGGGATGACACTATGGCTGGGACATGTCCTGGCATATGTTTATCTTTCAAAAGGCTATTAAAAAAATTCTTACTGATATTTAATTTTTGGTCTAGTGCGTGTTTGTTCAGTGACCTCAGCTAAAGTAATGGCCTCATCAGTTTGGCATGAATGCATCTGCTAATGTAAATGTAAATGTATATATAGATGCAAATGTCTTCTCAGGAGGAGCCATTGTCATGGATAGAGTCTGAGTGCCAACATAACCATCACATTTAAAAGTTTTGTCATGGAAAAGCCCAAATGAAAACCCATTTGTTCAGCTGTGGGAATAAAAAGTCAGCCGTTAAGTTTGAATTTACCTTATAATCATGTTTATGATTGGCAGCTGGT
Source organism: Carassius auratus (assembly GCF_003368295.1). NCBI lineage: Eukaryota > Metazoa > Chordata > Actinopteri > Cypriniformes > Cyprinidae > Carassius > Carassius auratus. Next base: position 14,752,954 of record NC_039256.1, read on the forward strand.
CAGTGTGCAATCTCACACCTTAAAAGAATCAAACAAGCTAATCAAAACACAGAACAAATGGCTACAGAAAACACAGAAGCTCGTAAAAAATGCATTCAGTAGCAAAGATTTTCTTCAGGGTGTTTTTTTTTTTATCTTTTTTTGAATCGTTTGTTTTTATCAGTTACTCTAAAGCTCAAAGTGTTCTATCTTCTGCAAACTTTACAGAACCAGTTATCACTTATGCTCCCCGTGACATCATCACAACCAAAGGAAGTGATGTCATCTTTTCCTGTGAGGTGTCATCTTATCCATTGGCCTCCATCCATTGGAGTAAAGAAGGAGACGTTATTTCTTTTCCTGCTGATGATTCAAGCACAGCTGTACAGGTATGTGCACATTAATTTGTTCCTGGTGGACAATAAAATTGAAAAAAAAAAAACTTGACATTCTAACAGATACACAGGAAAGCACCATTCAAACTTGCATCAGTCTACACAGAATGATAGTCACATAATCTTTAGTATCTTTTTGATACAATAGAAAAAAAAATGTTCTTAGTAAAGAATCGTTCAATAATCTTTTGTGGAATGGAAATGTTTCATGGTTGTTAAAGGTTCTTCATAAAACTATAGATGTCGATAAAGAACCTTTATTTTTAAGAGTACACAGATAAATAATCTCTCAAACAGGAGGTTTACGTTCTAGTCACATTGTTAGAAACAGTTCTGGTTTTGCTTAAATGTGCAATGGTGTGTGTTTCTGTAACTACAGGCCCGCGGGGGTCCGCGGCGGTTTGAATTGACCGGCTGGCTCCAGATTCAAGGAGTGGGGCCGACTGATGCAGGTGTGTACACATGCACCGCCAGGAACGCCTTCGGAGAGGTGTCTGCCTCCGCCAGATTACAGGTTACACATGGAGGTATGTCTGAGAACACACTCATTCATAGACACAGACACGGCCATTAGAAAACAAGGTCAGAGGTCAACAAGCTGAAAAAACAGGATTGTTGGGGCTGCTTCAACACACACACATACACACACACACACAACACAGTTTCCATGTTTTACACTCATAAAAACTGTATTGTTCAGAACTTATTCATAGATCAGGAGACAGTTTATGTGTCAACATTGTCTCAGGTGTTATTTAATTTTATATATATACTGTATATCTGATTGGTAATCTCTTCAAACGTGCTTGAAACTACATAATCTGATAAAAAAGTGTTAGCATATTAGTTGACTAGCTGACTCTTTTGCGGTCATGCAAGCTGATTTCCTCATCTAATTGCAGTGCAAAGTATTTTTAACTTAATACAAGCAACAGATGTTTAACCTGAACATTTGTCTTGTTTTAACATTGAAAAATCTGCGTCCACACTGCAGAAAGAGGTCTGTTAGGTTATTCGTGTTCTCTCTGCGGCCTGTGGCGTGGTCAGAAAAGACATGCGAACGCACCAACAGTGGGAGGAGATCGATTCACATATGCCTCTATCAAAGCTTATCATCTCCTCATCGCTAAAGGTGAACTTGGCCTTCCGAGAATCCGACAGAGCTGACGATAACCGTACACCAGTCGAGGGCTTTCTCCAGCAGGAACGTAAAGGCTGGTGATGACAGGAGGTCGAGAGGGTCCTACATGGGGGGAGATTTGGAAGGGAAAGGGAGAAGGGGTGGAAGGGCTTGTGTATTATGTGGCAGGTCGTTGCTGTGACTGTCTGGCTGTTATCTCTTTCTCTGGGGGGTTTGATCCTTTAGACTGGCCCTTATCTTAACCACCAGTGCCTGCCGTCCCAGCCCCCCTATCCCTTGCTTCCCGGAACGTCCCAACTGCTATGAACTCTGGGATAGGTGGAAGTGAAAGGTGACTCTGGACACAGGACAGACCCATTCCTATAGGATTTAGAAGCTATAAAGAAAACTAGAAAGAGGAGGTTTAAATATTACAAGTATCTGTGTGTATGTTTTACAGGAAGTTGTGGGCAAAAAAAAAAGATGTGGAGCTTTCTAAATATGATCAAAAGTAAACAGGCTGTGCTTTATTTAGTGCATTCATTAATGCTACATTTAATAAAACATTTTGTCTTCATATTTCCCAGGTTCCCAGCTCAGGAAAGAGTTCCGGGAAAAAGAAAAAAACGGAGCTTATAGAATATCAGGCGAAGAGGAGAATGTCGATGATGAAGATTACGAAGGCCAGCCTAGTGGATATATGTATTTGTAACATACCGAGATTATAAAATCATAGCATTTAAACACAGATGTTTGAAATGTCAGCTCAGCATAAAATGTGTACTCTTAAAATGTTTTAGTGCCCTTTTAAGGGTTTATGTTTATGTGTGAGCATTGTATATAAATCCAAATCATTTCTATTCACTCTTGAGAATTGTACTTAAAAATAGAACTTAATTAAATAGTTGATTTACGAATTGAGTGCTTTATTGTTTGTGGTCTAAAATCTAAAATATTTGCTAAGAGTCCGGTTAGGCTAAATCATTATTGCCAAAATGCAAAAGTGCACATGCTAAACTTTTCTAAAAGCCAAAAAAGAAATGCAAAGGCATGCATTTACCCTGAACCCATTCCCTGCTGTTGAATAAAACATCAGCAGTGTCTCTTCTCACTTCTGTCTTCTCAAAGACACTGAGCAGAAAAAAAAGCACCCAGGTTAAGTTGTTTGAAAGCTCTGGTATTAAGAGGCGTTTTACACTTAAGAAGTTGGTTTCGCCGGGTTTTCTCTTCCCTCCACTATTGATTGATGCTTAGCTATCAATGCATAATAGAAAAGCACTCAGAACAAATGTGGGGTTACGGCCTTCCAGGGAGAGAGCAGACCAGGCTGTTTCTCAGCGCCATTATTGCCCCATAAAGGATCCCTGGGGAGGGACAAGTTCCTCACATCAGCACACACCAAATACCCAATTAAAAAAGAAGACCTTTAAATTCTCTCCTCTTTCCTGGGCAGAAATCAATCAGAATTCAATCTGTTCGGCTTGGATTCCGACAGGCCAGGTAATTGCTCACCAGAGCTCGGATAGGTGACAACAGCTTCGAGGAGAGACAGCAAGCCAATCAGGTGTACTCTTTCAGACCGTCGGTGAGAAAGCAGTGATACCTAACGAAAGCTTATCTATGCGCTTTCGGGACGGCTTTTATTTTTAGACTCTTGGTAACAGGTGAAGGTTTTCTTTTATAGGCAGCAGGTAAACGATACGACGTTGAACGTTCAAATAAATGGATCATTTAAAGTAAGTGGCTCTCATATTCGTCTTCTTAAAAGCCCTTTGAAAATGAATTCCAGTTTGGAATAATTTGTACTTCAAAAGGCATTTGTTGGGGAGTGTGCAAGGCGATTGGGCGAGCGAGAATCGGAGAGACAGACATAGTGAGAGAGAGGTAGAGATGGATGAAGATGTGATATGGAGTTAGAAGAATGCAATTAAAAGCTGAATCATTCTCACTCCAGCGTAACTCTATCCGTTGAGATGAGAGCCGAGCCTCTTTCTCATGGCTGTATTTGTGTGGATAAAGCTCTCCCTTGGCCCTCGTTTTAGATTCGCGCTTAATGATTCCCTCTCCGATGGGAGAGAGTGAGCTGCTGTCAGGATGGGAGACACGATCCGGACGCAGCAGTGCTCGAGTCCCTCTGGCCGGCAACACCATGTGCAGGGGTCAGCCGAGGTCAGAGGTCATGGGCAGAGAGCTAGGATTAATGGACATCTCAATAAAACGCAGGGTCGGGTTACCAGTTGCCCAGCCTGACATATAGATACACACACACACACACACACACACACACACACACACACACACACACACACACACACACACAACATCTCTTATTATTTCACTAGTGTGTAAACTCAAGACTCACTTCATCTAAACAGAAGAGGATGTGGTCACTGTCTTCACTATAGCCTGCAATTAATTAAAATGCTATGAAATAAGTATATATCAAGACAGACAGGTATTATTTGGCAAAAAATAAAATAAATAAAAAAATATTTTCATATAAAAATAAGCTGAAAAATATAGAAAATTTAAATAAAACTGAAAAAGAAACATGCAGGAAAGACGTTAGACTTAATGAAGCAGTCATGACAGTGAATGAAGCATTTTAATATTGTGATGGTCGATGAAAAAGACCATGAATAGCCACAGGAGAGATGAAAACAGACTCTAGCAAAGAATCGCTTGCTGACAGAGATTCAACTGATTTTTATATTTCATACAAAGCAAAGAAATTCATATCTGGAAGATCAAACCTAAATAAGAATAATAATAAGACTTATTTAGTGAATTCGTTATTTACTGAATTTAATAACATGCAATTAATTCATGAATTATTAATTAATTATTATCAATTATTATTTAATTATATTTAGAAAGAAAGAATAATTAAGATATTATATATTATATTTAGAAAGGGAGAATTTTTTTTTTCTCGATAGTTGTTACTGTATTTCATATTTACCGAATTTTGCTTCATGAGATCTTGTCCTCATGTCTGGAGAACGCCAGAAAAATAAATAAACAAATAAATAAATAAATGAATAAAAATAATAATTCATGCGGAAATCGTTAGTATATTTCTAATTTCCTAAGTTTTAATAGGCCTGCTATCTAAGAGCTCAGAATCGAGATGAAGTTGGGAAAAGCCATGGAAAATGCCTCATTAACACCATCAGGTGGCGCGTGCTGCTGTCTCATTCGTTCTCGGCAGTTACTCTCGCGAGAACCCTGTTCCCTTTCAAAGGAACTCTCGCGAGAATTCCGTCGGCTCTTGGGCGGCATTTAGAGTCATTAAGTCACGCAATGAGTGAAATATGTCTTTGTCTCCCCTTTGTCGCAAAGTAATAAAGGGAAGCCGAATTCTTCAGCACAGCTGCACATTATTGCACAGCTCTCAGCTGTACAATTTTTTTTCTCTCTTCTAATTGATAAATGACAGGATGAAAGGTTATTGTTGTCAGACTAATTGGAAATGGCGGTGAATTACTAACGGGCCCGAGCGTTTTCAGCAGTGGCATTAGGAGGCACAGCCTGACTTGTGTTTTCACAACCAGCTGCTCATAGACCGGCCAATATGAAATAACCACATGGGCATAGGGAATATTAATTCCACTGATTAAACAACACTTGTGAAAAAAAAACTGAATATTTACAACAGTGAATTTTGATTTCATGCCACTATTACAAAATACAAGAACAACAATAGGCGAGTAAAACAAACAATATTTAAGATTACTCTTCTGGGAGACTGGGTGCTCTTTTTACATAACTAAATACTTAAAAAAAGAAAAGAAAGATAGGCTATTGCAGGCCTTTGCAAATGATTAAACATCTTTACCCAGCAGTCAAGTTACAGTAACGTATTTAATGGCATTTCAGCAAAAAATTATACAGTAAAATAATTCATTAAAAAGCACAAACAAGCAGAAATAGTTTTAAACCAACACCCAAAACCACTGTCTGAGAAAACAGTGGTTCATTTTTGACCTTTGACTCAAAATAGTTGAGATATGGCTGCTCTATTGTTGTGTTAGATTGTATAGTTTTTAAAAACATTACTTATTTTTTCCAAATGTAGGAGCAAACAGAGCCCTAATAGAGTTTCAATCTTATTTAAATCCTTACTCTTATAGACGGAATACAGTGCTGTAGAAATGGACTTCCATTTGCAGGAATGTATCATTTAACCCTTCTATTTTGCTCTCCGGAGAGGTACTCTTTCACTTAGATTTTTCCTGTGAAAGCAGGATTTGATTACTACGGTAAGTGGTAAACATGCAGGTATTTTTCCATCTCAGCTTGTTCTGAGTTCAGGGCCTCGGAGCCTGTGGATGCAGCTTGTCTATGGCACTTTTCACAGATCAGCTTTCACGCAAACAAACCCTCACAGAGGAGACTATATGCAGGTAAATGTACAATGCCAGCCATGCATAGCCTTAAGAATCAACCACAGTGTTACAGACGCTGACATTTGCCTTTGCAAACACATCAGATCAGCGCTTTTTGTGTCCTTCCATTTTAAAATCTGTTGTGTCAGTAACTATTAAGGGTTTCAGCGGAAGTGTTCACTGTTTAATAATGTATACAGTCAAATGAATAGCACGGAACAATAAATGTTTGCAGTACGGCATGTTAAAAATTTAATGGTGTATTCAGAACAAACATACTGACTTAAGTAAAGATGGCAAGGGTGTTACTATGGCTTTAACCTTTCCGGAACAAGTTGAAGGAACATAATGCATTCTGTAGCTGTGCTAATAATCTTTTTCATATTTCTCTTTAAAGTGACAGCTATAGCTCTTCATGTTTCAAGTAAAAGTATATTTGCCTTTGACTTATTAAAATCGCATGTTTTCTTATGCATGCATTTCCATTTGGCCCAGACAGACAGCAGTCAGTGATTGACAGATGTATTGATCCCCAGAGAAACTTTGTGATGGTGATGTGGCATATTTTTATTTACTGCCTGTCTTTAATCCAACCTAGCCACCGCTGACAGTGCCGCCTGTCCTTTAAGACTGACACAGTGCCTATTGTGAGGACATGGAAGAGTGTGGTGTTTGATATGTTGAGGGTGCCATCAGGGAAAGCTGTCATGCAGTTTGCCAGCAGGTACTGTCACCAACATAATAAATCAACTGTCTAGTCATTCGTTCTTCCTGTTGGCAACTCTCTCCCAGCTTCCGTTCACTTTCAAAACCTATATTTCTTTCTTTTTTATATTCCATTCCTTTTATTCAAGCTAAAACAATAACATTTAGCTACCCTTAATAACAAGCTTGAGTGTTAATTACCATTGTTCAATAACCCACACAGTTCATCTTACTTATGTTTGTGTGCAGAGTTTATTTGAAAACGTTGATTTCCATATTAATCAAGGAATTTATTGTGTGTAGATCGGCCAGAAGTAATAATAATAATAATAAAAAAAGAAATATACATACATAACTTTAAACAGTATTTACAGTTATATTTTTGATTGTTAAAAAAGCACCTTACACAAATACTTGTTTTCTGAAAAAAAATTTCTTAGTCAATTTTTTTCTTCTTCAGAAAACAGAATTTAATCGTGCTTCTCAAGTAATCTTTGCAACTTATATGATGACTATTTAATTTTCTTTCACTTTAATTAATTCCTTACATTCAAATTCAAAAGAAAACAATGGCAAGTTTTGAGTAAAAAAATTGTTTTAGAGTTAATCCTAGACCAAACATTTTCATCGTTGTTCCTTTTTAAATGTGCTTCCTGTATCAACCCAGTACCTTGTACATGCCTTTGTTACTAGATTTCTGCCAGTTCTCAGCAATCTTTGTGTGCTATATTGATCAAGCAGGCACTGAATGGACAGTGAATGTGCCATCAGAGGCCAAAACGAATTAAATCCTAACTGCAATGCATTTCAGGACAATCTGCAGTGACATCATGCTGCGAGAATAAATGTGCACTGGAAGCTACAGCTGGTGCTGAGGTTTGTTGGTAATGGATGGGTACCTATCATTGCCTCTGGTCCTGAGCACTCTAAAAATTGCAGTAGGCCTACCTCAGGCGAGGAGCGCATTATTGTTAACTTGAACTGAACAACTCAAATCAGTAATGCAGAATCAAACCTGTTGTGAGCCATCTAATCGCGGACTGAGAGTGATCGTCAGTTCTTCCATCCTGTTTTATCGCCTCGTATTCTCACTTCCAAACAATTATGTCTGACTTAATTGCCAATATCCACAGCTGGGTTTCAGTGGTTCTCAGTGAGTTACCACATCACCAGTCATCATATTTCCAGAGTGAAATAAGTGGGGGGTTTGCTTTATGAGAAATAAAACTGAAAGTGTTTCACTCTCACAGTAAAAGGACCTGTTGGGGACATCAAGATTTTGTAAACACGGCCATTGGCGACACACCGATGTGCTGTAATGGCTAGTTTGGGGATGTGTACCAAGTTATGGAGCAGTGAATATGTGTGGGACTTGGTCCCAAGGCATTATGGGTAAAGAGCTACATGATGGGGCATTAGAGCCCTTGGTGACAGACATACAAGCATCTCAGTGTTACTTTAGATGATGTAATCATAACACGAACGACTGAAGGAAAAACTGAAGCGAGAGAGAGACACCAAGGTCAATTTGGTCCAGTTTGCAGGCCCTCGTGTCATCTTTATCGAGAGTGATCCGAGAGAGGCGTAGAAAAGGAAGCGAGATGCAATCTGATTATCATCGGAGACACGAGGACGATGAGCGTTTAATGCATAAATGCTGGAAAAAGTGATATTTTATTACAGCAAAAAGGCTTTCAAAAATTACAGGAAAAGGCTGGAAAATGTGTCTGCTTTGGATGGCACTAAAACCTGGTTTAACAGGGTCATAATTCACTTAAGTCTGATGGGTCCTGTCGTTCATACTCTCAAATGTGCTGCCCTGAAATCCTGATTTGATCAGCAGAAACTGCATTTTTGAGGAAAAACCACTTTGTTGCTATTACTGTGGTATTTCAAAGACGGATAAGAGCAAAAAATTGCTTCTTCAAATTTCATTTTTTGATGTCCCATTCAATTGATCAGTTTATACTGTGAAAAACGACCATGTTTCCTTCCAGTGGGGACGGCCTTCTGTTACATGTGCTACACAAAGCAGAGCAATTAGATGAAAGGCGCTACATTTAAGATGATTTATGCCACGCATTATGTCCGTGGAAATCCCCATTCTCACTTTACACTCATATTTGCTTGAGAGAAAGGGAGATGTCAGACATTCCGACTGTGATAAAATAATTACAACTATATGAGGGGAACATTAATTATTGTGACGGCATCCATTTATATCAATTGTTTCGACAATCTATATGAAAAGCAGATATGTTTTCAAAGGCTGCGTAAGGCTCATTAGACCAAACTTTGGAGGTTTTCATCAAAACTCAATGATATTAATAAAGCTAAACTGCTACAATGTGAAAAAGTAAATTTTACTGGTCAATTTAGATTTGGCCCAGGTTGAAAAACTATTTATTTCCCAGAATGCACTTTTTTGTTGATTTACAATTCATTCAATTCCATGTCATTCATATTCAAATTCCAATTCAAGTTCCTGTGGGGTGTGGACAATTCATTTAAAACCAAACTCATGAATTTCCAATTCTTCAATTCTTCATTTTGCACAACCCTGACACCCTGCTAGCATAATTTGTGGACACATCCCATCATTCACCAGAGCTTTCTAAATATGCTGGTGTTGAATCCACCTGTGTGTGGCGGGAGTTAGCATCTGCTCAAGCATGTAGCCTGAGGTGGTGAAGCACAGATCAGAGCGGGTGGATCATTAACCTTAATTACCCCTCTAATCCACTCCCCACACTACAGAGTACACAGACCGGCCCATTAGCCTGGATCACTGTCAGCCTGCAGGGGTCTGCGGTTCCTCTGCTTCTCACAGCAGCCCCCGGGGAGAGATGGCCTTTTAAGGAGAACCGTCAAGCGCCTGCCTGGAGGAGGGTCGGACGCTCTCTTGCACCCCTGCTTCTTTTGTTTGTTGTTTTCACCCTCTTTTTCTTGTACCCAGATGGTTCATTTTGCAGTAGCTGGTGGACAGTTCCTCCCCTAAATGTTTATTTGGGTTTTTCATTCTACCCTGCAGGCATCCTTCACTCATTCCTTGCCTTTTTCTGTTTTCATCTCTCTCAATTTCTCCTACAGAGCACTGAGTTACATCTCAACACATCCTACACCGTCTCAACTCCTCCTTTTCAGAGACAAAATGCATTGTAATAGTGCAGTGTAATAGTTTTGTGTAAACTTGGCTGAAATGACATTAAATGTTCTTCATAGTGGCAAACTCTAAAATCTATCTATCTATCTATCTATCTATCTATCTATCTATCTATCTATCTATCTATCTATCTATCTATCTATCTATCTATCTATCTTTTGCCCCCATCGTTCATGAGTTAAACTCAAAGTTCTAAGATGTTTTCTATGTACACAAAAGCCCTATTTCTCTTAAATATTGTTCACAAATCTGTCAAATCTGTGTTAGTGAGCACTTGTCCTTTGTCAAGATAATCCATCCACCTCACAGGTGTGGCATATCAAGATGCTGATTAGACGGCATGATTATTGCACAGGTGTGCCTTAGGCTGGCCACAATAACACATAACAAAACCACAGATGTCGCAAGTTTTGAGGAAGTGTGCAATTGACATGCTGACTGCAGGAATGTCCACCAGAGCTGAATTGAATGTTCATTTCTCTACGAAAAGCTGTCTCCAAAGGCATTTCAGAGAATTTGGCAGTACATCCAACCGGCCTCAGAACCGCAGACCACGTGTAACAACACCAGCCCAGGACCTCCACATCCAGCATCTTTTCACCTCCAAGATCATCTGAGACCAGCCACCCAGACAGCTGCTGCAACAATTGGTTTGAATAACCAAAGATTTTCTGCACAAACTGTCAGTAACCGTCTCAGGGATGCTCATCGTCCTCATCGAGGTCTTGATCTGACTGCATTCTGTTGTTGTATTTTGTGGGGAAGTTGTGGCCTAGTGGTTAGAGAGTTTGACTCCTAACCCTAAGGTTGTGGGTTTGAGTCTCGGGCAGGCAATACCACGACTGAGGTGCCCTTGAGCAAGGCACAGAACCCCCAACTGCTCCCTGGCCGCCACAACATAAATGGCTGCCCATTGCTCCGGGGTGTGTGTTCACTGTTGTGTGTGTGAACTTTGGATGGGTTAAATGAAGAGCATGAATTCTAAGTATGGGTCACAATACAAGGCTGTATATCACGCCACTCATTCTTAACCCACTTGAGTGGGCAAATGCTCACTTTTGATGGTGTCTGGCACTTTGGAGAGGTGTTCTCTTCACGGATGAATCCCGGTTTTCACTGTACAGGGCAGATGGCAGACCGCATGTATGGTGTTGTGTGGGTGAGTGGGTTGCTGATGTCAATGTTGTGGATCGAGTGGCCCATGTTGGCAGTCAGGTTATGGTATGGGCAGGCGTATGTTATGGACAACGAACACAGGTGCATTTTATTGATGGTATTTTGAATGCACAGAGATACCGTGATGAGATCCTTAGGCCCATTGCTGTACCATTCATCCACGGCCCCATGCTGCAAGGATCTGTACACAATTCCTGGAAGCTGAAAATGTCACTTGTATACTGTTTTGTTCTCTTGTTGACCTGGCTGCTTCTATTGTTCTCATTTATAAGTCGCTTTGGATAAAAGCGTCTGCTAAATGATTAAATGTAATGTAAATGAAAACATCCCAGTTCTTGCATGGCCAGTATACTCACCGGACATGTCACCCACTTGAGCATGTTTGAGATGCTCTTGACTAGTGTTGCTTTCATCAATGAAAATTATGACTAAATATCATCGTCCTTTATCACATGACAAAAATGAGAAGAGATGCAACTATAAAAGCTCTTATGACAGTGACTATAATTAACTTTATAATGCAATATTGTTGAAGGAAAAAAACAAGACTAAATGTAGTTTAAAAAATAAAAAATATTTTTTAAATTATTATTTTGCAGTATTTCTGTTTCCAGTGTCTCGCTTCGGGGCTACATCAGGTCGCACTGCACAGACGCAACCGAACCAACGTCACTTCCTCAAGCCCCACTTACAGCATTATTTAGAAGACGACAACAAACTAAGTTAAGTGGGATTTATACTTTCACCTGGCTCCACTTTACGTGCCTCCACTGATTGCGAGGCGCGAGCGCACCTTCCCAAACGGACGAGGCTTTTATACTTGTTGCGTTCGCCGTTGCACTATTCTTTGAAACGACAGGGGAGCGGCGAGGAGTAATTGTTCTCTAAAACCATTGGGAATCACAGGTGAAAAAAAAAAGTCATTTTCCAGTATGGCCAGTAAAAGTCTTGTGATGAATGAGTTGATGAATTAATAATTTATTTATGTAAAACTTAAAACAATCTTAAACTATTGGCTGTATTTCGCAGCAAACACAAGACAACTTTAAGCAAATAGTGTATAAAATAGTGTAATTAATATTTAAATGAATTCTACTTCTATTTTATAAAAGAAAAATAAAACTTACTTCAATTTCGGATGCTGAGCATGCGAAAAGTAAAAAAAAAAAAAAAAATGCCGTGCACTCCGCCACACGAAACGAGTTTGCATGCACTCAAAGTGAAATTCTGGCAACCCTGCAATGACGTCATAATTTCAGCAGTCGCCCATGCAAACTTTCGGACACATCGAGAATAAATTAACCTTGAAACAGAGAAAGGGACCGATGGCCGACCAGCTGGGGGTTGTCTTTGGGAGGAAAATTACAAAATTTTATTTTATTATATTTACTGTTTTTATTTATTTTATTTAAATGTATGTGTGTGTAACTCTAACATGTTTGTAGGTAAAATAAATGTTGTAGATTTAAATTAGAGAGTCTTCCGTGTCTGGAATGAATGTATTATTGATAACCTTGTTTGAAATGGGTTTGAATAAAATAACATTTTGGTTTTGTCTATACTACTGGGTACTTGTACTATATTGACTGGGTTAAATAGAATGGCATTACTAAAGAGAGACTAAATGTCATCAGTTTTCATTGACTAAAACTAGACTAGACTTAGAGTATGAATGTGACTAAAACTAATAAAAACTAAAATGACTGCTTCACACAATGACTAGACTAAAACTAAAATTAAAATAGGCCGCCAAAACCAACACTATACACTGGATTGGCGTATATGACTGTGTGTTCCAGTTCCTGCCAATATCCAAACAATATTTGAGAGAACTAGACCTTTTGTGTACATAGGAAAAGTTTTAGATCTTTGAGTTCAGCTCATGAAAAATGGGGGCAAAAACAAAAGTGCTGCATTTATAATTTTGTTCAGTGTATCTATCCATCTATCGTCTGTCTGTGTATGTCTATCCACCCATCTATCTGTATGACTGTCTGTCTCTCTGTATACTTATCAGTCCTTTTATTCCACTCTAGATCTACTGGAATATTTCAGCATCTTTTACTGCATATCATATAACATGAATCAAACCAGAATGGTCTTGGATTCTGCGTCACTCTGTTTGCTGTTGTGATGGATGGGAGATCAGATGTGGCGCCAGTCATGTAGCATGAGATGTAAAGTTTCCTTCTGCTTCAGTGGGGTTCATTATAGCGGAACTATAGTTGAGTTCAGTGACACCTGCATTTTCTCTCCCTCCCTCTCTCCCATTTTTCAAAGATGTCTGAGAAGGCGTTTATTTGGTCTGTGGGTCTTAAACCTATGCTAAGTTTCAGGTTAATTGTCTCCATTTCTAATATGGTTTTGGCATGGAAATTGTGTCATTTGGGGGCATTTCCTTTGGGTGTGAAGAAGCCAGTAATGATGCCAGTTGTGGACAGTTGGCATGTTTTCATTGGAAGCGATCCAAGGCTATTTGTCTTGACTCTGGCTGGACTCCAAACTGTTATTAAAGTTTCTTCTATTTCCCTGCCATAAGACTAAAATGTGGCACTGGCCCAAACACACACACACAGACACTAATTTTAAGTCATTTTGATGCATATTCCCATGTTAAACCAAAAGGAAAATGTTAAGACAGCTTCCTATGGTTGGGTTACGTGAGTCACTAAATCTCATATCATTCTAGAAAGATCAAGACTGCGCTATTGACACAATGAGGGCATAAAACGGACTATTAATTCACATAACAGGAGCATTACGGTTAAGCAATAAACATTTCTATTATACGTATTTATGAAAACAATGTGATTGACGCATCTGTGTTGGAGTTTTAATCAAAGGCTGTGAATGATCCCCTACAAACTAAAATGACAAACTGTTTTTAACAGCGTTTCCTGGCAATTAAAACATTATTGTCCATAATGAGTGTTTGAGGTGGATTCTTCAGCTGCTGCTCATTATTCCTCTATATTTGGACCAAGGAAATTGTATCGATCAAACACTCTACATATTTAATTTCAAATCATTATGAAAACAGCTTTGCCACTGGCCATGTAATTCCAGTGTGCCATCTCTAGATGCTGTGTAAAATTGCAAGAAAGGAAAGAATATCCTTTGAGAAACACTCGACAATAAATGTGATGTTAAACCAATTCACGACTTGGAAAAAAGATTTAGGGGCATAAAGATGTTAGGCATTTACAGATAAAAAATATGTCAGTAAAACTGTCAACATATTATGTTTCAAGAAATGATGCTAATATGATCATGTTGTCTACCCACAAACAAAAATGGACCTACAAAAAAATCTAGCTTAATTTTCATTTGCCTGTTTTTAAACAGACAATAATAATAATAATGTAAACAAATAATAATTATTAGCCTTTTAAAATATCTTATTTCTCTTTGTTCGTATTTTGATTTGTTATTAAATCAAACTTCAGTCATTCAAATAAAGAAATATTCCAATCCTAGAGTTGATTATTCAAAAATAATCAGATTTTGATCTTATCATTAATATATATATATATATATATATATATATATATATATATATATATATATATATATATATATATCCTAAACGAGTCATGGGTCTGAGTGCAGTTAGTGGATAACTAACTTTATATGTATATTGTGTATATATATATATAAAGGCATTTTAACAAGAAAATATATATAGTTTTTTTTAAAAAAAAATTTTATAAGAGATAAATATATGGTTTTTACAACATTACATCTTGTTTTTACGAGAAAACATCTCATTATGACGAGAATAAAGGGGTCCAATTATGCTCTTTTACAAAGTCTTGCTTGTTTACTAGAACATGCTCCCATGCTTGGTGGTTCAAAAAAAAAAAAAAAAAAAAAAAAAACATTATTATTCGATTAGCTCTGGGTTTGATGAAGGCCTGCCTTGCGAAAAAAAGAAATGTGTCGTGACTGGTTAGCTGTCCCATGCAGTGCGTTTTGATTGGCGAACAGCTTAGACAGTGTTTCAGTACTGCCCCGCCCCTTTCCAAAGCAGCAAGTTCCGTCTGTTTAGTTAAAGATGGCACCTATCAATTTGAGCTGGATTCAGACCCCAAGAATACTGAATATAAGAGGTTCACACAGAACCTTTGCATGCACGGATATAGACATATTTTATTGCAGTGGTAATGTTATTGTTTTAGATAGAATGTCAATAACCACTTAAAAATCACTCTGCTCACAGACATTACATGCTAAATGAAATGAAAATGACATCCATTTTTCTGAAGACAGTCGGTTTCCTTCAGAAATACAGTGATATAACTGCACTCAATGTGTGACAGACACTGTAGTCTCATAATTGAAGTGTACATTCTGCAGATTAGTCTACATCACTGTCCAGTATTGTACTGTCAGCTATTTATTTTAAAAATGTTTTCGTAATGGTAACACATTTACATGCAAAATTATTCAAACCTCGACCCAAACCTTAACCATTCAAATTTCCAAACACGGAATTATTTTATTGATATTCTAATGAGTTTTTGTGACATCACAAAAAACTGAAAACAAAGCTGAAGTCGAAACGAGCCGTTTGTTGTGAGAAATATCTCACTTAGGAGTGTACTTTGAGATTTGTAACTTAGTAAATATTTTTATGCCCAAAAATACACACAAAACACTGACTAAAATTAAAAAAGTGAAAAAAAACAAACATAATAGGACCCCTTTTAAATGAGAAAAGATGTCGTTAAAACAACTTATCATGTTATTACGACACAAGTGTGTGGCAGCAATGTGCACCATACTGTAGGCCTACTTTTCAGTTTTGGGATAAAATGTGCTTTTTAAATCAGCCCTTTTTTTCTCCATAAGAAGGCTTTGTGACTTCCTGTAGAAAAGTGTGAACATATTCATTACTGAAGTTGTAATGTGTAAAAGTTGGACCAACCTCAGCCCCGAAGGCGCTGAGGCCACAATTCCCAAATAATAAAGATTATGATCCTCCATCTCTGTAGATGTCCTGTGCCCTTCCCCTATTAAAGCAGCACAGGCTAGATGAAGAGCTTTGCTCCCTGCGGCACCGGCGTGCCCACTAAAAGCCGTCCGGCCCTCCGAACAACCGGGAAACATTAGCCCTCCACACCGCCGCCCCGGCCAGCCTCTAATGGATCGCTCTCATTTCATCAGTCGACTGACATTTAATGAATATATATTTTATCTCCTCCTCTCCCGTGATCGGAATGCTCGCTGCGTTCCGGGAAAGAGCCATCCTGGGAGTGTTTGGGGCGGACCGCAAGATCTTCCGACCTGGCACCTGCACGCAGACCCCCACCCCGCCTTCTTCCTCACGTCGTCCTCTTCCTCCTCTTGGCCCTCAATATCGTATGGAGATAAATAATTCATGGCTAGTTATTAGGGCCGGTTCAATAGAATGGCTGCTGATGGAAAGCGGTGTGGAGTGAGGCTGCCCGCGGGGAGAGAGCGTGTTGTTGTGTCAGCCCCCATCTGCCAGAATGCAATAAGGAGAACAATGAAGGCCTTGATTTCCACCAGCAGGCCTATAATCTTTAAATGGCTATTAGCAGTGGAGAGCAACCAGTCAATAACCGACAAAATCCTTTTAAAAGCTGCTCTCTCTGTGTGTCTGTCTCACTCTCTCTCACTGCATCTCTCTCGCTCGCTCTTGCTCTTTCGGTTTAGACGTCTCCGCTGTGACATTGTCCTCTGAACGGTTTTGCTATCAGATATTGCTGCTGCTGCTGTTACATTATGCTTCTGATCACATACTCAAGTGAGAACATCAGAGCTCGTCAAAGTACGCACATACGAATCTGTTTTACACCATAATAAATGTTTAAAAAACATAAGTAAATTATTCCCACATCTATACACACCGGCGGCGCCAGGGGGGGTCTTGGGGGGTCTCAAGACCCTGCCAAAAAATGCCTTGACCCCCCATTTGACCCCCCAGCCTCTTCCTGATTAAAAAAAATATATATTCGGGATAAAGATCCAAAAATGTTTCTCTTCAAACTACGCAGAACAATAATAAATAATAATTATTTCGACATTTATTCATACACTGAACCGAGAACCGTTTCTGTCGGACGCGTCCGATTCGAGAACCGATGAGCTGATGATACTGCGCATGTGTGATTCAGCGTGAAGCAGACTGACACAGAGCACATCTGAACCGAACTGATTCTTTTGGTGATTGATTCTGAACTGATTCTTTGCTAATGTTATAAGCGCGGGTAAACCAAAGGCTTGAATGAAGGGCAATCATCGCCAATGACGGCATTACATCGAGCGCAAAAGAACCGGTGAACCATTTTTTTTTTCAGCTGGTTTATTTGATCGAATTGTCCGAAAGAACCGGTTCACTTGAGCACCTGCTCCTTTGCCCCTTAAGTGCCCTTTTGTCAAAGCAAAATTTCCTCAATTTTTTTTGTAATAACATAAACTTTTGTGAATGCCTGCCCACGCCCAATCATAATATTAGTACAATTTATTAATAATAATTTAGCCGTAAATAAAATGACCAACATGATGACAGTTCACCTGACTACGACCTCATCCAACCGGGAAGATTCCTCATGCTGCACGCGCATTTTTTAATTGCTAGAGGATATTTTCAACATCGTGGCAGCTGGTAAGTGGTGTTTCATTCTCAGCGAAGTGATTTTGGTGTTTATTTACTTATTATTATTTTACAAGAACGATGTGATGTGAGAACATGCAGATATGTTGCTGTGTGTAGCCTGTAGTGTAGAAGTAACACTAACGTTAGCTGTTTGAGGGAGAAAAGTTTCACAGGCATCGAGGGGTCTGGTCTTTTTTATGTTATTTGAATAAACTTTTATTATATTACAGTACTTATTTATTTTTAACACGTAAAAATAATTATCACAACACTGGTAAGGCTTATTCAGATTTTCTCATTCTCTGAATTATCATTATAAAAATAAAAACAATTCAGAAATGAATTAAAATATAATTATATTTTAAATGTGATGCAAATATTTTTTCTACAATAGCAACAGTGTTTACAACAGCAAAACCACTTTAGCCTGTAAACTCAATAATATCTATCTGGAAATAAATGTAAAAAATATCAATGTCAATAAAAATGCACAATATACATGACATGAAAGTGCAGTGTGAAGGATATGAATAACAAATGTAGCCTGTCATTTGTTTACATTGCAAAGGTGTTTTTGTTGTTTAGTAGCAGAAATATGCAGTTATTAGCCATGTCCACTGTATTTTTTGTTGGTTTTCATGAGACCCCCCTTGAAAAGACCAGGACCCCCCATTGCCCCCCCAATCAAAATTGTCTGGAGCCGCCACTGTCTATACACGCATATACACAAATGTAGAATGCAATTTATAAATATCTTTCAATTATTTGTAACATTTTTTACAGCAATTTCCATCTTTATTTGTTAGTATTGTAGTTGATTTATACTTTACACTTAAATTAGAATTTAATTAAGCGACTGAATGACATTACAAGTGAGAAAAACAACAAATAGAAGGAGAAGGCCAAAAATCAAACGAATAAATCCACAATTAATATTCAGTCATCAATTTTGTCATTCAATGTGATTTCTGACATGTAATTGACATCATTTATCTGTGCACAAAATTGATCAGACGACACAAAGCAATCCATCTCCAATCTGAAGAACCTCACTAGGTGATCAAAAAACTTTTACAGTATGGTTAATAAAGACAGTCCAACAGTAAGTGCTGTCCAGTGTCACTTCAGACTCTTTGGGCCCTTAAATGAGGACAGTCTCTGTCCAGACTGCTACAATACTTTCATTCTGTTACATCAGACAGACAATGACATTACTGGATATTATATAAATCGTCTTGTGTGAAGTTCAGTACTGAAGTACATGAAAGCAGTAGTGAGAAGAACACGTTCAGGTTATATTTTATCCAATAAACAAAAGAAGGAGAATTTTTTTATTTATTTAGCATGAAGATAGTTTTTAAAATGTACAATTTTATATTAATATCATTCTCATCACTCTAATGCAAAAACATATGATTATTTTATAGAGAGTATATATAATTTATTGATTAATTACTGAAGAGTTCAGATGCAAAAGCCTTTAACTGGCATCTGAAATGTTCTTCTATAATTTTCATTTTTCTCAGGCTCCTATGTTTATGTTCAGTTATTTCATTTTAATGGCAATTAAATAACCTGTTAATTGCCTTTAAAGGGAAATTACTCAACCTACACATAGGAGGCCTGATAAAAATGCTAATTTTTAGAATAAAATTGCAAATGGCTCTTAGAGGCTTCTGCATCTGAACTTTTCATGTATTGATTTAAATCATAATCATGACAATTATATATATATAACACAGAAGTTAATACTCATAAAAATAAAAAAAGGTAATTGTTTTTATGGTTAAAAAATACTTCATAAAAATACTATAAACTAGTATAAAGAAGTATAGAGTAAAAAAATTGTATGACGTAGTAGTAGTAGAAGTAATAATAATAATAATAATAATAATAATACCAACATAAAATTATAGGTCAATCTAAAAATACAATTTAATAAATAATAAATAAAAATAGCATTAAAAATGAATATACTGTTTAATTATATGTCTGTGATACAAATGTCAGACGACTTATATATTATATATTATAATATATTATAATTCAGTTCTAGGTACTCTAGTTGAAATGAATTAAAAATTGTCCTTGAACAAGTGTTTCATTGCAATTGTGTACAACACAACTTTCTCTGATTCTGTAAACTGTGAGGGTTGATACTATATTCTGTGCATGTGCTGCTGATAGAGCTTAACTTAACACAACTAGTGCATTTGACTGCGCTGTGTGCAAACATGAGTCATCTGAAAGGTGTTTGTTTGAAAACAAAAGCCCCCATTTGTGCTCAGGCAAACCCCTCGAGACTCCCGACAGACTCAACATCACAGAAGGTGAAAGACAGCACCTGAACGCTGCCTGACAGCGTATGACAGAAACATCGCATGTGCACGGCAGCATATTACCCATAATGCCTTCCCTAGCACCTCAGGCCAGCCTGTAATTTGATCTCATGATCACCTTCTGCGAGGTCAAAGGTCAGGTCTAATGAATGAACGGGTGAGGACAGCTAGGTAGCAGACAGAGGGACATTTGTTCCTCCTCTGTTCTTTACATGAAAATACACCTCTGTTATTATTTATGTGGAGCTATTCTCTCTCTCTTTTCCTTCTCTCAGCCGTACGCCGCTTTATGGTAATCCATCTTCATTGCTGAGACATATACCGTGTTGTGACAGAACAGACACTGAGAGAGATTCTAGAAGATGGAAAGCAGGTACCTAACACAGATCCAGCCAGTCAACCAATCAGACCTCCAATATCTGCACTGACCGGACGGAGGAACTCAGCCTTCAGCCAATAACCAGCAAAACAGTCTCTGAAACTGCTGACCTATCCCTGCATTTTGCAGAAGATGCGCATGAAATGTATCGCTGTTAAAGTCAAAGGCTGTGTGTCCAATCAAAAGACACCAGACAATACAAACAGGTTCACTTGATTTAAAGGGATAGTTCACCCAGCTGGAAAAAATTTATTTAATGGCAACTATTGAAATAAATTAAAGTGCTAAAGTAGCTGAAACTGAAATATAAATATAATATAAATATATAAATATAAATAAAAAAGTTACATAGAATATATATATATATATATATATATATATATATATATATATATATATATATATATATATATATATATATATATATATTTTTTTTTTTACCTATACTTACATTAAAATATTAAATTAAGCTAATTGAAAATAGCAATAAACACAAAAAATTAAAATAGTAGTTTGTGCAGACTGCCATGTAATGTGCCTTGAATTATTGACATAATACACAGGTAAATAATAATACACATTTTATATTTTATTTTAACATCATATTTTTTGTACCAGTGTTGTTGTTGTTAACTAATACTATTAGAAATCATTTTTGTTCATTAAGATGAACTAAAATAAAACAACTATTAAATGAAAAACCTAAACTGGGAAAAAGTTTTTTTTTTTTTTTTACTACTATTGCTTGATAGTGCTAAAAATGACTCACACTGAAACCTATATTTATCTATATTTTATTGCAGTTCAATTAACAAAAAATATTTGTAATAGTTTTAGTTATCAATAACAAAACTGGTACAAATTAAACAAAAATGGGCTTAAAATCAAATATTATAATTATTATTATTTATCTACTGTATGTATTAGGTAAATAATTCATATATATATATAGAAAACCATTTTATTAGAAGAATAAAATAAACTGAAAAGAAAAACAAACAAACAAAAGAATAAAGGAAAGTTACTGAAATAACTAAAATATATAAAAATGGAAGCTAATTCAAAATATTAATAATACTATATCAGAATATGAATAATAACACAGTTATAACACAATTATGGCTCTGCTTTGGGTCAAGGCTTGCTTCAGTTTAAAACTAGGATCCTGAAGTGAAACCAGTTTATGAGCACCCCAATTTGTATCAGTTCCTGTAACTACATGCCTGAGGATTGAACTGCTTTCTCTCTGCAGTCGGTATCTGATTTATCACGACTGTTTGTACTTTAACCTCAGAGCGTGTCATCCGTCGTCTGGTCTCGTTCAGCTTTTGTTCATGGTGCACAACATGGCGGTTAACTTCTTGGCCTCTGCACTGTCAGGGAGCTGCCAGACGTCGCGTCACTCATCGCGCTGGGGAAGAGTGGAGGAAGATGGCGTCTGATGTTCTCAGGAAGTCTGTCCGCTCCTTCCTTTTATACTCCTACTCTCCTGATTCTCGTCACTCCTCTGGTCTTTAGCACCTGCCAACATGACAACGAAAAATAATGCAGCTTTCATAGCCGAGCTGATTACTCCAAGAGCCTCGATAAGACAACTGTGAATTCCCACTACAACTGATTGAAATTTTGAGTTTCCTGATTCTTGTAAGAAGAGAGAGAGAGAGAGAAAGCAAATACACAAACAGACATGTTGTTTAAAACTGCAATTTGTTTTTTACACCAAAACATAAAAATAAAAAAATTAAAAGATAAAAAAAAGTTTACAGAAACGGTAGCACTTTATCAATTTATAATTATTAGTTAAATGATTTATATATATTCTGTCAGCTTTTATTGGTTATTTGACGTGCTATTGAAATGTTTGCCATACAATTTTATAGATTGTAGATTGGTGTTTCCTTATTCAAGTGGACAGGATTAGTAGAAACTAAACTAAACTAAACTAAACTAAAATAGTTTATTCTGATCACCATGTATTATGATAGATAAAATATAGTTATTAAAAGTTAACAAAACATTAATATATATATATATATATATATATATATATATATATATATATATATATATATATATATATATATATATATATATATATATATATATATATATATATAATAAGAATACTAATATATCATGTACTATAATTATACTATATTAATCAATGGTAACCAACTGTATAATTTTAAGTGCTAAAATTACTAAAACTGAAATATGTACAGATAAATAATAATAAAAAGTAATAATTTGATAATTAAAAACGAACAATTTGTTAGTCAACCTGAAATAAAATAACATTTAAATATCAGATGAAAAACCTAACTGGGAAAAAAGTAAGTACACACACACACACACACATACAAACTAATACAAATTACAGAAGGGCATAACAGAACAACCAAAACTTACATTAAAATACAAAATAAAGCTAATTGGGAATATTAATAAATACTATAAAAACTGAAATTAAATTAAATTAAAATTAAAATTAAATTAAATTTAATGTATTAAATATTAGTATCTATATAATGTCTTTCTGATACTCAGAGTTGCTTTACAATAACAAACAAATAACTATTACAATCAAATAATAATAAAAATAATACATTTAATTGTAACATATTGGCAAAAAATAAATAAATAAATAAACAATCGGAAAACAGAAAAGAGTAGCTATTAAAAGAAGTCTCACCTAAAAGTTGATGGCCATCCAAAAGTAGTTTCTGACAAAATAAACATTTCTGCAAGTTACTGCCATTGAGATGAATGAGATTACCACAGCTTACCTTTGTTATTATAGACCTCATTAGCTTTAAGTACCTGAGACAATTATTTTCCATCATATTCCAACTCGGTGAGCTTACTTGTTGAAAAAATATGTTTAGACTCAAATGTGTTATCTTGGGATGGAAGTCTGGATGTTTTCATAGCCTTTAGCAAAAGTTGAGCTTTGACTGGCATTTATGTGGCACTAACACAAATTTCTCTCAGCAAAAACCTGCAGCAATAGTGTGAGGGATGTTGGTATTATGCTTATTTCCCATGAATTACGTGTCACAAACAAAGCAATCATCTGGGACACAAGTTCTCTTGAGATGCCATAATATTTTAAATAATGGCAATGGTGGCTAAATAAATATGGGTGAATCTCACACACACACACAAAAAAAGGCTGGGTCACATTTCACCTTAACATCAAAGGAAATGATATTTAGCATATTTCTGACAGGTTTCGTGAGTTTTAACCATATAAACTGCATGCCCCCCCCCCATGACCCATTTATGGAGGAAGTTGGCGTGTCTATGTACTGTATAGGGTGTGTGCTTGTGTTTGTTTGATGAAGATCACTCATCTGACTATGACAGCTTCTGTTTTTCACAGAATATAACTTAGAAGCTATGATGAGGAATCATTAATCCCATGTTGCCATCGATCATTTCAACCAGACAAACATGACAAGAGCTCCGTGAGATGCTGATGGATTTTAAATAACATTTAGCATGTCTGCACTTTGTCTTTTTCTACAATCTATGATGTACACAGAAAGATATTAGATTTCCTGAATTTAGTCTCTGCCAAAGAAAAGTTCATATACACAGATACATTTCCCTTAAAGGTGAAGTGCGCTGTTTCTGCATGGTTTGTGACTACAAAAGAAGCTACACAAAATAATGACTATATTCAAACAGGTTTCCCGAATGCTCCCAAATCTTCCATTAGCCATAAAAAATAGTTCTGTTCCAAATTCATATCAGCATCATACACTGGGGGTGTGGTTTAGTTCCCTGTTACCATAGGACCAATTCATTCCAATCAGAAAAAAAAATGCATAGTGAAATATTCAGAAAATAAAAAAGGAGATACTTTTACGGTGAAAAACAACCCAAAAAGCTTATGTGAAGATTTTGCTCCTTAAACAAGCTAAGAAAATTAATTTTTGTTTACCAGTCAACCAAAATAAAAAGAAAGACTTGCTCAGTGAAGCCTAACAATTCGTTAAGTGCATACTTCGGACTAGCTGGACTAGACAGAAAACAGGGTTTGATAGTGGGACAAAATGGAATGGCAAAAATCATAATAGATTTCATTTATGTCAAGCAGTTTTGAGTAAAAAAAATATTATTTAATTTTAATGCATTTAAAAAAGCATTTTCTTTTTAATCAAAGCACTAAAAAACATAAACACAAAAGGATAATATTCTAAAAAGGCAAAAAAAAAAAAAAGAAGAGAAAGGAAAGGAAGACTAACTCGTAGCCTAACTTGATTCTGAGTCAGACTAGTTATACATTATAAAATCATATTACAAAATCAGTTTTGATAGCAAATATAAATATATACTTTTCAGCTGAATTAACCCTACAAATAGCTTTGTTACAGTTGTTTCTGTACATCAGATTGGGTCAACAGTATTTCAACATGGTAAATAAATGACAGTTCAGCTTTAAATGTAAGCTGAAAGAAAAATAAACATGAGCAAACTTGGAGAGGTTCTTTATTAGGGCCCGAGCACCGAGGTGCGAGGACCCTCTTGTATCTGCTTTGTTTTTTATTAGGGCTCAAGCCCGAAGGGGCGAAGAGCCCTATTGTTCTTCTAAGGATTATTCTTATTATTATTTTTTTTATTTTTTATTAAACCTTCCGGGGGTTTTTGGGGGCCTTAACATGCTCAAAAACTCTTGAAAATTGGCACACACATTGGAATCTGCGGCCATCAGGACGCCGCAGAGGCTGGGACCCGGGCGTGGCACAGGGGCTCTACAGCGCCCCCTGGAACACAGTCAGAAATCTTGAACCATAGCTCACACACACTTGCATATATTTATATGAAACTCAGTACACTTGTAGATCTCATTGAGCTGAACAACTTTCGCGCTTTATGTCATAGGCCCCGCCCAACAGGAAGTCAGCTATTCAGGGCTGTTTAAAAAAAGCATGCTCTGGAATTTGAAATACTCCTCTGAGGTTTTCAACCCGTTCGCCACGAAACTCGGTGAACATGATCTCAAGACATTGTGGATGAAAAATTGCGAGGGGATTTTTGATATCTCGAACGGTTTGCCCGTGGCGAGGCGTGGAACTTATGGCGAGAAATGAGGAACAGGAAATGTCTAATAACATCCACATACATTTCCTGAATTTGATCAAACTTCATGGGTTTGTTCGTTGTATGATACTGATTGTATATATGTGACTATTAAGAGTCAACGTTATAGCGCCACCAACTGGCAGCAGGAAGTGTGTCATTTTCCAAATGCTTTGAATTCAGCATCTTATTTTTACTCGATTTACTTAAAACTTCATCAGAATAATGACAAAACACGGCCGATGTAAATCTGTTGTGGGGATATTGATATCTGATATAGTGTTGCCATGGCAACATGTCAAACTTGAATGTTCTGTTATGGTGAGTTTGAGGCAGACAACAAGCTCAGATTTACATGAAACTCAAAACACATATCAGTATTAGTGATAGCTAGACAATGGCAAAAGCTTTTAAAAGGGCGTGAAGGAGGCACTCTATAGCGCCACCTTTTGTCAAAAGTGGGGGGGTTAGTTTTAGCTACAGACACAAAACTTGGTGCATAAATTGTTCTTATCAAGACGGACAACTTTCTAATTCACAGTCATCAGCTACGATCAACAGGAAGTCAGCTATTTTGATTTGAATGTGGATTTTTTTTTACATTTAGCTGTGAATTAATGCATACTGCTCAGAGGAGAGTAACAGTATACACACCAAACTTTGTCTACATGATGCCAAAACATTTTAAACAACTTAAATTGCCAATGGATTTTGGATAGCTTGAACGGTTTTGTCGTGGTGATTTTTTTAAATGACAGTAAAAATGAAATTATTAATTGTCCTGCATTTTTAAATTCCAAACACTTCAAAACCTTTTTTCATACAGAAAAAAAGTCATTCTGAGTAAATATGGATAGTTTCACGACTTTACAACACTGTATGGATAACAGAAAATTAAAAAACTGTCAGACATCTCATCTCACTCTGTCCCTCTGTTTGAGTGTGTGTGCTTAGACTTCCATTGTCTGAGAGAAATTGCGCCCCTACAGGTGCAATTACCGGACTTTTACTTTCACTTTTAAATCGGTTAAAAATACAAACAAATACTTAGATTTAATTCACACTGACAAGCTAAACCAACATATCTGATTATTACCGGTTCAGGGCTCATGGATAAATAATTTATGGCCAGAGATATGTGAGAAATAGGAGAAATGAATCACCGATGTGACCATGAGCGTCTGGAGTAAAGAGCTCAGAAAAAACTAATTTATTCCTGTTTTAAAGCTTTTAAAAATAAATTATGACAGCGATATCACACAATCAACCAATTAGAACAAACCAAGAGCTACATTTAGATGTTTTTGAACTGTTTGTGTGAAAATGAAATATTTGTGGCTGCCTATCTGAAATCACCGCCTCCGATCAGCGCGTACAGTGTCGAGCTCAAAACAAACGACTTTATTCTTGTTTAAGAGCTTTTTTAAATAACATATTACCACAAATGCACACAATAAACCCATTGTAACACTACAAGAGCTAAATGCAGGTGTTTGTGACCTGTTTAAGTGTGCAAGACTATTTGAAAGCGCGACTGGCAGAATAACATATATCTCTCGAGCTGCAGGATTCTGCCTTTCGTCGTACGAACGAACACATCACGGACAAGATTATTTCAAAACACATAATAGCTTGGCGACTATAAACGAAAACAGCCACGTGAACATAAACTGTTGAGAAATATATCTGAAGTGGATCTACTGGATTTTAATATTAAGTGACCGCATATACCAGCTGCTTCTGTCTTCAATTTTAATCTATATAAAAAATGAAATTCATTCATCTTGGCTGCTTTTTTTAATGTGTGTACGTATTTATTTATTATTTTGCTCTAACAAGAATTAATCTATATTTAATTAAATCAATTACATTTTATTTTACATTTTATTTGTCCATTTCTGCATCTAAACGCCTAAAAACATAAAACATGCTCTATTATACTATTGTTAGCAATTTCTTTATCGTCCAATTTATCTTCTGTACAAACTTTTATTTTCATAATAAACTTGTTTGTTAGATTATACACAGTTACAGTGGTCTATAATAAATATTAACAGGTTTTATTCAAGCTGTTTAGAATGATTGCAGTAGGCTAATTTTTTAAAATGTAAATCCCAAATAAAAATTATAATAATTAATTAATAAAAAACATTGGAAAACAATTGCTGTTGTACTTTTTTATACATTTTGTATAATTTCATAGTTTATGCATTATAGTTATAAAAACAAATAAATGTAGCCACTCACATAGAAATAGGCCTTATCCTTTTCTGACAGTTTTAGGGATTTTTAAAAATCCTAAAAAACCTTATTTGTGCTGCAAATAATAATTTCAAACTCAAAAAGTAAATAGTCAGTTCATGCTTTATAAAGCCTTGTCCCAATATTAATAGTCAGTAGTAAGCAGTTTATAAATACAGCTATAAATAGCTTGTTTTTGGTTTATAAGCACATTTATTCAGAAGGAGAGTAAAGGATCAGTTATCTTCCTATGAAAAATAAAAAAATAAAAATAAACAAACAACAACACAGATTGATACAGAACTCAGAAATTCTATTGTGGATTTATGATAAAATCAGCCTGTAAATGATTTCATACTCCTCCAAGAAGACACAAGTATTTCACACCAAACCTTTTTTAACATGAAGCCAATATACTGAGATGTTAAATTGTGAATGGGTTTAGGATAGCTTAAATGGTGTGACCATAGCGATGTATTAAAGTAACATAAAAAATACAATAGTTATTTTACTATATCTTTAAATTTTTTCATTCCAAACTCTTCATAATTTTTTATATACGTAGAAGTCATCATTTGAAGGAAGCACAGTAAGTTTCATAGCTTTATCATTTTCAAGAGCCAGCATAAAATTAAAACTATCATAACTTATAAATGAAGCTTGCAATTCTTAGTACCAATAATGGCCACCAGATGGAGGTATAGGATTACTTTTACATTATTATTGTAGAAACAAGTATGATTTAAATCATTTATAGAAATCTTTCAAAGAAAAATAATATGAATTTTATGTATTTTACTGATAAAATGACCCTCACTTAATTAGAATAACAAGCTGAAGTATTGTGAACTGTATATTAAGAAATAATTCTTTATAGGCTTTATGGACAGACACGTTTTGAGTGACAGGTGAGAAACAGGAAATGCCTAATAACATCCACATACATTGCCTGAGTTTGATCAAACTTCATCGGTTTGTTCGATGTATGATACCGATCGTATATATGTGACTATTAAGAGTCAACGTTATAGCGCCACCAACTGGCAGCAGGAACTGTGTCATTTTCCAAATGCTTTGAATTCAGCATCTTATTTTTACTCGATTTACTTCAAACTTCATCAGAATAATGACAAAACACGGCCGATGTAAATCTGTTGTGGGGATATTGATATCTTATATATTGTTGCCATGGCAACGTGTCAAACTTGAATGTTCTGTTATGGTGAGTTTGAGGCAGATAACAACCTCAGATTTACATGAAACTCAAAACACATATCAGTATTAGTGATAGCTAGACAATGGCAAAAGCTTTTAAAAGGGCGTGAAGGAGGCACTCTATAGCGCCACCATTTGTCAAAAGTGGGGGGGGTTAGTTTTAGCTACAGACACAAAACTTGGTGCATAAATTGTTCTTATCAAGACGGACAACTTTCTAATTCACAGTCATCAGCTACGATCAACAGGAAGTCAGCTATTTTGATTTGAATGTGGATTTTTTTTTTACATTTAGCTGTGAATTAATGCATACTGCTCAGAGGAGAGCAACACTATACACACCAAACTTTGTCTACATGATGCCAAAACATTTTAAACAACTTAAATTGCCAATGGATTTTGGATAGCTTGAACGGTTTTGTCTTGGTGATTTTTTTAAATGACAGTAAAAATGGAATTATTAATTGTCCTGCATTTTTAAATTCCAAACACTTCAAAACCTTTTTTCATACAGAAAAAAAAGTCATTCTGAGTAAATATGGATAGTTTCACGACTTTACAACACTGTATGGATAACAGAAAATTAAAAAACTGTCAGACATCTCATCTCACTCTGTCCCTCTGTTTGAGTGTGTGTGCTTCAGACTTCCATTGTCTGAGAGAAATTGCGCCCCTACAGGTGCAGTTACCGGACTTTTACTTTCACTTTTAAATTGGTTAAAATACAAATAAATACTTAGATTTAATTCACACTGACAAGCTAAACCAACATATCTGATTATTACCGGGTCAGGGCTCATTAATAATTGATGTGTGGTCAGTGATACGTGAGAAACACGAGAGATGAATCACCGCTCTGAGCACAAGCGTGTGGAATGACGAGCTCAGAAAAAACTAGTTTATTCTTGTTTTATAGCTTTTACAAATAAAATATTGCAGCGATATTACACAATTCACCAATTAAAACACACCAAGAGCTAAATTCAGATGTTTTTTAGAAATTTAGATGTTTTTGAACTGTTTGTGTGAAAATTAAATATTCGCGGCTGCCTATTTGAAATCACCGCTCCGATCAGCGCATAGTGTTACGAGCTGAAAACAAACGAATTTATTCTTGTATAAGAGCTTTTTTAAATAAAATATTGCCACCAATGCACACAATACACCGATTATAACACAACAAGAGCTAAATGCAGGTGTTTGTGACCAGTTTAAGTGTGCAAGACTATTTGAAAGCGCGACTGGCAGAATAACATTTCTCTTGAGCTGCAGGTTTCTGCCTTTCGTCGTACGAACGAACACATCACGGACAAGATTATTTCAAAATACATAATAGCTTGACGAATATAAACGAAAACAGCCACGTGAACATAAACTGTTGAGAAATAAATCTGAAGTGGATCTACTGGATTTGAATATTAAAGTGACCACATTTACCACTTGCTTCTGTCTTCAATTTTAATCTATATAAAAAATGAAATTCATTCATCTTGGCTGCTTTTTTAATGTGTGTACGTATTTATTTATTTACCTTTTTATACATTTTGTATAATTTCATAGTTTGTGTATTACAATTATAAAAACAAAAATAAATTTAGCCACTCACATAGAAATAGCTTAGGCCTTATCCTTTTTCTGACAGTTTTAGGGATTTTTAAAAATCCTAAAAAAAACCTTATTTGTGCTGCAAATAATAATTTCAAACTCATTTGATACTGACCCATGACATCCTGTAACATTATATTTATTTGAATTTACAAAATCTCATGGATGTAACAGTAAATCTGTTCAGCTCACAGATCAAGACTAAGCTGTAATGCAAGCAGAACTTTCACAAATGCTTATGAGTCATTTAAGGATTTGATAACACTGTAAAATAATGTCTAATTTGTTAACATTAGCAAATGCATTGGTAACACTTTATAATAACTGCACTCATTAGTAAATAGTCAGTTTATGCTTCATAAAGCCTTGTCCCAATATTAATAGTCAGTAGTAAGCAGTTTATAAATACAGCTATAAATAGCTTGTTCTTGGTTTATAAGCACATTTATTAAAAAGGAGAGTAAAGGGTCAGTTATCTTCCTATGAAAAATAAAAGATAAAAATAAACAAACAACAACACAGATTGATACAGAAATCAGAAATTTTATTGTGGATTTATGAAAAAATCAGCCTGTAAATGAATTCATACTCCTCCTCATACTACTCCATACTCCTTTTTCAACATGATGCCAATATACTCAGATGTTAAATTGTGAATGGGTTTAGGATAGCTTAAATGGTGTTGCCATAGAGATTTATTAAAGTAACATAAAAAATACAATAGTTATTTTACTATATCTTTAAAATGTTTCATTCTAACTCTTCATAATTTTTTATATAAGTAGAAGTCATCATTTGAAGGAAGCACAGTAAGTTTCATAGCTTTATCATTTTCAAGAGCCAGCATAAAATTAAAACTATCATAACTTATAAATCAAGCTTGCAATTCTTAGTACCAATAATGGTCACCAGAGGGAGCTATAGGATTACTTTTAAATAATTATTGTAGAAACGAGTATAATTTAAATCATTTATAGAAATCTTTCAAAAAAATAATATGAATTGTATGTATTTTACTGATAAAGTGACCCTCACTTAATTAGAATAACAAGCTGAAGTATTGTGAACTGTATATTAAGAATAATTCTTTATAGGCTTTATGGACAGATACGTTTTGAGTGACTCTTGAAGGTTCAGCACCACATCCTCTTTTACCACTGTTTAAAGAATTAATCTTACACAACAGGTGTGAATGAATTTTGGATAGCTTGAATGGTTTTGTCGTGGTGATTTTTTTGAAATAATAGTAAAAAAGGAACCAGTAAATGTCTTTTTATTTTTTTAAAGTGCAGCTTCTAAACACTTCAAAAAAAAAAAAATGTACACATAGAAGACAAGTCATTCTGAGGAAATATGCATAGTTTCATGACTATACAACACTATATGGATGATAGAAAATTAAAAAACTATCATACATCTGATGTCACTCAGTCCCACTGTCACTGTGGGTAATGTGTGTGTGTGTGTGTGTGTGTGTGTGTGTTGTCAGTTCTTCTTGACCTGCTTTTTTCTTCTTCTTTTCTGACCTCATGACCCAGTCAGCATTTTTTGTACAATGGTCAAGTCTTAACTTATCAATTTCTGTATTGCATTTGTGTTTGATATTTCTCATGGGTATTTCATAATTTTCGACCTTACAGTTTGAGTTAAAACTCTATTTTAGCGCATTTCATCTGTAAAAGAAAACATGCCTAATAATTCTGCACACATGAATATAAGGGCCCTATTTAAACGATCTGAAACGCAAGTGTCAAAGCGCGAAGCGCAAGTAACTTTGTGGGCGGGTCTCGGCGCTGTTGCTATTTTCCCGGCGGGATAAATGGCTCTTGCGCCCGGCGCAAATCTAAAATGGGTTGGTCTGAAGTAGCTTCATTATTCATAGGTGTGGTTTGGGCGTAACGTGAAATAAACCAATCAGAGCGTCATCCAACATTCCCTTTAAAAGCAGGTGCGCAAGTTCCATTATGGATTGCTATTATGGCGTATTTACCAGGCGCACGCCAGGAGCGGTTCACAGCCGAGGAGACTGATGTTCTTGTAAGAGCAGTGAAAGACAGAGAAGTTGTGTTGTATGAGGATGGGAGAAACCCACCCAAAATAGCGTCATGATTTCCGTCATCTCATGTGTTAATATTTTTTTAGTGTAACAATTTATGATTTGCAAAAATAACTGTTGCATCTGTGTAGATTACATGAGCAAAGTGTATGCGCGTTGTGCACGCTATACATTATGGTCAAGCATGCGCCCTTAAAACAGCATAATGAACAACGCGTTTGACTTTAGACTAGGTTTTTTCTGGTCAGTGGCGCAATTGTTTAATGGAACAGCAAAATAGCACCAGGGATTGTTTGCGCCGGAACAAGCCTCCTTTTTTGCGCTGAACCGCCCAGGGAGCGCAAGTTCATTCACTAGTTTAGCGACGTTCTTCTGTGGAGGGAAAAGCGCGCTTTGCGGAGGTGCAAAATAGGAATGACACATGCGTCGGTGTACAAAGTCAATTGCGCTGGGTGCAAGATAGGGCCCAAGGAGTTTTTCTCTTCCAGCTTTCCTGGACTATTGTATAGCACTCATAAATGATTAAATAAAAAATAATGGTAGTTATTAAGATTGATATGGTTTGGAATTGGTAAAATGTACTTGGAAAAAAATCACAATAAAACAATGTTTTCATGTTTAAGTTTGGAATATTAACTGACATGAATGAATGCTATATAAATATTGTTCATGTTAACATAATGTTTATAAATAAAATCTTATTGTACAGTGTTACTAAAGTTATATATATATATATATATATATATATATATATATATATATACATACATATATTTACATATATATATATATATATACATATATTTACATATACATATACATATACATATATATATATATATATATATATATATATATATATATATATATATATATATATATATATATATATTGTTCTGTGAATGTGATTTTAAAGTCTAGATGATTCGGATTAACCCTTTAACTGCCGTATCCTTTAAAACCTCACTGCCAGAGGGATATTGTGAATGCATGTGCCCTCTGGGCACAGTTTACCTGATGCCACGGGGGGGTTATGGCATTGGTGGCTTGAGCCCGCCATCGCTGCTTGCAGCTATATTTATTATTATTCTTCTTCTCCAAAATGAATCGCATTTTTGAGGGCCTAAACATGCTCGAAAAGTCATGAAACTTTGCACACACCTCAGAACTGGCGAAAATTTACGTCTGATATGGGTTTCAGAAGTGGGTGTGGCAAAATGGCTCAACAGCGCCACCTATACACGTTCAACGGTGTGCGCCTCGAGCTATGTTTCATGTACATGTATGAAAATCGGTATACACATGTAACTCTCCAATACCTACAAAAAAGTCTCTTGGAGCAAAATCCGAAACCCAACAGGAAGTCGGTTATTACTAATATTATGAGCAAATTTTGTGTCATTTTTGTCATTTCCATGCGTTGTATTTTAACGAACTCCTCCTAGAGATTCATTCAGATCAACACCAAATTTGGTATGCCTAATCTGAAGGCCTTTGCGATGTTAAATTGCGAAGCTTTTGAGTTTTCGTTAATGGGCGTGTCCGTGGCGGCCTGGCGAATTTCGATGATTCGCCATGAAACAGGAAGTTGCTATAACTCAGACATACAATGACCAATCTGCCCCAAACTTCACATGTTTGATGAGACTCCTGACCTGAACAGATTGACATGCCCATATTCAGTTATAGTCATAGCGCCACCTATTGGCAACAGGAAGTGACATATTTTACACTGCGATGAACTACTCCTAGAAATTTTATGACATCAATGTATTTTTTGTGGTCAGTCTAATCTAAAGCCCTGTGCGATGTTAAGTTGTGAAGATCTTGAGTTTTCGTTAAAAGGCGTGTCCATGGCGCCGTCACGAAGTTCGATGTCTCGCCATGGGAATAAAAGATGTTATAACTCAGGCATAAAATGTCCGATCTTCCCCAAACTTCACATGTGTGATAAGAGTCCTGGCCTGAACACATCTGAAGGCCAAAATTCCATCAGGTGTGGCAAAATGGCTCGATAGCGCCACCTATACACTTTCAACAGAGTGCGCCTCGAGCTATGTTTCACGTACATGTACAAAAATTGGTACACACATGTAACACACCAATACCTACAAAAAAGTCTCTTGGTACGAAATCCGAATCCCAACAGGAAGTCGGTTATTTAGAATTTTCTCTGCAATATTGGCGTTGTTTTTGCCATTTTCAGGGGTTGTACTTTAACGAACTCCTCCTAGAGATTTATTCAGATCAACACCAAACCTGGTCAGTGTAATCTTAAGCCCTTTGCGATGTTAAATTGCGAAGATCTTTAGATTTCGTTAAAGGGCGTGTCCATGGTGGCCTGACAAATGTCGATGTTTCGCCATGAAAAAGGAAGTTGCTGTAACTCAGACATACAATGTCCAATCTGCCCCAAACTTCACATGTTAGATAAAACTTCTGCCCTTAACAGATCTACATGCCCACATTCAGTTATAGTCATAGCGCCACCTATTGGCAACAGGAAGTGACATGTTTTACAATGCGACAAACTACTCCTATAATTTTTTTGAGATTAACATATATTTTGTGGTCAGTCTAATCTAAAGGCCTGTGCAATGTTAACTTTTGGAGATCTTGAGTTTTTGTTAAAGGGCGTTTCCATGGCGACATGACAAAATTTGATGTCTTGCCACAGCAAGAGAAGTTGTTGTAACTCAAGCATAAAATGTTCAATCTTCCCCAAACTTCACATGTTCGATAAGAGTCCTGGCCTGAACACATCTGAAGGCCAATATTCCATTATAATGATAGCGCCACCTGCTGGCAACGGTAAGATTGGCACACATATGGGATATACTTTGATATATTCCACTTATATTTAGGACATTAAATGCATATTTCTCAACGTTCACCTTTTTACTAAAGCAACACGATGGCGGTGAGCCCGGGTGCGAGGGCCCGTTCATCGCTGCTTGCAGCTTTAATTAGGGCCCGAGCACCGAAGGTGTGAGGACCCTATTGTATCTGCTTCGTTTATTATTATTATTATTATTATTATTATTATTACGGTGCCAAATGAATCGCCTTTTTGAAGGCCTAAACATACTCAAAAAGTCAGGAAAATTTGCACACACCTCCGAACTGGCGAAAATTTACGTCTGATATGGGTTTCAGAAGTGGGCGTGGCAAAATGGCTCGATAGCGCCACCTATACACGTTCAGCGGTGTGCGCCTCGAGCTACGTTCCACGCACATGTATGAAAATCGGTACACACATGTAACACACCAAGACCTACAAAAAAGACTCTTGGAGCAAAATTCTAAACCCAACAGGAAGTCAGATATTTTTTATTTTATGAGCAAATTTTTTGTCATTTTTGCCATTTCCATGCATTGTATTTTAACGAACTCCTCCTAGAGATTTATTCAGATCAACACCAAATTTGGTATGCCTAATCTAAAGGGCTTTGCGATGTTAAATTGCGAAGATCTTGAGTTTTCGTTCAAGTTCGTGTCCGTGGCGGCCTGGCGAATTTCGATGATTCGCCATGAAAAATGAAGTTGCTATAACTCAGACATACAATGTCCAATCTGCCCCAAACTTCACATGTTTGATGAGACTCTGACCCTGAACATATTGACATGCCCATATTCAGTTAAAGTCATAGCGCCTCCTATTGGCAACAGGAAGTGGCATATTTTACACTGCGACAAACTACTCCTAGAAATTTTACAACATCAATGTCTTTTTTGTGGTCAGTCTAATATAAAGGCCTGTGCGATGTTAAATTGTGAAGATCTTGAGTTTTGGTTAAAAGGCGTGTCCATGGCGCCGTGACGAAGTTCGATGTCTCGCCATGGGAATAAAAGATGTTATAACTCAGGCATAAAATGTCCGATCTTCCCCAAACTGCACATGTGTGATAAGAGTCCTGGCCTGAACACATCTGAAGGCCAAAATTCCATCAGGTGTGGCAAAATGGCTCGATAGCGCCACCTATACACTTTCAACAGAGTGCGCCTCGAGCTATGTTTCACGTACATGTACAAAAATCGGTATACACATGTAACACACCAATACCTACAAAAAAGTCTCTTGGTACGAAATCCGAATCCCAACAGGAAGTCGGATATTTAGAATTGTCTCTGCAAAATTGGCGTTGTTTTTGCCATTTTCAGGGGTTGTACTTTAACGAACTCCTCCTAGAGATTTATTCAGATCAACACCAAACCTGGTCAGTGTAATCTTAAGCCCTTTGCGATGTTAAATTGCGAAGATCTTTAGATTTCGTTAAAGGGCGTGTCCATGGCGGCCTGACAAATTTCGATGTTTCTCCATGAAAAAGGAATTTGCTGTAACTCAGACATACAATGTCCAATCTGCCCCAAACTTCACATGTTAGATAAAACTTCTGCCCTTAACAGATCTGCATGCCCACATTCAGTTATAGTCATAGCGCCACCTATTGGCAACAGGAAGTGACATGTTTTACGCTGCGACAAACTACTCCTATAATTTTTTTGAGATTAACATATATTTTGTGGTCAGTCTAATCTAAAGGCCTGTGCAATGTTAACTTTTGGAGATCTTGAGTTTTTGTTAAAGGGCGTTTCCATGGCGCCATGACAAAATTTGATGTCTTGCCACAGCAAGAGAAGTTGTTGTAACTCAAGCATAAAATGTTCAATCTTCCCCAAACTTCACATGTTTGATAAGAGTCCTGGCCTGAACACATCTGAAGGCCAATATTCCATTATAATGATAGCGCCACCTGCTGGCAACGGTAAGATTGGCACATATATGGGATATACTTCAATATATTCCACTTATATTTAGGACATTAAATGCATATTTCTCAATGTTCACCTTTTTACTAAAGCCACACGATGGCGGTGAGCCCGGGTGCGAGGGCCCGTTCATCGCTGCTTGCAGCTTTAATTAGGGCTCAAGCCCGAAGGGGCGAAGAGCCCTATTGTTCTTCTAAGGATTATTCTTCTTATTATTATTTTTTTTATTTTTTATTAAACCTTCCGGGGGTTTTTGGGGGCCTTAACATGCTCAAAAACTCTTGAAAATTGGCACACACATTGGAATCTGCGGCCATCAGGACGCCACAGAGACTGGGACCCGGGCGTGGCACAGGGGCTCTACAGCGCCCCCTGGAACACAGTCAGAAATCTTGAACCATAGCTCACACACACTTGCATGTATTTATATGAAACTCAGTACACTTGTAGATCTCATTGAGCTGAACAACTTTCGCGCTCTATGTCAAAGGCTCCGCCCAACAGGAAGTCAGCTATTCATGGCTGTTTAAAAAAAGCATGCTCTGGAATTTGAAATACTCCTCTGAGGTTTTCAACCCGTTCGCCACGAAACTCGGTGAACATGATCGCAAGACATTGAGGATGAAAAATTGCGAGGGGATTTTTGATATCTCGAACGGTTTGCCCGTGGCGAGGCGTGGAACTTATGGCGAGAAATGAGAAACAGGAAATGTCTAATAACATCCACATACATTTCCTGAATTTGATTAAACTTCATCAGATTATTCATTGTATGATGTCGATCGCATATATGTGACTATTAGGAGTCAAAGTTATAGCGCCACCAACTGGCAGCAGGAAGTGTGTCATTTTACAAATGCTTTGAATTCAGCATCTTATTTTTACTCGATTTACTTAAAACTTCATCAGAATAATGACAAAACACGGCCGATGAAAATCTGTTGTGGGGATATTGATATCTGATATAGTGTTGCCATGGCAACGTGTCAAACTTGAATGTTCTGTTATGGTGAGTTTGAGGCAGACAACAAGCTCAGATTTACATGAAACTCAAAACACATATCAGTATTAGTGATAGCTAGACAATGGCAAAAGCTTTTAAAAGGGCGTGAATGAGGCACTCTATAGCGCCACCTTTTGTCAAAAGTGGGGGGGTTAGTTTTAGCTACAGACACCAAACTTTGTACATAAATTGTTCTTATCAAGACGGACAACTTTCTAATTCACAGTCATAAGCTACGATCAACAGGAAGTCGGCTATTTTGATTTTAATGTGTATTTTTTGAGATTTTACAGTTGTGAATTAATGAATACTCCTCACAGGGGAAGTACACTATACACACCAAACTTTGTCTACATGAAGAAAAAACATCGAGGAACTTAAATTGCGAACAGATTTTGGTTAGCTTGAACGGTTTTGTCGTGGTGATTTTTTGAAATGACAGTAAAAAAGGGAAACATTAATTGTCTTGTATTTTTAAATTGCAGCTTCCAAACACTTCAAAGCATTTTTTCATACAGATATCAAATCATTCTGAGGAAATATGCATAGTTTCACGACTTTACAACACTGTATGGGTAAAAGAAAATGTGAAAACTGTCAGACTTCTCAACTGACATGATCTCACTCTGGCCACTCTGTCTGTGTGAGGAAAGGGAGGGGGAGAGGGAGGGGGAGTGTGAGGGGGTTGGTGACTGTGAATTTTTGGTGACTGACAGTGTGTGTGGACTGTAGGGAGGGGCTGTCTGGCAGAGAGAGAGAGAGAGAGAGAGAGAGAGACCTAATCATCCCTTTAATAATCAGGAAAAAAATATCTGTATTTTAAATTGTTATTGTTTTTGTTGTTGCTAATGGTGGCGTTTTTTTCCTTTCATTACAGGTTAAGAAATCTCTTAGGCCTTATCCTTTTCTGGCAGTTTTAGGGATTTAAAAACATCCTAAGAATCCTTATTTATGCTGCAAATAATAATTTAAAACTCATTTGATACTGACCTATGACAAACTGTGACGTGACATGACATTTATTAATCTCATGGATGTAACAGTAAAACTCTTAAACTGACAGATAAAGCTGCAATGCAAGCAAAACTATTTCACAAATGCTTATAGGTTATTAAAATCATTACAAAACACTAATAAATTATTTAAGGATTTGGTAACACTCTAAAATAATGTCTAATTTGTTAACATTAGTAAATGCATTGGTAACACTTTATAATAATGGCACTCATTAGCTAAGCATTAGTAAATAGTTCATGATTATAAAGCCTTTTCGCTTAATAATAGTCATTATAAAGCAGTAATACATCTATAAATAAATTGTTCTTGGTTTAAAAGCACATATATTACAAAGGAGATTAAAGTCTCAGTTGTCTCATAAAATAAATAAATAAATAAACACAACCCAGTTTGATTCAGAATTCAGAAATATTTATTTCAAGATGCAATAAAAGGAAACTGTACACTTAAATAGCTTTTGAGCGATTCTTGAAGGACTAGCATCACCACTTCTTGTACGATGGTTTGAGGAATATATCTTCCAGATAGTACCACCACTCCCTATATGCAGAGTATGCAGTATTCGCAGGGCACCAACTCCCAGAAGGGGCACCATCCCAGTTGCTCAAAAAAAAATAAAAAATAAAAAATAAAACATGCGCCATTCTCCCATCCGCGCTCGTGACAGATCACACCACATGTTTGCGGCTGAATGTTCGTAATTGATGGATGGATGGACATCTATGCCTGGGTATAGGACATCAGCAATCCGGCACAGAGAAAAGAAAACTAAAGAAAGAAAAAAAAACAGGCATAAAGCTGTCTTGACATTGGACATTCGAGAGTCTCAAATTTAGGGACGGTCTCTAAAGTTACATGTGATATTGTTATACACTTTTCTAACGTCAGTAGCATTTGAAGAGAATGACTTACAAAAACAACTGTAATTGTTCATCTAGGTGACAGCTATAATGCACAATTAATTTGAATGTTTGATATTTATTACAACAAACTGTAAGTCATATGTAAATTATGCTACTTTTTCACATGGACTCAAATGCAAATTTGAAGCTCAATAGCATTTGAGAAGAAAGACTTGCAGTCACAAAACAATTGTAATGTGTTCATATAGGTGATGGCTTTAATGCACACCTTATAAATTTTTTATAAATATAAAAATAATGTGTTACTAAAGTTATATATATTGTTCTGTGTATGTGATTTCAAAGTCTAGATTGGTCGGATTAACCCTTTAACTGCCGCATCCCTTAAAATTGTATTGTCAGAGGGTTACTGTAAATGCTTATGCCCGCTGGGCACAGTTTTCCTGATGCCACCGGGGTAGCGTTGCATTGATGGCTTGAGCCCGACATCGCTGCTTGCAGCTATATTTATTATTATTCTTCTTCTTCTTCTTCTTCTCCCGAATGAATCGCATTTTTGAGGGCTTTAACATGCTCAAAAAGTCATGAAACTTTGCACACGCTTCAAACCTGGTGAAAATTTTCGTCTGATATAGGATTCAGAAGAGGGTGTGGCAAAATGGCTCGACAGCGCCACCTATACCAAGAAAATCAACAGCCTTCCAGCCATGTTTCACGTACATGCACGAAAATTGGCACACATATGTAACACACCAATACCTACAAAAAAGACTCTTGGAGCGAAATTCTAAACCCAACAGGAAGTCGGTTATTTTTAATATTATGAGCATATTTTGTGTAATTTTGGTCATTTCCATGTGTTGTATTTTAACGAACTCCTCCTAGAGAGTTCTTCAAATCAACACCAAATTTGGTATGCCTAATCTAAAGGCCTTTGCGATGTTAAATTGCGAAGATCCTGACTTTTCGTTGAAGGGCGTGTCCGTGGCGGCCTGGCGAATTTCGATGATTCGCCATGAAAAATGAAGTTGCTATAACTCACACATACAATGACCAATCTGCCCCAAACTTCACATGTTTGATGAGACTCCGAACCTGAACAGATTGACATGCCCATATTCAGTTATAGTCATAGCGCCACCTATTGGCAACAGGAAGTGACATATTTTACGCTGCGACGAACTACTCCTAGAAATTTTATGACATCAATGTCTTTTTTGTGGTCAGTCTAATCTAAAGGCCTGTGCGATGTTCAGTTGTGAAGATCTTGAGTTTTCGTTAAAAGGCTTGTTCATGGCGCCGCGACGAAGTTCGATGTCTCGCCATGCGAATAAAAGATGTTATAACTCAGGCATAAGATGTCCGATCTTCCCCAAACTTCACATGTGTGATAAGAGTCCTGGCCTGAACAGATCTTCAGGCCAATATTCCACCGGGTGTGGCAGAATGGCTCTATAGCGCCACCTATACACTTTCAACGGAGTTCGCCTCGAGCTATGTTTCACGTACATGTACAAAAATTGGTACACACATGTAACACTCCAATACCTACAAAAAAGTCTCTTGGTACGAAATCCGGATCCCAACAGGAAGTCGGTTATTTTGAATTTTCCCTTCAAAATTGCTGTTGTTTTTGCCATTTTCAGGGGTTGTACTTTAACGAACTCCTCCTAGAGATTTATTCAGATCAACACCAAACTTGGTCAGTGTAATCTAAAGCCCTTTGCGATAATAAATTGCGAAGGACTTGAGCTTTCGTTAAAGGGCGGGTCCATGGCGGCCTGACAAATTTCGATGTTTCGCCATGATAAAGGAAGTTGCTGTAACTCAGACATACAATGTCCAATCTGCCCCAAACTTCACATGTTGGATAAGACTCTTGACCTGAACAGATCTACATGCCAATATTCAGTTATAGTCATAGCGCCACCTATTGGCAACAGGAAGTTACATATTTTACACTGCGACAAACTACTCCTAGAAATTTTATGACATCAATGTATTTTTTGTGGTCAGTCTAATCTAAAGACCTGTGTGATGTTTAGTTGTGAAGATCTTGAGTTTTTGTTAAAAGGTGTGTCCATGGCGCCGTGATGAAGTTCAATGTCTCGCCATGGGAATAAAAGATGTTATAACTCAGGCATAAAATGTCCGATCTTGCCCAAACTTCACTTGTGTGATAAGGGTCCTGGCCTGGACAGATCTGAAGGCCAATATTCCATCGAGTGTGGCAAAATGGCTCAATAGCGCCACCTATACACTTTCAACGGAGTGCGTATACACTTTAAACGGAGTGCGCCTTGAGCTATGTTTCACGTACATGTACAAAAATCGGTACACACATGTAACACACCAATATCTACGAAAAAGTCTCTTGGTACGAAGTCCGAATCCCAACAGGAAGTCAGTTATTTGGAATTTTCTCTGCAAAATTAGTGTTTTTTTGCCCATTTTCAGGGGTTGTACTTTAACGAACTCCTCCTAGATATTTATTCAGATCAACACCAAACTTGATCAGTGTAATCTAAAGCCTTTTGCGATCTTAAATTGCGAAGATCTTGAGGTTTCGTTAAAGGGCGTGTCCATGGCGGCCTGACAAATTTCATTGTTTTGCCATGAAATAGGATGTTGTTGTAACTCAGGAATAAAATGTCCAATCCTCCCCAAACCTCACATGTTCGATAAAAGTCCTGCCCTGAACACATCTGAAAGCCAATATTCCATTATAATGATAGCGCCACCTGCTGGCAACAGGAAGATTGGCACATATATGGAATAAACATTGATATATTCTACTTATATTTATGAGTTTAAACGCATATTTCTCACCGTTCACCTATTAACTAAAGCCACTCGCTGCCGGTGAGCCCGGGTGCGAGGGCCCGTTCATCGCTGCTTGCAGCTTTAATCTCCACTTGAAATCGGAACCCACTTTCCTCATGTCAAGCACTGACAGGAAGAAGCACTCTGTCATGCACAGTCATACGAAAAGTTACTCTACAAAACACCTCTAATCCAAGAGAAGAATTGGCTCCGAAATTATGAAACACTTCATAGTTGTTTGACAGAGACAAATGAGTACTGCGGCCCAGAATGCATTGCTGTGGTGAATGCATTGCTTCAAAAAGACACTAATGGTAGTGAGAGGAGGTGAACGACACATAGAGGGTTTTATTTTACTGTACGTAATGCTACAGTGATGCTTCTGTCTGCTGGCATAAACCTTCTTTAGTTTACAAAACATAATTTGCACTGTGAATTCACC
The DNA here is from genome assembly GCF_003368295.1 of Carassius auratus. Lineage (NCBI taxonomy): Eukaryota > Metazoa > Chordata > Actinopteri > Cypriniformes > Cyprinidae > Carassius > Carassius auratus. The sequence goes on from NC_039256.1 coordinate 14,796,340, forward strand.
CAACATTTTACCACATAACTGGTGCAAACTACTTTATAACACAAATTGCTCCAACAATAGAATAATTTTGGCTTTACAAATACTCATAGTTACAGTTAATGGCAATTTAATTACCCTCATGCTGTATAAACAATGTACATGCCCCTGAAAATGGTTCTGTGACAGAGATTAACCTTCCTGTCAGAATTCCCTCCAGGAACAAACCCCTATAAATCTCAACAGGAGCTGCTTCAGCATGCCTTCCACTGCCACGTCAAGTGACGATTAATCACTCATGTGCCAAATAAGAAAAATAAAAGCAGCTCTTGATGGAAGCAGGTTGACAGATGAGCATGTTCAGAAAGTGAATAAGCCTCTCAAACTGAAACACGCTTGCGAATGTGCCAAACTAAAGACCATTTGAAGTTACATGTTGACAAGATTAAACGCTTTGAAATCTTTGCATTTGAATAACAGTGCCAATATATACCTCTTGCCTTACCGGACTGAGTGTTACTGTGTTTGTGTGCACAATATTCAGACACTAATCAGGATTTGGTTTGATAAACATGTTTACCTGATGGTGTTACAGGTCATTTGTGTTTTATGTTTGCTTCAGTCTGAATTTGGGTTTTCAATATTTCAAGATTCCTTTTTATTCATTTGTTTCAATTGTTACTGGTTCTATGTTTTTCTAGTGTGTGTACCTGCTGTTTATTTAATTGATTGGTTTGTTTCAGAGTATTTAAGCTAGGGGTTGACCGATTATCGGCGCCGATATTAAGCAGTTTTATGGTTATCGGTATATGTCATTTTCAAAACCAATTCGCAGATAAAATAATTTAAAAGCATTTAAATAAAGTTTTTGTCAGAGCCCTTGTTATTCTTAATTGACAGAAATTATAATTCTTACACCAGACATATTTTATCGGTCTACCTGATCTTTAATAATCCATATTGGCATTGGTTCTGAAAAACACATATTGGTCGTCCCGAATCTAAGCCACATGTTTGCTTCTGTTCATGGTCAGTTCTTGTTGCGTGTAGCTAGTTGTTCCATTCTGTTCCTGTCTGAGTTTGTGTAAATAAAACTAAACTGCTGCATTTAGATCCTCAACTCATCTTCATTTGCAACCATTGTGTGACTGAAGAACTGACTCATACTGGATCTGGAGAGTGATGACTACCTGTGTGCGTTTCCAGACAAGCCTCAGTGCCAAAAAAAGGCACTGTGCTTGTGCAGAAACAAGCTTCAAGGAACTTTCATGGAATACATGGAGTGAATACTCCTCCACAACTGATACATCCATCACCATACTTTTAGAGTCTGCATATCCACTCAGCCCTGAAATCTCCAGTGTCTCCACTGGTTCCACCCTGTACCAAGGCTGTGTCATTGCTGAAGCTCTCGCCAAGGCTCCCTCTCCTGCATTTGCGTCCATTATCAGCCAGATCTTCAGCCCTGTCTCTGCTGTTTCTCTTCAGTTCCTTTGCTCCATTTTTTCATCTTGGATCTTCCGGTCACCAGCTCCACCCTGGAATGTGGATCCCTTGTGGATCAGGCTTATGATCCCTGGACTCCATCTCTGCCTTACAAGCCTTCAGCGCCTCCTTGGCTCCACTGGATTCCGTCAGTCCAAGGATTCCAACCCCAGTTCCGCCCTTGGTCAGTTGTCGACCTCCACCATGGTCTTTCACTCGACTAGCTATGCCTCATCCCTCCCTTCCATCACTCCAGGTTCAGCTTGGTCCTCAATTCCTCCAGCTCTACCCTGCCTGCCAAGCCACTTCCAGCTTGACCCCGCAAGCCTGCAGCTCCACCTCCTTTGGCTTCGTCTCAATTCATAGTCTCCCTATTTCGGAAGACAGTTCAACCGATTTTTTGATTTATAATGCTCTGAATGCACACACTAGATTCAACCAGATCGCAAGACCACACACTTGATGATTTTAGGAACGATTTCTCAGTGATCTCAAACGTGAAAAAAGGGGAACAAAAGAATGTAAACTGCACGTTTAAGCCAATTAAGGCTTAATCAAAATAGAAAAAAATATATCCATTTAAACAATGTAAATCTCACTAAGAATGATTAATTTTTTATTCATTTTATATTTAGTCAACCACTAAGCATGAAGAAGAACAAGCACTGTAAACCAACACTTGCTACATTCACTGAGATTAAAGAATGAAGATCTGGGAACCCCCGGATTTTCTACAAACCCGATTTCCTGTGCCGTCTCCCCCACAGGCGAAAGCGAGTGTTTGGGCTCTGGGGCAACGCAGTGCACTTCATCATTCTTATGAGCGGCTCTCAGACAGCAGCGCTGCAGCCCAGTGTACTATCAGCCTTTAATCCATCATCTTTTATGGAGAGTAATGGCTGTGCATTTACACCAGCAGAAGGGAGGATGGGTAGAGCACCGGGGCAGGCAGGATCTGGGCCTGCAAACATCACCCGACAACAGTGCTCACTTCAACATGGCTGGGATTTCAGAGCTACAGTAAGATGAGAAATCATGTTATCTTTATATTTCCAATACTTCATCAGTAACTGCACATGCTCAATTCAGTTTGGTTGCTTGAGTTGGACAGGTACACGACAGATCTTATTGTATTGTAATTTACAGTTCAAAGAAGGACAAGCTACATTTTAAATAAAAAGACAAGCTGTTAAAACAGGTATTTTTTCATGATTTCAGTATAAGCAAAAGCCTTAAAGTCTGGACTACAAAAAAATAAATAAATAACAATAATAATAACATTATTATTATTTCACCTGATACTATATGAAGTTGTCCCAATGGTTTTGATGATTTTTATTTTTTTAAGTTTAGTATTTTTCATTTGCACCTTTTTAATTTGAAATTTAAGTCATTTTGTGTGTTTTACCATTTTTAGTAGTTAGTAGTTATATATATATATATATATATATATATATATATATATATATATATATATATATAGTTTTATTGATTTTTATTTCATTTTAAGTGCGTGAAGTAAAATGTAATTTAAACTGAAATTAAAAAATATATATATACAATTTTAAATTTAAAAAATATAACTATAACATTACACACACACACACACACACACAATTGTTTCTACACGCCATTTTAGTCATGTTAGTCAGTTTGTTATTGACAACTCCTTGTGACAACTAGCCCCGACCTCCCTTATGTATATTTTATAGAACTATACAAACAAGTTTAATGAGCACCTGATGCATCTTAAATGAATCAGTCTCACGTACTATACATGTTGCTAATAATTTTCTTTGCTAACTCCACCTCAACCTCTCTCAAGACTTCAGAGTCCTTCAAAAGGTGAAACAGAACAGAGGTCTCAGATAAAAGCCCATTATGAGACACAATGATACAGCACAGGAAACTTTACAAGAAATATCCCCTCCTGAAAACACCATTAGAACATGTTTGAATAATAGATGGAAGGTAATACAAATATCTACTGTAACCATATCTGGAGCAAGAAAACATGAAAATGCATATACTGTATATAAATCACATTAATCAGATTTCCGTCTGATTTAATTCATGCACAACTCACTGCGACAGTGTTAGGATGTTGTGGGCTCAGGCCATTGCTCTCTGGTTGCTCAGGTGCTTACTGACTCCTAACCTTTGAATGCAAATGTATTTTGGTTTCCACAAAAATATAAGCAACACAACCGTTTTCACAATCGATAATAATAAGAAATCAGCATATTAGAATACATTTTTGAAGGATCATGTGACACTGAAGACTGGAGTAATGGTGCTGAAAATTCAGCTTTGTATGAATTAATAATACAAAATTAACTGTTTCATAATATTTCATTAAATAGCTGTATTTTGATCAAATAAATGCCTTTTGATCAGCCATGGTGAACAAAAGAGACTTTCATAATCATTTAAAATATCCAACCCCAAACTGTTGAATGTTAGTGTATTTATTTGATTATATTTTTTAAATATAAATAATTATACTTATATTTACTGTCAAGAAACCATAGTTAGTCTCTATATGTGTTATGCTAGTAAAAGGTCCTGAATATCTACTGAGAGAGTCAGAATGCCATCTGTTGACTTCGTCCAGTGGATATCCCTCCATCACCCTGTCACCTAATCAAAGAAATCTGGTCCCCGTCCCCCTCCTCCAGCCTCCTTATGGTGCTTTCAGCGTCTTCAAAGTTCTGCACATCGATTAGTAACTTTGACGCCTCCATGCTGGCGAGAGGCCAGAAATGATAAGCGCTCATGGGGGACGTGAGAGCTAAGTGCTAAATCAATGTTTGTACGTCTTCGATGCGGATAGCGTTACTGAAAGGGCCCAGTGGCCAAAAGTAGCAATGATGTTTCCCTGGGGACATCTTTAAGAGTCACACTTATCGGCTCATTTTTTGGGGGCAATCACCCACATGATCAATCATACCCTTTTTGGGGAGGAAATAAAGAGTTTTAATTCCCTTTTCATTCACTTAAGCCCTTTCCTTCAGCCAAAAATGAAAACTTCCTCAATGTATTCACCCTGAGGGCATTGGGACTCCATGTCTTTCATGAAATGTAAACACAAAAGTAGGTGGTGATTTAGACAGTCAAACTAAAAAAAAAAAAAAAAACCTAACAAAAACAAACAAACAATAAAAGTATCATTAAAGTAGAAAAAGTAATAATTTCATTAAAGGAATAATACACCAAAAATTTTAAATGTGCCAAAAATGTTCTAACCCTCAGACCATCCAAAATATAGTTTGTTTTACTTCATTGAAACTTAGAATGACATCACATGCTCATCAGTGGATCATATGCAGTGAATGGGTGCCGTCAGAAAGAGTTTTATCAGCTGATAAATATATAATACGCATCTAATGTGAGAAAGTTATCAACATGCTCCTGAATACTAGTTGTTTTTCTTACTTTCATTCTCCACTATTTACTTTCAATGGCTGTGGAACACCACAAGTGTGACTTTGTGCCATTTTTTTTTTTTTTTACAAAATAAAAGCATTTCCAAGCAAACTTCCTGTTTGCAATATCTTCTAACACTTAACACATACAACACGTGAAACTTTCCAAATATATGTCAACTTATTCTACTAACACTAATACTAACCTAACAGTCTGCTCTGAAAATGTTAGTATACATGTAGTAGTAAATTAATACTTATACTGTAGTTAATAGAATATCTAAAGTGGACTATCAGAATAAAGTGTGACCAACAATGCAGGTGGATGAGTAAATTATGACAACATGAGTGAATAAATGCCTTTAAGTGTATTAAACCTTGTTGTAACTCCATATAGCTACTCAGAAACCACAGCCGCAGATGATACATGCAAACTTTTAGCACTCACCGGTTTAGAAGTTCACTTAAACAAGTAAAGCATGGAGATCTCTTATTTAAAATCACATGTGTCATCTGTGCTCTGATAGCATGCTTATCTCATTCAACCTGCTAAACCATGTCATGCATCACTTTCCTTTGATTTTAATAAGTCGTTATTAATAACAGGAGACAAGCTACAGATTCAGGGTTTCTCAGACAGATGCAATGAAGCGTCCATCTTCAGAGTTGAAAGGCAGATGAACCAGAATGGGTTCTGTGATCTGTTCGATCTGATAAGATCTCTTTCTGGTATTCTGAAAGTATGAACCTCCATGTCTAAACACTAGCTATTATCTTGTGTCAGTGACTGCTAAAGTACAGCTAACAGGTCTGACTGTGAGAAGGACACTTAAAACTAAATGGAGAGGCCTGTGATGTTTCTGTGTGAGTGTTTCTTTTTTGCCTGGAGCAATGACTACAAAAAAAAAAAAAAGAAAAAAAATGAAAAAACTTATCTAAAACACACTTTGCATAATTTGTCAAAATTACAGCTTGACTGCACCTAGAAATTATATTGTCCATAATTGATATTTACCTTTTTGTTGTTGTCTTTACAAAATGTCTCATATTTCATCTCAAGCTCTTCACTGACACTCTTGTCTTCTTGGTAAACACTTACTTTTAATACAAATTTATCAGTGGCATCTTTATTGTGTGTGATGGCACCACAACTGAAGGATAGAAATAATTTGTGTAAAATTGATATAAATCATTTCCACACAATACATATTCAAAAGTTTATTTCGCTATTTGTTTTGATTAGTTTAAATGTTATCATTTTTTTTATGATGGATTTTCAAGTCTACAGATTTAATGGCTGGGAGAAAAGTAAATAAATCTATATATCAACATGAAAGTTATTTGTAAATGTAATTATACGGAAGGCATGGTAAAAAGTTTCAAAGACCGCTTTACAGTGAAACTGAACAAGTAACAGATCTATTACTTTTCAATAAAAAACAACCCATGAGACAAAAATGCCTGTGAAAGAAAAATGAATATGATTCCCTTTGTGACATATGTTGAAGACATTTCCTTAAGGTCCAATTGATCCAAACTTAAAAACAAAATAAAAAATTAAAACAAAGATTACTGTACTATGCTTTACAAGAATATACTACTACTATACTATTTCTGTTAGGGTTATGTTTAGTTTTTGTTCTGTTGTCTTTGTGCTTTCAGTTCACCTTTTTTTGTTGACCCAGTTTTACTCCTAATTCTCATTCCATTCACCTGTGTGTGATTAATTAACTCATTAGTTCTTTTCTTTGCTCCCCTTTAAATACTCTCAGTTCTCCCTTAACTTTTTTTTTTCATTCTACGTTTATGTTGGTTAGTGTGACTGCATTTTGTTGTATTTACCTCAAAGGTCTTTTCTTTGATCTCCTGCGTAACGTCTCCTTTGCACTACCACCAACAGTAACAATTTCAGCTGTTCTTCTAAATCTCTAATTTCATTAAATGCTTCTTTACAATGAATTTCTGAGTAAAAATGGTTTCTATACTATTTCCAGTGCATCATATGATGCATATGAAATATGTATTTTGTTAATTATTCTGGGGGGGATTAATTTATACATAGAAAATAATTAAAGCATTGTAATAATTATGTAATCACTTATTTAAAAAAAAGATCTTGAGAAAAAAATTCAGTCCGGTGTATCAAACGTATAGTGATATTGAACATTTTTATTTGTGTGACGGTGAGCTGTGATGTCCTCAGCTGTGTGACACCTACTTAATGTCAACATATTTTACTGTTCACAGGCTGACGTGTTGCTACATGGAGGCTCATTTTCCAAATCCTTCATTTGAAAACCAGTTTCAGATTAATCTCCTTCTTTCTCACTCTGTCCATCTCTTAAATCTCAACAATTCCATTCTCTCTGTATTTTAACTCTTTATTTCTCACTCAGAAGAACATTTTAATTGAACCTGAATAAACTTGTTGAGAAATGTTCATTTTGAGATTTCAGGTCATAATCGACAAGTAATCCATATGAATCCAGTCCACAGGACATTTTTTACTTCAAACTGTTGTCACCTCATCTGAATCAGGAGCAAAATATGCAAAGATCAAGCACCAGTTATAAGCCAAAACAATTCTAAAAACAACTATGTTGGTGGATTTTGATGTGGGAGGACAACAGAGGATGGACTATTTCACTAGAGGAGGGGCTATTATGCATTATGGATGTATAAATCAGTGCACAGTAAGCACACTATAGCCCCATACTACGAGATCTGGGAAATGTGGGCATGACAAGCCTACAGTGTCTGGTAAATGTTTATGGCACCTTAGGACACATCTATCAATGCATGACACAACAGGATCATTTCTCATGCATGTAAACATTTCTGTGGAAATGTGTGACAAAGAAGAAAAAAATATTCCTCTGAATTCCGTTTGTTTCACTGAGGTTTCCCTTTAATCTTTCTGTAAATAACAGATTGTTTGTTGCAACTGAAAATTGTCCTATTATTTTTAAACATCATTTGCATGAACAAGTCTGTGCAGTATTTCATAAAAGCATGTGCATGTTGGTTTTTATTTTTGTGTGAGAGCAAGAATAGGTGGCACACCACACACATAGTGCACGTGAGTCGAAAACAAAGTGATTTCTGTTACTACTTTGAATATTTCCTTAATGACAGCCTGAAATGATTATATGGTTATTGACAGTGTGCTGTTAAGCAGTTACAAATAACTTAATCTAAAATAACGAATTAGCATATAAATGGAACACAAACCTGAAACGAAGGTTAAAGGGATAGTTCATCAAATAATGAAAAATCAGGCACTACTTTGTAAAACATAAAATATATTTTGAGAAAAGTCTCAGTAGTGTTTTGTCCATTCATTGGAAGTCAGTGGGCTCTGATACTGTTCCAACATTCTTCAAAATATCTTTCTCTTAAAACCCCACTCATTCACACTCAAAGTGATTTCATTTCTAAAAGTCAATGGCCACTGAAAACTCTCACTGAAGATGAATAACTTCCGGTCAGTTTATCACTGTCAGTGTGAACGGAGCTTTAGTTTTGATTGCTTTAGCCCTGGAGCACAGGACCAATGTAAGAGACAGATACTCTTCAGAAGTTATGGGAGATTGAGAACTCTTCTTTTTCCCCCATGGGACGGCGTGACCTCTCTAATGTCTGAGGTTTCTAAACCGGGGTGCCTGGCAGATTGGCCACAGTTGTCAAAGAAACACGAGCAGGATTCACATGGCAGCACTCGGACAGATCAATACACTAAAGTGTGGAGCTACTGACACGTTAAACCCGACAGCAGACATAATCGAAACACACACACACACGCACACACACACACACACACACACACACACACACCACATTACAAGCAGATACCTTCAGCAGACAGCACAGCAATAAAGGGACTCTATCCTTCTGTTCTGATATCTAGAATCATGCAGCTAAACAATAAAAGGTATACTTTTACTTTCCTTTCACATTGTACTTATATATATTTTTAAACACCTATATGTTATTACATCTATAATTAATTTCTGTAATTACATTTATAATTACACTGTTGACCCATCCCTTACACCTTAACCCACCCTTAAACCTACCCATAAACCTGCCCCTAACCTTACCCGTATCCCAGCTCAATAGCATCAAAAGTGTTTTTCAATACAATAATTTGTACAAATTATTTTTTGATGCAAGTACATACATAAGGCCACCTAATATAAAGTGTGACCAAACACCCTATAGAAACAACCCTTGTGACATTAGTAACTACCTCCAGAACACCACGCCAATGTAGTTACAGGCAACTAAAACTAATAACTATTAAAAAACTTTGTACAACTTTTTTTTTTTTTGCTAATTGAAAAAGCTGAAATGTAATATAATGCAATCTAAAATAATATATAATGACAAAAAAAACAAATATAACAATATTTATTACTGAAATAAATGAATACAAACTATATACAAATATGAAAATTAATTAAAATGCAATTATTATTTAGTAAGTTATTATTTAAGAAAATAATTATTAGATAATTCTTTTATCATATAAGATGAAAAATGTAATCTAAAAATATCCTACCTTACTAATCGTTCCTGGTTGTTTTGGGAAACAACAAATCTGACACTGATCAGGTCATGGTGTTCATCAGGGGTCTGTTATGAGTCTTTTACCTTTTTAGTAGTTATATTCTTCCTCTGGGGCAAATCATTAAGAAATATGTTCTAGGGTATCACGTTTTTGCTGATGATAACCAAATTTACATCAGCTAAAAGTCTGATATAACAACCACCTCTGCACTTCTCTCTGAATATTTGCAGGATATATAACCTAATACATTATAAATGAAAACCAGTGACATATTCTTTGTGAATTGTAAAAATCCAGTTTTCTTTTATCGTGGTTCAAAATACATTCTCTGGCTGGACTCTGGCTAAAAAGTAAAAAATGAGAACATCCTGTTCTGAAAGAGAAACAGAGACAGAAGAGTTTTAGCACCACAGGTAACATTTCAAACAGCTTCAGCCATTTCCAACAAATTAATATAATCCACACAGAAGTTCCCATGATGAATGAGAATTCGCTGTGCTACCTTCACTGCTTTACTTGGTTATAGCTCCACTTACAGACATTAAACTTTTATAATATCATCAAGTCATTTCAATTGCTTTAACGAGGCCAGTAATTGGAGCAGCCCCTTGTAGCATGTCGCTTAATTTCCCTATTGCGATGTAACAATTACATATGATTTGAATATTTTTTTTTCCTCTACCAGTTAAATTATGAAGAATCAACAATGGAGTCGAATAACAGGGCGCCATCGATCCACGCGGCGTGTGTCATGTGACTCCTGTGAATTGTTAAGATGAAGACAAACCAGCGGGGCTAATAGTGTAAGCGTTTCCCATGATGCACTGCTTCTAGCAGCTCTGATTATTATGGTGGTCTAATTAGTTGGTGCCAGAGCAGCAGACTCCCAGCATGCTTTTCAGTACGGTATTGAGACATGGATCACGCTTGCTGCCACCAGCCAACGGCCCTTCTGGGGCGTTTGAACCCCATTTTTATGTCTTTAAGGCTTTATTGCGGCTATTTCGGCAAGATTTGATGCAATTGGATGCTGTTTAGACGAGTATGAAATGCTGGATCATAATGGTCTCGGATGTGCAGTTACACAACTCGATATTAAAATGACAAAGGCCAATAACTGTGAGATATTCAATGAGGTTTCTCAGCAGACCCCTAAGTAATGCAGCAATAGACTAAGTAATGCAGCGACCTTAATAGACTCAAAATGTCTTGTGCATTTCGTTTGGAGAAACTCTGTAATCGATTTTCAGACACACATTTATGAGACAGGATTTCTGTATGCCTTACTGCTCAATCTGCGCTTGAAACACTGTGAGAAAGGATGGGAAAAAAGACTCCCAAATCCTTCTTTCATATCGTATAAATTTCTCCTGTGGTATTTCCATAACTTATTTTCATTTAAATTAATTTTGTTCAAGTCAGGAGCGCCGAGGGGGGAGAAATGCAAATACCCTTGTAATTTCTCTCCCCTCTGTATATATTTACAAACAGCACAATATCAGGAAAAGACAAAACGGGAGAACAGACTTTCCTTTATAACGCAATTACAACTTTTGATGAAAACGCCTCTCCCTGCTTCTCTGTGTAATTAAATGTCTCTCGGCTGCCCCAGAGCGCCTCGCAAAACAAATCTCAAACAGCAAAAAAACAAATAATAAAAAATAAAAAAACCTGCCCTGAAAACACAATATTTTTTCCACTGCATGGCTGAAATGCCATTTAAAGAGCCTATCGCTGGATTGTATCTTGCTTTCAGGGCGATAAGTAGAGCAAAAAAACATAAAAAATCTTTGTCTTTATATCTCTTGAGATCTGTAGCAGTAGCTGTTTCTACTGCTACAGATCTGAACAGATATAAAGATGAAAATGTCACATAAACAGAGAATAAATAAAATAATATATATGTTTTACATTCTTTGAGGATTCTCTAATGAATAAAAAGTTGAGAAGAACAGCATTGATTTAAAATATTTTGTAACATTACAAATGTCTTTACTATCACTTTTCATTGTTTCAAAATGTCATAGCGATTCATTTATTCAATACTTCTATACGTACATATAATGTTACAACAGATTTCAAATAAATGCGGATGAATTCTGATTTCAAAAAGAAAAGAAAGTATCAAAATAGATTAAAACATAAAGCAGCACAATTGCTTTCAACATTGATAATAATAAGAAATGTTTCTTGAACAGAAAATCATATAAGAATGATTTCTGAAGGATCATGTGACACTGGAGACTGGAGTAATTATGCTGAAAATTCAGCTTTGCATCACAGGAATACATTGCACTTTAAAACATACTACAGTAGAAAAAAAGTTATTTTTATTTAGAATAATATGTCACAATATTTCTGTTTTTACTGTGTTTTTGATCAAATAAATGCAGCCTTGATGAGCATAAGAGACCTCTTTTCTTCAAATTATTAAAACATCTTATTAGAAGTACTTAAACTTGTCCCTGAAAACACATCTGAATATTCATCACCAGCATATTATCCTCTAGTCACTGTAATAATCCAAACAAGACGATCTAAAAACTAATTTGTATTACATTGCACAAATGCCCAAACATGTCTAAACATGAATTTATTTCATAAGTGAACTTCCACCAAAACCTGATCTGAACGGACCCCACTGCAAATGCAAAGCTCTGGTGAAACTCAATAACTCCTTATCGCTCCCATCTCTATTACAATACTGCAAAAACTTTCTAAGGGATTCACTGACTCAGACCATGTTCAAAATAACTGTTCCTTCTAACGTATCCTAACACATCCTCTTATGAGGTTTCAGCAGTTGTGATGCATTTCCTAACCCTACTCTTGATCAACATTTTCAGGGTAAAAATGCCAAATCATCTCATTATGACACTACTGAGTCAAGTCAGTGAGTCTTTTACAGACTCACACAGCGTCAAGTCAAGTGGTGAAATCCTTCACGCAAGACAACACCTTCTCAGAGAGTCACCACCGCTGACTAAAAAAATGTAAGTCATCTTCTTTGTCAAGAGATTAATGTCTGATAATTTTCTATGATTTAATTGCTGATCGTTTAGAGGTAAAGGGTTATTCTTCTCAGCTTTGTCTCAAACATCCACCAGACCTTTCACATTACATCATTTTCTATGCGAGAACCACCCACACAGACAGGAAGACACTGTTTGACTGACATGTAAAGCGCAAAGAGTTCATTTTCTTTTGACGGAGCGCTTCAGGGGCAGGTTTGTCTGAAATATTACACCACAATTACAGACCTAGATGAGCCAGTTAACTAATCAATCACATATATCAATATTTGTCAAGAAATGCCCCCAAATTAGGCTAGAAATACACTATCCTAAAGTTTTTTTCACTTATCTTTCAATTAAAATATCTAAAGTCCTCTAAAATAAATTTACTTCATACATCACTGTATAAGATGTTTTGTCTCACTGCACAGATTTTTTACTTGTTTTCAAGTGTAAACAAGTTAAAAACAAGCTAAAAATGCAAGAAAAGTAAAAACATATTCAATAAAAAAAAAAATGCAAGAAAACAAGGTTTAATATCTTATGGAGACTTTTTTTTTTTAATCATGTTTTTTAGTATGTTATCATGTATTTATTTTGTTCTATTGTTTTAGTAAAGGTTTTTATTCTATTTTTTTACAAAAAAATTAACCTAATCAATATAATCTGACTGCAATGTGAGTTTAACTGGAATGCACATGAAAAAAAAAAATAGATTTTTAAAACGGAGTTATCTTTTTTTTCTTTTTTGCAAATGAACTCTTCATATTTAATTTTTAAGAGAAATTAATTCGGCTGTAATCACCAGTAACCCAGTGCCACTGGAAGCCATGCAAGCTCATGCCGTCACACTGCTCCACCATGTTTCACAGATGATGTTGAATGCTTTGAATCATGAGCTTTTCCAATCCTTCTCCATAGTTTTTCTTCCTGTCATTCTGGTACAAGATGATCTTTCAGCCATCTAAAGAATGCGTCTGTGGTCTGTCTTTTTTAGATGTTTCTTGGTAAAGTCTAATCAGTCCTTGTTTGCACCTTGTGGTGAACCCTCTGTATTTGCTCTCATGAATCTTCTCTTGATTGTAGACTCTGACAGTAACACATCTACCCCCTGGAGAGTGTTCTTCTCTTGGCTGGATGTTGTGAAAGGGTTTTTCTTTACCAAGGATTCTCAGATTATCCACCACTGTTGTCCTCCTTGGACATCCAGGCCTTTTTCAGTTACTGAGCTCACCTGTGGGTTCTTTTTTTCTTAGAATGTACCAAAACTGTTGATTTGGCCACTCCTAATGTTCCTGCTCTCTCTCTCTCTGATGGATTAGTTTTGTTTTTTGAAGCCGAACAATTGTCTTTTCCACTTGCACGGAGCACTCCTTTGCCTGCATGATATGGTTTCACAGCAACAGCTTCCAAATGTGAAAGGCACACTTAGAATTAACTCCTGACCTTTTATCTGCTTAATTGATGTAGAATTTTCCAATTACTTATTGTCCTTAATTAAAAAAGGGGGGGGGGGGGCACTTATTAAAGATCTGTAATTCCTTAACCTTACCTCTAATTGTGATGAGAATTCCCTCAAATTAAAACTCAGATTGTACACTTTAATCCCATAGTCACTATGTAACTGTAACTTGAACAAGTACTTAAAACTAAGTAAAAGTACTTCATGTGGTACTGCATACAATTTTAAGACCTTCTTTTCAGAGAACGTATGCTTAGTATGATTCTATTTCATTTTAAAATGGCTAAAACTATAAAACAAGTTATTAAACAAGCAAAAGAAACGATAAATATACAAAAACGAGTCTTTTATATGCAGTTGTGCTTCTAAAGTAAATCGGCCTCTTTGTTATGAATTTGTAAATATTACAAAACAAGTAAAAAAGAAAAGTGGTAATTTTGCAATATTTATTTTAATAGCGAGTCTATGTACTGACAATTAAAATAAAAGTGTTTGATATGGTATTTGACTTTTTTTTTTTTTTTTTTTTTACATTTTAATGGCAAGTAATGAAATCATTCATTCAAGAACTTTAATCCAGATATATTTAGCTCTGCCTCAAAGCTTTCTAAAAACAACGACAGTACACAAGCCAGGTCACGTATGCAGTGTGTCAGTTTCCATGCTACTGTTTCCAGCCTCCCTATCTACGAATGCTACGGTCGGATAAAGCCTGTACTGCTTTCTGAAAACATCCCTGTTTTAATGGACAACAGTGAGCACAGAGCATCTCCTCTTCACCAATGTTTAGTCAGGTTACCGCAGCAGGGCCCCTGCCAGATGGTCTCTGGTCCTGTTTAAAACCATCCTCCCCTGCCCTTTAGAGGACAGATCCTCTCCGATCCATCGCCCAGGGCTGGGATGAAGCCTGAGATGATCGGAGGTCATGCTGCCTTAATTGCTGCACTCATGTGAGCTTTACTGCTGAGGAACAACAACTCAAGTCGCTGCATTATTGATGGAGGAGAAGCAATAGCACTTACAGGCCAACAGAAACACGCTCTCGTGCTGGGTGATGTCACACCGGGGTCGGCACCGCTCTGACGGGCCTCACTCTGGGTTCTAGGCTCTGTGTGTGTGTGTGTGTGTGGACCAGCTCATCCATCACAGCCACTTACGAGCCATAGGATCTGTTGGGCGTGCAGACTAAATCACGTTAGCTCCCGCTGCACATACCTGCTGACTGATTAGCTCTTCCTGCACCGTGCAGGCTAACAATGCATGCTGTAGTTGCACTTACAAATTACACAGCTATATTTAAACACACTGAAAACCATGCAAACGGTAGGCTACATGTTACCAACACACCTGCTGCGAAGTAGAAACTACACGTTATTGGCTTTGAATAGCTTGTTCTTAGGCTTCAGATTCTCAGTATGTTTTGTTCTATCAGGTGTGCTTTGGTGGAATTGATACATCGACCATTCACACAGTGCAGCTCAATACGGCTGTTGCTTCGCTTCTGCTGAATCCTGTTCTGTAGACGCAGAGTTCAGTTATTTATAACAATAACAAGTGACAAAATGGATTGTGCACCATAAAAAACAGCTACTACTAAATATTGTAGAAACATAATTTTCTGTAAAGTTGCTTTGTAACGATTTGTTTTGTAAAAAGCGCTATACAAATAAACTTGAATTGAATTGAATTGAATTGAAATTAATGGATTTCCATTTAACTCCTGAATTTAAATTGAGACAACAAACTATACGTAAAACTTAAGAAGGTGCTATCAAAATAGACTGCAAAAAAATTGAATTCTTTCTTGGTTATAACTATATATATATATATATATATATATATATATATATAGATAGATATGAAGAGTTTAGATGCAAAAAGCCTCTAATTTCTCAAATAGAAAATCTTATTCATATTTCATTAATAATAGTTTTTTATTATTTAATAATAATGTTTTACATATACTATGAAATCTTCTGGTACACATCAGTATTTGTGTTGTTTTAGCCACAAAATATTACATTTTCCAAATTAAATATTTGTATTAAACAATAAAACAATCATGATTAAATAATACTGTTTGTTTATTTATTTATTTTTCAGACTATAAAATCTTATTTGTGAGGTTTAAGCCCCACAAATAATATTTAACATAATATAAACTGCATATTTGTAATAAATAATAAAAAACATTCGTATAAAATAATAGTAATAAAAATAATGATTTAATTATATAAAAGTTAGTTATTAGAACAAATTAACTAAAATGTATTTAATATTATTATTTATGTTTATTCATTTTTATATCATAACACTGTATAAAATAGTTGTATTCTACCAATATTTATATAGATGAAAATATTTACATTTGATGGTGTAAAAAAAATTACAGTAAAACTATGATGGCTTTTTCAACAGTTATCCATTAAGCCTTAACAGAAATATTGGATTCTACATATCAGAGGACAAATATTAATTTGTGACACCTTTTAGACTAACAAAATTGTGTTTGCAACTATGTTGAATTTATATTTTTTTGTAATTTGGCTGATTCTATTCGAATTCACACTCATGAAAGGCATAGTTCTAGAATGTTCATCTGAGAATGTTTGGTCCCTATGGAATATAATGTAACTCGATGGGAACTGAAAATGTTGATATCAACATTCTTCAGAATCTATCTTCTTCTGTCTTCTACAGAAGAAAGAAATGCATATAGTTTTGGAATGACATGAGGGTGAGTGAATGACAGAATAAATAGAACTATCGACTTAGCTCTTAAATTCTGAAAAATGTTTTCCCAAATGTAACTTGCAATTTTATACTTCAACCACAGATGTCACTATAGAGCCCAGAATTACAAGTCTGATTACTGGCGATGATATCAATCACTGCAGTGTTACCAAAGCTATAATTTAGGGGATTTACCATTCCATTCAGATGTGATAAATGTCACTCCCAAAACTGTGTACATGACCTCTAAGACGCCACTCAAGTGACCTCAAATCCATTCCATGTAATATGTCACTGACAAATGTGTCTCTTTCTGCAGCGCTGGTTTTCTCTGACCGTATCCAGGTGATAAAACAGAAAAAGGTCGGTGTCAGAAGAGAAGACAAAAGATCTGACAGTTTCTGCCATAACATGAGCGGCATCTTAACTTGCCCATAAATGTGTTTGCTTTGGAGAGAATAGCTTAATGCTATTGGAGCTCTGTCACTCTGGCTGCAGCACCGTGGGATGAAGTGTTTAGCGCTTAGCCGAGGTGTTTCATTTCTGACAGCCGAGCCGCGATCAAAACCCCAGTGTGAGAGAGATGACTGACAGCTTTTAATGAACAGAGGCCAGGAAGAGTGTATGAGACACAGAGAAAGAAGGAGAAGGGATTAGAGGTGTTCATACTGAGCATGGCCCTGAGATGCACACAGCAGCCGCTCATAACACCATTACCATATTAACATGACGAACAAACAAAGACAATGACCCTGGTGTTAAAGAACTAAAAAGAGCTGCCCAGGAGAAAAAGTCATCTCTCACAGGTTGATCTTTCAGTATTTTCATTTATGTTTCATCTGCATCTCTCATTAAGTGTAGCTAAGTTAATGCAGACAGTAGCCTATGTATAATAATATTTGCAAGAACCTGACGAGTTCATACTTTAACATGCAAAGGTTTCGGGTCAGAAAACTGTAGAGAAAAGTATATGCTACTTTAACTCAGATTGTATTACTAAAGAAATTTACGTCACAAAAGATTTATTTTAAATAAACACTGTTTGTGAACTTTCTGTTCATCCAAAAATCATGAACAATTTCTATTAAAAAATAATAAATATTAAGCAGCACAACTATTTTCAGCATTGAAAATAACGAGAAATGTTTTTGAGTAGCAAATCAGCATATTAGGATGTGACACTGACTGAAGTATTGATGGTTCAAATTCAGCTTTAAATCACACAATTAAATTACACTATAAAATATATTCTAATGGAAAACTTTTTTTTTTAAATTGTAATAATACTTTACATTATTACTAAGGCCTTTAGATTTCCGCGATGCAGAAAATGTGGACAGAATTGGGTAATCCAGATTCCCGACATAAAAATGGAATTTACCCTAATACCTTTACCTCAGAACATCTGGAATTTGCCAAATTCTGGACGAATAAATAAAAAGAAGGTCAGTTTACTTGTATCAAAACATGATATAGACTTGTTTGTTAATATTTAGCTGAACAAACATAAACAATATCATAAACAAACAGAAACTTAAAGGTCTTCAGAAGACCCGTCAAAAAAGGTTGGGCTTAACTTGAAGAAACCGTGACAGAAATATATTACATATGTAATGATTAGGGGTGCTCCGATCACGATTGGCCGATCGTTATGCGCATCTCGTCAGTAAAGCCGGTTTTCTAATCAGCGGATAATTCCATCAGGTGCGTGATTTCACATAGAGCAGCTGTTACTACACAGAGCCGTTGTTAACTGAGAAGATGCGTCAAAAAACGCTGAAAATGAAGTGGATTTGCGCATCTTCTCTATTAACAACGGCTCTGTGTAGTAACAGCTGCTTTATGTGAAATCACGCACCTGATGGAATTATCCGCTGATTAGAAAACCGGCTTTACTGACGAGATGCGCATAACGATCGGCCGATCGTGATCGTAGCACCCCTAGTAATGATAGGCCTACTACTAATACAATTCTAAAACATTATTTTTAAAGGAATATTTACCAGAAAAAAAAGTATTCCATATAAGTTAATTAGCATAAAAATGTAAATAGCCTACAAAACACAGTGGGCCCTATCATACACCCAGCGCAATGCGACGCAAGGCGCAGCGCAAGTGTGTTTGCTAGTTTCAGTCTGGCGCCATTCGCATTTTTCGCGTCCAGCGCCACGTCATTTATTTAGCAAATGCATTTGCAGCTCATTTAGCTGAAAATAGACTGTGCCATAGACCAGATCAAACCTGGTCTAAAGTCTGGCACAATGTTTTTTCTTTGTTTCCGTCTTTAAAATAGCAAAAGTCGATTTGGACACGCCCTGAGTGCACCTGCACCATGCGCTTTACACTTTTGCATATGACAAAACTGTCCCTTTAAAATCGACTTTGTGTAGCACTTAAGCATGCAAATTATGTTTTGAATGTGCTCTATATATAAATGGATGAATAAATGACAAAACTGAGATTCGATGCTATTAACTTTGTAAATTCAAGAATCATTACATCCTCAAAAGCTTTGTATTAACCATAATACCTTGTAAAAGTTTATTTTTTTATGTGGCCAGGTTAAAGAAAAACTTTCAGGCAAATTAGAGTTGGGTTATTTAAGTGTCCTCTGATGCGTCATATGGTCAGAGATGGTGGGCGGCCACGTTCAGATGTCTCAATATCATCCAGAGCTGCTCTAAGTCTAATATTTAGAGCTTATTCTTTTTATTCTTTTTCCTGAGAAAAATACCTTCACTAGAGTTTAGAGGAGATCTGTTTACATTTCACAATATCAAAACTTCACTATACACTACAGTGCATGCATTTGTGGTCGGTAAGTTTTTTTATGTTTCTGTTTTGATTGGTAAATCAAAAATATTAATAAAAATTATATTTCACTAAAACTCATGAACTTACACTTATATGGAACTTTTTTGTTTCATTAAATTGTATTAATCAAAACCATCTGTAATTAATTGATATTTTATAAAAAATATATATCTTCATTTATTTTAGAAATACTGGGCCCTACTTTAATGATCTAATCGCAGGTGCACTCAGGGTGTGTCCAAATCTACTTTTGCTATTTTAACGACGGAAAAACGGTTGGCGAGCCCGACGCATGTTCTAAACGGGTTGTCCCTATTCTCTTAAGAGCGCTGATAACAACTTGGGTTGTCCTTGTCCTTTTTAGTCCGGATGACATGGCGTCCACAGTTTTCCACTTTGCCACAGTCCATTTTAAATGAGCTTTGTCCCAGAGAAAATGGCTGCGCTTCTGGATCATGTCTAGATATGGCTTCTTTTTTGACCTATAGAGTTTTAGCTGGCAATAGTGAATGGCACAGTGAATTGTGTTCACCGACAATGTTTTCTGGAAGTATTCCTGAGCCCATGTTGTGATTTTCATTACAGTAGCATGTGATGCAGTGCCGTCTAAGGGCCCGAAGATCATGGGCGTCCAGTATGGTTTTCCGGCCTTGACCCTTACACACAGAGATTGTTCCAGATTCTCTGAATATTTGGATGATATTATGCACTGAAGATGATAATAACTCTTTGCAATTTTTCTCTGAGAAACTCCTTTCTGATATTGCTCCACTATTCTTCACTAAACCATTGGGGTAATTGGTGATCCTCTGCCCAGCTTGACTTCTGAGAGACACTGCCACTCTGAGAGGCTCTTTTTATACCCAATCATGTTGCATTGACCTTATAAGTTGCAAATTGGTCCTCCAGCTGCTCCTTGTATGTGCATTTAACTTTTCCGGCCTCTTATTGCTACCTGTCCCAACTTTTTTGGAAACCAATATTTGGCATGACATTCCAAAATGTCTAACTTTCAACATCGGATGTGTTATCTATATTCTATTTTGAATAACAGTTTATTCATTTTTTACACAAAGTTTATACAGTGTCCCAACTTTTTTGAAATCGGGTTTGTATTTAATTTTTTTTTTTTTAAAGTATAATCAAATTGGATATATAACTCATTTCAATATTATTTCTTAAGTTGAGTCTTCTCTAAATTGAAAGTAGTTAAATTAATTTTAAAGGTACATTTTTCTTTTTTTTTTTTCTTTTTTTTTTTTACAGTTGAAAAACACAAAAACAATGCATAGATGATCTCTTCCTGTCTATGTGGTCGTTTTGGCCATAATAAGCTACAATATGAATTTAACCATGTGCCATGGTGAAGAATAGGTTGTCTGTAATATTAAGTGTGTGACTGTATGTGTGCATGATTGTGAGTGTGCTCCATGTTGGTAGGTGTGTGGGATGTGGATGGTACAACACAGCTGCAGGAATATCATGTTTCAGACATAATCAGAACAGATTGACTCTTGATTGCCTCAGTGTTGGACCAAACACACATTTCATCCCCCGTAACACACACACACACACACACACACACAATATGTTTCAGCAAATAATTCAAACACAAAAGGTTGTCACTCAAACACAGAGATTTTAAGTTTTTCACTAAATGCACCATTTAGTTAATTTCTTCACAGGAGTCTCACATCATCAGGACTCTAATGAGTTATAATTATCAGCATATGCATCATTTAGTCATCGCTCGGCTGGATTTAATTCTCTCATTTTTTATTTCTTGCTGTTTTATGCTCTTTCAAACCCCTGTGTCAAACAGCATTTACCATTTCAGCAAGGCATTTACTCAAAATGTTACAGAGGATTAACAAATAGGAGATGGGATTGTAATGGATCATCAGATGAGACACGTTCAGGCTCATCTTTAACACACCATCAAAAGCATGCGATGGCTCTCTTACTCAGTTTTACCAAACTGCAGAAGATTGTTTGCATGATATGCTGACACCAGAGTGGCTAAAGACCAGCACGGTGAAACAAAACCATGGTGGTGCTGCTTGGATTTCTGCAAACGCCCCCAGCTTGGGTCCTTCGGGGCCGGGCGTGAAGTTAAAACCCTGGGCCTCATCTATCAACCAAACCATCACAAAACATCGGGGTTCCTCACATCCTGATCGTTCATCCGGAGATCAAAATCTTCCAGTTTCCCAAGTAACAAATGAGGGTGCTACAAAAGAAAACTGGTTTTGAGGATCTGCGCTACACTGATCATGGCAAAGCCTCCCGGGTGATGAGATGTCTTTTAATTCATTAGGGCCTAATGGTTGTGAGTGTGTGAAACCAAATGTGTGGAAAAACAGCTTTATGGCTCGGTAGTTAATGGCTGAAGATGATCAATCCATCAACATACAGAACAACTTCCCCTTAATTCAGGTTAAAAGCCACAATCATGCATAGAATTACTGCATATGTTTGTGCGACAGATATAAATTTGACCTCAAAAGTTGTCCTTTCAATTTACTAAATTATTTTTTTGTGCAATGATAAAACAAACACAAACAAAATACCTCAGATGTGCATCGAAGAAGGGAAACGAGACAATTCTAGAGTCCACAATATCACAGAAGTTGGGCTCTTTTGATTTGGACCTGTAAACAAACACCTGGGCAAGTTTTGTTATTATTTGAATACATTTGAAGTCAGTCTTTATTTGAATACATTTGAAGTCATCTTGAGACCCCCTACTGATTTAGACAAATCTAAGCTCTGGCATGAAACTCTAGATGTCATAGTTTGATAGGTCTAACTCAATTGGACATCATGACTTCATCACGTGACACCTAGTGTTTTTAAAGGGTTAGTTCACCGTTTCAAGCATTATAAAAACTTTTCTCTCATTTTTCTGGGTGATCTAACCCTTTAACATTGTCACGTACATTACCATGCCAAACCCTCTGAAATTTGTCATGATAGAATTATAAACATGCCAATCAAAGATTAAGCATTTCTCCAATTCCACTTTAGAGAAAAGCATCAGCTTAAATTTCAGAAAATACAAGTGTGGATGATTACAGGAAACCAGCATATGTGGGTGCTGCTTCTAGAAACTGAGGTTCCCATTCTTTCCAAAAACACAACAACCCCAACCTTCTCTAATCATCCCTTTATAATATGAGAGAAAAGACGGAAGAATGAAAAATCCAAAGACTTTGTGAATGAAGTGATGTTTACATTCCTTCTCTGGCCTTTCTTAAGTGCTTTAATGATTTTAAGGTGTGTGTGTGTGTGATGAGGGTGTGTTGGCGTTACACTTACTGGAAGCAACTGTATAGAGGTACCATGGTACAGTGTTGATGCCTCTATTAGTCATTTATTACATTCCTCTGATCTCTGACACTACAAAAGACAAGCAGCTTCCTTAAGTTTCATTTGCTTACACACAAGCACACATGTACATGCATGCACACGTATACACACACAGACACACACACACACACACACACACTAACTGAACAGCACTCAGCATCCTCAGCTGTCAGCACAGGGTCTGCACCGGTTCGAGGGCTGACGAATGGAAGAAGATATGGAGAGAGGTGAAGGGGGGTGCTTTGGAATTAAAATGTCAGTAGTGGGACCGACAGGCGACGAAACAACTGGAGAGGTGAGACAGCTGACAGGGTGAGACAGCAAAAGCTCTTATACTGAGTCTGAGCGGACAGACCTGTCAACGTGACGGAGGATGAAAGAGTTAGAGAGAGGTTTGCATATAGTGTCTCTGATTTCTATATTGAATCCACTCGGTGTCTTTCATTTTATATGAACCTGAAGACGTGTGAAGTTTAAGAGCACAAAAGGCTGAGTTATAGACTTTAAGCTGCTACAAGATGACAGGTCATAAACCTGCTTTATACACATTTTATGCTAGTTTATTCCACTGTTATTTTATTACAATCTGCCGATAAATCCACCTCTGCATGCAAAAACAGAATGAGCCATGGCTGGTTGCTTATGAGGCGCAGACACTATAAGCAAAGAAAAAGAAGATGAAAAGTTACATTAAAGATAGATATTAAACCAAATGCAAATATAACTGAGTATACAGAGTATATATCTAAAATATTTTAAAAAAGTGGTTCTTATGTCTGATGCTGTACAATAATATATATTTTATGTTTAAGCAATTTAATCAGGATTTATTGGTGGTTTAGATATTTGTGGCTATAGTTTACATCTTTTAACATATACGAGCTATATGAGCTTTTAACATATACGAGCTATATGAGCTAGCGTATTTTTAAAAGATGGATACAGAAATGAACAATGTATAGCAAATACACTAACTGAGAGATACATGATATATTTTAAAATGCAATTTGTTCCCGATCCAGAAGCTGAATTTTCTGCATTTTAATATGCTGATTTGCTGCTCGAGAAATATTTCTTATTATTATCGATGCTAAAAATGGTTGTGTTGCTAAAAATGTTTGTGAACGTGTGAGAACATAAAAATTAATGCTGTTCTTTTGAACTTTATATTTTCTGTTTGAACTTTGTAAATATATATCACACGTTCCCAATTTAGCAACACAACCATTTTTAGCATCTTTAATAATAATAACTATTTCTCGAGCAGCAAATCATCATATTTAAATGATGCAGAAAATTCAGCTTCTGGATCAAGAAAAATTGCATTTTATATATATAATATATATAGTAAATACACAATTTGAGACACACACACACACACACATCTCAACCATAATAATCGTCATCACTAACAAAGCACCTTTTCTGAGGATTGTGCAGTGTCACATCAATAATTCTTCAGTATGCAATGAACCAACTCAAGAGTACTAACAGCAAACCCGTTTCCTGTTAAAAGAAGGTCATATTGGTTTTAAACAAAGCACAGCACCGCTCCCTCAATGCAGCTGTGTGAGAACTGGGCTTAGTCAAAGAATGCTGGTAGTGTCTTGCAACACCTGCACGGATCACTGACCTCTCTTTTAACAACATGAGACAGACGAATCAAGCTAATCAGCTGGCCTTATTTAAACCCTCTCATAAATCTGCTGGTTTTATATCGAAGGTACTTCCTTTATTCTGTATCTGGTTACCGAGGCATGTTCTGCTGCTCTCTCTCTCTGCCTTTGCAACTAATGCCTTTTCCTCCTGGACCGAGCGAGGCCTGCACGACTGGACAGCTTCACATCAATGTGTTGAAAACGAACACTACTTCACTTGGGCTTAATCCAGATATTTCTTCCTTGACATTTTTATGGAAGGTCCAAGCAGAAGAGTATTGAAGTTGCATTACACTGGAACAAAACAAGCCTTTAGCTGCAGTAGCCAACAATCTGGGCTCGGAGAGCAAGCGCAGATGTGAGAGATCGGATTTCAGGTGAGGCTGGAAGCCCCTGCGAAGAAACTGCATGTCTCCACAAACACGTGAGGTGAGAAAAGCTTAACGTTTCCACAAATGGGATCCGTCGGCCTGTAACAGTAGTACCTCTGATAGCTAAGCCAGTTGAAGAGCAACAATGGATTCAGAGGATTAATCCTCAGACTCTCAACACAAACATGGCTGCTAAATGTAAGCCCAGACACAGATGAAAATGCCCTTCGGCCAGCGTGAGATCATGGCGGCCTGGGCCTCAGCGCTCCAGTGTAGACGGGACAAGTGGATTGACCTCGTTTCTGTAACATGAGAAAGAGCAGCTCTCTAGAATCCACAAACTTTCATCTCGCCAGTCAAAGCCTTTCACCGCGGTCGCCTCAAAGTGTGTGTCAGCCGTCACGTATGTGCTGAGAGGATGAGCAGCACTCCAACAAATCTCGACGAACTCCGGAAAGAGAAGTACTTTGAATGTTGAATGTCTTTAACTTTGGTTAAAGAACGGTAGATAGAACGATGGGCAGAACTATAGATAATACGATAAAACAATGGAACAATTGATAGATATATATTTTTTATTTATTTATATGACTATATATATATTAAAATCCAATAAAAAAATACAAGAAATAAAGTCACAATTGTGAGTTATAAATTAAACACACACACACACACACACACACACACACACATTAGGAATCATATATATTAATATTAAGATTTGAATGGGGTCATTTTTATAAATTCAGTTATTATTTTTTATTGTGGAGAATATGTAAACATCTGTTATGTTAAATAGCTAATTCAGGACAGTATTAAATAAACTATAACATGCAATTTCCATGATCCCTCTTATATTGTTAAAGTTATTAACATTTTGCAGATTCTGTAAATTTATGAGCACAACTGTATATACATTTTCATGATAGCCTAAATGAAATACATGTCAGTAGAAAAAGTTAACAGTCCAAAAAAATTAAATAAATAAACACTAAGACACAAGATATTAGTGTCATCATAAGAACATGCATAAATACACAGGTACGCACAAATCTCACAATATGATTTTGTATTGCACATTTTCAAATCTCACAATTGCAGCTATTTCTCACAACAGTGTGACCATTTCTTACTTTACACTTTATCTCACAATGACCTTTGGACTTCTATAATTTAGTCTTACAAATAAGTTTACATAAAAAAAGAAAAAGTGCTGACATGTACTTAATTTGTTGTGTGACTTTGAATTAGTAGAATGAACTTTGACCTCACTATCCCTTATCACTCATAACCGAGGTCATACGAGGTTCAAATCATGTTAATTCTTTTCATCGGCTTCATCAACGACATTACTGTGTGGATTTGCATCAATGAACAACGTCTTAAAAACTGAAAAGAAAAACGGCAATGACAGACATACGGTAAAAGTAAAACGGTTGTGATTCCCCTTCATGAGCGTGTTTGGCATTCGTCAGATTCCATCGGATCGGTTCTTTCTGAGGCCGATCAGACCTGTTGATGTGCCGAGATATTCTGGCAGCTTCAGGTCCATTTAATGAGTATTTGTGTGGTGAGGTGAAGCGCGGAGCAAAAGAGCTCAGGCTCACCCTTTAACCGCTGTCAATCAACTGCTGTGATATCACTCATCACTCATCAAAGTTTGCAACAGCAGTACAGTTCTACAGGGTTCATCTGCAGTGAGAAACTTCTATTGACGAGTAACCTGACTGATCGCTCACACGTGTGCAAACACATAGAGGCTTGTACACACATTCACAAACGTGCAAACACAAACATACAATCTCACGCACCTAAAATACATACATAAAAAAAAAAATTCAGTTACAGGCAAACAAGCACATACTTGCACACGCCAAGAGGAGTTGTACAGCCTGATGTCATCGGAGAGCCTTTTGTTTTTAACAAAAAAAGGCTTTGGCGCTGGTGCTTTCAACAACCTAGAAAACTCTATGCTGTACATCATTTTTTTTAAGAAATAAAGAAGGGTCCTAAGGCACACAACTCACATTTGGTGTGTGAGATGGTTACATTCACCCCTGACATGCAAACAGTTTATTCTTAAATCTAGCATGCAAATAAATTTTCACTTTCTGTAATATATATATATTTTATATACTCAAACAAAACTATTTAAAAAGATTCAAACATTCACTGATGCTCCAGAAGGAAACAAGATGCATTAAGGATGCATCTTAAGGCATTAAGGGTGGAAACTTTTGAACACGATGAAGATGGCCAAATTTGTCTTATTTTGTTGAAATATAATTTTTTTCCATTTAGTTCTGCCCTCCGTAAGCAACAGAAGATACTTGTATGTTTCCCGGTACACAAATTAAGTACAATATACCTTGATCTTCAAATTCCAAAAGTTTCCACCCCCTGCTCTTAATGCATCTTGTTTCCTTCTGGAGCATCAGTGAATGTTTGAATCTTTTTAAATAGTTGTGATTGAGTCCCTCAAATGTCCTCAGTCCGAAAAGATGTATCTCAAAATCATAAAGTCACTGCTGGAAAGGGTTCAAATATGTAAAGATGCTGGAAAACTGAAGAATCTGCAGGACCTTAAAGATTTTTCTGAAGAATGCTGCTCAGTTTAACTGTTCAGAACAAACAAGGGACTCATGCACAACCATCGCAAAACAGAAAGACAGTCGAGGATCATCAGGTAACAGAACACAGTATTAAGAACCAAGGGTTCCCAAACTTTTGAGTGGGGTTACTTTAATAATTTCAGCTATTTTTTTGTCTTGTGGACTAAATGTTAATATATTTTATGTACAATATCTTACTCAGGACAGAACTAAATAAAAAATAACATGCATTTAGTATGATCTCTCTTATTTTTTGAAAATTACTCATATTTTCACAGATTCTGCAAGGGGTGCCCAATATATATATATATATATATAGTGTGTGTGTGTGTGACCAGGGACCACAGAATCAGTCATAAGGGTTACTTTTTTAGTGATGTATACTGAATAAATATAAGCTTTCCATTGATGCATGGTTTGTTAGGATATGACAATATTTGGCCGAGATACAACTATTAAAAAATCTGAAATCTGAGGGTGCAAAAAACAAACAAATAAATAAAATAACATATCAAATAAAATACTGAGAAAATTGCATTTAAAGTTGTCCAAATTAAGTTTTTAGAAATGCATACTACTAATCAAAAATTAAGTTTTTATATATTTACGGTAGGAAATTTACAAAATATCTTCATGGAACATGATCTTTACTTAACATCCTAACGATTTTTGGCATAAAAGACAAATTTATCATTTTGACTGATACAATATATTGCTACAAATATACCCGTCCTACTTATGTACTTATGTTTTGTTGTCCAAGGTCACATATAGTGGGAACGATCTCGTCTCTGACTACACCACTTCATTCATTCTTTTCCCTCTTCTGAGCTGCAATCATTTCCTCGTTAGGCGTTAATGCGTTCTTTCCCCCGTCCCACTGCAGGGCTCAAGCTGAGTTTATTTTAACCCTCTTAATTAGACAGAGGAGAAAATATTCCTTGCCAGACACTCCTACAGGGCAGCAAAGCAAGCCTAAACACAAATGCTGTTCATTAGATTTGTCCTTTTGCTTCCATCACGACTAATTCTGCCACTGAAAGGGTGACCGGATCGATCTGGCGGTGTTTGTGAAGACATAATGAAGTCCTCAGACGCTGTGTTCTTATAGAGTTAAGCAGGGCAGAGGCCACTAGCAGACTAGCTGTTACTCTCAGATTTATTAGACCCAGCCTGGAGGTCCTACCGTGAACCGTAATAAATGATATCAAAGCGGCTGTATTTCTAGATAACTACATTATCAGCTAAAATCTCTCCTCGGGATCTCCAGGAGAATATATATTATTGATCTTTGCACCTTTTTAATCAAACATGAAATGGACTGATCAAGAACTTTGCCAACACACCTTCAGGCCCGTGCTAAAACGGGTTGCAAATAAACCGCAATGATGGTCTGCATGAAAAACATCTCCTCAAATGACCCTTCTTTTATCGGACGAAAAGTCAAGCAGAGTTTTTAATAAAAAGGTTGGGACAGACACGTCAACGGTCCTTTTAATTACAATGTTTCATTGTTTAGGATTAGAATTGACGATACTAATTGTTAAAGTTCTGCAAGCAGTATCTTTGTCCAGTCTCGCTTGATACAAGACTTCAGATGCTCAGCAGTCTGTGCTAGTTGTTGTCTATAGTTCTTCTTTTCTTGATGAGCCATACACTTTCAATAAGAGACAGATCTGTGGACACATTCACTCTGTCTTCAAAACCACTCTGTTGTAGCACATGCAGAATGAGAGCTGGCATTGTCTTGATCTAATAACCATGGACTTCCCATGAAAGACATCATCTTGATGGCCAGTATATATGTCTCTGTACAATCCCAATATATGCCTGCATGTCAATAGTACCAGCGCATTATGCCAGTCACCAATGCCGTTTGCTTTGCTGCACCCCCGTACCATGACAGACGTTTGCTTCTGCTTTTGTCACTAATGAAATTCTTGATGATCCCTTTGGTCTTTGGGATTGAGAACTCGACATCCATTTTTCATGGAAACAAGTTGAAATGTGGACTTATCTAGTCTTTTTGACTATTTAAGATGAGCTCTGGTCCAGGGAACCCGGCAGCATCGCTGCATAGAATTGATGTATAGCTTTCTCTTATAGAGTAACAGATATTCAAGTTGCATTTCTTGATGCAGCAGCAGACTGTGATAAATGACAGTGGTTTTCTGAAGTACTCCAGAGCCCACGTGGCTATATTTAACACCACAGCATGATGGTTTCTGTTGCCATGCCATCTTAGGGATTAAAGGTTAAACACATTCAACTGAGGTTTCCTGCCTTGCCCTTATACTGTGATTTCTCTGGATTCCCTGAATCTTTTCATAATATTATGTATGGTACTTGGTGAAAAACCTAAATTCTTTGCATTTTTGCAGCATTCCAAAATTAGATTTTTAATTTGTTTGACACTTCTCTTGTGAAATTTGGCACAAAGTGATGAGCCATGATCCAGCTTTGTTTGCAAAGACTGACTGAGATGCTCCATTTATACCCAAACATGACACTGACACCTATTAGCAATTCACCTGCTTACGGTGAACTGTTTCAAAACAGTTTAACACTGATATTATATAACATTTACATTTTTATTTTGTCTCCGTCCCAACTTTTTTGGAATGTGTTGCAGCCGTCAAAAACAAAATGTGTTTATATTTACAAAATCCATTTACACTGGTAAGTGAAAACTTTGAAATCTTTTCTTTGTACTTTTGGCAATTAAATAAAATGTAAAGAGAATTAACAAATCAAGAGATTCTTGATTTTATTGCATTTTACAAAATATCCCAACTCAAACATTTGGACACATCTGCTCATAGGTTACTTCATTATTACTTCTGATATTAAAGTCATTAAAACCAAACTTTCAGAAATAAAAATTACAAAAGTTTTTCAAAAGACACCTTTTTTATTAGTACCTCAAAGGTAAATATTAGCACCTAAAATTTACCTTTTTTTTCTGAGTTTATAACACAAACAGATTTTTTTTTTGAAGAGGAGAAGAAGTTGTTTATTCACATACACATACATATATTCATATGCACTTAAGATAATCATGCATGTGAACTGGTCCCCAAAGAAGCTATATAAAGCTTATACTAGGGGGCCATGACAAGCCAGGGAAAAAGAAATATGAGAATGAAAAAAAAAAAAAACCCTCTAACATTTGAGCTTCTTCACATCACATCTCAGAACATCATGCAGTGCATTTAGGCAAGCTTTTAAATTGTTATGTAGTAGTATGAAGGACACTTGCTGAATTTATCTTCTCTATCCATTCAAACCCATCCATTTAAAATGAAAATAAATAATATGACCTTCGTAAAGAAAATCTTACTTGTGGAGAGATTATCTTTTACTCTTCACTCGTTTTAAGGTTTTAAAGACCATGCAACTAAAATCCCAAACTAAAATCTATATAATAGATTGCATTTTTACATACATAGATAATATCAGATTATCTATATATGTTTGTGCATGTACAGTATGTATGTATATATACATATATACATACATATATATATATATACATACACACACACATATATATATATATATATATATATATATATATATATATATATATATATATATATATATATATATATATATATATATATATATGAATTGAATTACATCACAGAGAAACAATGGTGTGAAAAGTTTTAACTAAAAGAAATGGCATGTAGCACTGTTTAACGCAACTTAAAAAAGTAGAAAGACTGAAACAGTATTTCCTTGTACTTACTGTAAAAGTAAAAAAAAAAATATTACAGTGTAGTTCGTTTTCTGTCAAATAACTGTATGCGTTATCCCAGATCATCACATCAAATAACAGCATTTTTTAACTATTTCAGAGCTAAATGAATGATATGTAAAATGAATTTGTTGCATTAATATCATTCAACAACACTGCAGCGCATTTCATCACAGTATAACTAATACCCGTTACATGCTTAAAATGCAGGTAGGGCATGTGGAACATTCTTTCACATGCATTTATTTACTTTAAATCCATTAAAACGGAGGCAAAATGCTTGTGCTTGCAAGTTGTAAACTCTTCCAGTGCCTCTCTCTCTCTCGTGATGCATGAGGGCTTATTTGCAACAGCTCATTATGATTAATAACGTGCGCTGTGGATGCTCCATTGTCGTGAGAGGAAATTTGAAAATGCAATTACTTGTTTGAGATGGCTGGGAAAACAGGACTCGCCAAAGACGGACTGTAGCTATTGGAAACAGCAAAACAAAATGGTACAAAATTAAACCACATAGGACCCTCAGACAACAGGGACAGATTATTGAAGTCAAGTCTAGACTTTACAAATAACCATTACAGTGGGAGTCTACAATAATGTAGGGTAACACTTTACGTGCTGAACATAAAAATTTTGCATTAATTAATGATTATAGTATTAAAAATAACAATATGCAATAAAAGCAACCCCAAACAACTAACTATATAGTGTGACCTAATTACGTTCATGAGAATGATACAGGATTCTGCTTAAATGACCCATGATAAGTTATCAAAGCATGGCCCTGTAAAATTTAATATTTAATTTATACCATTCAGAATGTAGATGAGTTTGTTTCTTCATTGGAACAGATTTGGAGAAATTTTGCAATTCACTTGCTCAACAATGGACCCTCTGTAGTGAATGGGTGCCGTCAGAATGAGAGTCCAAACAGCTGATAACCCCCCCCCCCCCACCACAATAGTCCATAAGTATTCCACATGACTCCAGCCCCTCGATTAATCTATTTAAAGCAAAAAGCTTTACAAGAAACAAAACCATCATTAAGGTGTTTTTATGTGCAGACCATTGCTTCCAATAGTCAAATAGCAAATAGTCCTCCTTCGACAATATTGCTGTCTCAGGAGAGAAATATGTACAGCTCAGGCAGTATTTAAAAATCTAAACAGTCCAAAACAGTTCTAAACAATCATGTTTTTAATGTGAGAGGACAAAAACTTTTCACTGGAGGAAAAACTGTAATAAATTATGGACTGGTGACTTAAAATCTCTTAAGCATGGTTTTATTACAAACATGCACCTTTTTACTTCCCAATACATTCATTGATGGACTAATTGATGTGGTGTGGATTACTTGTGACATTTTTATCAGCTGTACTCTAATTCTGACAGCACCCATTTACTGCAGAGGATCTATTGGTGAGCAAATGATGACGAAACCAATAAAACCCATCAACATTTGAAATGACCAGAAGGTAAATACATTTTCAGCTCATTTGTATTATTGTTATTATTATTATTAAGTGTTAATTGTTAAGGTATTGTATATTCGACATGGACACTGTAAAGTCTTAGCCAAACACCAGTCATATTGGGAAGTACCTTCACCTTGATAAAATTCATGTTCATTACCTTCCTTATTCTGATCAAGATGAAGTGCAAATGATGATGTATTATTCTTCACCCCTATTTTACCCTGAGATATATGCCGTCTTCCCAATATTGCATGCAAATGCCTTGTAATTAAAGTCATTCAGTGCTGTCATAGGATGGGCTATAAGGCGAGTTTGATGGACACCTTATTGAGTTAATGCTGCTAGGACTCATTCCAAAAGCTATAAATTGCAAGGCCATCAATCTCAGCTACTGTTTTTCTTCACTCAAAGGGAGTCATCAATTAGGAGGCTGGTGCTCCCTGTGTTTTGGCCCAGACCCTGGGTCCCCCCCATCTAATACAACAGGCCTGTCTGTGCTGAGACTGTGCAGGGATGGAGAAAGAGAGAGAGAGTGAGAGTGCAAGATGAGGGGGGCTGTATGATAGACAGCACTAAGCCTGAGGGTACATCATTATTACCAAAACCCCTCTCTCCCTCTCTCTTCACCCCTGCTCCACCATGTATTTATCTGTATTTTCTCTCTGTTTCTCTCTTGTAATTATATATATATATATATATATATATATATATATATATATATATATATATATATACACACACACACACACACTATTAACAATTTAAAAAATATTAAAATTAGAAAAACAATAAGTATACAGGTTTGATTAATTGTTTTAAAAAAAAGTAAATCATGGATAATAAGAACAGTTATTTTATTGTTATTATATATTTTTATATTTTTTATGTCTGAAATGGAGTCAATAAATACATTTTGTGCGTGTATCTTTTTCTCATATATACAAGAAACTTCGTCTATCAAGATAATTAATGCAAATATAATAAATACAAGTTATGAATAATTATTATTGTTAATAATAATAATAAATTATTATTATTTTACTATTTTTTTTTGTAATTTATACACTTTTTAAATTTCTGACAATACACAAGTGTGGTTTTTTTTTTATGATCGAAAAACACAATGGCTCAACAATTTTTGTAGTTGAGGTACAATATTTCGTCTCATGGAGTTTTAAATTGGAAATCATATGTCATTTGAATAGTAACAGAAACAACAGAGACACAGAATGCTTAGAGAGTGAACAAACTGTTATTGTTACATACATTTGAACATTTCCCGTCTGTTTTGATGAAGCTGGCCCATGCCACTCCTCCCCCGGGTGACCACCCCCGCAGGTGGCTGGCAGAAGGTCCCTCTCCGCGCGGAGCCCGCGGGCATCAGCGCTGAGTCCGTGCCGGGGGCGGCTGGTGGACCAAATTAAATTACTGCTCGCGGTTTGTAAACAACACAAAGCCAATGATACGCTTAATTACGCTTTTGACACTTCAACGAGACGCGTGTAGAAACGCGATCGGAACGAAAGACACACAAGATGGAACACAAGACACACAATAATGGCTGAAGCAGATGCTTTTAAATTAAACATGTTTCATTATTTTGCATCTCTTCAGGAAAAAGATCTATCTATCTATCTATCTATCTATCTATCTATCTATCTATCTATCTATCTATCTATCTATCTATCTATCTATCTATCTATCTATCTATCTATCTATCTGATTAGCATTAGGTTCTGTTTACCGTGCTTTTAGAGAACCATATCAAAAGATATCTGATTAATTTCGTTATCAATCAATTAAATCGCTTTTAAACTTGGTTTCGTGTGCAATGCATTTTTCTACAAAGACAAAACTTAATCCAATTAAAATGAAACAACAATCACTCTTATATAGGAATTGTGTCCTGTATTTCCTAACATTTCAACATTTTTATACTGAAAACGTTAAATATGCTGGAAACAGAATTAATGTCTGTGCAAATAGATCATTCCATAAGATTACATTTGACAATTTAATAAAAACAAATAAAAATACAAACACACAAATAATTACATAAATACATATATTTTAGTGAGGCATGTTTTCATTTGTTTACACGACCTCTACAAGATGAACACATTTACTGCCAGAAATGTCCTGAACTGTTTTAAGGAAATGTAGAATGAATAATTATAATAAAAATAATAAAATAAATAATAATAATAATAAAAAGTTCATTCGTTTTACGCATTAAATTTTTTTAAACTTTTATTTATTTATTTATTTATTTAAAACACGTGCATCTCTCCTAAATAGTTGATTTATCGAACAAAACTAAAAAACTTGATTTCAGTAGATAAAATAAAAATTCTGCTATGTAAAGTTAATCAAAATACAAAAACAACAACAACAACAACACAATAAAAAAAAGAGAGAAAAAACAGTAGCAATATATAAATATATTTGATCAAGTAGGTTATATTTTCTTTTGTTTATCCCATTCACTCATTCGGCAATAATAATAGGCTAATAATAATAATAATAATAATAATAATAATAATAATAATAATAATAATAATAATAAACAGAACGTGAAAAATAAAATGCTGGCTACACTGGATACATCCAAACCGAAACAAAATTGTTCTTCCTATCTCTTTTTTTCCCCAACGCCCTCTGCGCGCAAAATTCATATCGACA
The DNA here is from genome assembly GCF_003368295.1 of Carassius auratus. NCBI lineage: Eukaryota > Metazoa > Chordata > Actinopteri > Cypriniformes > Cyprinidae > Carassius > Carassius auratus. The sequence goes on from NC_039256.1 coordinate 14,831,746, forward strand.
AAGCGAATAAAACAATTCATTATTCCAACACTTTATCTGTTTCAGGTCACACAAGACCTTGCGATGTTATCCTGCTCTCATGCCCTCACACCTCTCGTTTAGTCCACATTACCAGATGACGTATCGGAGATCCCGGGGCGCTCCTAGCGCGTTTCCCTTTTGGCGGTCCGTCCAGTTGAAGCCGTCTGATCGGGCAAGGAGGCGCCAGGTTCTCCCGGGGGAGGGAGAAAGTCAAGGACTGCAGCTCGAGATGCAGAATAACGTAATTCAATCTGCTCTGAATTCAACCTAATTACAGCAGAAAGCACAACAGTCATGGGAGGGATGGAGAATGAGAATAGCGCAATGGATGCGAATCCCCACTTTGACAGGCTCATCGACGCGCGCATACACATAAGCAAACACACACGCGCGCACACACACATGCATTTGAGGGGCACAAGGCCAAGATGCACACGAGGAAATGCTGAAGGTAAAAAGGAAAAAGGATGTACTGACACTAAGAGGCGCTGGGATCAGCCAGAACTGTTCCGCCATTTCTCTGTTGAAAGACACCATCAGCTCAACACCTGAAGTCTCCATTTATACAACGTGTAACATAATTACATATTAAATAAATAACAATAATAATACATTTACCATTTCTAAATTATAATAATAGCCTAAATAATATAATTCTACACATTAAAAAAAATACAATCATATATAAATTATATTATTTATTAATAATAAATAATATAGGCTAATAGTATAGTAGTTTCAATTTTATAGGACTAATAATGCAAATAGTATTATTTTATAATTATATTATAATATATTTGTAGCCTAATAGTTTTACAATTTTAATAATAATAATTTTATAATAATAAACATAAAATACATATCCTTTATTAATAATAGTGATAAAAATAATAAACATAACAATAATAGCATTATATTTATAATTACACATATAATGTATAATATGTATATATACAAATGATTTATAAAATACGAATAATGGACTAATAATACTAATACTTATATAATAACAACAACGACAACAACGCTTTTTTTCTACATTTGATTAAATTATACATAGCCTATATCAATTCATTATATTAATAACATATACTAGTAAGTGTGGCTTGTTTCGCAATAGATTGCACAGTGTTAAAAAAAACGGCAAAAAACAAACAGTAGCAGTAAAGTGTAAAAGATCGTCTTGCTTTTAAAGTGAAAAAGCACATGCATTACACAGTCAATCCTCATAATCTATAGATGGATGCAGCTGTGATGGGTGGGATTTTCCTTTCAAACCCACGTGCCGCTTCATATTGAGCACGGCCGGCAGGTGTTCAGACATTGAAATGGCTGTTTGTCACGATGTTGTTTTTTATTTTTTTATTATTTCTCTCTCTCTATATATATATGTATATAGCCTATATATACACATACACACGCACACACACACACACGACATTAATTTGCATAGACTAACAGTCCGTGTAAATAACTGTCAAAAAAGAGGCTGTGAGTAGTTACTTTGCTACTGACTCATCTCATTCTTTATGTAGCGTTGTAATCGCCATTTGTCATGAGCTGTGCTGCTTGGTATCGCCTTCCTATCCCCGTGGCACCATATTGAGCAAACACTATCGAACTGTGACAAATTCTTTTTGTCTTCGCTTTGTCTTTATACTTTATTATCAGCACCGCCTGGAGATTCCGATTTATCAATGACCCAATATACACTCAACAGCCTTGCCAAGACATCGCCCGCGGGCAACCAGCTAAAAGCGCTTATATTAGGCTTTCAACCCGGAGACAGGAAGGCCGTTTTAGAAAGATTTAGGCACTAACTAAATTAGGTTTAAAAAACCAAGTGGTTTGTTTTGGATACAGAGGCTTTCAAACATCATTTTAGTAGGCTATCTATAAAGTCAGGTATATATTTATAGTAGGCTATAGGTTTCAGTATAGCTCAAACATAATTAGTTATTTCAAAATCACAAAACACAGAACTTGGTGACTCTTAGGTGTTTTATTGGCTTTCATAATATCCCAGCATGCATTTCAGATTTTCTCATCTGAAAATAGCGTTTTAAACCATGATTCTACATTGCAATGTTTTAGCAGGACATTAATTGGATGGATTTTAGAATAAACACTCCATTGCACCTAATGAAATGAAACAAGAGTTGGGTAGGCGCGGTTTGTCAGGTTTAATAATTTGAGCGCTTCTTAGTGTTAAAAATAATTACAACTTAAACCAATTAGTAACCATTAGATAATATTTTGCCTCCGCGCGAAAATGTAATTGTATTTAACATTCAGTGCTGACGAAAACAACTCGAGAACGCGGGGTACCGTTTGCTTCTGGAATTTAATTCAACCCAATAACAGCAAGAGAGAAACGCAATTAAAATATTTTCAGCACAGTTCATTTAGTCCGATAATAAAGCAATCTTTGGGAAAATAGCCCAACTACTGGAGGAATAAGAATGTGCAAGAAATTAGATCTACAACTGCATATGTGCATATATAACACAAAATGGCATTAGGGCGAAATCATGAAATGAAAACCAGGGAATAATAGTTAATCCGGACTGTTAATTATGATTGGGTTCGATCTTAATTTCTTAACTGCCTCGTGATGAAGACAGACTCGGTGGTGTCTGATCATTATGACCTCGGATGGGCTTTAAGACCGTGATGCTCTATAGCCCATCATCACTCTGCCCGAGCAACGAAACCTAATCATCATTTCTGAAAAACGTCTTCAATCAAGGATTAGACATACAATGGAAGCCTATAAGATCATCTTTTTTTTCATGTCTGAGAAAACATCACGTTTTGATAGGCCTGTAGCCTAACGATGAGACGACCTCGTGCTGTTTAAAAGCCACGACTCCAGCTTGCTTTATTCGACATCATTGAGAACCAACAACATGTTTTCCTGCTATTGAGACACACACACGAGCGCTTATTATTGATACAGCTTCGTATTCAGAAAATTGATTTTTATGCTTCCCTCTAGCCACTTTGTGCTACGGAGAAATATTTTTATTCGTGCGAAAGCTGAAATAAGTACGTAATAAAACGATGATATATTAAATTCGTTTTCCTTGCTTTCAGGTTTTATTATGCGCCATTTTTCATTTTTATTGAATTGAAAGAGGAGAGTCTTCCATTGTAGCTTCGGGCAAAAAAAGGTTAAATTATTTGCGCCAATCACACTGGCTTCTGCATCACTGAAGGCAACTGATGCTTCTCTGGCTTCACCCTTTATTTTACGCAGCCAAAGGCTATGCACTTCAATGAAATTCAGTTTCATTTGATTAAGCAAACGCATTGCCATGTGTAAAGCTGCATGTTTCTGTACCCTTGTCAAAACATGAAGAGCTTTTTTTCTGAATTGATCGAAACAGTTTGGCCTTTATTCCTTGGGATAATTAACAGTATCAAACCTGTGGTTTATAAGCTATTTTGATCTTTCACAGCATTAAAGCAATGAAGACAGCTTTTAACTATTACTATAACCCAGTGTCAGTACTAGCATTCCATCTTAAATTCAGAGTATTTTAATTCGACAATTCACTTTATTACAAGGGTCAATGTAAGGTGAACTGGCAGGTGAACTGTCCCCATAAAAAGTTTGATGCATTAAAAAAAAATTATAATAATAATTAAATAATAATAATAATATTATAATGGAGTACAAAAGGTGTAAGCATTGAAGTAAAAACAATAAAATAACTTGCATCTTTAAAACCTTAAACTCTATAATACAAAAAAAAATCTTTGGAAAATAATACCAAAATGTAAATACTAAATAGACATCATGATTATGAATACGTTTTCTTAGTCAATATGAGTTTCATAAAAAGGTAAAAGATAAAACTGACCTTGGCTCACAGTTGTTTTTCCTGTCACATGACAACAAACAGCTTCCTGCAAGTTGGTTACACCACACTGACTTATAATAATAATAATAATAATAATAATAATAATAATAATAATAATAATAATAATAATACATATTATTTTATTACAAACGACTTACATCATTCTATTTACTTTTTTTTATAATTCCACTACATTGCTCTGTTCTAGGAATATGAAACATTTTATTTTTCAACGTTAACGACAACACACCAGCCCTGGTGAAAAACAGAAGCGGCCTCTTTAAGAGAGGGGTGCAGGCGCGAGGCATTGTCTATACAGAAGTGCGCAAGAGCCAATGGAGAGGCGCGTGACAGAGTTTGGGCAGAAGGGGTTTGTCTCACCTGCTCGAAATCACTTCAAGAGGAGCGTGAACAGGACATTTTCAGCTCACGACAATTAATATGCACGTATCGGACAGTTAACACTTCACTTTAGATAACAGTGATGAGCTCAAGTCTGGGCCGTGCGCCTTTCTGAGGGACGGCACCACTCCGGAGACGCGTCCGGTTTGTTTGCTACAACTTGGCAACTCATCGCGTCGGGATTAAACCGTGAGCGCTGAGACCTTTCTACTGTCGAGTTGCTTTTTAGCCATCATTATGGAACTGAAAAAGAACCAGACGCAATGCAAAAAAGTGCAGGATAATGTTGAATTAATTGCGGAGGAATCCATGTAAATTTGTGTTCTTCCCTGTTTTTTACCTATGATGGCATCGTTATAAAATTGCATGGGCTCTGAGCACTTCAATGAAGAATATTTGTTTGTTAAAAATAGATTCTGTACATTTGGGAATAAATCGTGTTGCATTGAAGTTTTAGGAATTAAACATCACAACCTTCCAAGCTGTGCGCAACAGAAAGAATGGAGCACACGGGGATCGAAGAGGTGAACCAGACGCACCAGCAGCACGAACCCATCAGCTTTGGAATAGATCAGATTCTCAATGGCTCGGACCAACCGAGTAGCTGCATGCTGCCGAGCAGAACCGGCGACCCGGACTACGCGCTCGCGCCGAACGTCTATGGCAACGGCTACAACAGCATGTACAATCCGGCCTGTTCGATGGCGGCGGGACTGGCAGGTTCCTACAACGTAAACATGAACATGAATGTGAGCATGAATATGAACGTTAACGTGAACTCAGGGAACGCAGGTGGTGTCATCCGCGTCCCGGCCCACAGACCCATGCCACCCGCACCTCACCCCCCGACTTCTGCCCATCCACCGGGCATCGCGCCGGGGATACCTAGCATGGGCAGCCCCGCCAGCTTCACGTTCCCCTGGATGGAGAGCAGCAGAAGATTTGCGAAAGATCGGCTGACCGGTAAGACTTGAAGATATTTACAGCACTGCCAAAAGAAGAATACGTCTTGCTTCTGTTAGAAAAAAGGGCACGCTTATGAGCAACATCAACAAAAACGGACGATTCATTTTGTTGCTGACTTTTAAGGTCAGTGTTATTCACTAACAATGAGAAATTCCCTTTATTAGTTCGGAAGGTTTTTTTTTTTTTAATTGCAGATTAAATGTAAATCGCAGATTTCGCAGTGATTTTCTTATAGGATAAATTAAGACGATGAATCACAAAAAAAAAAAAAAAACAGCAGCAGTCCTATGAATAGAAACAAACAAAACACAGGCCTATATATAAAATAAACTGCTACGGTATGTTTTGTACTGAAATTACTTGCACTGTTACTTTTAAAATCGAACAATACGTCTCAAGATTACAATAATAAATTGTATTTTATTATTGTAGCTATAAAGAATAAAACCTATTATTTTTCAGGATCCGTTTCTACTAAAATATTTTTAACTCTGTGCCGTACTACCTTAAAGAAATAGTAGCCTATTTTAATGTACAATGGTCTTTTGCATTTACATTTATTTATTTAGTAGAAGCTTTTTAATCAAAAGTAAGGCTTTTTATTCAAAAATAAGGAACACAGCACCAATAAATCTATTTAATAGGCCCATATAATTTAATATTATTTAAGAATTATTTTTTTTAAAGCCAAATAGATTTTACTCTAAAACATATGTTTTTTTTTTTTTGTTTGCATTTATTTTATTTTAATTTTTTTGCCAATAGTAGGTGTTTATATTTAAGTTGACGTTTTTCCTTTTTCTCTGCTAAAACACTTCTGATGTCTATAACACAGCATTGTGCTTGAATTAATATCGGAAACCCTTTAAACACTCCACTAGCTTTACCACTCGACCCATCAGAAGATTGAGGAGTAACACGAGACAATCTTTTAAACCAGCACAATAAGATTTTATTTGAGAGAGGCCATGATGTTGCATTGAAGGAGAACCGACATCATCTCGGCCTGTGGATATTATACGTGTGTATTGCTCATAAAAACACAGTGGCTTTCAAAATCACAATCTTTTGTGGAATGGTTTTATGACACCAAGTCACATCTATATTCTTGAGCTACTGTCTCTCTGGGCCTTTACGACAAATGAATCATGATACAGTTGTTTGCAGGGAGCTAAATGTTGCCACAGCCAGTAGTAATGTGTAATGGCATGTTGACAAATCGTTTTAATCTACGCAAACGTAATACCAATAGAGATCCAACAGAGGACGATTTTGGATAACATTTCCAAGTGGGACACACACACACACACACACACACACAAAGAAAGAAAAATAGCAATGCCTGTGCTTGATTAGTTACAGAAAATGAAACAATTATTTTATTATGCGAATGCTCTTTTAATTTATACGCTTTAATATACAGAATTCTATATATAATTTGAATGTATATTTTTAGTAAATAAATTTAAAATAATGAATAAGAAATATAAGAGATATATGCATCACGTTATTTGTGTCTCGTCTGTAGTCGTAACATCCTCCTCGGTTTTCCATCTGGTCAGTTCGCGTCTTCAGATGACGTCACCCACAGTGAGATGAAGATGAGGAAGAATATGGATTTCTGCGCATTAAATATTCAGAATTCCGCTCTATTCTCATTAATTATTCAAATGAGAGAATGATATGTCAACTGCAAAAGCTCTTTTGTAAATATGCTTATCAATTTTACTCATAGTCACTTTGGGCCACTCGTTTATTATATTGTATCTCTTTCGTGCCTTTGAATTGCGGTGGATACAAGGTAAAGCAGGACATATATCAGTTTTTTAAACGAAATATGTTTAACACACACACACCCACACCCACATTTATATATAACATTGAAAACACAAAACCACACGGTCTTTTCATTTTCAAGATATTTACATTAAATTATACTAAATGTATAAGTTACAATATAGTTTAACAATTGCAATTATTTGATGCCTTTCTCCCAGCGTCATCCAAAGGAACCAGAGTCACTTATTCATAATGCACAAGTCACGGTGACTGTCTGGTATTGGTTTCTCTTTTTCCAACTATTTTCTCCGTCAGCTTGAACTGCATGTCTGCATTTCACCACAAGTGTCACGGCGCGTAAAGCTGCACAGACAGGCCTGAGACTCGATATGCACTGCAGGCCGGACATATCATGCCGGATTGGGAGGCGATGAAAGGCTATACCACATGTTTTTTTGTTAATTGACTCCTTGGCAGTTTGCAAGTTTATAAAAATCCAGAAATGCATAAACAGATCAGTCGTTCTCCGGTCAATAAACACAGGCGCTCTGGTGATGGTAACGGCCTTTACGCACGGCTTCTCTGTTCCTGTTAACAGCACTGGTGACAACTGCGGCGTGCAATGGAGTATAAATATAACTCTGGAAACACAATAAATGCTATAATCGACCATTTTGAAATTGATGGCGCGAAAAACGCTGGTTTTGGTGTCTTAATTCAAACGGTCTGCATTTGTTTCCGCGCGTGCTCTGAAAAGGCTCAGTCGCTTGTAGGCTACTTATGCGCATAACAGTATATTCATCAGTAGGTAAATTTATTTGTATTACCGCTGCTGGAGAGGGCTGTTGGGTCCAGCTGCATCACAACAAGGGGAGGCGATGGTCGTAATCTGATATCACTGGCCTTGGAGAAATTGCTAAATGAAATTGCATGTGGATGCCCCTCTATCTGAAATGACAATAATGATCTTTCCCACCCATAAATACAAATGATTATGAAACTGAGACGAGGTTGCGTAGCCATGGTGACAGTGTCTGAAGGGACGACGAGGCTCTCGAGCGGACGGTTTATGGCTTTCCTTGACAATTATTTTATTTTATTCGATATTTCAATTCCCAGCTGGAGAGAAAATTTAAAGGCACATTCTGTTTTGCCTCACTGCGCGTAAATAGCGACAAATGCCCATGTTATATTTCAATATCGCGCTTTGAATCCATTACATGTATATTTATTAGATTTTTACAAAGGTAATATGCGCAATGGGAAAGGCAGGGGCTGTCGCATGAAGGTGATATCACGTATAACTGATTTTATTACTGGCCGCATATTCTCTAAGGCAAGCTTTGATTTTTTGATGTGCTCACCATAAATTTTATTACACAGACTAATCATTTAGAATTCCCTCTGCTGTCGAGACTGAATACGGGGATTGTTTTTGTTTCCATTTGACCCACATATGTATCTGCAGAGGAGTGTTTCTGGGTAATGTGCTATTAGTTCGTTCTGCAATCTGCACACCTTACATATAAAAGAAAAAGACAAAAATAAATAAATAAAACCGATTAAGTATAGCTGTGACCACGTAAATTGAGTTTATCATCTAAAATACATTTTAAATACCAAAACAAATTAATTTCTCTTGATCATTTTGATTACCCGTGTGCTTAAGTGATGATGACGCGTGCCGCCTGTCATTCAAGATCAGCGCTTTAATTAAAAGCCAGCAAATCTAATTACGCAAAGGAATGAAGTCTATGCGCTTAATCCAATCAGAAGCCTTTTTACTTGCTCGTCTAATAAAATATGACAAATAAACTAATGATCTCACAGCATTAATAATGGTGTGATCAAAATAAAACATCTAGCCTATATAAATAAAATCATGACATCTTGTTTTTTTTTATTATTATAAGTTTTAACGATAAATTAAGTTGCATCACTGAGGTTGCCCAAAACAGATTCAGTGTCAGACTGACCTCATGACAGACCTTGAGGAATCCCAGCGTGACTAGTGTGAACTGTTGAGAAGCTTTTCTGAGAGCCACCGACGAATCTTGAATTACAGAAGTACGTGAATGAATGTAGTTGAGTGGCCAAGAACAGACATTTACAGATCCCCAACATGGTATTATCTGAACTCCAACTCTGTCTTCACACATGACCCGCCAACCATTGCAAGACCCAAGTTCAGCCACAAGAATAACAAAACACATTAAGCAAAGGTCACTCTCTTGGTTTACTCAGTTAAAAACAGGTTGGACAGTTAAGTGTTAGTGTCCTCAAATTATTTTGTTACTCTGGTCTAATTTTAATTATATATATATATATATATATATATATATATATATATATATATATATATATATATATATATATATATATATATATATATATATATGTGTGTGTGTGTGTGTGTGTGTGTGTGTGTGTGTGTGTGTATATATATATTTGTCTATATAAATTATTGCATTATAATGTTTTGGGAATATCTTTGCTTGATTTTATTTTTTATATTTTTTTTTCTGACAGAATTGCATCTACACTGTACAGTCCTTGTTTACATTTTCTTCAAATGTTCAATATTAATTTTTTTTTGGCTTCTGTTGAATCAAACATATTTTTCCCCATTCAAAATATAGTGCAGTGGAAGCCAAAATGTGAATTATTTTTTTTATTTATTTTTTATTACATTCATAGTTTTTCATAACATATCATAAATCATATGTTATTATTAAATTAAAACTAAAAGTAAAATTTATATTCATGATGTAACAAGCATATGTGAGGTGCAAAATTCATATTATTGGCTGACACAAGTTTTTCCAGTGGTTGATTCTTATTTGGTCCTCTTGAATGTGTACATGCTTATAAATTTATTATTTTTTTTACACCATTGTGTAAAATGGTAGCATCACTGGGTAATGTAGCAGCATCACTACTAACAGATGCTGTTCGAAATGTGCAAATGAACGTCCCTGTGCACTATAAACAGAAATGTGCAACCTGCGATGCATTTGTGTTTTCATTTTATTCAGGTGCACAAACACTGCTAAAACATCAGGACACCATACACGGTCAGAAAAACAATGTTGGTTAGACTCCTAACCGCCACAGAGGCCTTGATTGGGTTCCAGTTTGTTACCCTTTAATGAAAAGGTCCCACCATAGGAATCATTTGTGATCCCATAAATACTGAAAAAACACAGTTTCTGATATATGTATAGCAAGTAGTATTTGCTTTAATGCATTTATAATTTTATAAAGTGACATATAGTGTCATAATTGGGCTCAAATGCATCTAGGAAAGGTGCCAAACTGTCCACATCGGTTATTCTTATTCACAGCTGCTTCTATTAGGGACATTGGTGGGGAAAAACAGGAAGGAGGGGAAAGGTGAAAGAAATTCAAATAAATACATACAAAGAATTCTGAATGCAACAATCAAGACCTCTGTTGTAAAACCATGAATAATGGATAAATAATACAGAAGGACTGAATGAGAAATGAGCCTGAGTTCACTGCTACTAGCACTTTGTGTTATATAAGCCTGAAATAAAAATGTCCATGTATGTGCTGAAGTTAAAGGTGACCACTGACCTATATATATATATATATATATATATATATATATATATATATATATATAGATCAGTGCGTTCGACTGAGGTAAACGGAACTCTAAGCGAACACTATGTTCAGTTCAGATAAACTAATCACAAATTCAAATCACATAAAACGTAAGCTTATTTAAGGTTCTAAGTGCGTGTCGAAATATCGCTATATCATCAATATTATTAATCTTGACTTATGTTTTTACCTATCAAATTAAATAAATGTTCCAGAACATAGCCTAGGTATATGTAAATAGGCTCAGAAAGCCCCTTCTGGCGTTCGTTTGTTTCTGTCCTAATGACCATGAATTTCATTCCACTGTTAAGACGGTATAATGCCATTAAGATGTCCCAAAAACATTAAATGCATTGAACAAGAAAACTTGTCAATAACGTTTTTTTCTTCCAAAATGGATTTGCATTTATACAGGACTAATATAAAATTATCAAATTAATATAGAATTATTGTAATCAAGATTTCATTTCATTAGGCTAATACTAATTGGCTATGATGTCATTCTACATAAATTTAATGGCTCTTCGTGAATGTTATTCTTTTCAGTGTTATTGAATTCATTGTTTTTTTGTTTTGTTTTGTTTTTCAGCTGCTCTCTCACCGTTCTCCGTGACACGACGGATCGGTCATCCGTACCAGAACCGAACTCCACCGAAACGGAAAAAGCCCCGCACGTCGTTCAGTCGCGTGCAGATCTGCGAGCTGGAGAAACGCTTCCACCGACAGAAGTACCTGGCGTCCGCGGAGCGCGCCACGCTCGCCAAGGCCTTGAAGATGACAGACGCTCAGGTCAAAACCTGGTTTCAAAACAGAAGAACAAAATGGAGGTGAGAGGAAATATATTGGATCCACGAATAGAAAATAATAGCTATATAGTCCTAGAAGTCTTCACTATACAGCTTTATAAGGCTGTTGTAACTAATTCATTATTTCGATCTGAATCCAAGTCTTTCAAATTATTTTTGTTGTCAGTATCTGATTATATATAATTCCCTTAAGCAGCTAATTTGGTCAGAACAGTTTAAGTGAAAAGGGTGTTTAGTGAAAAAATAATATTGTAAATTTGCAGAGGTTTGCATTTTATTGGTTTATTTATTTAACATTTGACACCGATTGCCTTGACCAGCAGAAACATTCAAGCTCTTAAAAGGCTGTGTGGAAACTTGCTGTCCATGCAGTACCTATACTTCTGAATAATTGAGATCATGTCCATCCTTTCCCCATAATCTACTCAACCTTTTGCTGTTGGCTCTTTTGAAGCAAATAAGTGCCCAATCTTATTAAGAGCATGCTTACTTACCTTTGGTTTTACCAACAGGCTGCAATAGAAGAGAGAGCTGGCTGAACATGATTTATTTATAATGAAGCTGAGTCATGGCCTTTAACAAATAAAAATTTATTATGGTTGTTTCAGTATGCCTACTCATCAATATTTATGGAGCTCAACTTAATTCAGCAATTATCTGTATCTGCTGAAAGCTGCTGGGAAACATTCATTAGCGTGGTCGCTTTGCTTTTAGATGGTCTCTTAGGAATGAAATTCTGGTAAAGCTTACCTCACCACTGGATACCAACCGAACCTGAATATCAATAGCAACACTGAAAACAGTTTATTTCAGAATGGATTCAGATGTCATGAATGCATGAAATCATACATCCTAATGACTCCTTCCTCCATGACAAAATCTGTCCGCCATGAGGGTCTCCATACCTGCCGCCTGGCATCCATTAGCCACACATCACAGCTAAATGCATCACTGTAATGCGATTGCACTTGGCTCATTTGATCACAGGCTTGTTACCCGTACGATCGACACGCAAATACATCCTTCATTCTCAAAGTGTCTGTAGACTACAGTCGAATATTTTACACCACAACAAACCTGAGAAACCTGGAGTAAAATGCACTGTTTCTGTTTGCATTTTCCATGCTGTTAGTGATCAGCGGACCATCATTTAAATGTGATCAAATACTAGGACATTATAAATGTTCATTCTTTCATTTATTTTAAGAAAAAAAAAAAAAAGAAAATACACATTTGAATTACTAATTACAATAGTAAGCCTCTAAAAAAATGCAGGGAAAAACATTCTTTTGATGGTGCCAAAAAATTAAGTAAAAAAAACTAAAAAATTAAAACAAATTAATTTATGTTACCTGAAATATGTTTTAATTTGCCTGTTTGTTGTTACACTTATGTTTAAAAATTAGTTTTCTGCCTAGCCGTGCCTTCTAACCTTGAAAAGGGGATGACAAATCAACTTTATTTATTTTTTCATTCAAATTGAACAAACTTGTGGTAAATTGGACATTAAAGGGAAAGTTCACCCAAAAATGTCAATTCTGTCTTTGCTTTGTCTACAGTTTTTTTTTTTTTTACAATGAAAATCACACTGACAAATTATAAAAGGTTGAGTCAATGATGATAAAATGTAAATTTTTGCGTGAACTATCCCTTTAAGTTAATGCAACTGGTCAAAGGATTAATCATATTTGATCTATCAAAGTACATCAGGTCCCTGACCAATAAAATAGCATCTATTCATTGTTTTGTCATGTACTGTTATATAATAATACTCCCATCTTTATGCTGACAGCTCCAGTTGGCTCCTCATGTGTACATTATTAAATGTACAGAACCATTAACATTCATGCATTTCATTCAAAATGACTTTAGTCATAACACACATATTGTTATTTTTCACAAAGGCATGACATGTCTTTTGTGTATGCGGAGAGCTCAGATCTCTCAAGGTAATTAAAACCAGCCTAGGACCTGCACCAGATAAACATGTTAGTTGACATAATCCGCTTTTGTATTTGAAAAGGGTCTCTGTCACTGCACATCATGTTGACTTCAATCATGCGTCTCTGATGACAGGAGGCAGACCGCTGAGGAGAGAGAGGCTGAGCGACAGCAAGCCAGCCGCCTGATGCTGCAGCTTCAACAGGAGGCCTTTCAGAAGACCCTGAGTCAGCCGCTCCAACAAGACCCTCTCTGCCTACACAACTCCTCGCTTTACGCCCTGCAGAACTTACAGCCTTGGGCCGAAGACAACAAGGTGACGTCCGTCACCTCAGTCGCATCTGTGGTCTGACCCACAACTCTCATGAGTGCTAGTTAATTGAGAAAGGATTTTATAGGACGCCAATTAGAACTTAATCTAGGTGGATCTCTGACATTCTCACTTGGACTCACTTCATGAGCATCTGTACCAAGCCATACGCTTTTTTTTTTTTTTCTGTGAGATGGTAGAAGAGATCTAGCTTTTCCAATCATATATGGAAAGATTCTATTCAATTGCAATGATTTTTGACAGGATCAGCTTTGAGCCAGTGATAAATACCCGCTAGATAAACCCAATAACAAACAGGGATTTTTTTGTATCTGTTTATCATTTGTCAGAAACATGCATATTTAAGTCTTGGCATGGAACAAAAATGCTAATTAAAGAAAACGCTAATCAAAACAAAAACAAGCACACTAAGTTCACATTTTCATTCCCACCTGAATCTGACTGGTCATTTGCTCGTCCCTTACGCTGCATTCTCGTTCCTCTTTCTTCAGCTACCCATCTAAGAGAGAGAGGGGCTTTGTCCTTTCCAACCCAAAACCGCAAAGCTGTCTGATGAATTTCACCCATCAAGACGGCTGTTTGTCTACGTGCCATTTGGCATCAAGGAGACTGACTCAACCCCAGACTCGTTCATTCTTGTTCTTTTTATTTGTGTTTATTTTTTTTTTCTTTGGACTTTGTAAGATGTGTTTGTGATGCATGTTCTCTACATTTCCTGTATGAAGAAATGGACTAAAAACTGTTAGTTCTGTCCAGCTGGAGTCCTAACTATAACGCAATTTGGAAGCAATTATGGAGGCACTCTCTATGGATTCTTCATGACGTGACGTTTCAAGGTGTTTTATATTAAAAAAGAATTGTGACTTCTAAGACTTCTGGTTCATCCTGTGTAACATTTATTTAGAATACTATAAATGGTGAAATCTGTTATTTTTGCACAACTACTGATTATAGAATAGCAGAAATAATGCTATTCCTTTATTGGCATTGATAGTTCCATGTGAGAACCTTTAAATCTATGAAATCTTTCCATTGCATTTATAGTGGAAAACGGTTCTTTATATTTTAGATCGTTGAGAACCATTCATTGAAAGGTTCTATGAGGAACCAAAAAAGGTTCTTGTTTGACATTAAAGTAAAAACACCCCGTTTGAATGAAGTTTTAAACTCATTCAATTTGGTTGAGCCAATATTGGGCTGATAGGGATGCTAAAAAAAACAAGGTTTTGATAGTACCACCACCATTTTTTGGGGGAAATCATACAACAAATGGCTTATTTTAACATCGATAACAACACGCCACTTTTACATTTTACCTATATTAAGCCAAAATTATCATTCACTGTCAACTTGTCCAAACCTGCTGGTGAGAACCTGCGAGTACAGTTTGTATACAAAAACAAGTTCTTGACAACTATTTTGAAAGCATTCATCACCCATGTCCACCCAGACACCGTAAGGGCGTAAACAACTGATGGGATCTCCGAGAGCCAAGACAGCAGTCAAAACAGCAGTTTCCTCATTGGTTACCACAGCAGAGTGATATCCACGTAACACAGGGAGGGGACGTGGAATCATAGCAGTTTTATCCGCAGTAAATGAGCCTTTACATTCTGTTCTACACACGACTGCATCTCCCAGGAAATGCTAAAGAGCTAAACTGATTACAGCGCTCTACAGCCTGTGGCTTACAGAAAGGAACCAGCAGTTGCACAAACCACAGCTGGAAAACAAACATCTTTCAACGGAAACAACAATTCTGCTGGATTTGTGTGATTGGCCTGTTTTAAAATTCATTATACAATAATTTTCGAATTTTACTCTCATACGAGCAAATTAAACATATTAACATCTTGCAAACTATTTCTGAATTACTGACGACATTCAAATAACATATTTTTGTTCAAAATTTTTTATTTTTTATTTTCTTCAGGTAACCTAAAATAGCATTTTGTGTTATGAGATCCAATTTACTTGTATTTAAGTCAAAAATAGAATTTAATATGATTGAATGAATCTGACAAAATCAGGTTGCTAACTAAAGTCAAATGGAGTAGAAATAACATAACTAGTTAAACTTCTTAAAATGTACATATAGTTTTGGGGTGTTTTTTAAATAAATAAATACATTTTAATTTTAATTAATTTATAAAAAAAAATACACATAAAAATGATAAAAAAAAGTCAAAGGAAAGCCATTTATAAAACGATTTCTATTTCAAATAAATGCTGCTTGAACTTATCAAAACATCCTAAGACCTGTTCCTCATTGATGATAATAACAAGAATCATTATTAAAAATTGTATTTTGCAGTAAATCAGCATATTAGAGTGGTCTTGTGAAACTGTAGTGAGTCATGTAAAATAAATACAACTAAAATACATTACACCTTAAAATATAATATTACAATAAAAAAAGTGTTATATTAAATCGCCATAATATTTCGCATATTACTGTTATGCTTTCATTGGTAAGCACAAACTATATATATATATATATATATATATATATATATATATATAAAAAATTATAATGTTAGATTTATGTACTTAAAATATTAGATTTCAATGGAATTTAAATGAAGTATAATTTATCAAGTAAAATATTCACTCTTAAATAAGTCCATAATATGAAACAATGTTCCGCATTCATTTATTTTTTACAGGTGTTTTGAATTCATTATTTTGAATTTTGTTTTAGGTTTGAGGGGAAATGTCTGTAAATTTAACACAAAATGTACTGGTAATTATCTGCCAAGGACATTAACTGGTTTTCTATGTTTTTTTTCTTTTTTACAGTGTTGCTCAAACTTCTTTTTGTTTCTGTATTCTCTTCTATTATAAAGCTGTCGTCAAATGTATCAGCCTATACAATAAGCAAAACAACAATTTGGCAACTGTCTGTTTTAGCCATCACACTCCTGCTGTGTTTAGCCAAGTTTGATGCCATCTCGCCTGGTTTAGATCCTGTCAGTGTGAGTCGCTTGCTGCGGTGACGCCTCTCCTACCCTCATTTCCTCTGTCAGTCTTTCAGCCGCTTTCATCTTCCTGTCTATTCTGCCATTGCGACGTGACTTGGCTCATTTTGCTGGAATTCCTTTCGGCCTCTGTTTTCGAAAACTCTCTATTGTGTTTGGCCACAGGTGCTCCGAGCCTCTCTTTCTCCTGCTGATGTGCCTTCATGTTTTTTTGCCCTATCTACCTGAGGGCCCCCACCTCAGCCAATAAAATGTTACCACACAAGATGAGAAAGAAGCGAGAGGTTAAAGTATCACACTTCCTATCTCACTCAATGTTCCTAGACAGGCTCCTGTTTATCTCACTGGCGCTACAAACCAATATGACCTATATGGCCTCCAGTTCTTCACAATAAGTCTGTGATTTCAGATTAAATCGGATGTCCGACGGTTCAAAGATCAACCGCACTGCATTTTCACAAACACAAATACATAAACAAAGGATTCAAAGAACAACAAGCTTTAGCCTGAACATACAAGAAGAGTGAAAACTATGCATCATGCATATAATGAATATAAACATCTCACTTGAAATGTATTCAGTCTTAAAATTAACAAGGTACTTCACAGCAATGCCATAGAAACCACCCCGTTAAAGGTTCTTTATCTCTTTTTTACCTTTTTATAATCTGATGAACCTTCTTCAGATGTTAAAGTTTCTTTATGGAACTATTTAGACAAAAAGGTTCTTCTATGGCATTGTGAAGCACTTATGGTTGTAAGAGTGTTGGTGTGCTTCAAATAGACTACACTGATTTTTATTTTTTATCTTTATACAGATGCAGTGATGGTTATCTATGTGTCTAGTCACTCAAGTCCTCAAAAAGAATTCTAGTTCTTTTTATCAAGAAAAGAATGGAGTACTATGGGACACTCACTCACTATACAATTTAATGTAACATAATAAGGCTATTTCATAGCATCTGTGGAACAATCTCTACCAAATGTCTGGCCATCAAGAGCACATCTAAATGGCTGATCTGCTCATCTGTGTTTGTGAAGAATAGAAATGCTGGTTCTCTTCCTAAAAGATATACAGGTCTGTGAAAACATTTCTGTGAAAGCGAGAAGTTAGGAAAATGTTTGAGAACTGAAATCATCATTACTATAAAGTATGAAAGACAGGCCTATGAACTCTGTAAAGCCTGCCATATGAAATAATAATCAGAGTAGTCTAACCTTTTGCAATGGAACATTTAACTGAGGATAAGACACTCAGACCTGAAGAGAGAGAGAGAGAGAGAGAGAGAGAGATTTCATTCTGAGGCCAAACTGAGAAAAATGTTGCAATTTGGTGAGGATGTTGTTATTTGCATGGCCAAATAATAAGATGAAATTTTGATTGTCATGCAATTCAATGAGGTCTTTTTTATAACGGTATAAAAGTCTAATTCAAATATTATAATATGCATATAAAAAAATAGCTGTCATTCTATTTCTCCCAATAATACTATATATCTTAATAAGAGTATGTTTAAGTGCTAATCACATTTTAACACACACGGATACATATAGATATAATATAAAGTATGGATAATCAAGTAAACTCAGGGTGTTTCAGTCCAGTAAAATATTATCTTAAAAATATGAATGACAATATAAATTTCAGTGTAAAAAAAACAAACACATTAAACACAATAAATATATAAACTGTCAATCAGATAACAGAAGGCCTGCGGTAGATGCTGTGCAACAGGTTTTTCAGCTATTTTTGATTATGTTAATAGTTTAGAGGCATATATGACACAGGATAACATGCCTATTTTGCTAATTTGGCATTATCTGGCTAGTAAAAAAAAATGCATAAAATAAAAATAAATGTGATCTCAGTGTGTTTAAGTATCCCGCCTCTGCATACTAGATATCATTAATAAATGTAATTTAAAAAAAAAGAAAGAAAAACATGTTGATTAACCACAAAAGCTCGGATTTCCTGTGTCCTAATATATTGGCATTATGGCACATCCTTATTTTTACTGTTTTATGCAAACTCTTATTATTAAATAGCTTGTCAGAATGCAACCAGTTTTATGTTGGTAAATAGCCCATACTAAAGATACACCCTCCTTTAGAGGATTTATGAGAAATAATTGTTAATGTGAATATTAACAGGGCCCAGCGACTATAGAAGAGCTCTGTAAAACCCTGAGATCCGACAGGCATGCATGTGTTTTGGGGTGTGTAATCAGACCGGCGTGTCTTTATGTATATACGGGTCACTCACGTTAAAGTGCTGGCTGTTTTGAGCGGTTTTCTTTCAAGTTGGCTGTTTTCACCAAGAGCCTGCATGAAGGGTGGAAGCGATTATCTTAGTCCTTTTTTATGGCTGTCACCTCTAACAAAGCAAAAAGCTTTGTTCTTGTGAATGGGAAATCAAGTAAATCTTCTGGAGAGTTTAATAAGTAGTCGAGAAGCGACACGCGCTAGTAAACTAGTACAAAGCGCATAGAGTAGAGCGGCAGCCGAGCGCTCGAAACGAAGCTTCGAAAACGTAATGAATCTTTTGATGTTTCGAATCAATGCTTCGGAGCGCGTTTAACTCACTAAGTGACGTCATTTCAGCTTCGCCGTTCTATTGACGAATAGACGAATATCTAACTGATCTCAAATCATCTTTACAATTTATATTCATAAAAATTAAGTAGATGTATTGTATTGTATTACGGTCGTAAAATTCGGTTTGTTATTGTGTTTACAAGGTGTTTGGTTGACCAGACATGTTCTATAAGTGAACAAATAACTATTAATAGGGCCCTAAAGGATCTTTAATGGAACCTGCTGCTACTATAGCAACTGATCAGTTTTAGAACGCATCTTCATAAAAAATTGAATAGAATTCTATAAAGGTCTTAATATTTATTTCTTAGTGTTTTCAAGCTTGCTACAAAACATATTACAAAGACAAATGTATCTTTAATCATATATTACTAATATATTTTATACTTGCAATTATTTTGCTGAACAAAAAACAAATAAATAAAAATGGAAAGACTAATTTTATTGGTATTTCATTTTAACAATGATTTTAACAACAACAACAACAACAACAACAACAACAACAACAACAACAACAACAACAACAATAATAATAATAATAATAATAATAATAATAATAATAATAATAATAATACAATGTCTTCCTTTTTATTGGGATAGATGTCAAGTTGCATTAAATCATCAGAATAAAGCATTCGGCTCATTATATTACTATTACATAAAAAAAAAAAAAAAGATTACAGAGGACAAACGATTTGGAAAATGCATTGATGGATGAAGCAGCAAGCGTAATGAATAGTTATTATATGGCGTCATCTGGCGGATACATCTGGTACTGAAAGCATGAAAAAAGCAAACAAAGGGCAGTTTCCTTTATCACCAAGGTTGAATGCTATTGGACAACTCGTTCAAAAGCCCGCCCACTATGCATTCTCATTCGTCCATTCAAATGTCAATCAACACGCCGGAACTACGATTAACAGGACCCTCTGTGGCGCAAAAATGGAGGATAACATTAAAGATCTCAGCCGACCTCAGATGTATTTATTTGGTGAGCTGAAAAAAAATATCACGTTGCATAATCATATATATTCAATAATCAGTATTATGCATTCATATGACATGCGTCTAAGGTGGTATTGCATTTCAATAAAAGAGTTGTTGCTAATGCAGCTAGCCTCGTGCATCGAGTTTGCCTTTGTTTATAGTCTAATCTTGATGTGAGCTCAAATGTTATTTTCTTTTTTTCTTTTAAAATAAAATGAGTTTATTATAATCTCGTGTCTCCAGCCTTTATAAAGGATGTCGTGTATTATGTGAATGTTGTTTGAAATGCATCCAAGTATACAACATTAATAAATAAAACATAACTTCTGACTTCTTCCTACAGGTTGCTCATTGAAAGCTGATAAGAAAGAGCACAGAGTTGAGGTGGATGAGGATGAGGCTGAACATCAGCTGTCACTCAAGGCGGTGAGGAAGAAGAAATGATGAAATATCATTAAAAGAGTCACTATCACAGATATTCAGTTCTGCATGGAATAGTTTAATCAGTCTTACCTCAAAGATAAATGCAGAAGTTGTGAGGTGCAGTCGTAAAATGTATTAAGATTGTATTCTTACCTAATCTATTTTATTTTGTTTGTCCTGTATATTTTCCCTTTCCTTTAGCTATTTAAAAATATTTGTATATTTATAATATTATTTCTTGTTCTCTATAGTTCTATTTTGTTTTTTTTTTATATTATTTTAAACCCCAAAGAATCCTTTACTCCTGAAAAAATGCATGATTATATGATTTTTCTTTAATGTTTGTTGAAATCAGCACGTGCAGCATGTTATCAATGTTTTTTTATAACTCCTGTAAATCGCTACATTTTTTAAAAAACTATTCAGCTAAAACCCTAAATCCACTAACCTATTATCTTTTACTTCATAGAATTAATAGTAGCAGACGATTCTACTCTATTAGGCATAAAATTCTAAACTGGTTCAATCACATTCTATTCTATTACATTGCTTTGAGTTCTGTATTAGGAATATTGTTGTCAATGTTCATCATAACTGTGCTAATGAACGATGTTGTAGATTAATCATTTTAATTGCCCATAAACTCAGGTGTGTTTGGGAGCTGAGGCGGAGGATAAGTTCCACACCGTGGAGATGGAGGGATTGACTTACGACGGTAAAACGTCCAAAATCACTCTTGCTGTACTGAAGCCGTCCGTTCTGCCTTCTGTAAGTGTTGTAGTCTTCATTGTTTACAGTTTTATGTGTCATGAACAGAAACTATGTAACTATATTTCTACATAATTATAAATATAAGTTATATTACTAGTAGGCTTTGGTTATTAATAGTGTAGTGACTGGTTTTGTTCCCTTGATTCGATTTAGTTCAGTTCTCTTTATTTACAGCTGTATATTATGCATTTTTTATATATACAATGTGCCGTTTTATACCTTTATTTATAATAATAAGGACAGTAGGTTAAAAGAAAGCGAAGTGGGTGCGAGAGAGGTGGGGACGGGATCAGTCAGGCATGCGAGCCGGGACTCGAACTCGGGACGCCCAAAGCACAACAGCACTACATGTCCTTATTATAACCTTGTTATGCATTGTAGACATTATATTGAATTTAACATAATTTAAAATAAGGCTGTAAAGGTCTTCACAATAGCACACACTGTACAAAGTTCTTAGATCGTGTAATCTTCAGAACTCACAACTTTCAAAGCTGTTTTATGGAGTTTTCTCTATTGAATGTTTTCAGAAAGAGGTTTAGTCCAGGGGTTCTTAACCTTTTTGATGTCGGGGCCCAAATTTTACAGTACAAAGTGGCCCAGGGCCCAGTCAAATATTAGCACTGTATTGGTTTATTGATCTCAGTTTGATTTGTATTCAATAACTAAATGAAATCCACTTGCAGTTTAACAGTTTATTATTCATGTGTATATAAACCTGCACATACAACAAGATGTCAAACACACAGCAATGCAAGGAACAAATCAATCTGCATCAAGAACAAAATTAAAAGGCTCAAGTCAGGCATATTAACACAAAAAAAATCAGTAAGATTTGACTGATTTAACTTACAAAAAAATAGCATTTATATAAAATAAATAAAAACAATAAAATGTTTTGCTAAAATAAATTCAAAATAATATTTTTCAAATTAAATGAGTTGTAAATGAAAATTTAAATAAAGTGCAAATGAAAAAATTTAGGTGCACTGACGGACCGCTCCTGGAACGCACTGACAGACCTCAGCCGCATGCAGTGTGAACTCTGGAATCCATTAACATGGGTGCGTAAAAAAATATGCAACCTATACGCACATAGACTAGAGTAACCGCGATCAGCTCCGGTAACCGCGTTGGAGCCGTAATGCACCGCAGACGTGTGCAGTGGAAATCAGGGGTGAAACAGGCGTAACTTTTGCTTCAGGCTACGGTTGACTCATAGACAGTAAAATAAATGGACATAGCGACCCCATTGGAACTCAATTGAGACAAGTGAAGCCCATTTTTAGCTATTTTTAGCACTTCCGTTTCTGACGCGCAGACTCAAACTAAGCTTGATAATGTCAGCAACCTGTCTGACAGATGTAAATCTTCTAGTTGCTGTGCGTGCAAACTGCGATCGTTAATCTTGCACAGATGGAGAGCTTGAGCGGGGAGTTCTTTGGCGTAAGCAGGAGTAAGTATTCTGATTAATTATTTTGTATAGCATTTTAAAATGTAACGCCAGTACACCATATTAAGCTAATTGCCTGCGAGCTTCTCCTCCTGTCTGTACGGTAATTTCTCTACTGTGCGACAGAGAGTCGAGTGGTTATGACGCAATCGTAAGCCTATTTTTACAAAAACTGTTTCTACGGGGCCATAATGTAACAGAAGGTAATGGAGCCCTTTATACATTGTCGTGTATCTTTAGAAATAATTAATGGACAAACAGAGTCTTTAAACGCCTCAGATGTAAAGTTATTCGCTGTCAAAGTGACGCCAAAATGAATGGGAGTCAATGGGATGCTAACGCAAGTGAAGTTCTGCTACAAGATAGTGGCACGCAGCCAACTTCAACTTCCGGTCGACTTCCTTCTCGCCTGGGTTGACTGAGTGTCTTCTTCTGCTTATTAGTGTTTGTTAAACAACTGAGGCATTACTGCCACTAGTGGTGGGATGGTGTATTGTAATTGTCTCATGGATAACAGTGGTCATTCTGGTGTCTTCAATTGATAACTTGTTTGGTCCTGCGGCCCACAGGTGAAAAACGTTAAGTCTTTTGAGGCCCTCCAGGTGGCGCTCACGGCCCAAGCGTGGGCCGCGGCCCTATGGTTAAGAATAGGTGGTAAGAATAGGTTTAACCCTAAACCTAACCCTAAATTGAAATTAATCTGTATTCAAGTCTACACACTATTTTCTTTGTTTTCCTTCCACTAGTCTGAACAACAACAACAACAACAACGAAAAAAAACGTTATGAGAAGCCAAACAGACCAAAATGCAAACCTGGATGGAAGACAATGTTTTTGCCTGTAGGTTTCCCAAATTTAGAGACTTTCACTTCAAATTACTTTTTGCGATATAATACGCTTTCAAGTAGTGTGGAAGAAATGCATATTTCATTTGATACTACAGGTGTACTCTAATTCGTTTTGTAAAAAGAGATTACTAGCAGCCAGTTGTTATTATGCCCTCAATAACATCTTGAATATTGATTTATACTGTGGAGGGATGCTTGTTAAGGGTGTTTTATGGTATTGGAAGAATGTGTCTAATAAAAATTCCAGCTGTGCCGAGGCTGGTCAAGTTGTGATTGACAGATTGTTTTTGGAAGGGGCTGGGCCATCGTTGCATCACCAGGACAGCAGGCACAAACTCTCCATGACATCAGCACATATACGCCTCTGTTTTATATCAGCTGTGGAAAATGTGAGCATTTCCAAAGAGCTCTGGGAGGAATCTATGTTTTATGGCTGAGAGCGATGAGAACGCAGGGTTCGTAACTCTTTTTGTGTTCTGATACAGTGGGTGGAGTTTTTAATCGTGGCATATTCATTTGACACTTGAGGTCACCTTTTTTTATGGACATAGCTGGTGTTTTGTCCAATTCTGTAAGCCCTTTTTATGTGCTATTTCAACCCTGTCTGTAAGATCTTGGATTTTATTCAGTTTATTCAATTCCAAAATTAGAAAACGCTCCGGGATATCTGACTCGAGCAATAATTGTACCTTAATTACAAGGTTTGGTCTCGATCGCTCGGGAGACAATCAGCTCATCAGTCAGCATTTGTGTTGAAACAGATCATCTGAGATGATTTTGGATGTGGGGGATTGTTCGCCATTCAACGTAATTACAACAGTTACATAGCTGTCATTTAAAGCATTAAGCAGACCATCGCGCCCTCAGCTGTTTACATCTGGTTGCCATCGATGCAAGTGCCGTTGCTTGGCGCAGTGGAATGTTCATTCAGAATTTTTGGCTGTGGCTTGTATTTCGCGAGTTGCGCAATTGTGCTGATGTTTAGCTGAAGGCCTGTCTCAGATGTACTGGCATGAAATGATCAGGACGGATCCCAGTCGTCAATTCTTCCTGAGAAACCAATCTTGTTTAGTTCTCATACCAGGACATCCAAATCTGTTTTTGCGCTGTCACTGACACAGAGAGCAGACATTTATCGTGTTTCATATCATCACAAAATTCTGTTATGAAAGTCTATAGTTTAGATATAAACATTGATGTCTGTGGTAGCGATCAAATCCCGTTTTGAAAGTAACTGGTGCTTCAAATAACATTTGTGTCGAATGCAGTGACTGTTAAAAAATGACACTGAAAAATTAACTCGAGATTCGTTCAGAAACGCTGATTGATCCAGTAATGAATCATGTGAAGTTTTTAATGAGGCTTTGAACCATCGATTCAGACCACTTTTTCGTAGTTTTACTATTAAAAATTTGTGTATTAAATATATTATTTTAAATACATCTATATGAAAAATATTAATTATGCATTCAAATTAATTCAAATCTTTTAAATAGACTTTAGCCATAACATGTTGTACCATTATTTTGCGTAGTTCAGAATTATGGGAGATTTGTGATCTCTGTTTAAGGCAAAAAAAAAAAAAAAAAATAATAATTGTGATACTCAATTTATCTAGAATTTGATGCAAAGTAGAGTTTTCAGCATCATTACTCCAGTCTTCATGATCCTTCAGAAATCATTCTTATTTGCTGATTTGCCGCTCAAAAAAACTTTTTTATTATTATTATCAGTGTTGAAAAACAGCTGTGCTGCTTTATTTTTTTTTAAAGGGTAACATACACAGTTTCACCTAATCTCATGTTAATCTTCAGTACCTATAGAGTAGTACTGCATCCTTCATAAATCCAAAAAGTCTTTAGTTTTATCTTATTTATTAAAGAAAAATACAGCTTTCCGATTCTCTCAGAGCTCCTGTAGGCGTGCCGTGGGCAGAGCTATAATAGTGATGTTTTCCATTAACATATATTCTTATGTGCTAATTTCCAACAAAAGACAGAAATCTGATGCAGTTGTACTTACATGAATGTTTTTTTAATAGCAAACAATGTTTAATAGCTCGCTCTCCTCCGGTCGATGTGTGTGCGGGCACGTTTTTCAGAGAGAAATGCTCATATAAGGAGTTCCACCATTGTCTACGTCATTAAATCCACGATCGAAAAAAAAACTGCCGAAACTTGAAACCCGGAAGTAAAATTTTCAGCACAAAAATTCTCTGTCATTCTTCCAAATAATATTTTTTACACTTTTGGCCATGTTTAACATGAGAATCCATCTCTTTGACACTGTGAACAACTCTGAGTACACGAAACACCAGTGTACCCCCTTCCCCCTTTAACCTGGAAACATCCCTATAGGACTTATTAGAAAGAACATTTAATTAATAAATTTTTTTTGAAATAGCATGTGTTTGAAATAGAAATTTTTATACATTTTTGTCTTGTCACTTTTGATCAATTTAATTCATCCTTGCTGAATAAAAGAATAAATGTGGCAAGGTCAAGATTTTCGTTTAATAAGCTATGTTTTTTGTTCTAAACAGGTTCTTTTTTTTTGTTCTGTTCTAAAAGTAGACCATGAATGAGATGTTTTGTTTTTGTTGTGTTTGATCGTTCTCACTTGGTTTGGACGTGTGTGTCTGTGTGTTTCCTCTAGCTCAGTCTGGGAGGTTTCGAGGTCACCCCTCCTGTGTCCTTTCGCCTGCAGTCCGGAGGGGGGCCGGTCTACATCAGCGGTCAACATTTCGTCAGTGAGTACCTTTTTGTCTTTTCTCATTTGTTAGGGCCGAACACGACCAGTTTAGGAAAACCATTTCCCAGATGTGTCTTTTGTCTCTCTTGTTTACTCTCCTCTTCTCTCTGATGAAATGATCCTCTCAACCTGTTGCGACATTCATGGGAGTAATCCGGCCGTCCGGAAGGGCCCTTCACTCTCCATACGGACTCCAAATGAATTAACCAGCACCATGTGACACCAGTTTCTCTGATATAATCGCTTTCATATGTTTGCGCATGCTGTTCAGACACTTTCAACACGTCAGCTCTATTCTCCAGATATTAAATGAGTGCAGCATTTAGGCTTCCACTTATATATGTCAGATTGGTTTAGTCACAAAACATGGACATTGTTTTGGTTTTATTTCAAATCAAGTTATTGATCTCTGGAGATCTCTGTGGTTTGCTCAGGTGTAAAGGAATCAGATGATGAGGATGAGGAAGAGGAGGAGAATAATACATCACCAGTCAAGAGACCCTCCAACATGACCCTTGCAAAAGTGCCTCAGGTAATCTCTCACCTCAAACCACTCACCAGATTTTTGTTTTTTTTTGGTGCATTAAACATAAAACTCGATATAATCAGAGATGTATACTTAATGCATTAATGCAAACTTGATAGTATTGTCATGTTTTCCAGTACAATATCTATATATACTTAAATCAAGATACAGTTTCTTGAAAAGAAAAAATTTCAGATATTAAGTCTTGTTTTTTAAAGTATGTATCAAAGTCAGTTATACAAGAAAGAAATGTATCAGTTTGGGATAAGAAAATAATCTGTTTTTCCCTTTAAAGGAAGTTTATTTCTACACCATTTTCTATTTTAAGCACACTAAACTGTTGATGAATCTTTCTGAAAACAAGACCTTATATCTCAAATCATTTTGCTTCTCAAGTAAATGTATCTTGATTTAAGTATGTTTTGATATTTGTGCTGATAGAAAAAAAAGAGATAATAAGGAAGATGATCATTTTTTGTAGAGTATTTATTGCAGACAATGTGTTTCTTTTGTAAACAAGAAAGGAAAAGGGTTTAATTAGGTGTCCAGAAACATTGAAAGAGAAACTGTGAGGTTGCCCTGTTGACTTTTGTGGAATCTCAATAAAGAGACACATTGTTCAATACACACTTAATCCTCTAGATAAGTGTCAGAGACAAGCAACAGCTTGCCATCGATGTGATACACAGAGAGTCTGTTTGAAATCTTTTGTCAGAGTGTTGAAATGATCCCAGAATTCATCTTGAAGCAGAAAGCCATGAGAAGCTGTCACAGTGTTTTTACTTGGGTTAAGGGGTGTTGTTGTGATTTACTTATGATAAAATCACTGCAATACATCTTTTTAGTGGCTTAATGCTTTTATAGAATAGCAGCAATGATGAGATAAGAGACAAATTAATGCATTCGTAAGGATAGCATGATTATACTTGTCTCTTGCTTCTCACTTCCATTCAGATTTATTAAAAAATGTTTCCAATGACTGTGTTCTGTCATTTCAGAAAAAGTTGAAAATGGACTCCGATGAAGACGAGGATGAGGATAGTGATGAAGACGATGACGATGATGATGATGATGATGAGTGAGAGAACAGCATGAACTTGTGCTCTGTTGAAAGGAGATCATTTATATATATATATAATATATTTTTTTGTTTGACATGCATTTTTCTCTTTCTTTTTTTAGTGACGATGACAAAGAGGTAAAGGCTGTTGGAAAGAGCCCCGTCAAAACCCCTCAAAAAGTAAGTATGGGTGTTTCTTTCCATGAAGACAAGTAGAAAAGAGGAAATGCTGTTCATAAGTTTGGGGTTTGTGAGATTTTTGATGTTTTGGAAAGGAGTTTCATGTGCTCACCAAAGCAGCATTTATTTAAATACAAAGCAAAGCAGTAATATTGTGAAATTATTATTATTATTATTATATTGTATACTGTTTTCAGTTTTAATATATTTTCAAATGTAATTTATTCCTGATGCAAAACTGAATTTTCAGCTTCGTTACTTCAGTTTTCAGTGACACACGATCCTTCAGAAATCTCAAGATGCATTTCATATTATTATCACAGCTACATAAAAAAAAAAAAAATATATATATATACACTTTTTTTTTTAATGTATTTTTATGAACATTCTAAAAACCTTTATGGTCACTTTGGATCAATATACTGCATCCCTGCTAAAAGTATTAATTCGCTCAGGAGAATCATGCTGACCATAATCTTTTGAACAGTTTTATGTTACATTGCTGCACTGTTGTCCTGAATGAAGCCAAGTGACCAGCAGGTGCCAGTCTCTGCTTGAGTCAGAGGATTTAGCATCACATAATCATCATCACTTGTTACATCAACATTAAGAGCACATTACATTCTGTCTGTCTCTTCGTATAACACATATTCTTCCTCCCTCATGTGACCTCAGTGACTTCACATCTTTGTCATGTCTTGTTTGTGTCCTCTCTTCATCCTTCTGTATTCATAGACACTTTCTCTCTGTCTGGCTCGTAATGATCACATGAACACTGGTTAGATGACTTCACCTCTCTACCCATCACTTGCTTGTTTGGGCTCAACAAATGAATGTGAATAAGAAATTAATACTTATATTCAGCAAGGATGTATTAAATTAATCAAAAGTGACAGTAAAGAAATTTTCTAATGTTACAAAAACATTTTTTTTTTAACTTTCTTTTCATCAGAGAATCTTGAAAAATGTGTCTCGGTTTCCACAAAAAATATTAAGCAGTACAGCTGTTTTTAACATTGATATTAAGAAATGTTTTTTGAGCATTAAATCAGCATATTAGAATGATTTCTGACTGATCATGTGACACTGGAGACTGGAGTAATGATGCTGAAAACTCAGCTTTGCATCACAGGAATAAATTACATTTTAAAATATATTTAAATAGAAAATAGTTATTTTAAATTGCAGCAACATTACTATCTTTGCTGTATTTTTTATTAAATAAATGGAGCTTTGGTGAGCATTTGAGATTCTTCCAAAAAAACGTACAGACTCCAAAATTTTAATGGGCAGCCTATTTATCAGCACACATGGATGTGTATTTTCAAGAATAATTAGCTGCTTCAGGTGTGTTTGATTAGGGTTGGAGCTAAACTTTGCAGGACAGTGGGTCCCGAGGAGCACGGTCGAAGACCTTTGATCTAAAATGTATGTAAATTAATGTAGTTAAACTCAAAAACGCAACTATTTATGCACCATTAAAACTCAGTGGAAATCAACTGAAATTGACAACCACAATAAAACCTAATAACCCTGCTGTGTGTACATGTATTAAAATGTTTGAGAGCGCGTGACAGTGTGTGTTTGTGTGTGTGTGTTTAGAGATCAAAGCGGGTACATACCTGCTCTGTGAGGACTGATTCCTGCCCTCAGGAGGGACGACAGACGAGCACTTCTGTCACACGCTCCACATGCTCTCTCATCCCCCCATCCTGAATGCTTTCTTCTCTTCTCACAGCTTTTCAGTCTCTCACTCTCTCTTTTTTTTAGCCATCCCGAGGTCTGTCTTTGAACCAACAGGCCTTTTACTCATTGAGACATTCACTGTTCATTTAGCTGGAAACACTTTCTATGAAGTCTGTTTATTAATATATGCTACAGTGTTCAAATGACACATTAGATCTTATAATGTCATATAACTTTGTTCCTGAGAAAAAAAGCAACCATATAATTATAAGATGGTGATTTACATGATCAGTGTTGTTTATAAAGCCTAATATCGTGTGTGTGTATATAGATTCATAGAAAGTGCACAGTATTTCTTAGTCCCCATTCATATTTCTTTATTTCAGCCTTTTTTACTTGTCTTTCTTCCGCTGTCTGTTTTTCTCGCTGGGATATAGAGTTGTAGAGCAGTGACGGTGTCCTGTGGTCCCATTAGGTCGTGACTAGACAGGCTACGCTTTCTACAAATGCCTGCTCTCTTTCATCACGGCTCTCTGACAGCTGTCTGAAATAAACATCTGAGAAGTGTATTGTGTTACATCACTGAAGAGCAAAGCGGTCACAATCACTCAATTCACAAACATTATCCGCTGCTATGATTCTAACACTGAGCACGATGGAGCGGCTCTGTCTTTAACACGCGTTCAATATTTTAACCTGGGATTGCAACGTCTCTCTTTTTTTTTTTCTCTCTGTCCATTTTTCCAGTCCCCAGAGAAGAAGAAGAGTGCAGATAAGCAGAACGGCTCTCCAGACAAGAAAGCTGGGACATCAGAGAAGCCCCAAACACAGGTAAGTTATGATTTATAAAATAAAGTTAACAACAGTTCAGAATAGATGGTATGACATGTTACGAGTAATTTGACTTCATGGTAATGATGTAATATTACAATACAGCCATTTTTGGCTGGTAAAATGGTTTTAATATTAAATATCCATGCCTATAATTAAGTGAAATTTAAAAACGTTTTTATCTTTGTTGGTATTTGATGGATGCAAACCAAAAGATAAGATTAGGTGTGGCAGTAATGTAAAACAGCTTCACATTATGTAACACTTTAGTAAAGAAAACAGACAAGTTCTGATGTACATCGAAATGTTTTTCTATGGTCATGCAGCAAAATGTGAATTAGACCAGCAGTACTCCTAAAGATAAATGTGTGTAACGGCATTCAAACCTCCAGCTGTGATTAGCGGAAAACCGTCCAGTCTTGGGTGGACACGATGATCCCGAACTAATGTGTCAACTAATGTGGCGCACTCTGCTAAGGCACTGGTTCCAAACCTCTGAGGTCATGGGTTTGAATCCAGGGTGGTTAATGTTGGGAAGTCGTGG
Source organism: Carassius auratus (assembly GCF_003368295.1). Classification (NCBI taxonomy): domain Eukaryota; kingdom Metazoa; phylum Chordata; class Actinopteri; order Cypriniformes; family Cyprinidae; genus Carassius; species Carassius auratus. The sequence continues at coordinate 14,863,118 of NC_039256.1, forward strand.
CCTAGTGGTTAGAGAGTTTGACTCCTAACCCTAGGGTTGTGGGTTCGAGTCTCGGGCCGGCAATACCACGACTGAGGTGCCCTTGAGCAAGGCACTGAACCCCCAACTGCTCCCCGGGCGCCGCAGCATAAATGGCTGCCCACTGCTCCGGGTGTTTGTTCACAGTGTGTGTGTGTGTTCACTGCTGTGTGTGTGCACTTTGGATGGGTTAAATGCAGATCACCAATTCTGAGAATGGGTCACCATACTTGGCAGTATGTCACTTCTATTACTTTTTATCACTTTATGTACTATCATACTGATCAGGTCTGCTTCAGGATAAGTTTATTGGGGTCACGGCAAGATGTAGTTTTACTGGGTTTCAGATTTTGGTATTCAGTCCACTTCCCATTTCCAAGCCGTGCCAACCAAAAGCCAAAGTCTACCAGTGGATGCCAGAGGTAATTCTTACCAAACGTCCAGGTGCAGTTTAGGACGCCGACGACATGGCAGCCTCACAGAGAAAACCACAGGATAATGAGACGGCCTGTCTTTGTTTACGATCAGTCAACACCGCCAAAAGCAAAATGTGAATTAGACCAGCAGTACCCCTAAAGATAAATGTGTGTAACGGCATTCAAAACTCCAGCTGTGATTAGCTGAAAACCGCCCAGTCTTGGGAGGACACGACGATCCCGAAGCCATTATTTCTGTATCTTTTTTTTTCTCTTTAGAGTCAATGCACTTAATACACTTTTAATAATCAAGCATTTTAGAGAAAAACATCTTGACATTCAAAGGTCTTTTAGGTCATGGAAAAGGGCCATTGCATTTTCCCATGCAAGGAAACAGTGAAGCGCTCTTAACTAGCTGCTGGTGGCAACAATCCCAAAACGCCCAATTTGAAGGGTCATTTGTGGTCTGCTTTAAAACAACAAACTACTCACAAAGCCACGGCCTTCTGGCAGGGTGACCGATGTTGGGAATCTGAAATGCATTCACCAGACTTTCTTCTAATCACATATTGTGCACATGCTGTTGTGTGGGGTTGAATTTGCTTTGATGTCGATTTTTTTTTTTATTTCGCTGTAATTGCGGTGCTGAATCAGAAAGATACAGGAGTAGGAACGCTACGCACAGTAGTGTTCTTCAAAGACATCCAGAAAAATAGCAGTCATCCACACAAGAACGCAAGAACAGTGTGAACCTGAGAGAGAAGTTGAGTGCACAAATTAGGTTATCGAAGTAAAAATTCATTTTACTTATTATTTTGTGTGTTTTATTTTTTTTCTACACTCCATATGCCATAATGCCAAAGCAAAAGCCAAATTTATGATGGCTTAAAAGAAAAAAACTGAAATATTACTATTACACCCTTTACTGTGACAAATGAAATTTTGCTTTGGTGGATCCCATTTTTCTGGAGCCTCTTTGAGATGTTCTACACATTGATTGGAGTAAATCTGTAGCAAATTCAATTGATTGGACCCAATTCTAACAGCTGAAAATGCATATCGGAGCAAAAATCAAGCCATGAGGTCAAAAGAAATGTCTGCAGAGCTCAGACAGGATTGTGTTGACACAAATTTGGGGAAGGCTGTTGCTTAAATTGTAGAAGTTAGGAACAAGCAGGAGTCTTCTTAGAGCTGGTAGTTCATCCTAACTGAGCCTTCTGGGAGAAAGAAAACAGAAGAAAATCCCCAAATCTAGGAGTGCAAAGCTTGCCCCATCAGAACCAAAAAGACTGTAATTATCAAAACAGCATTATCATCATTAACTAACTACAATTATAAAATACATTTTTGTTCCTTGAAAAAAAAAAAGTTAACTTAAAAGTACTAAAAAGTAAACTTACTTTTGCTAGTTTCCAAGGCATACATTTTCAGTATTAAAATACCTAAAACGAATAAAGAAAAATGTAAATTGGTTTTAAATGATTTTAAATTGTATTTTATTTATGCATATAGAGTATATAGACATTTAAAAAGTAGCTAACAAAGATGAAAATTTCAACTTTAAATTTAAAATACAAAAATGTAATTTATGTAACCAGATGTAAATGTTACCAGATATACTAAAATAATAGTAAGGACCATGTTAAAAGTCTGAATACTTTTGCAGTGTAATATTTTAGTGGGATTTTTTTTTTTTTTTTCAAGTGATTTTTCTGCAGTTTCTGATTTGATTACATTATTTTGCAGTGTTTCATGAGGGAAGTCCATGACCTTATAAAAGGACACCACTTTGTAAAATACTTTTTCACATTAAATAAAATGTTTTTGTGTTGTAATTCATCACAGAGCTCTAAAAACAGAAAATGAATGGAGTCAAAAATCAAACCAATGACCGTTACAAAGGGGGCGGTCACTGTTGCGCTCTATTGAGTGCTTTAGGAATTACCAGATTTAAATATGCCCAAAAATGTCCTACAGGCATTATACACATCCCAAAGCGATTTCACAAACCAGTTGACCAATTACCTAAGTGGGCAAGTTTTTTTTGCAGGTGACAAACAAAGGTGAGACTGAACTTTCACCACTTTAAATTAAAATTTGTCTGACCTCTGACCCCTGGAACACACCCCTGCAGGACAGGTTTAAACCTTTACAGGGTGACCTTTGGTCTTGGCATTCAAACCCGAACCACCTTTAACACGTAAGCACCCACACAATGTGTGAAAAATCCCCTAACAATGTCAAAATGAGTTTCCCATCGCTCCTGCTGGCAGTTCACTTGACCTAACAATGTAAGACTCAGTAAGCATGTTATTAGCATCTTAGATGCCTGACGTGAGGAGCACTAATTACCTACTGTTATAGAAACACCCGGGGGGCTGTGTGTGTGCACCCACATTTGGCTAATTCCATAATGGCCATGTTGCGGTGCAAGACTTGGTTGTTAAAACACCTGACAAGATTAGACAGTCAAGTAGACATCCTCCCATCTTTCACAAACTCTGGCACTTTTTACACTTCTGCATCCGGTTGGGGCACTCCTACACATCCTTCTCTGCACCCTTGTTTCCGGTGGCCACTCCTCTTCCATTAGAAATCATTAGGGATTGGTGTTAGTTATCCCTGCAGGCCATGAGGCGAGCGGAAACCGAGTGCTCTGTCATTAGAATATGGCAGACGTTGCATTGCTTAACAGTTTGCATTCTCCCAACGGAGAACTGTATATCTGTATGAATGCATAAAGAAAAATCACTTGTATTTCACACTGACATGCACTAGCAGTTGTGGAATGCTCTGTAAGACTGTATTTGCGTGTAGAAACAAGTTAAGTACAATAGTATGGAACTGTAAGATGCCTTCGTCTGTGAATGGCATGTGCACTGTCATAAACTGTACAAGAAAAATCATGCCTGAAGTCCAAATATTTTCATGTAAGTCAGCCACAGCTGAAACGCAAACAGACTGCTCACTGAGCATCTTATGATAAAGGCATCCTCTTGATTGGCTAATATCTGGCAGTTTTATGCACATTTGGACTATTCGCTTTGTGTAATTTCAGATTCACCTGCCGGTTTTGTTAAAAAACTGAATTGTGGTCTATATGTTGATTTAAGTTTGTAACATTTTAAATTAGTCTATATGTTAAAGTTCAAAAATTTGAAGTTAGTTGTTAAAAAAAAAAAAAAAAAGCAAGGATGCATTAAATTGATTAAAACTGACTGTAAACATTTATAATGTTACAAAAGATTTCCGTTTCACACAAATTATTCTTGAGATTTTTTCATCAATCCAAAAATCCTTAAAAAAGGTTTCCAAATCATGGGTTCCATTTTTAACATTGATAAAAATAAAATAAAAAATATATTAAATATATATTTCTTGAGCAGCAAATCAGCATATTAGGATGATTTCTGAATGATCATGTGACACTGAAGACTGGAGCAATGATGCTAAAAAATTCAGCTTTGCATCAGATATAAATTACATTGTAAAATATATAAAAATAGAAAGCAGTTATTTAAAATTGTAATAATATTTTACAATATTAAACATTTTACTGCATCAAATAAATGCAGCATTGGATAGAAAAAGACACTACTTTGAAAAAGATGTGAAAATTTTTTTTTTTTAAATGACTCCAGACTTTTGACCACCGGTTGTGTATTTACATTTATGCATTTGACATGTGCTTTAATCAACATTGCATTGAAGTTATGCATTTTATCAGTTAATTCATTCCCTATGCCATAAAATATAATCATTATATTTCAATCAGAATGAGAAACTGTGGTTGTTGTTAACTGAGGGCAGAAATCTGCCAGAGCATGCAAGTATTTGAGAGTAGATGTCGAGAAGAGCCTGAGAAGACAGCTGTCTGGACACTTGTAAAATCAATTCCTTATAGGCAGCTGAGACAGTTACCTGTCCTAACATACATAAAAACTGCATCAGTGTAATAGAGCTGCAAACAATGCACAAGATCATTCGTAATGTCCCCGGTTGTTAAAGGTCAGTAAAGTTTTGAAGTTACAGGCTCGATTATGGCTCAGTGGAGTCCCGTTTTTGTTTGTGTGTATTGAGGACAGCTGATTACATCAAATGCTAGCGTGCTAATGATTAAGTGCCGTCCCCTGGCATCTGTAATCAGTGTCTGGCGTAGATTAAAAAGCTCGCTGCACTCTCTGTCTGTCAGCTGTCTTGACTCTACAGCTGTCCTTTCCCAACACACAAAAACGCCCTGCTATATAATGACTGCACCACACCGGGCCTCTCTGGCCTTCTGCCAGTGTGTGTGTGTGTGTTTATGTGTGTGTTGTGAGTGCATTTGTCCTTTAATCTGATACCTTTTGATCTATCGCATGCTCGTCAATCACTGCAGAGGAAAAGGGGATTATTTATTTTGTTCTTACAAAGAAAGACTAGAAGCCATTGTGCGTTACTTTATGTTCCTCTTGTGTTATGTTCAGTTTCTCCTTTCATCTAGCAGGACCAAATGTTCTGGAGGATTCTTGAGGGATGTTTACCTGTTCGCCTTGAAGGTGAACTGGTACACAAAGATGCACCTAAAGATGCTTTGGTTTTGTAGTGTTTTTTTTTTTTTTTTTTACTTTTTTTGCAAAAACCAAACTCCAAAATTTATATTTTAGGTTTATTTCAGATTAATTTAAATTATTTTAAAGAATGAAGATGATATCTATTTTTAAAATTGTGTTCCACTTCCCGAGACAATGAAACGTATTAAAATTATATATAAATTATAACATATACAAGTGGATATTTAGTGTCTTCTTTTATTAACTTTTTAAAAAGAATAGATAATAGATATGTAATAAACACACCTCCTCTCAAGATTGTCTCAGTAGGGTTCACTTTAAAGGGCACTGAGGTCATTTGAAGCCTTCATATATCCACATTTGCCAGACGTCTTCATGCTTTACATCTCCATTTCATCCTTCTAGTTCCATTTTGTTTTTACTTACTGTGTAAAACAAGGCTCTGTCCATCAGTGTAACCCTACAATCAGTGTGGATTCCTGGCTGGGCTGCATGCACGGACAGGCCAGTGTGTGTCTGTGTCTGAGAGGGAGAGAGAGAGAGAGCTTATTTCAGTCTGCAGAGGGGTAGTATCTCTCTGCTGAAAGCTGGACACACACCTGTGCCCAATAAGCAGACACAGACACAGACCCACTCTTTTAGAGGGTGGACACCAGATTCTTTAGTGAAGCTGTAATAATACAGACATTTGCCCTCACAATCTCGCAGACATTCTGTGCTATGACAGAGTATCAGAGAGCACGTAAACATTTTACTTTCAAAGCACCAACACAGACACCGTTTACACCTGGTAAACTTTCCTGGCTTTGAAAGAAAATTACCATCCGATGTAGTCACGAAATCAGAGATCCGCCCTCCTAAACACGATCACAAGCGGTCACAGGAGACGCTTCTAGCATCTGCTACAGCACCTGTGTGTACTTGAGGTGAACTGACTTCAAACACGAACTGTGTCCAAAACCTTTAAAAGCGTTCACAGGGACACTCATAACCAGCCTACATTTAGATTTATACATTTAAATTGCGATACATGCCAAATTTCTATCCATTTGGAATGCATTCACATGAACAATCGAATAACCTTAATATGTTTAAATATTAGCCAATCCGTCATAAATGAAAGGGATAAGAAACAGGCAAAATTCATGGCATTGTTTATATTATTAATTTTCATATATTTGATTTGATTTTAATATGCATGTTTAAGCTTAGAATCAGCATACATCTGTTAAAGGGCTAGTTCACCCCAAAATGAAAGTTTTGTCATTTATCACTCACCCAAATCTGTAAGACCTGCGACCTCCGTTCTGAACGACATGAGGGTGAGTAATTAATGACAGAATTTTCATTTTGGGATGAACTAACCCTTTAATCGTGAAAGCAATTACATTTAGATTTAGCATCCTTAAATATGGCTGAAATATATTGAAACAATATGGAAAAAGCTAGATTTAGTTAAAATGTATGAGATTTAAAAGAAAAACAGTATATATGTACATGTATAAACTAGGTTATTGTAAATATATATATATATATATATATATATATATATATATATATATATATATATATATATATATATATATATATATATATATAAAACATGATTCTCAACAGTTTAATTAATGTATGATTACATATAAGCACCACAATGTTTGTTAAAACTGTAATCCAAGTGGATGAAAATTTTATATGCAACTCGTACAAATGTTCGTGAACATTTCTGAGTGCATTGTAAGGTAGAAGAATGCATCCAATATTTTTGGATTTTTTGGGGGATGGAAGGATAAAAATGGCATTGGCCACATTTCCTTTCTTTGTTTTATTATGATTCAATTTTCACTGAGAAATAAGCACTGTAGCCAGTTAATATTCACTTTTCTCTAAAGCTCACTTGGATTTGTAAAATGCAAACATGACTGTGAAAAGTGGAAGTATGACTAAAAACCTGCAGGGTATGGATATTAATATAGTTTAAAAGTGTTTTTGTGGCCACAGTGTGTAATCATTTTGATGGTGCTGATACATCAAGTTATTGATCTCTACAGAACATGAGTGTGTTGGGAAATGATAGTCTTGTCACTGAAAACCAAGTCATTTATTCTTCCACTTGGCAGAGCGTCCCCCCCGCCACATCCAAGAGCTTCAGGCTTGTCTTCTCCTGCATGGAAGCAATAAAAGGATCATTTGTACCCCTTCCAAATTTGTCAAAGGGTGTTGTCATTAGTGCAGAGGTCTGTGGGCCAGACTAAGTCGCTGGTTATTAAGGCTAAATGGGTCAAGGAGCCTGATGGTCTATGTTAAGAATAAGAATAAACATTTTTGATTGTAATTGGCCTTTTGTTGTCAATATCTAGCATGATGTGTGAAATCTGATGCTATTAGATGAAAACAGAACTTGGGCTGAATGTAGACAGCTGTAGAGGTGCTTTTTACTGAATTGGATCAGCAATGTTATTGAACTAAACTGAATCAACATTGAACAGCAGAATTAGGGTTTGTGTCATATTTGATGAAGTTTCCTCTTAACTTATGTGAACTCCTGTTAAACTACTTGCATTAGATAAACCGCTATATAAATAAAGGTCAATGTGAACTTTTCTAGATTCCAATAATTAGCATTTTTCTTATTTCAGACACCACAGAAAGTAAAAGACAAGTCTGCAGCAGGGCCTTCTGGGAAGTCTCCCAGCACTCCCAGCCTCAGCGAGGTCAAAAGCAAACTTTCATCAGCAGCTAAAGAGGTACATATTCCCTTTCACATTGATATTTGTCTCTCTGCTACATGTGAATGCATTTCTTTTCTGTAATCGCACACATGCTTTAGACCTGACATACATGTATACAAACAAACACACATGCTGTGTGTTAACAGCTATAAGTACGCCGATTTAGCAGATGATGAGGAGGTCAAATGTTAATGAGGTGTCTGAGTTAAAGGCCGGAGGGGGACATATGACATCATCATATGCAGGATTATCCAGTCTTTCAGAGTCCACCTGCTCACTTCCTCAATCAGTTCCCAAATGCACCCCTGACCACTAACCCTCTTCATCCTCGGATCCATAAGAGCCTCCTGATCTTTGTGAGGAGTCTCTCATTACATTGCCATGTTTTTGAAACCAGCACTGATCCTTTAAATGTTAAATGACTGCATGCAAACACACCATGCAGTGAGATGCTTTTTCCATGATGTGATTTACTGCATGTGTGATCTGCTGTCATTCACTGTTCAGTTTTTTCAAAACTAACTACACAAGGTATAAACTATGAGTCTATAATAAATATATGCACAACTCTCTTGTTTCATCAGCACCACCTACATTATTGTTCAAAATGTTGGGGTTGGTAAAATACATTTTTTATGCTTTTGAAAGAAACCTTGTGTTTAAAGAAGTCCTATGCTCACCAAGGCTGAATTCATTTGATTAAAATACAGTAAAAAAAGTAAGGTTGTGAAATTATTCAAATGTAGAAAATATATATATATTTGGAAAGTTGTGCTGCTGGTTTTTTCTGGGATCTTTGATACTCTTCTTTGATAAATAAAAGGTTAAAAATAACTGTGTTTATTCAAAGTAGATTTTTTTTTTAATTAATATTTTTATTCAGCGAGTATGTGTGATAAGCTTTAGTAAATTGATAGTTTTCTAATTAAATGTTGTTTATTCGTATAGTTATTTTGATGATCGTTATTTTGAATAAATGCTGTTCTTTTTAACTTTTTATTTATCAATAAATCAAAAAATTAGCACAGATTACAAAAACATATTAAGCAGCACAAACAGTTTCAACACTGATAATAAATCTACATATTAAAATGATTTCTGAAGGATCACATGACACTGAAGACTGGAGTAATGATGCTGAATATACAGCTTTGATTCACAGAAATAAATGATCTTTTAAAGTATATTAAAAGAGGAAAAAAAGATTAGAAATTGCAATAAATGTTTCACTAAATCTTGCCGTTTTAGTTTTTCTGTATTTTTGATCAAATAAACAGACTTGATGAGCATAAGAGAATCCATTGAAAAACATTAAATCCAATCTGATCCCGACATTTTGTCAGTGTAGATATCTTGGTAAGATTATAAATGTCCTACTGTCACTTTAGGTCAATTTAATGTTTCCTTGCTGAATGGAAGTATTAATTTGTTTAAAAAAACAACGACTCTAAAATAAATTCTTAATGCTTTTGAATTGTAGTGCACATACTTAGGGACTAGTCGACTATTGTCTGTGACAATCAACAGCAGGCTGAAAAAACTTCCTTATAGACATCTCTATGCTAGCTACACACTTCTTAAAAACGGCAGAAACAGAAGAGCGAGATGAATAGTATGTTGTGCTGTAATATCTAGTTTAAAACTGGAAGGATAAAGCGGATGGATTGTGTAGAGCAGATATGATGATTTGTGTCCGTGTGATTTCATTCGGTCTGCTGTAGATAAGGGGAACTGGAATTACTGTAAAGGCCACAAAAAAATGTGAGTTCACTGAAGTGCGTCCAACACCCAACGACTCACCCTGTTCATCACGGCAGCAGCGCTCTGGCTTCCAGTCAGGATGATCTCAACACTTAGCAGAGAGACACAAGTGATGAAAAAGGGCCATTTCATTTCTACTAAAATATGTTTCTCTGAAACAGGGGAAGCCGCTTCCAAAGACGGAACAGAAGTTTGAGAACTACGCTAGAAGCTCTTTCAAGATCTCTGATAAACAAGTGAGTATCACCGCTTTCATAAAGCACTGTCATCCTCAGGCTGGAGTATTTCTAGTGTCCGCACGTTGTGTGAAAAGCATGTATGGCCCTGACAAAATTTCACTTCTAAGAGGTCTTTTATGTAAGAAATGTCCACTTAAAAGATTAAGACCCTTCAGATCGGAAGATGAGACATTCCTCAGCCGGTGAAGAGAGACAAAAGCATAAGGCTTGAAATGTACTCTGTTATGCGAAGGGAAACTTTACTATGTCCAGGTCAACATAGTTATATGCGGTCTTGCATTGCTGGAAAGTAACAACTTCAAGGCAGTGTTGTTTTAGTATCATTGAGATACTGATATAGCTTTATTTTATATATTTTAGTTTTTTTTTTTCTCAGTGTTATTTATTTGAGTACTTCAGGATAAACAAAATGAAAATAGGAAATGTTAACTTGGTAATTAGCTAAAAACTAATAAAAGTTTTATTAGTTTAGTTGTCTCCTTATCATTTTTATATATTTAAATGTTCAATATATGTTATTATTTTTTATTAATATTTGTCAAAGAGTTTAGTTTATTATTGTTTTTTAATTTCATTTTATTTTTCTTTGTTATTTAAAGTAAGGAATTCTTAGTTTTTGTTTTTATGATTTAGATTTAGTGGCCACTTATGCAAACTAAAAATGGAAAACCATGTTTTTTTTTTTTTTTTTTTTATCATTTTGACCACTTATTACGACAACAACAGTGTTTTGTAGGCCTGAAAATGCTAACTGCTAACGGCTTTCAAAGTGCAGGTTTTTAAAAAACGATACTGTTATTGTCTCATGTAAATTACAACTGCGAATTTGTGAAAATGGTGACATAATGTTCATGCATATTATGTGTTTCTGCACAAGCATACCTATACATCGCCAACTACTGGCCTGGCATGTATAATACATCATTTTTAGTCAGTTTGGTGGAGCCGCGTGAACGGGCCTTGTATGTGAAACATTTCAAAACAGCAAACACAATTTGTTACTTATAATCAATAATAATGAATATACAGTTCCTTATAATAACCCTACAATAAGAAGGTGATAGGGTTACTTTGAAATATTTGTGCCAATATTGGTGTTATTATTCAGGTCACTTGTTTAAAAAGTGAAATAATCACATCTACATTCAACTGGAGTATATTTTAGGCGTTAGCATCTTCTGTCTTCGTGGGTCTGTTGGGGGTGGCATACTGAGATCTTCCTGCCGCTCTCATGCCTGACATCTTTAGCTGTGATTTAATTCCCTCCTTCACTCATTCCTCTCTCTCAGTCTCTTTTAGTCTAGAGGGTTTTTTTTTTTTTTTGCATTCGTTTGTGTCAGGCTGGGTGTTGACCTGAAATATTGCAGTAGTCTAAAGCAGCCCTCACAAATGGCCACGTTTGGCTCAAAAGAGAAAAATCTCTCTTAGCTAAAGCGCACTATCATGTCTGCTGAATCTCCTCCTTTGTCAGGATGAATTACACACGAGAGAGTCCAAATGTCTGTGTGTGTGTTAGTGGTACCAACGGGGTGGATCTTACAAAAACACATCCAGGTCTCATTGTACCCTAATATTTTTTATTTGTTATCTTATTTTTATGCATTTAAGCATAATTTAAATTCAAATTCATTTATTTGGCAGACACTTTTATACAAAGCGGTTTATATATTTCTCAGTTTCCTGGGAATCAAACACATGACTTCGGTGTCTTCTTTTTGAGCTGCAGGAACACACATTAAAACACATGACCCTTTTTTCATTAACCCTAAAAATCAGTTTGTATGTTATACAAGTACTATATCCTGCCATTATTTGTTTTATGGCATTAAAGCAGTGAAAACTTGTTTTCTTTAGCATTTACGTTCTCTTGATTTATGGTCCCAGTATTTGCTGTTTCAAAACCTAGTGTGCTGCATATCTAGACAGCATTTAAAAAAGTACTGTAGATAGTTGTCAAATATCAGTATCATAGCGGATACAGGTCTGTTGGAAATCACACTTCACACACATTTCATTTCAAGATGCATAAGTTTCTATATTTACTGTAATTAGGAAACAAATGTAATTAGAAACTAGTTTGAAAATGTAATCAAGAATGCATCTGTAAAATAGACTGATTTATGCTTTACATAGCAACTTCTTGATTCTGTAATTAATCTATTATACGCTAGTATTTTCCAAAAAACCAAGAAGCTCAAATAACAGTAATATTTAGAAAATTATGCAGGTTTTTGGGTGACGTTTCACAAGTCCGCAAGAACGGACAAGAAATATTGAGAGACAGAGAAACGGTCTGTGTGAAAATATAAAATTATAAAATACAAGGTTATATTTTCGTGTTTCCGAACTCTGATATAAAGACCAAAACCATGGACTGTATAACACTAATGAACAGCAAAGCAGAACGAGTGAAGGAGAAGCTTTATCCCCTTGTATCACACAAAAGTGACGATTCGAAGTCAACCAATCAATGTTCTGCAGTGAGTTTAGCTCCACCCTTTTGGTACCCTTTGCTGTGCTAGGTACCCCAATGGAAGGGTACAGTACGGTTCGCTATTTTGGTACCATTCACAACTTCTGACAGTGGAAACAGACATAATTGCGTACTGTACTATACTGAACTGTACTGCTCGGTGGAAATGAGCCATTATTAGACAGGACTGTTCTCAGCACTGTCAAAATAGAAGTCCCTCTTCCGACACTTATTATTGTCCTATAAACAGAAAACCTTATCGCCCAATGTTTCCCCTTATTTGGAATGATCAGCATTTGCTTTTCTGCTTGGCTGATGTGTGTCAGGAGCACAGAAACTATTGAGATTCGGACTCGTTATCTATATGTTGTGAGTTTGAGTCTCGGTCCGGCAGGAATTGTAAGTGGGGGGAGTGAATTTACAGCGTTCTCTCCACTCTCAATACCACGACTGAGGTGCCCTTGAGCAAGGCACCGAACCCCCAACTGCTCCCCGGGCGTCGCAGAATAAATGGCTGCCCACTATACTTACATTTCATTTAATACCTAAAACTTATATTTGTATCCTATTTTTGTTTCTTATTTTTTATACTCATCATATTGAGTCAAGTCTCCTGTGCACTTCACTCGAGGAGCACTATTTATATGTGTCCCTGCCTATGAAGACGGATCCAGATCACTTCTGAGGTCCCATTTCAGTTGGGATGCTGCCTTCGAAAGTATGGACTTGGAAGAGAGTTTGGATGTTTTCGTGTTTTGGTCGGTAATGAGTTATGAGCTATTTGATGCATTGCGCCCTGTGAGTCTGTTCTAGAAACAAGGCTGGAGCGTGTCAGACTTTGCAGCGCAGGTGTCCTCTCAGATGTACAACGGGTGGAGCATGTGTGTATGTGTGTGACTGAGTTTTCAAGCAAAACGGCTTTTGGAGCACAGCAGGCAAAGAGGTGTGAGACATGTCTTTGTCAGAGAGAGGCACTAGTCATACCCTCTGGTATGTACAACGACTGCACCCCCTTCCTCTGGACTCGGCGCTGTAGTTATACCCCAGACGCACCGCTAATGTGGAGCTTTTCATCCAAACTGACTCACACGGCTCTAATTATTAAGCATCCAAATGAGTCGCTACATCAGAGAAACTCCGTTCCAGCTTCACCAACTCATCCTTTTCCCCCTTCTCTCTCTCTCCCCTCATTTGTTTTCTTGCAGGTGATCAAAGACCTTTGGAACTTTTTACAATCACTAAAAAAGTAATGGCTGCTCTGCGCTCCCCTTCCCGTCCCGTCCCGTCCCGGTGCAGCAGAAGTCTGGGCTGAGCCAGTAACGGCACTTCAGCTGTGCGATCTGGCCTCTTCCCGTCTTAAAGCAATCCGCCTGCTCTTCTTTCACTTTAAAGATGGATAGAGCAGAACGAACCCCAGCAATGGCACAGATATCATGCTTCATGTTTTATGTTTTTTTTTAATTATGGATTTTTTTGTCAAGTCCACAGTGGTTTCTTAGAAGAACAGTTAAGGCAGTTATAATTTTAAAAGCAAACTAAGGGTGAATCTCTCTAAATCTTAGCAAGAACTTGTGCAGGTCATATTTCATCTCAAAATTCCAAAGGAATCATATTTTGCATTAAATAAATTAAGCCTGTTTTGGACTAAACAAATGTTTTTCATTTGACTTAAACCCATTTCCCCCAGTTATCATAATGCACAAAAAAAAATAAAAGATAAAAAATGGGTGAAAAATTTGAAGTATTTCCACATCATGGATTGACTTGTGTTAAAGATTATAATTTATGGTGATTAAAACATGGTAATCATGGTAATTAAAAAAAAATATACAGTATGAAATAAGTTTAATTGTATTAATAATCATTAATAATAATGTGGGGAAAAAGTGATATTAATGCAATAATGTTAATGGTCATTAAAATAGGCTTTGTTTTTTTTAATTCAAAATATAATTTCCTTTATTTTCTTTTGGTAAAATTTTATCCTGGGTGTTTTTGTGAGCATCACTCTTAAGAAAGAAAACCAATGGTGCTGGTTAATTATATATATATATATATATATATATATATATATATATATTTTTTTTTTTTTTTTTTTTTTTTTTTTTTTTTTTTTTTGAGGCCATTAAAAAAAGAAAGAGAAAAACAACACTTTTTCACTACCAGCCCAAGACCAATTTGCTTCTTGTGTATATTTGAAACCATAATCACTGTAAAGCGCCCCCTTAATTTCTTCATATGAAGATGGCAGCTGAAGTGTAATAATGTTAAAGATTCAGTCAGATTCTGAGTGTTCCGTCTGATTGAAGATTCCGTCTAGTTCCCTGTATTCTGTGCAGCCCTCAGGATTCTGCCTTGCAGCAATTCCAAAAGACCTTCAACGTTTAAACTTTACAATTATCTTAAGTGCTATAGACTCTCCCATAAAAATCCTCTTGAGAAGCACGGCTAGAATATTATACCTTGTTAAAAAAGACGAATGTTAGTTCATGGTTTAGGTCATAAAATATGAAAAAAGTTTGTAGTTTAGTTGATTTGACAATTTAAAACCATGTTTTCGCAATTTTATGTTTTTGTCATATCGGTTGTTTTAATTTTATTTTCACTAAGCTATTTTAATTTGTTAGTGCTAATAGATAAACCCTTAAATGTATGTAGGTGTTTTTTGAAAGCAGAAGAATCAGTCCTTGAGCTGTTTTAATTAGTTTTGTTCTGTGACATTGGTGATTTTTCTTTCCTTCCACGAAGTACAGTATATGCTGCAAAGAAGCAGTGCATTTCAACTAAACTGTATTGTTCTATTATGATCAACAAAATGGTTTATAATGCATTTGCACAGTGCTGCTTGTTTTTTTTTTATGTCAATTTTATTAGGAGCAATTTGATTTTGTTGCATCATTCTGCTCGCTTGCAATGTTAGATTGGTTTCCTCTCTCGGATGGAAATGGAAGTAATCCAGCTTTAGTTAACCTGTGAAATAAATGTGAATTATAACCTTGTGAAGTTGCCTATGCTCCACCTTTGGATGAAGGTAACCAAGTGCACTGATATGGTGTTGTTGTGACTGCTAACATCGAAGGCTGGAGGCGAGAAGTTTAGACTAACACAAGAAGTATATCGTGCACCTTTCTAATCTGAAAATGTTCGTGTAATGCTTCATGCATATGTAGGTTGCATCACACAGTTGCGCCATTCAGTATCTTTTTATTTTTGTGTCCAGCTATAATAATTTCTTTTACAAATAACGGGGGTGAATTGATTGATTTAATGCTTTAATTGATTGTTACACCTACATAACCTCTGAATGTTGAATCAAAAGCAGCTCTGATGAAATAAATGTTTAATGATGCTCTAAATTAATGTAACGCTCGCCAGCAAAGCAAAGACCATACAGAGCCCAACTTTACCGTTTTGTTTGACCTCAGCAATCATTTCTCCTGCTCCTAAAACTCTCCGACCTGTTCGTCCACCTGAGGTGTTCACCTGATTGGCTTGTTTTCTGTTCAATCACTGTCTGAAACAGAAAGAATAAAAGTGTCAGCTGAAACATGGTGTTGCATTTTCTTTTTGCACTTTGCGCTGCTTCTACTAGATTTGTTTTGAAAAGTATTCTTCATGCAATCACCACATGGTGGCGATAATGGCTTGTTATGACATTGTATTTTGATTTATGGAACTTCCCTTCCCACTATACTGTAAGGGACAATTAATCAGCCTCTCACCTGGATGACACCTCTTCATTATGCCTGCTGACACTTACCTACTTCCTGTTGTCAAGAGTCTACAGCAGGAAGTGAGCTCAGCAGACAGGGTGTGCAAGACTTGAAGTATTACTGTGTGGAATTCCCCGTTTCCCAAGTGTGAGGAATTCCAGCTCAGCGCACACTCCAGGCAGAGTCAGGGATGAAGGTGAACACACAGAAATTCCACCTGAAGCTATTCCAATCAGAGGTTGGTAGAAATGAAGAAATCTTTTTTTTTCTGATTCAGCTGTCTGACTGAAGTGTCCAGTCATGACTGCACAAACAACAGTGTCAGCAAGATCATGTTAGGAACAGAAATCATTTTGATCCCATTTAATAATGGGACAGATGCAGCTGTCCTGTTTGTTGCACGTTAGTGTTTACCTGTGCAAACATCAGCACTTTAACATCGCTGTGTTCACTAGAAGATGTATTAGAAGGATTTACCAGACCCTTTTCCATGACCCATGATCTTAGACTATTCTGGTTTTGTGCAGTTTAGGACACATATACTGTTTCTTTGTAAATATTAGCAAAACTTACTAGACGTTTCTATACTCTTAAAAATAAAGTTGCTTAAAAGGTTCTTCACAGCGCTGCAATAGAAAAAACATTTTTGGTTCCACAAAGAATCTCTTTCTTACCTTTTTATAAACTGAAGATGTTAAGGGGCTTTATGGAACCATTTAGACAAAAAGTTTCTTCTATGGCATCATGAAGCACCTTTATTTTTAAGTGTAAGTGTAATTTTTTCCTAGTTTATTTTTCCCAAGTAAATCCTACTCTACTTTTTCAGTATAGGCCAATCCAAAATTTCAATGACCCCTGATATAATATCAGTGGAATTTAAATGCTAATTTCCTTATAATTATTTTATGCATGTTTATGGGTGGGTTTTGGGAAATCACCCAAATCCCTCTTGTCATCTGAAACTCCTATGATTTCTTAATTTTAAAAGAATCTGCATGATTGCATATGCATGATAATTATGTATTGTAGATTGGGATTTTAACTCTTGTCCCTTTGTACACAATATTTTTAGTTCAATCTTATGAAAACAATTATAAAGTGTTTTCGTTCTTTGGTTCCGTTTTTTTTTTATTTAGGCATTGACTTCCACTGATGCCGCCTTGAAATAAAATTAGTGCATGATGCTCCGGCATACAGGTATGAAAAACGGGTGTAAAATTGAGATTTTCTTGACTTACTGACTGTTTTAAAGAAAGCGGTATGGGAGCTCCGAACATCATGCTGATTTTTGTATGTATGTAATACTCTGATGTGCAATATACAACCAGAGCTGCATGGGAAGTCTGTGTAACAATGAAATCCACTCAACTTGACCTTCCATCCATTGTGATGAATGAACTGGAAGCGATGTCATCCGTCATCTTTAACGTCTCCTTCTTGACTCATTATTTGATCAGGCTGCCAAAAATAAACACATTTTTGCAAAAAATTGGATTAAAATTCGCAAAATATCAGTATTGACTTCTGAGATGGTAAATAAATTAAGCATGCAACAAAATGAGTCATGTGAAATCAATGTAGTGTGCTGCTGTTTGAAATGTTTATGGTTGCATACAGTATACTTTCCAATACTAGTTTCTTTTATGGTTACAGGTGCAGTGAAATCAGTTTAGTCCCTTTCTCAATGGGCGACCATCTCTTCCAAAACCTAGCAAGCTGCTTTTTTAGGCATCATACACGTCACACATACACAAAAAGGGCCTAAATTTAAGATTTGTAAATGTGAATTGCATATAAGTGTTCCATACATTTGGATTACACATTAACATAAACTAATAAAACTAATATGATGCACTTTTAGTCACGAATATGATGCATGACTGAAGAACAGATAAGATTGTGGCAACAGTAATGCACAATAACCAGGTTTACAGTTTATAGCCTATGCATCACCTATAAATCAAATTTGTTTCAATCCCATATAATTTAACTAATTGAATATTGCTGGTATATATTTGCATTTTCTTACAATTTTACCTGAATAAATGTAATGATTTTAACAAATGTATGCATTTTGGAAATATGATTATTTAAAATAAACTTAAATATATAAACCATGATTTTGTCAGTGCAAATAAACCATGTTTTATGGAAATTTTATAGTTTCACTGGCGAATGTGCATTGCAATAAGTTTAATTGTTTATGTTAAAACTCTGTAATCCAGATATATGGATGTTTGAAGTGCAATACAAACACATTAATCCATTTTTTTATTTAAATTTCAGTGTGCTTTGGTGCAAAGGTCATGCAATACAAATATCCTACCTTCTAAAGTACTTTCTTTTGACCAAATGTATTTAATTCAATTGAAAATGTAACTAAAAATAATTCAGTCTAATTAGAAATTGACTATATTACCCATCAACAACAATGTTTTTATTATTAAATTAAATTAAAATTTATAACTTTAGCAGACGCTTTTATCCAAAGTGACTTACAGTGCATTCAGGCTATCAATTTTTACCTATCATATATTACATATTGTATAATTGTATAGAATGTCATTTTACGCTCATTAGGACACTGATTTTAGCTTAGCGAAATTAAAAATAAACCTCTATAAAGATAATACATTTTGCATCAGGAGGGCTAATTTTATAATGCAAGTTGTTGCCTGCACAGTGCGTTTCCAGTTCAGTTATCATGCTCCCTTAAAAGGTAGCTGTCCATGTAGGCAATAGATAGCTTAAATCTCACAGTAAGTTGCTCCAGTTAGTACTCTAAATGGAAAGATGCAACGCTGAACCTCTCTGATATACCTGGGCCAGGTAAAACAAAGAGCTCATGCTCACGGTGATAAAAACAGACTGTTGAAGTGCAGAGGAGACAGATTTGTAAACACTGACTGTGAGAGAGTGAAGGAATGGCAACTTGGCATGTTTATCGGGAACCCTCCGGGCAAAAACTGGTTGGATCAAGGCTGATTAAATGTTTGACGTAGCTTCAGTTTCAGCTGTCAGGAGCTTGGCAGTCTCATTTGGGTCCTCAGAGCTGTGATAATGAGTGATTGAGTTAGACCTGGACACCAGTATACATGGGAACATGGGTCAAGCGTTAGTCTATATGCCCATTTATCTGCCTTCACATTGTGTGAAGTACAGACCAAAAATTAAGTTGTTATTCATTGGTACTCGTCCGCTTACAGGTCATGCCAAGTTTGACATCAATGATGCCGAACGCCATTGTGACTTATTGTGTTGGTGCAAGTTTAAAAATGGCAGTGTAAATAAGCTATTCCTGCACCATTCCTGTAGCTCAAAGAGTAGAGCATGGCACTAAAATTGGCAACTCATACCAAAAGTCATGGGTTTTATTCTAAAGAAAGGCATGAACTGATAAAATGAATACTTTCAGTGCAATGTAAGTTGATTTGGATAAAAGTACCTGCCAAATGCATACATGTTGAGATACAGCATAAGGCAAGATTTTAAGTCAATAAGTGAAAAACTGTCAATGTAAACACTGATGTATTCATGAAACCATATCAAATGGGTTGGATTTCCTTTTATCTAGGGTAGTTTTGCTCTGATTTTTGAGGGTGAGGGAATATCATACCATGCTGGAAGCTGTCAATTGAAAAGATTCAACCAAGATGCAGGTGAATTTGCAATAAAACCATAGAATTTAATTGAACTGGACCTTTAATGTAACCAACAAAGGTTTCTTTTGCATATTAATAAGAACTAATAGGATTTAACCATTGCTTTTCCGTAATCAAACTAGAATAGATTTTGCTTCATACCGGAAAACCACATCACCTCATGTGAGAAGAAGCGAGGTGAACTTTTGAAACTTTTTTTTTTAACTGGTATTTCTCTCTCTCACTCACTTTTGAGACTCTTTTGATTTCTCGATTACTGGCAGCTCTTCATTTTTTACAAGGTTTTTGGGGACAAACGCAGTACAACAATACCATACAACATTTTACAGTTCATTCTTTTCTGCTGACCACAAATGTCTAGCATAATTTATCATCTCCGCAACATATATTCCATCTGTTCCATTGGTTCATTAGTAGCAAACTAAGCTCTTAACTGATTCATTAACATTGCGAGCTTGTGGAACTGCTCACTTTCCCACAGTCTCCGGCTACGCCTGTGCTGGTGTGAACTTTCTCTCAGGTAGCATGGGCCTCTGGAGGAACACATTGCATAATCCTTTCCCCATCGATGGAAAAAAAGAATGCCTGAAGTATGAGATGGAGGGACTAATTATTCTGCAATATCACACTGGAATCTGCACTGAAGCAAGGTCGGCGCGAACGTGGCCTCGATTTCCCAGCAAAAGAAACAAGGTTGGCTTCAGTGCATCACTCAGGGGGTAAGCGCTCACTTTAGGAATATTTGTATTGTATGCACTATATATATATGTTCCTGAAAGAAGTCACTTATGCTCACCGCAGCCTTATGTTTTATATTTTAGTGTACTCTTTTCTTTCAGTGCTGCTCTGTGTGCATTTCGCTGTAAGAGGTCAGGTACATCAAAAACGACATGTTAACACACTGTCTAAATACAGCCCAAAAAAAGCAAAGAAGCATTTCAACTATTTGTGGAGAGCTTTCAGAATGGAAGTGGAACAATACGATAGCCCGAGGGGAAAATAAGTGATCATGCTGGTATGTTTAGATTAGACAGAGAGGAAGCCATCATTGTCATTGTCAGATTTCAGTTTTTTATACTGCGCGGGGCATTGGCATTCTATCCTGTTCTAATCTGTCAGAAAGACATCTAAACCATTGCGTTTGTTCGATGTTGTGTTTATTGTGAACATTTGCGTAAAATAATCTTGCTTTTAGAGTTACGTTTTTTATTTTTTAGTTCCTCTTTTATATCATATCGTCAAGTCTTAAAGGTGTCTGTTATAGGATGGTTGCGATGTGCGGCGCGTAATTCATGAAGTGGTAAAGACCGAGCTGCCAGTTTTGAGAGAGGAGGCCAAGCTTTATTAATAAGAGACAACATGCGCTTCCCTTAACATGTGCCAACATGTGAGTGCATTACCTTCTCGGCTGGCTATGGCAGAGATGTGAGTTGCATTCCTCTGCCCACAGAAACCCTCAGCTCTGAGCACTGAGAGGCATTAGAGGCAAGGGCCAGTTTGGAAGGGATTTCATTTCAGGTTTTAATAGCTTGTCAGTGGTTTCTTAGAAGCTGCTTTGTGGTTAGTTTGTGGTTTCTCGGTGGTTACTCCTGTAAAACTTTATGAATCATGGGTTTTTGTTAACAACCAAGGGACTGTTCCTCAATCTTGATCTACTGATGGCCAATTCAAGCATAGGCTCAACTATAAGGGTGGCTTGATGGCCCAGGGTGGGTGTGAAAGTATTTTAGGTCCATCACTCTACACTATTAAAAATGAAGGGGGTTTTGCAGTGATGCTTTCAGTTACCAGTTTCAGTAACACAGTATGAAATAATCAGATAATAAATCATTTAGAAAGGACTTTCTTTGGAATGAAAAGATTCCCTGGATGTTAAATGGTCTTTATGGAACCAAAAAGAACATTTGGTCTATACTGATTCTTAACTACATCTTAAGTTTCTTTTTTATGCTTTGCAATGCTTTTTTTTTGCAAAAAGCATGATACTCGGTTGATTTTATACATCACCTGTCAGCTAGCTAACACATTTTGAATGATTTGTTACAGTCTTGCAGTGTAGAAAAATAATTTTCAAAGTTGGAGTATTTATTTATTTTTTTTAGTAATTTTTAAATAAAATTCTATATCAGACTTTCTACTTCAAAAGTCCACGTTTAATGCAATTCGTTGCTGCTTCTTTCTAAAGTAAATCATACATATTTTTTTTTCAGTGTGGAAGCATCAAACAAATCAGTAATATTTAACTGTTTATTACGTTTTTTTTTTCTGTTAAAGTTTATAAATTCATTAACTACATTATAGGATGTTTTAAAAACGTAGTTAATTTATCTAATTGTTTGTTTGGTATAATATTAATAATGTTTGTACTATAATTATTATATTTATTTATTTTGTTGTTTATACATTCATGAAAACAAATTTATATTCAATGCTCAATTGTTTTGTAACAAACAAAATATATTGTTACACTAGTGACAATTTTGGAAGAACTGGCCCAATCAGACAAAAGAAAGAAAGGAAGAAAGGTTTCTGTGTGGAAGTACTAAAATATTGGAATGCTAATTGTCAATCTGTGTTTTGGAGAGTTGGTTTGATTCATTCACTTCTAAAACGCGCAGGACAAAAAGGCTATATATTTACCTACAAAGACCTCTTTAGCTTTTGACGTGTACCCTGCATTACTGCAAACTATTTTGTTTTAGCATTTTCCAGATACATTAGCTTTAGAAACGGGGAAGCTAAAAAGGGCCATTTGTCACTCTCCTGAGTGAAATAAAGTGGGCGATATTTGTGCAGATTGCGGTCCCAGTGGTTTTTGCGGTTCTGCACTTCAAACACGCTCAGCCCCGGGTCACATGGGGCACCTGCAGCTCTCTGAGAATGATGGGATGAGGTTTGGGTTTTTTCCATCTTGAATGAGTTCTGGAGACTCTTATCGAGATGAATTGAACCCATTTGCTGCTAAATGGTGCGTGACACGCCATGTGAATTACAGGCTTTTTGTTGCGATGCGATGGCCTCTATCTGTCGTTACAACTTGACCAGGTTGATCCCGACAACCTGAGACTAACCATATAAGCAGTGAAACGAGAGGAGCCCAGAAATACGAATCAGACAAAATAATCATTTTAGGCTTGAAGCGGGAATGAGGTCATACATAAACACCTGGTATGGATCACCTTTTGTTGAGGAAGAGAATTTGAGCTTAATTTACTACAGTATTTGTTAAATGCAAAACTCTTGTTGGAGCTTAGCGATTAGCGCACGTTCTGACATGTCATTTCACGACCCCGCTCACCCTGTCTTCTCTATTAGGTTTCCACGGTACGCAAATAAATAAATGCAGTACTTTTTACTAGAAAACAAAACAAAAGTGTAACAAAGTCGAATCTGTGAATGTATTGCTAAAATAATGTTGCTGTGAAATGAATCCAGAGGAGACAGACTGTGATCCCTAATTACCACATTAAGTCTCGCTGCTTTGGAGAGAGAAGGGTGGTTGTTTGTAATAGTGTACTTACCGTCAAGGCCTTCCCCTTTAGCACACTTTTCAACCCAAAAACCATTATATAGACTATTAAAATGAACTTCAGTTAAAGTAGAAGCTTAAATCTAATCTCAGCAGCATTTCTGTTGCATCAGAGGCTTCATCTAGTCTCACGCAGCCTGACTTTTGGCTTAACATAAAGCCCAACAGTCGTGTTAAAAGCAGACCTACTCTGAGCTGTTGCCATCAGCCCACATTACTTAAATTTATCTTTTAATAAGTGTTAAACAACATTTCTGGTGAGAAGAATGAAATGGTGGTCACATTTACCAACACTTTTGGAGTTTTGCGTGAATGCACAAAAAGGTCTCCACTCAGATGTCCTTCATGTTCAAACTGCTCATGCGTATTTTCCACGCTGACTGACAGAAAGATTCTTGGTTTGAAAGTGACTTCTTTATGCCACTAACAAAAGATAATAGACCAATGGTCAATATAGCGCCTTTCACACTGCACGTCGGACCCAGAATATTGCCGGGTTGCCTTCTGTGTAAACGCAAACACATCCCGGGATTGATTCCGGGATTGGTTCCTGGTTGGGGACCTAATAACATTGCCGCGTTCAATCCCGGAACGAGCTCTGTATAAACAAAAGCCAGAACCAATGCCATAAAGGGTGTGTCGTAGTGATGACGCACGTTATCGCGCGACTCTTTTACCAGGTGTTTGAAGGCAGTTTAGCATTCACAACAACAACAAAAAAAATATGTGCAAACTGTAATGAAGCAGAGATCAGTTAGTTCCTCAGTTTCCACGCTGAGATTGTTCGCCAGCTTAAGGGAAAAGTTAATGTGCCTAGCGTTTTCGACTCGTACATTACATGAAACATCATGATGTCACGTGTCTTTACGGGACCTTTACATGTTGTGTGTGAAAGCACGAACATATTCAGGTTAATCACTGGCAGTGTGAAAGGGGAATAATTGACTAAAATTTCCCTAATGTGATCCCACCGCTGATTCTGAAAAAAATATATAAACCAGTCAGAGAATTGTATATTGTGACAAGCAAATCCCACCAAAATATATCTTGTGAATCGTGTAATTGATTAAGTCTCCATACTTGCTCTCTCTCTCTCTCTCATATATATGTACATATATATATATATATATTTATGTATATATGTATATGTATATCTCTCATATACAGTAGGGCTCGAAAGTTTGGGCACCCCTTGCAGAATCTGTGAAAATATGAGTAATTTTCAAAAAATAAGAGAGATCATACTAAATGCATGTTATTTTTTTTTTAGTACTGTCCTGAGTAAGATATTGTACATAAAAGATATTAACATTTAGTCCAAAAGACAAAAAAATTGCTGAAATTATTAAAATAACCCCACTCAAAAGTTTGGGAACCCTTGGTTCTTAATACTGTGTTCTGTTACCTGATGATCCTCGACTGTCTTTCTGTTTTGTGATGGTTGTGCATGAGTCCCTTGTTTGTTCTGAACAGTTAAACTGAGCAGCGTTCTTCAGAAAAATCTTTAAGGTCCTGCAGATTCTTCAGTTTTCCAGCATCTTTGCATATTTGAACACTTTCCAGCAGTGACTTTATGATTTTGAGATGCATCTTTTCGGACTGAGGACATTTGAGGGAATCAAACACAACTATTTAAAAAGATTCAAACATTCACTGATGCTCCAGAAGGAAACAAGATGCATTAAGGGGCTGGGGGTGAAAACTTTTGGAATTTGAAGTTCAAGGTAAATTGTACTTAATTTGTGTACCGGGAAACATACAAGTATCTTCTGTTGCTTACGAAGGACAGAACTAAATGGAAAAAAATTATATTTCAACAAAATAAGACAAATCTCCATCATGTTCAAAAGTTTATAGTGGAAATTCATTTATGTGGATTACTAACTTTTCCTTTTCTGTTTCACAAAAGAAAGAAAGCTGTGCAGAACAAGTAAATGATGACATTAGCTATTCCCTTAAAATTTGTGAATCTCTCAGGAAAGTGATCTTTTCATCTGTGACCTCCTCAGAAAACATCTGCAACCGAAAGCCAGACAGGTATTTTAAGAGTTGATTGGTCATGGATGGTTTTCTCTCTCTTTCTAACTCTCTCTCTCTCTCTCTCTCTCTCTCTGTTGCTGAAAGCCCAGAGGCTAGTATTTCACTGATTACAGAGTGGCCATATGTGAATGGTTGTTTGTGTATTGGCAGAACAAAGGAAACGCAGGCTCTAAAGAGGTGTTAGACAGGGGAATGGATCAGACCAGCCCATAAAGTGCCCGGGAGGGGGGACTAGACTAGTCCATTGAGTTCAAGCTGGTTTCAGCTAGTTGGAAGGACACACACAGTACACCTCCAGCACACTTCTCAGAAGAGTCTTCTAATCTGAGTGTGTATGTGTGTGTGTGTTTATACACAAGGGTGAGATGGTGTAAGAGAATACACCTGAGACTTTGTGAATTCATACCAAAGAATATGGCTCGTTTCAATGTTGTCTGCTTTCCCGAACAAAGCTTCTCTGTTTTAAAACAGTAAAGTGCCCTTAGATGACCTACGCTGGAAGCAAAGGTAGTGTTTACTGTAATCGGAGATACTGTTTTTATATAATTGAGCATTGTGAGGACAAGGCTTCTGTTCGGGACCAGTAGATCACACTACTTCATTGTATTTTATTAAATAGATGATGTAAACAAGGTTATCTGGCCCACATCTAGAGCAAAGTAATTCTCTGACTGACAACGCAAATTTCGTCCGTCAACACTTCAGACGTTTCGACTCTTTATTGCCTCATTGCGAAGATTGAAGGCGTCACGGTGTAATTACAGCAATCGAATCACTTACGGCGTCCAATTTAGTACATTTCGCATTTAAGCCAAAGTCTTTCAAAAGCAACCGAAGATGTGATTCGCCACCACCGTCCGGCCTCCGCCGAAGTGCCAAGGAAACCTGCTGTTCCCAAACCAATTACTCTCTCTGGTTTGAAACATCTACTCTATTGTGACAAGCTCTGACAGCCCGGCTCTTTAAAATCTATTAAACTCCACTCTGCAAAAACGACTGTGGAATAATTAAGGAGCGCCGAGTTCACCGAGCCATGGAAATTGATGCAGTCATGAAAATAAAAACATATGTTAGCAGCTAGTGGCAAGGGAGCCGTAGCGAGTGTTTATGACGTTGGACGGGGAAATGTAGAACAAGAGGGGAAATATCATCATTAGCGCCACGCTGTGCAGCCTGGTCGCGGGCCGCGCTAATGCCTTATATGCGCGGGCCAGGATTTGCACCGCACTGACAGAGCAATTATCAACTTCGGTTGCCAAGGCAGTGTCACCTTCTCAGACCCATTGACCACGACATAACCCCCCCCCCAACCTTCAAATGCTCCTCACCCCCCACACACACTCCTGTTCCCACCCACACACCTATCCAACATCACACACGCCGCGTCCTGCACTTCAGTTGGCTTCTAAACGGATCCATGCAGTCGACGTGTGACGGGGGACAAATTAGGAATGCGTACACACCCTCAAAGCAACATCAAGGCTTTGATTCCCCCACACACCCTCTCTGTCACCTTCAGAGTCCGACACGACATGACCCTACAGCGACCTACCAGGGGTTTGAAACCTGCAACTGACCATTGCTGTGCTGATAGATAGATAGATAGATAGATAGATAGATAGATAGATAGATAGATAGATAGATAGATAGATAGATAGATAGATAGATAGATAGATAGATAGATAGATAGATAGATAGATAATAGATAGATAGATTATTTCTACCTAAAGTGTACATATTAGTACCTAATGGTTCATATTATTACCTTTGAAAAGGTATTGCCCCAGTGACAGCTTTTGTACCTTTTTGTCTGAGAGTGTACACAAATATGTAACCCACAAAAGTCATGTTTTGTAGAGAATCCTTTACTCTTTCTAACATCCAAATGTTTCCTCTAGGTTCTTAGAAGCTTCTGTTACCTCTTTACTGGAATCTGAGCCCATTCCTCACATACAAAATGCTTCTAGACCACTGATAATCTTTGGTTTCCTTGTTGCCACTGCTTGCTTCAAATCCCACAAAAGATTTTCAGTGAGATTTGAAACTGGAGACTGAACAGGCCACTTAAGATCATTCTAGGACCAGTCTCTAAACTCGGTTTTGGTAGATTTGGATGCATACTTGCGATCATTGACCTGGTGCAAGAGTCCAGTGATTAACAAGCTTCAGTCTGTACACTGAAGGTATAACATTTTCTGCCAAAATGCCCCGATACTTCTAAGAATGCAAGATGTTCTTCTGGTCATAAACAGGTATATACAATTTTTTTTTTTTTCACATGCATGTGGTAATTCTATGTATTTGTAGCATCTAGTTGTCAGTTTCCAATTACCTTGCTAATAAGTGATTTAAAAACAGCAATTTTGAATGGAGATTGAATAATTAGGACATAGCTGTGCTATGAAAAACTCAAGAATACTACATTATATATTGATATCACATTTATTAATGCCACTAAATAAATAAAGATGCATTTTAAAATATTTGGATCTTAAAAGCTTATAAAAAGCTTGTAAATGTTTATAAAAAAAGTAATACAAAATATAAGAGTATAACTATATAAGAAACTATTTTAAAAAATCATTTAAAATGACGGTGGAAATTATTATTATGTGAACGAATAGGGGAAAAATGCAGTAAAAACAAACAATAAAATACAAAAATGTTACAAAATTGTTTACATTTGAGTTATGCATAGTAAAAACAGGTAAGTTGTTTTTGCTTTACTTTTCTTTACAGATAAACCTTTTAATGCATTGTTTGAGACACTGATAGAGTTCTTTCTCTTCACAAAAAAGCCCATCAGATATCAATCAGCCAATTAGGTCTCTCCATCACCTTCAAATTCAATAGGACACAGATGCTGTGACTCCCTCCATCTATATGTTTGTGTCAGAGATGAAAGCGGAAGCAGGGAGGAAGCTGGGTGTGTCGGAGGTGTTCTGACACTAATGTGGTATACTGGGCTTTACTTCCAGAACTGTGAAGTTACTCTGTCAAGCTTTAAAAGGTCTTGTAAAGCCTTTGAACAACTGTGCGTGACCTTTTTTGCCTGCTTTATTAAGCTTCAGGGACACAGAAGTTGCACAGTGTTGCTAACTTTCATTACTCCGATGCACCGAGGACACACTGTTTTTATTATTTTTTTAGGCCTTGGTTTTGTGCAGAATGCCTTGATCTGACATATTTATCTTTTTTTAATGCATTCTATCCTGTCATTAAGCCGCTTTGACTAATGATCCTTTGTTGTTTAGTTAAATCACTCCTCAGTCCACTTAACCGCTGCACATACAAAGTGTGACCCACTTTAAGGTTTAGCAGTTTTTCACAAGTTTAAAGTGTGATGTAGACCTCTCCAGCTCTCCCAGGAATAACTGCTGGAATCTATCGCTCATTCGTTTCGTCTTTATTCTTCCAAGTAGTGCAATTCTAATAAATAACAAAGACAATTTAAACACAACTATGTCTATGCTTCACACGAGACGGATGAATTTGGCCCTCACTGTAGCATAAGTTGCACTTGGAATCCGCCACGTGAATAATTAATACTCTGTAAGACAGACGCGGTATCCAACGCTTTGAATATTCAGGAAGATCTAGCCACTTCCGAATTCAAGAGAATGCCAGAGTGTAACTTCCTATTCGTTAGATCCGCGCGTCCCAATCTCGGCCTTGTTGCAGGAAATGTTCTGTAGGTTGTCATATTGCCAAAGCCTCCCTTGATCTTTTTTGGATGATGACGGACTAATCTTTGTGTTCGCTTCTTCATTGAAACGCTTTTGTTTTGGTTGTTCCCAAATGGATAATTGTGAGCTTACAGCATGGTCCAGGTGATCCACTTCAAAGGAAATTTGCTTCACTCGACATCAGCCTTATTTATAGGTTAGGGTTTTATTTTGGAGTATAGAAGGAGATTGCATGCAAAAAAAAAAGAAAGAGCACATGCTTAAAGGAAAGAAAAAAAGAACACTAGGATTTAATTTGGTGTTAATGAAGGTTTATTTTTTTTAATTTATTTTTTTTATTACCTTCTTATGGCATGTGCTGTTGTAGGCCAGACTTTAAAGTAATTCACATACACCACATGCTTTGTAAGTTTGTTCGTTTTTAACCTCTTATAAATCTTAGCTATGCTTTGGAAGTTAATTCTTTGCAAATGACAGATTACGGTAAAACGTAAAAGCAGTAATGTAAATGAGTAAATGTTTCTTTTTTTCTCTGATCACAGCTGAGAAAGGGGCTGTTGAGGGAATAAACTTGCAGCTGGCAGGGGGCATGTTCAGAAGACCTTGTAAACACATTCACACCTCTGATGCATTTCAATGCCTGATGACTTATAGCACAATATTGAAAATTCGAGTTCGACAAGCACTTGCATTTCAATGCTGTCTGAGAGGAATCAACAAACTCCACCAATAAAACACTTTCAGGTTTGGGAAGCTGACAAACGAGCCGAATGAGGGTAATCAGTGATTGGCAAGAAATACCTAAATACTTATAAAAATAATACTTACATTTTGTTGCATCATTAACTATCTAAGGGATTTAATTCACACTTCTACTTCAAACAAATAAATACAGATTTATTTATAACTTATAACTATATATATATATATATATATATATATATATATATATATATATATATATATATATATATATATATATATATATATATATATATATATATATATATATATATATATATATATGGGAAAGCCATTTGGTTATCATGTGATATGAAAATCGTAAAACAAAGACAGTGAGAAAATGTAATTAAGAATGAATAAACACGATAAATATATAAAGTATAGTATATATAACTTTATAGAACTTTCAGATTCACTAAATTTAAATAATTGTAAAAAAACAACAACAACAGCATGTTTAATACCTGTTTTTTAAAACCATTTCTTCCTTTTATCATCTCTGACATCCTTATTTGTCTTTGACTCAAGTATTAATTTATGATTATTAAGATTTTACTATTAAAATAATTATAATAATATTTTATTTAATAATTTATTCAAACGTAATGACCTTGGCTCATATTACATTATCAGCAGCAGTAGAATGCAATTCAAATTTTTTTTTTTATCTCGACACCGCGTGTCTGGTTTTGCTCAACTGAAATGCACCTGTTTACGAGTTCTTATGTGAAATCCGCAAGGAATTCTCACAGATTCCCATCGAATCGACGACAGAGTTTAAGAAACCTCGAGAAGCGCAAAGTAAACTGTGCTCAAACAGAGGAAAGGCGCGTTCCGCTCACCGATGGACTCTCTCGGATCACCCTATCAGGTGCAAAACCACTGACAGGTTTCCACCCACCACCCACCACCAACCCAAAACCCCTCAGTGCGCTCCAGCCCTCCTCGGCACACATACAGACGGTCTCGTACATCACCCAGCGCTCTTCCAGGATTCGCCACGGTTCTGCGCGCCTTTTATGTACAAACGACTCGGATAACAGTGAAGCAACATCTAAAGAAGAGACTTCTAACCGTAACTCATCTATCCTGACTTGCTGGGAAAGTTTTCCCTCTCCAAACAATGGACACGGGAAGCTTGGAATGATCCACGTAAGGTGTGCGCTTTCAGGTGACTTCGGCAGGTACGAACGGAATTTATCTTTTCATCTCGCATACTGGATCAAGAGTAAGCACTAAAGGTCGCGGATTGTTCACCGAGGAGGAGACACCCCACTTCAGTCTTTTTTAACTAATTCAATCTTTGCGCGCTTTGGCGAGAGAGCGCAGCGCGCGCGGACCGCGGGGAAGCGGGGACACCACGGGGAAGACACTGATTTGCGTTCATTCAGCTCTCTTTTAAACAAGAAACAGCCCCATGCTGCTTCCAGCGGCACATTTACACTTCCTTCATCTCTCTTTTCCTTGGGATTGCACCTCTCCTCCGGGATTTTGTGTGTGAGACGGTGGCGGGGCTCCGCGCGGCACTTACTGGAGCGGGAAACGCTGGAAACAGGTGTATTTGACCAAGATGTCTGGTCTGCCGTCAAGGTTCATCTACGTGTAAGGAATATTCTTAATACTTTATTTGATTCACGTTGAGTTCGTACATTCTTGCCAATAGAAGTCGCTCAAAGCCAGGTTTAAGATGAACTGCTACATTTTTATCTGGTGTAATTGCTTGTGATTCACCCCTCCTTACTTCCCTTCTGTCTCTCCCTCTCATTCTCTCTCTCTTTCTCTTTCCAGGTGTTTACATTTTCTGGTCCTCTACTTCCAGTTGCAGGTAAGTCTGGCCGTGTCATGAGTCTGGATTAAGGCAGGGATTATGAGGATGTGCCGACGGAGCGCAAACACAACGCTTGTTTCATTTGTTGTCTTGAGGGTTTTGAGAACAGAGGCATGCATGGGAAATCTACAACCCAGAGGCTGCAAAAAAAAAAAAAAAAAGATTTGGATTTGCTGGTGGTCTTGCCAGAAGAATTGAATTTGTTTTTCTCTAAAAGTCTGGCTTTTTACTTTTGTGCTTATTTTCTCGTGTGTTTGACCACGAATCTGGTCATAAGTAGGCTTAATTATTTCGTTCAGAATAGTTAGTAAACTCATGTTTTGACTGATTTCACGCTGAATACTAAAATAAGCAATATGTGCATTTAAATTTAAGTTTTGAGCGTTTTTATTTGTGAACTCTGTGACCTTTTAGTGGAGGTGAAATGCATTTGTGTGTGTAATATTTATTTCTTGGAGGAGGAACATTGAACATTTTTAATTAAATTAAATTAATTGCATATTAAATACAATTAAGATTAGATTTAATAAAAATGAATAAAATATATATTTGCTACAGCAGTATGTATATATATATATATATATATATATATATATATATATATATATATATATATATATATATATATATATATATGATTAAATTTAATTAATAATATTTTAAGTGTATACAAGTATATGCATATACAGTGTACATCGACTATCTGCGTCCAAATTAATAAATCTAAAGAGGCTAAAAAGTGGTCAATTTCTTATTTCCTTTTAAAAGCTTTTAAGGTCAGACTAGCTGCAATCTCAGACTCTCCCAAGACTTTGAGGAAGGTGACTAATCTTTTGAATTCAACCAACAAGATATACCTAACGCATAAGTAATTAGATATCTGCAGTTCCTTAAATCCGTCTTTACTGACAGATGTACATTCCTCACGAGGCGGGGAGGGCTTATTGAGAGCCTTTTTTTTTTCTCCTGGCAAATGGGTCAAGGCATTGTGATTATAAAACTTGCATCAGAATGTCGTAATAGAAGGGGGCGATCACCGCTCAAACCAGGAACAAAAGCCACTGCTTGGAAGAAAACGAGACCCATGTTGGTTATATAATTCTGTTTGCATTCAGTTTTGTTCTAAAGCAGTTGGCACAAACAAGGTTTTAGTGTGGCAGTTATGACAGTAGTTCTTCATTAGGTCATTGATAGACAGAGTACAAGTATCACTTGCTTCTTCTGCTAACATTGGCCTTTGTTGTTTATTGGTTCTCTGAGAAAACAAACAAAGTTGTTATTAAGGAAATGCAGTGAAAGATGGCGTGATAAGCACAGTTTAAGTGACGGTGCACTGAAGCGTTGTTTCCTGAGATGCATCCTGCACAGAGAGTGGTGTCTGCAGATAGGGCCTATCTGACATGCAAGAGTGCTGGGGACAGGGTCGGGCTTTTGAAGTCAGTGTGAGATTCGTGTGACTAGGTTGGTTTTGAAGGGAGTCGGGCGGCGTGATAAAAATGTTTGGCCGTGGCTCGCTCCCTGCATAGGCATGCCCTCTGCCTTCCCGCTCCCGTCCGTACGCAACTGTCTACAAAACACACCTCTGTGTCTGACTAGATGGCCAGATTTCAGAGTAAACCCTTCCGAGGAGAGGCTGTGTGTGCGCGGGAGTTGTGTCTGTGTGTGTGTGCTTCTTTGGCTAAGAGCTTAGAAGTAAACTTGATTCTGTGTTAAACTGAGTTGTTTTTGACGTAACGTATGATGACTCCTGTTTGAATCTAAGCTATGTATTTATCTAGGAAAATAAAATGTATAACAATGACTGAAATGAATACAGAATACAAAATGAATACTTTTTGAATACAAAAAGATTTTAAGGTATCTATCTGGAACTAATATGTTTATAATTAATTTAATATGTTGTTTCATATTTAGGCAGTTTTGTGAAATGTCTTTTGGTTTGTTGAACACTAGATGTTGTCTGCTGCAGTGGTCAAATCTTTAAAAATTAGATTGAACTTTGAGGATTCAGGATGTAATTTTACATTCAAACTGCTATGAATGATCACCTTTGACCTTTTGGCATTATTCTACATGACCGCCCTAAATGCCATTGTGATTTTGTTTATTATAGCTTACATTCAATAGTTCTTCTCCAGTATATTTATCAAGAAATATATGCTACCGTTCGAAGGTTTGGGGTCAGTAAGTGTTTATTTTATTATTTTTATACTCAGCAAAGATGCATTAAATTGTTTAAAAGTAGCAGTAAAGACATTTATAATGTTAAAATATTTGTTTCAAATAAATGAAACTTTTTTATTACGTTATGACATTTTCAACCCACACAAAAAATTAAGTAGCACAACTCTTTTCCACATTGCCAAAAAATAAAATAAATAAATAAATAAATGTGGACCCCTAACAAAAAAAAAAAAAAAAATGTCACTGGTGTAATTTCTACTTTGCAGTACAGGATTAAATCACATTTGAAAATGTATTTAAATTGAAAACAAAATAAAGTATTTTTCATCAAATAAATGCAGCCTTGGTGTGCATGAGAAACTTATTTTAAAAACATTTTAGAAATAAATCTTACTAACTCAATTTGTTGAATGGTAGTGTTTTTATCAATATATTCAGTTTCTTATTTTGCTTTTTTTTTTCCTTGGGGAAAATGGAATAATTACATTGTTTCGAAGTGATTTTCATTTGTGATTGAATAGTTCCAGCATTAATGGGTTAATTTAGCCAGTTGTGTCATGCTGATGTATTTCTTAGCAGTCTTGCATTCAGCATAAATCTCTATGGAAGTTTCTTTCTCAACCCCGGTTTTTTTTTTTTTTTGGTACCGTAAACTGCGCTTTTCCCCTCATGCTCCCTAAATGTCATTAATTAGCCGAGGTTAAAATAACATGGAGTGGAAGCATGTAATGTGAGCGTAATTAACCACCTGAGAGAAGCCACATAAAAGCTCATTACAGGATAATTACCCCTCGTTTCAGCCCGTGAGAGCCTTGGCTGGGACAGAGATTCCAGGGTTTTTAGAGGTATATGTTTTCCTCACATAAGAATTGAAATCAGAAGAGGAGGAGGAGGAAAGATATGAGGATATTGGATGAGAAGTGGATTGGTGATTTTCATATAATGCCTCGGGTGATTGTGAATGTGAGCGACAGGAGATGCCATGGCAAGCTATATTGTATTTTATGATGTTAGTGCTTTGTGTGTTTGTGTGTGTGTACCAGTGCAGCAGTCTTCAGTTGTGTACAAGTACTTCCCATACTTACAGGTGTGTATGTTTGATTTATGAGTGTGATTCTTACCTTAGGCAGATATTTGTTTGATGACAGAGTTAGATCTTTCAGGTGGATAATTGCTGGAGACTTGCTTGTGGAAATTGAAAACTTGACTTCTCGGTGTAGCTCCAGGCTCAGTGTATTCAGATGTTTTATTTAGTGTGAGAGAGAGAGAGAGAGACGGGCACCAAAACATGCAGGAATCACTGTGATCTGAACTTTCGTTGAATTCTTTTATTGCTTGGAATTGAGTCAAGTCACATTTATTTATATAGGACTTTGTACAATACGGGTTGTTTCAAAGCGGTTTCGCTGGAGTTAATAAGAAAATCAACTATGCAAACCTTTTTAAAATATAAATCAAATTCAATTTCTGCTGTAAAGTGTTGATTCAACATGATATCAAAATTTGACCCTGTTTACGTTATACACAGTACACATTCCTGGCTCTTATTGTGACTGTTTCATGGCAGCATGTTTTTCCTTAAAAAAAAGTGTTGTCATAATTTTTCATCAGCACGAAAAAAAGTTTTTCCTCTGAAATGACTACCACTGTTCTGGCATGTAATAGACACTTTCCAGTCAATTCCCAGTTTATGAAATCCCAACCTCTTGTTTCACACGATGAAAGTAAACTAAGTTACTAATGTTGTTTGACGCACAGAGGATTTTCTTTTCGCTGAAAATGCTAGTTTATGTGGTAGCATTGGACTCAAATTTACTGATAAATTTACATTTTTACAAATTTACGCTCACACAAGTGTATTGTAACTTCCCAAAAGATGTGATCATTTTTGTTATTTTTTTTTCCCTTTGTTAAACACTTGTAGTGTTCCCAATCAAAAATGACCAGTCTACAAAATAATTTACTACAATTTATTATGCAATTGGATTTAAACATTTTATTAACCTGTTTTCTTTCAATTAGCACAGGTTTTGTTTTTCTTTTTGTTACTGATTGAATCAAGACAGAGATCAACACACATTTTGTTCTTACTGGTTCTAGGAATCTCAACAGAGTTCTGCCGACTTCCGGTTCTACATCGAGAACCACACCAGAGATGATGTGAGTCGGAAGCAGGTGCGG
Organism: Carassius auratus; assembly: GCF_003368295.1. NCBI lineage: Eukaryota > Metazoa > Chordata > Actinopteri > Cypriniformes > Cyprinidae > Carassius > Carassius auratus. Next base: position 14,898,874 of record NC_039256.1, read on the forward strand.
ATATATCAGCTCTACAGCAGAACCACTGGGAAACATGTGCAGATCCTGGGCAAGAAGATCAACGCCAATGGAGACGATGGGGGCAAGTACGGTACGGGAGTGTTCCTGTGCTCTGAATAAACCACGCAGAAGAACCTGTTACCTGTTTGTAGTCTGCTTTTGAACACATGAGGCACAATGATTTACAGAGATAGTTCAACCAAAAATTACATTTCTGGGATCATTTGCTCACCCTCATGTCATTCCAAACCTGTATGACTTTGTTAAACACAAATGGAGGCGTTATAAGGACTGCACTGGTTACTCTTTTCCATGCACTTGCAATAACTCTTAATAAAGATGCAAAAAAAAAAAAAAATTGTTGGGTATACAACTAAGCACAATAAGCCATTATTCAATGACAATAAAGTTAACTGCTGTTGCAACATCATTGACTTTTTCATGCACATCAAATTATGTTTAAGGTCAATATTCAGGTTGCAGCCATATTCTGAAAACAATATTTACTGTATATGCATAAATATGTTTACAGTGTTTATGTTTATGATGTTTACATCAATATATATGGGGTGGGATATTTTTTTCTAATTCACTCAGTGAACTCTCAAGAACAGATATTCAGTAAAAACAGTCTCAGTCAGTGTCTTTTTCACACTGTCAAGTAAACTGGACCATTTTTATAAAACTTTTATAATATTTGTATGGTTCTTTTTTGTCATTTCAGTGCTTGAATTCACTTTCATTATATTAAAAAGAGTTGCAGGATGTTCACCAGAAATTCAACATGAGGAAATAAAGTCATACAGGTTCGGAATGACATGAGGGTGGATAAGTGATTAAAGACTGTTTATTTTTGGAAGAACTATTGCTTTAACTCAGAAATATTCTGCCGTTGCATATTTTAAATTCTTCCTAAATGGCTTTATTTGTTGCAATCTCTGATTGAGAGCATGCTTTAATCAGTTTTCTGATAATTATGTATATATAGCATCATTCAAGCTGCCTCTTGCTTTTTAATTGACTAAATAATTAGGCTAATTAAATGAATGCATTCCACCAACATAAAGTGTTTAGTACTCTCCATTAGCTCAGTTGAACTCATGTTGCCATGTTTAAATACCTCATTTCCTCAGCGAATTCCATCTAGGTCTGCTAATATCATATCTAAGATGAACTTCTTCTCTTTAACATCCAACCTGAGCTGTTATTAATCAAAATGTATTAAAGTATAAACAAAATAAAAAGCACAGAACTGATGGGCAGCGTGCCCCAGCGGTACGAGTGTAAGAACAGAGACTCAGAGTGAAGATAAACACACTGAATGCTGCACTTAACTTTGCCGACTGATACAAGCATGTTTATATTTCAGGCTTGTGCTCGTTTGTGTCAGTCAGAGCCGTTCAGCATAAAGATTCCACAACAGACACGACTCCATAAAGCTCTAGTGCGGGATTCCTATACCTGCATAATCCTGTTTCTTATGTAGTCGTATTATCCTTTGGATTCCTAGTGCTCCGTTTCTGTTTGTGTGGAGTTTTAGTCTTATATTTGTGCTTAAAGGGATAGTTCACCCTAAAATGAAAATTCTGTCATTAATTTATCACGCTCATGTTGTTCCAAAAATGTGAGACCTTTGTTCATCTTCAAAACACAAATTAAAATATTTTTGATGAATTCCGAGAGCTCTCTGACCCTCCCGTAGACAGCAAGGATCCGTACATGATCAAGGTTCAGAAATGTAGCAAGGACATCGGTAAAATAGTCAATTTGACATCAGTGGTTCAACCATAATTTTACAAAGCTATGAGAATACTTTTTGTTTGCAAAGAAAAAAAAAAGACCTTTTAACTATTTATCTCCTCCGCGTCCTGATATTGACCTTGCACATTCATTCAGAGTTATTAAGAGAACTATTTTTGTCTGATTTGTGAATGAATCCTAGAGGTTTTAAGCAACATTAGGGTGAGTGATTGATCATAAATCATGGATTTCATTTTTGGGTGAACTATTACTTTGATTCACTGTACATTTGGTCAGCAGTTTGTGCTTATATTCATGTTTTGTGGTGTTTTGGTGATCAGGGTTGGGTTCAGAATTGTCATAAATCTTATCATCTTTAAATATCTGTGCCATTAAACTGCATGATGTCGGAAAATGATAGTCGTTACCATAGAAGCAGACATTTTATGCTTGTGTTCGCTATAGCATCCCTTGTGGCAATGCTGAGAATGCAAAATGTGCTTGTGTCATACCTGGTTTTGATTAAAGGATGATAATTCATTAAAACATCCATCCATCCATTTTCCATATCGCTTATGCTTTGCAGGATCATGGGGGTTTGAACCAAAAAAAAATCTATCTAAAAATCTATCTATCTATCTATCTATCTATCTATCTATCTATCTATCTATCTATCTATCTATCTATCTATCTATCTATCTATCTATCTATCTATCTATCTATCTATCTATCTATCTATCTATCTATCTATCTATCTATCTATCGTGAAACATTTAAATAGAGAACAGTTATTTTAAATTGTAATAATGTTTTACAATATTACTATCTTTACTATATTTTTCATCAAATAAAGTCTTGTTTTGCATAAGAGTAAAATCTTGCTGACACCAGACTGTTGATCAGTAGTGTATGTTCAAAGTATGTTTAAAGTCAATGTGAATTGCCGTCTGCAACCTGATCTGTAGAGAGTGTTGGACAGACGGGATTTTATTCAGCAGGAATAAAAACTGAATATCCAGTTTCACTTTGTAATGCGTCATGTTTCAGAAATAAATGGGTGGCGAACAGTCTTTCACATCGACTTAAACACAGCTAGTTTCCTTGAGTAAAGCAAAAGCAACATGAAAACAACCCTGAACACACTGCTGGATCAGGTCTTGCACTCGTATGGCTCATTTATCAGCAAACACTCGCCTTCCCAGAAACATCTCAAAAATGTCTTCAGTTTCACCCGTTTGGGATAATAAAACATTCACATTACTGAAGGTCAATGTGTCCGGTTGACATCTGTGCTTTAATATTAATAAGATGCACCAGTAAGAAATCAGATGGCGTGAGAGATGCACAGATGGTGAGCTGACTGCTTTTTAAGCATTCGGTTTTTAGGTACAGAGTTCATTTAAATACAGGAATAGTTGCTGTATTTTTCAGGCATATCTTTCAAAAAGTCATGCACTTGTTAAAGCGGTCTGTGCCACTGAGGAGTGGGATCTTTCCCACCCTCATTTGATCTCAAGTGCCCTGCCTGGATTAGTCGTTCCTCTCATGTTGCCCGGGGCTGTTTTGGAAGGGGACAGTTTTGGTGTTGCTCTCTAAGCCTCTCTGCTTTGAGCACCTTTGAATAGCCCAGTGTGTTCAACAAATGGATCATCCTAACTTTTTGATTGAGTGAGCACGAACTAAAGGCAAGTGGAAACCCAATCCCTGGGGATCTGAACTGCTTCAAGGAGTTTGGCAGATTGCTTCCCCCCCAAGAGAGGGACCCTTAACAAAGGTGGTTACAGAGAGAAAGAGAGAGAGAGTTGAGAGAGTTTTTTAGGAGTTGTGAGGGAGCTGTAGTGTATGACGAATCATTACGTTTCTCTCACAGTTGTTTTTTTTAAATAGTTCACATGCCAAATGTAGTTTTGAATCAAAAAAGTATAGTATACTATATACATTTATACATGTAAGTAGTTTTTTTTTTTTTTTTTTGGTCATACCGCTGCATTAAATAACTAGTAACTAATAAAATAGTAACTATTAAAAAAAAAGTGACTAAATATTTGCACTGCAATTATTAAAAAATTGCAACTAAAAAACAAACTAATAATAAATAAATTAACATGTTTTAATATATATGTTTTTGACTTTAAAAAATTAAAGAGAATTTGTGAAAAACAATTAAATAAAAATCTAAATGGTCTTAAAATAAAATATATATTTTACATAAGGCAATGCTTTTATTTATTTAATTAAATGAAAATTTTCTAACTATGAATCAGGTGTGTTCTTAACAAATTCACACGTAAACGTATGTTTCTGGAGTTTATTTCTAACAAAACGTATTGAATTCTATGAGAATCATATTGCCTTCATGAACTCAAAAGTAAACTGTGTTTATTTTTACCCTCAGCTTTACTTGTTGTGGAGACGGAAACATTCGGCAGTCACATTCGAATAAAGGGGAAAGAGAGTGGATACTACATCTGCATGAACAAGAATGGTAAAATTTTTGGAAAGGTATGTTTACTATCACACATCGGAACTAAAAATATCTGTTTGTCTTGTAAACAGGCATAAAAAACAGGTTTAGGCCCATTAAACTACGATATGTATGTAACAAAATAGTTTTTGGCTCCTGTGTGTATGCTTTTGATTTACACATGAGCTTGTTTATAATTGCAGTTCTGAATATGATTAACTCATGTATTGCATGTTTAGTGAATGTCAGCTTAATACATGAGTTTGTAGTTGGGACCCAAACCACTGCTACTGTAACCTACTCATGATGGTTATATAATGGAGCCAGTCAACACATCTTTTAATACCATCTATTCAAACAAAAATGAAATATTCAGGCTGGCTGTTTGAAGTTAAAATTGTCCGTTTTTCCAAGTCCTTGTAACTGCCATACCACAAACAAATCTTAGTGGAAAGACCAACACCCCCTACATTTGCCATGAATAGGACATTACGTGCTTCACTGGCTTATTTTGAACTGACCCTAAGCTGAAGGGCCCAATTATTGTGTCTTGTTGGCAAAAACTGGTCATTCTTTTAAAAACATTATGCTTTGCAAGACGAGTAGGCGTCTTGTCATACAATAGTTTTATAGTATAGATGTGTAAACTGCAGATCAGTTTTTCATAATACTTTAAAACTATTTTGTGACACATATAGTGTGAAATGATAATAAATGGTATATAAAAAAGAGGGCCTTTTCTACATTTTCTATCATTGAGATTATTTATTTATTTTTTAAGGGAAAATACAACTTGGCTGTGTTGCTAACAGATTCTGAAATATGTTGTAAATAATATATAGTATTGTTATTTTTAAATCTGTGAGCAGTCATGAACTTTGAGAAAACTATGTTTTAGGGTTTATGTTTTACAAATATTGACTGACAGGTTGTAAATAAAATCAGATCAGACCATCAGACCATCAGCTGAGGGGTTGTTCAACAAGTGGACCATTTTTCTGACACGTCATCCTTTCTTTTCTCCTCAGCCCAATGGGAATAACCAAGAGTGCGTCTTTGTGGAGGAATATTTGGAGAACAACTACACGGCGCTGGTGTCGGCCAAGTACAAAGGCTGGTATTTGGGTTTCAACCGAAAGGGTCGACCCAAAAAAGGCTCCAAGACCACGCAAACACAACAGGAAGTGCATTTCATGAAGCGCCACCCCAAAGGAAAAGTGGACCCTCTGGAGGAGTTCCGTTTCACGACGGTAACGAAACGGACACGTAGGGCGCGGCGTTTAAAACCCAACCCCAAAACGGACTGAGTCGCTCCCCGTGCTTCTTACCTGACAAACACCTTTAATCTAATCCGAAACAGGAGAAGGAAGAGGACACAAATAAACAATGGCGACAAAAAAAGAGACAAGAAACTTAAGTTCAAAGATGTTTTATTTTTATATTTCAGAAGCGTCAAGTTTCTCCCAGCTGTTCAGTGTGGGTCTTTTTTAAACGTAATTGGTGTCTGTTATTTTATTTATACTTGATAACTAAGGATGACCTGTAAGGAACTAGCGTCTCCTGGTTTGACACGTTTAAACTCTGGAATAGCGATAAGAGCATACTGCACCACCTGGGAAACCTTTTATTTTCATTTGTGTTGCCCCCCAACAACAAGGATCCAATATTTTCCACTGGAATGGGCCGTCATGGAGACATAACGACAGAGCGATAACAGACTCATGTGACCTTTGCAGGCCTCCATTAGTAAACGTGAAGCTTTGAGTGCAATATTTTGAAGAGCCTCTCTGTGGGATGGACAGCAGGCCTTCTCTCGGGCCCAATGCGCAGAATGCTTCGATATTCTTTGATTCAGCTTAGATCGACGTGCTTTGACTAGCCAGATATCAGCTTTAGCTGTGGTGATAGTGTGTGTGAGAACTAACAGACGCGAGCCTGGATATGAAGGGACTGGAAAAAGGTTTGGGGAATCGCTCCAATGCTCTACATTTGGATCATGCGTACATGCAGATCATGCGGGCTCCCTAAATGTAAGCTATACGTAATGCAAAACCAGGTATGATGCATTGCTCTTAACGTCCCGGACACTCGACAAGTGATGGGTTTTGACTACTTCCAGGTCACTCAGCCAATGAAATCGGTCCGCCTGACAATCAGTCATGTTCTTTGTGTACTAGAACGCTTTCTCTCAGTTCTAGAAGGTTTGAGAAGGAGGGAATCACTTCTGCAGACTGTTGGTGAGGTCGACTCTCCATATGGGTGTAGCTGTAGTATACACTCGTCTATACACTCATCGTCTGTCAGACGTTACTAACAATCATGCCACTCGTACGATTAAATAAATGTATGCAAAAAATAATAATTTTATTACTATTATAAAATATTTATTGCCTTTCTCTGTAAATATGTCTTGATGAATTTATTTGACCTCTGTTAATAATAATAAAAAAAGAGGACTATATATGGAAAATGAATATATGTTATTGTTGTTTTTGTATGTTTGGATGTATTATGGACAATATTGCAGTGCTAGAAATTCAATGTTGCATTATATGCAACCCACAGTACCTGCTGCTGTAGACAGTTGCAAGGTGATTTCAAATGTGTGGGTCAAAAGACTCCTTTCAGTGTAATGTGTCAATGAAAACAACTTAACTGTCAAGCCGTAATGCATCAAAAAAAAAAAAAAAAAAAAAAAAAGACTTACTTCCTCAATTTTGACAGGTATATTTTCTGTTTTTCCGAATAAACTCACTTCTTATTGATGCATTTTTCAGAAAACAGGACTAAATAAGTCATTGCACTTAAGTTAATATATCTTAATTTAAGAATGTTGAGGTATTTGTACTGGAAAACAAAGAGAAAACCACTCAGTTAGAGAATTCATTCATTCATTCATTCTTTGCTGTGTGTTTTGTATTGAAAACAATGGAAAACTATGGAGCAATTTCACAGATACATGAAAAAAACAACAACAACACGGTAATTTAAATATTCAAATTTTTGTAGGTCTTTAAAAAGTATATTTCCAGACAACTGTTGCATCTTTACAAGCACAAACTCTTCATTGGCATAATCTCCAGATACATAACACTGAAATCTATAGACACCGAGACAGACAGTGAGAGAAAGAGAGAGAGAGAGAGAATGTAGCAACTGGGATGCTAAACACTCACATTCAGTGCCATGATAAATAGTGTTCCCAGCTGTGATTTATTCCCATATTTTAAAAAGGAAAATGTCAGATAATTATTCTTGTTAAAAATATTCAAGAACTGTTGTCATTTCTTTATTTCTTTATTTTTTTCAACCAGACCCAATTAATCTGCAGAATAGTGCAATAAAATGAATCATTATTGCATCCCAAGCAGACATGAGACTTAAGTATAAGACTGTGTATTAGGATTTAATTATATGCAAATCATAATATCTCATTAATTAATTCTAAATAATTAATTAATTTACGGAAACCTAGACTTGTGTATTGTTTATTAGTAAGCACTGAAGAGTTAAAGATCCATATTTGGAGCCTTGCTCAATTTGATGCAAGTCAATCTTCACATTGACTCTGACTGATTGAATAATAAAGAAAAGCGCTTTTAGAAAAGAATATGGGTCTTGAAACACATTAAACAGGCCCATGCCTGTGTGCATAGACGGTCCTGAACTACTAGGTGTCCGAAGCGTGCTAAATGCAGCACCAAGGAGTTGGCTTTTGAGGCAGAGGTTACAGTTGATAATTTGCCATAGGACACGAGACAAAGAGGCAAATTGCACTGTGAAAGTTGAAGACGCGGTCCAGAAAATGTGTCATGGGGAAGTTATGAGGCGTTTAAAGACAGTGAAGAGTTTCTCAGACAACATGGGGATTCAAGGATCATTTAGATTCAAGGTTATATCAACAGAGCCCCTCCTCGCTTTTACATATTACCGCTTTTATGAAATCAATTAGAACCGAAGGGAGTGAAGGAATGCTCAAAGAGAATGTTCGGAAAGGTATTAAGGTCAATGGAACTATTCCTTTTCCAAATGGATTTCCAAAACTTCTGGTATGAAACCTTGTTCTGGGAGAAATTACTTCTGCGGATGACGGCGAGCTCATTAGACAGTCTGCATGAGCCACTAGAGAGAATTTATTCTAATTCTCGATGTGTCAATAACAGACTCGAAGGTGAAAGCGAGAGCTCTTGAGCAAAACTCGCTGTCGGGACGGTGGTACATTTTTTTTCAACGCTGTAACTCTCCCCCTCCGTGCGTCTCCAAGCTCTTAGGAGTCTTCTTTTGGCAAAGCTCTGAGACTTCGCTCTCCCTTTAAAAAGGAGGATCAGGAATGTAGGGTAAGATGTCTCATAATGTTGTGTTCTGGAATGATGTTTACAGCAGTAGTCAAGCTGAAAGATGGCCAGTTTGAGGGAAAAATGCCTTTTGTTTAACTTCTCACTGATGTTATCAGACGCAGCACTGCAGCGCGGGGAGACCTGGGGATGTCAGCTGATTTAGATGGCTGACGGATTGTCTTTCTTTCCCCCTTTTTATTATTCCTTCCTTAAGACTGAATAATAGCAGGCCATATTTTTGTAGATGGGTGTCCTCTCCAAGCTTGAATTACTCGGGCCAGACGGAGCGTTCACACACAGGAGTCTGTCCGATGATGTTTAATGCAGCGCTGCTGTTTTGGGTCTTACTGTTACTCAAAACCCTTTTTTTTTTGCACACATTTTTGGTGATAGGGTGAGTAGGAGGGCTGATTCAAGAGGTGATAAGGCATACAAATGTTTTAAAGTTGCTGAAAATATGTACACATTAAAATGACTTCACAGCACCACACGAAATCTGTGTTTTTCTGTTTCTTACTCTCTAAATGAAAGAAAAACAGCTCTGAAAAATACTTGCTTACAAGTCTAACATATTTTTTTTCTATAGCATAGAAACTAACATTATTTTCTCTCCCAGAAAAAAAAGAAGAGGTAGGATATATATTTTATATAATCATCATCATCATAATTTTTTTATATATAATTTTTTTGTGTGTTTTTGCTTTTTCACGGAACAACGGCAATGAAGAAAAGAAAAAGAAAGATAATTAAAATGAAATTGCCTATGACAGAACAACAGAACACAAATGCATACAAAGACAACTTTTAATTTAACTGGTCAGGTAATGCATAAACAGGATACAAATTCATAAGGAATCATCATTAATATAAAAATATTTTTAATATTATTCAAAAATAGGATTCAATAATAATAATAATAATAATAATAATAACTGAAAATAATGTATCATGGTTTCACAAAAAATATTAAGCAGCACAAATGTTTCTTGAGCAGTAAATCAGAATATTATAATGATTTCTGAGGGATCATGTGACACTGAAGACTGCAGTAATGATGCTAAAAATTCAGCTTTGCATCTCAGAAATTTTAAAGTATATTTAAATAGAAAACAGCTAATTTCAATTGTAATAATATTTTTATAATATTACAGTTTTTACTGTACTTTCGGTCAAATAAATTCAGCCTTGGTTACCATAAAAGGCAAGGCAAGGCAAGTTTATTTATATAGCACATTTCGTACACAATGGTAATTTAAAGTGCTTTACATAAAAAAAAGTAAAATAATAATGAAGAAAAATAATAACAAGAATAAAACAAGCAATTTTAAAATTGTTTAAAATTATAAAATTATACTTTTTTTTACTTATTTAAAATGTTTTTAAAACAGTTAGAAAATGATTTTACATTAAAAAAATAAAAATAAAATAAAATAAGTGAAAATATAGTGCAATCAGTTCAGACATTGCACAGTGCTCATCCAATAAATGCACAGCTAACCAGATTTAAATGTGACTAGTGTTTTAGCACATCTGACTTGATAAAAGACTTTCTTTTTTTTTTACCGTCCACAAATTTTAAATAATAATCTGACATTGGAACATTAAAGATCAACAAGTGTTTAACCTGCTTTCCTCTTTTGCCGTAACCTTTGATCAGTGCAGGATGACCCTGGAACTGACCCAGCATGTTGAAATGAATCATACAATCTGTCTGTAGCCGCTTCTTCCAGGCTCTGTGAACTCACCGCAGCAGCCGACAGCTATTCTTAGGCTAAAGAAGTGCTGACTCCATCACTGGAGACTCCAGCAGTGCATGACTGTCTAGGACGCCACTTCTGCTCGCTTTTAGTTGACCAGTCTCTAGCCTTTTAAAAATATTGCACTCTTGGGTCAGCTTTCGGTAAAAGCCGTAACTAAGGGTCATGTTTTCCACGCCTGGAGGCTGCCAGTCAGCACTTGTTTTCTTTCACGAGTGACAAGCAGAAAATAAGGTGCGTGCCGCAGCATGGCGGTCACTGTTGCACAGAACGTTTCTCAATGGTCGGGATAGATTTTGTGAGAGGCCAAACGTTCCTCAGATTGCTCTCCTCAGCAACCACACACTTAATAAAGGGCCATGTCAACAGAAATTTGGTGGCCCTCTATTCTCGACACAGAACAACCTTTGTCTCCTTAAATATTATTTCACTTCGCCTCAGGCTTTTGTGGAGGAACAAACATGCGAAACCAAAATAAAGGTTGACCTCTAATATAATCCTAACTGTCACAGCTCTTTGAGTGTCATTTGCCCTTTTTTTTCGCGAAACCGCGCAGACACCGCAAACTTTCGTCTCCCTTCTCAGTACATCTGACCACAATTGGCCTCCCTGCTCAATCTGTCAAACACACAGAGAGCGTTTTGTGATCCCCTCACTGTCTTTACGACCGTTCACATGCGTGTAGTGGAGAACTGTTTTTATAGGATTACATATGAGCCTGTGGACAGCTATTCTGAGAAACATCTGAGATGTGCTTCATGAAAGTCAAGTATTCAAGATCCGTTAATGGAAAGAGAAACATCTCGAAAGATGACCAGAATTCAACTACTGTTCAAAGGTTTGGGGCTGCTAAGTGTCTCTTGTCTACCAAGGCTGCATTTGTTTGATCAAAAATACAGTAAAAAATGGTAATATTGTGAAATATTATTACAATATTCTTATAATTGAATATATATTAATGAAGTCAAAGCAGAATTTTCAGCATCATTACTCCAGTCTTCAGCACCACACGATCCTTCAGAAATCATACAAAAATGCCGAATTACTGAGAAGTGTTTTTATTATCAATGCTGAAAACTGTTGTGCTGATTAATATTTTTCTGAAACTGTGGAACATTGTTGATAAATAGAATGTTCAAAAGAACAGCATTAATCTTCTGTAATAGTGTCTTCACTGTCAATGTTAAGTGAAAGCATTTTTGAAAAGAAAAGAAAAGACAAATACATACATAAAAATCTTTTCCCCCAAACCTTTTAGTGGTAGTTTTTGTTTTTAAAATAAATAGTAAATGAGTTTGATTTTGACGACATTTTTCCAGTCTGCTGGAACATGAAAATAGTTTTTTTTTTTTTTTTTTTTTTTTCGATCAGAAAGAAGTGAGAGCTTTGTAACTTTTGAGTTTCTAGTGGGTTTAGTATTGACTGGGACATGAAGATAAAGGTCAGGATTGCTCTCAATGAATCACAATGGTAATGTTTTTTTTTCACATCAATTATCACATTAACCAGGATTAAATTACTTCATTTACTATTGGCAAAATTGTATTTGAAAAATGCCTTTTGCATTTCCCCATTAGCATTCAAATCCATATACACATGATAGGTGGCCTCATCCGAAAAAATAAATAAATAAATAAATAAAATAGGCTACATATTAAAAAATACTTTATTTTATTTTATTTAGAATACTGTATATTGTGGATTGCACCTTCATCCATTCATTAACAATACTAATGCACAATATTTGTATATCTAAAATCTTTGATAAGACTGGGAACATGTAATATGAAACAAATAAGGTCAATTGATGTCATATTGTCTTGCACCTTATTTGCAAGATAAAAGTGGAGCAGTAATTTGTAACTTACACATGTGAATCTTCTGTTTTCCAGAATTCCCTTCTGGTTATTTATTTTGATTGATATTACAAATTGATAGTTGTTATCATATTATCTGAATTTATTATCACAGTCATAAACACACTGGTTTGTATCTGTTTAATTCACTTGGTATTCTTATCAGAAGTCTCACGCATTCAGTGTAAATAGCTTACTTCCACACTGCAAAAATACGGTGGATATGTTTCATCTGAAATATTCAGACAGTTTGTTTCTCTTCACTCGAACACAATCAGGTCACTACTCGCTGACCTTGTGTACTCACTGAGCACATGAAATAAATCCCAGTGAGACTGTCGTCAGCGCGATCATTTGAGAGCCGGGCGTTTTTCTGTCTGTCATGAGACGGGGGGTGGAGATCGTCTGGTGAGGAGCAGCGTTTGGGCCCTCATGCATGTCCTTCCTCCCGGGGGCCACCAGGGGCCCGAATCCTCTTCTACTGACAGGTGATTCATCTCATTAGTTTCTCTCTTTCTCACTCTCCCTCGCTCTCTCGGGGCTCCTCATTGTCTTGCGATATGAGACGGCTCTTTGTTGTGCGTTGTGCAGGGCTGTAATTAGTGAACTGTGCGCGGGGCGTTTTTTCTCACAGAAATTCTTCAAAATTAATCAGTACTTTCCCACTGATGGCAAAAGCCTCTTGACCCCCCTCCGCCTCTCCAAACAGCGCAGAGATGCTTTGGGGGAGAATTCCTTTGTTTGTTTTGTCAAAAACATATTCCGGGGTCATCACAGAACTTGAGTCTGGACTCTGTTGATGGCGGAGGACCCAGCTGTATGATATCACATCAAACATTTATCTATTTATATGTGTGCGTTGCTTGGAATACATTAATGCTCTTTTTTTATGTAGGTAATAAATATTAAATATTTTATATTTTATGTTTATATTTTAGTATATGTATATATTACTTGTCTTTGTATTATTGTTAATAATAATCTATAAATTCACATTTATTTATATTTAAAAAATGTCAAATGTATTTTTTCACTTATTTTATAATTTATCTTTTAAACTTAAAAACAGCTTATATATTACAAAATATTATATATATATATATATATATATATATATATATATATATATATATATATATATATATATATATATATATATATACATACACACACACACACACACACACACACACACACACACACACACACACACACACACACACACACACACACACAATACAGTAAAGTCAAATTAACATTTTGTCTATCCAAATGAATTTCTATATCTTTCTATTTCTCTATCTTTCTCTTAGAATTGAATTAATTAACATTGAGTGTGTTCATCTGTCATCAATGGCCTGAAAAGACAGAGCAAAATAAAGGTCATTAATTTGCAGATATGTACACATTTGCAGCCAGAGTTATTTCTGCTCTAGTTCTGCGGGTGGCCGGGCCCAGATTATTTTTTTACCCCACTGCGAATTATTGACGTCACCTCCCGGCTAACGTGTAATTAATCAGAAAAACGAGCTGCTCGTATCAGGTAGCAATATCATCTTGAATGACAAAACCACCCCAACATGAGGTTTTTCGCTTTTCACAATGAGCTTTTATTACAGGGTTCCCAATCACTGCGCTCTTTCTCCATTCATCATCCTAATCCTGCTTTTTAAACACACAGTGCGTTGTTTGTTTTATTAAACGTTTAAAGTCCCCTTTTGAAGTCAAAGCTCTGCGGATGGCCTGATTTTGTAAAAATTGTTCATGCAAAAAATTACGAACAAAGACCAGATAGTTGTTTCTGAAAAACTACAACAAATAAAATAAAAGAGTAAAATATTGTCTGAAATGTTTACAGTACTGTACTACAATAGAATAATGATTAAGGATACTTTGGGTGATTCGATGGTAAAGAAGAAAGCCTGAAGGTGGAAATAGGGAGTTAAACTAAACTAATGTTAAACAAGCACCAAACCAGCCGGACTTTTCACCTAAACGTTGATCCAACATGTGTTTTCATAAGCCAAGACAAGCAATCAGCCATTGTGGCTCTTCTCCAGAGCTAATGATGTCAAGTGAATCTCTCAAAAAATCCTCGTTTTAACATGGATAATGACAGACCCCCCTGAAACAAACCAGGAGACAAATCGAACGAGCCCCCAAAGACCCCTACCAGCTCTCTCTATATATCATATCACTCCACAGGGAGAAAAGAGCTCGCTTCTTATTTATGCTGCCGCTTATTGCTAGAATATTGATTTTAATTGCTGCCCTGGATTTCTCGAGCTCACAAGGACGAGTCAGGGCTCATAGATGATTAATCAACGGAAAGGAACATAATGGAACGGCCCCGATCTGCAGGTCAGGGGTTGGACAATGTGAACGTTCAGCTACTTAGCTTCCTTTGCAACTTTGTGACAAAATCTGTTTGCCCAACACCAATTAGGCTGGCTTTCCATGCTCTCCGCTGAATGGGTTTGACAGAGAGGGTCATCCTGCGACGTGACAGCTGGCCTGAGCAGGAACAGGCGGGCCTGTGTCCTCCGCCGCATAATTGGTGTCCCTTGCAACGTGCCGCTTCCCAGGGGCTCGGCTCCCTGTTCCTGTGGAAGCCCTAAATGAGTGGAATCAGGGCTTAATGGGGCTCCTGTGAGTTTTAAACAAACACAGCACAGCCCCCCACTGTTCTACATGCTGCACCCAACAGCAGGGAGTACCACCGCGGCCCACACCGAACACAATCCGGCTACGCTCTTCATCTGTCTGTCTGAGGATGACACAGTGAAAACTGAATATTTGAAGGTTTCAAATATAGGTAATGCATCCATCACTTTAAGACTGAGCAACCCGTGCTGGATGAAGCCGTGCTACAATCATGTTATGTTGGTCTGTTTTTTTTTTTTTTTTTTTTTTTTAGATTGACTGAAAACAAATGTTTAAAATGCATGTAGACAGTACAGTGCTTGACTAATACAACCATCATGATCTTTTTACTACGATGTCATTCCTATTACAAAGAAGATTGTTCTAAATTCTAAATAAAGATTATTGGAGTATGTTTTATAATAATAAAATAAAACACTATTTCAGTTTTTCATCCAAATTTACTTGCTGCTTCTTTGCAATTGTTTTTGTAGTCTACTATTCAGCATATTTACATGTCCTTCTTAATGTATTTTATGAAATATACAGTATCAAATGTATATTTTATATGATATTATTTTATTTTTTATATACATTTCTGTGTGGTTATTTGTGTATTTCACCAGCAATTTCTGAGTAACATTTTTTTCTAAAGTAAATCCAAAACCAATTTTACAGTGTATAACTCACAGTTGTTAACAGAAATCATATTAGTTCTGTCACAGCCTTAAGAATAAGCAAACATCAAAGTGAACATTGAATAACTTCACTGATTTTGATCAATGCTATTTTTGTTGCTCTATATATGTGACCCTGGACCATGAAACCTTAGTCTTAAGTCGGGTATATTTTTAGAAATAGCCAAACAAACATTGTATGGCAAAACATTTTATGCCAAAAATCATTAGGATATTAAGAAATGTTCCATGAAGATATTTTGTAAATTTCCTACAGTAAATATATACAGATTAAATTTTTTATTAGTAATCTGCATTGCTAAAAATTCATTTGGACAAATTCAAAGGCGATTTTGTCAGTATTTAGATTTTTTTGCACCAGATATTCAAAAAGTTGTATCTTGTATCCTAATAACTCTCTCTCTCTCTCTCTCTCTCTCTCTCTCTAGGGGGGGGGGGGGGGGGGCAAAAATTATAAAAAATAGTAAATTATGTTTATCTGAAATTTTAACAATGCAAACAGGTTTTCTGTAAGGGGTAGGTTTAGGGGATAGAAAATATTGTTTGGTCGAAAATATCATTGGATTATTACAATTAATTTTAAAAAGAATGTTTGAAAATGTAAACTGACATTTCCTAATGACACACTATAGCAAAAGCAATAACCGACTCTAAACCCTTTTTTAGCTGTTAAAAATACGAGTGTTCTAATAATTTTGGCCACCACTATATATATATTACATTTTATTTACATTTATTCATTTAGCAGACGCTTTTATCCAAAGCGACTTACAGATGAAGACAGTTGAAGCATTAAAAAACAACAAAAAGAGCAATGATATATAAGTGCTATAACGAGTCTCAGGTTAACACAGTACACGTAGCATGGGATTTTAAATAATATAATAAATAAAAAGAAAACAGATAAAAAAAAAATAAAAAAGAATAGAGCAAGCTAGTTAGAGGTCTTTACACATACACACACCTACACATATACAATTGCATAATAAATGAAAAGAAAATAGAATACAAAAAGATTAGAAAGGTAGTTAGATTTTTTTAAGAATAGAATTAGAATAGTGAGTGTTAAAGTTAGAGGGTCAAATAAAGAAGAGATGTGTTTTAAGCCGATTCTTGAAGATGGCTAAGGACTCAGCTGTCCGGATTGAGTTGGGGAGGTCATTCCACTAGGAGGGAACATTTAATTTAAAAGTCCGTAAAAGTGACTTTGTGCTTCTTTGGGATGGCACAATCAAGCTACGTTCACTTGCAGAATGCTTCGAGAGGACACATAAGTCGGAAGTAACAAATTTAGGTAAATGGGTGCAGAGCCAGTGGTAGTTTTGTAGGCAAACATCAATGCCTTGAATTTTATGCGAGCAGCCATTGGAAGCCAGTGCAAATTGACGTGTGAGGTGTATTCTTTTTGGCTCATTAAAAATGTATCTTGCTGCTGCGTTCTGAATTAATTGTAAAGGTTTGATAGAATTGGCTGGAAGACCTGCCAAGAGGGCATTGCAATAGTCCAGCCTGGACAGAACAAGAGCTTGAACAAGGAGTTGTGCAGCATGTTCCAAAAGAAAGGGCTTGATCTTCTTGATGTTGAATAAAGCAAATCTGCAGGATCTGACAGTTTTCGCAATGTGGTCTGAGAAAGTCAGCTGATCATCAATCATGACTCCAAGTCTTCTAGCTGTTTTTGAAGGAGCTATGGTTGATGTGCCTAACTTGATGGTGAAATTGTGATGAAACGATGGGTTTGCTGGAATCACAAGCAGTTCTGTCTTGGCAAGGTTCAGTTGAAGGTGATGGTCCATCATCCAGGAAGAAATGTTTGTTAGACAAGCTGAGATGCGAATAGCTACCGTCGGATCATCAGGATGGAATGAGAGGTAGAGTTGAGTGTCATCAGCATAGCAGTGGTATGAAAAACCATGTTTCTAAATGACAGAACCTAATGATGCCATGTAGACAGAGAAGAGAAGTGGTCCAAGAACTGAGCCCTGAGGCACCCCAGTAGTTAGATGTTGAGACTTGGACACCTCACCTCTTCAAGATACTTTGAAGGACCTATCTGATAGGTAAGACTCAAAC
This sequence comes from Carassius auratus, assembly GCF_003368295.1. Taxonomy (NCBI): domain Eukaryota; kingdom Metazoa; phylum Chordata; class Actinopteri; order Cypriniformes; family Cyprinidae; genus Carassius; species Carassius auratus. The sequence continues at coordinate 14,916,442 of NC_039256.1, forward strand.
CATTGAAGTGTGGTTCCTGAGATGCCATTTGCCAGTAGGGTTGATAGGAGGATCTGTTGGTTAACCGTGTCAAAAGCAGCGGACAGATCAAGCAGGATAACTACTGAAGATTTGGATTCTGATCTTGCCAGTCTTAGAGCTTCAACAACTGAGAGCAAGGCCATCTCAGTTGAATGTCCACTTCTGAAGCCAGATTGTTTGCTGTCAAGGAGATTGTTGTGTGTGAGAAATGTAGAGACTTGTTTGAACACAGCTCGTTCAAGTGTTTTTGCAATGAAAGGAAGAAGGGAAACTGGTCTGTAGTTCTCTAAAAGAGATGGGCTTATGGTTGGGTTTCTTAAGTAGTGGAGTTATACATGCCTGTCTAATTGATGAGGGAAAAACACCAGTGTGGAGGGAAATGTTGATGATGTGAGTGAGTGCAGGTACAACTGCAGGAGAAATGGCTTGAAGGAGATGAGATGGAATAGGATCAAGCAGGCAAGTAGTAGGGTGATTAGAAAGGATGAGTTTTGAGACTTCTGCCTCAGAGAGTGAAGAGAAGGATGTAAATGAGTGTAAGTTTGCTGGTGATATGAGCTTGACTGATTGTGGTGTGGAAAATTGTGCACTAATGTGTTTAATTTTATTAATGAAAAACGTTGCAAAGTCGTCAGCTATTAGAGATGAAGCAAGACGGGGAGTATGAGGACAAAGAAGTGAGGAAAATGTTATAGAAAGCATGCAAGAGTTGAATTGTTAATTTTGTTATGGTAGTATGTCATTTTAGCAGAAGAGACATTAGCAGAGAAAGAAGATATACACATACACACATAGGATATATAAGATATAGACACATGGGTTGAGGGGGCATTGCTTTTATAAAATGACCATATTGCTATTACATAACTGCATACAGACCGGTCTAAGTCCTGATTTCTGTTAATAAAGTCATGTGGATCTTTGCAGTACAACATCTACAATGCATGAAACAACTGATTAATATTCTAGTACAACTACACCAATCACACTCCAGATACCTGATAAAGCAGTTCTTTCAACTAAAACAATTAAATATTCTCAAATCTTCACAGCAGAAGGAATGATGTGATTGTGTTGTAGGACTTTTCTTTTTTTATTTCTTCATGGGAATGCTTGAACAACAGGGACATCACAAAGCTTGTGTTAGCGTGTTACCACATTACTAATGTGTTGACACAGTCAAGAATGCTGGGAAGCTTTAGGCTGGCTGTGGACAGCAGACTACTGGACTTTGATTGCCTACTTGCTTACCTGCCTTTCTTTCAACACTTGACGGCTTGGATGGTGTGGTATTGGCGGTCGAGAGCATTTGAACAGGGTGAAGAGGTCAAGGTGAGAAAGAGCCCAAACCAAATAAAAACCCCTTAGAAGTTCAAACCAACCAGTGACCCTTAACAACTCTACCTCAAAAGAAAAAAAACAGAAAGATTTATAGAATTGGATTGAAGTGCAGGTTCGTACTGAATAGCACACACACAGTGACCCCTACAACACTCCTTCCTGTGTTTGCAAAATGCTAAATGGTACCAGGAACTCATGTGGAGTCTCAGGGCTTCACAGACTTGTTTTAGGGAATCCATCACTGTAAGAACGAATGCGCAGGTTAGGTTTCCTTTTAATGAAACTGATGAATAACTAATCAAAACTCAGCAGTGGAGGAACCAGGGCAGGCGGGATCAAGGGGACCAAAGGGACCGGAGAAACACAACTTGAGATGTATGTGATCTTGCAGCTGCCTTCTATCTCCAAACCTGGGTCCATATTGAGGACAGTATGATGCATTATCTTAACAAAAGTGTTCCTCTAAAGCCTGACATTTTAACATTTAACACACTATTTATTTTTTTAACCTTAAGACAATTATTATTATTATTTTAAGTTTGTATGTGTTGAGTATCATATTTGATTCATCAGGCCCATATTATGGTATAGGAGAATATGAAGCTCAGACTCTATCTCAGTTCTATCCAGATGCCCAAACTGAACAAAAATATGCAATTTAGTTAAGATGTCGATATTTATATGTGTGAAAAGCAAGAAGAAATTATTAAAGTGTTTAATGTAAATCAATGAGATCTGTATGAAAGCAAACTAGTTACAAAAAAGGCATTTTCAGTACCAAAAAATATGTCTTATAATTAGTGCTGTGAAAATGAAAGTTTGCATTTTTAACATACTGTGTATTTTTCTTAAGTAGGCTTTAGAAATAAGGCTTTATAGGGTTAAAAATCATGTCCAGTTTGAGTTTTTGCACATAAATGTATCATAAATTGGCAGTTTTGAAGATTTGCATGAGTAAGCATGATGATTTGGATGTTTTTAGCAGGTGAAAACGCTTTCCCACATACCCTAGATTCTGTAATGCATGTGTCTGTGAGTCAAGGCTGGTTCTGGTCTCTCTTATGAGAGTTTGGAGTCTGCTACTGATTGGGGCCGGATTAATCATTGGCCTGCTGTGGACCCCACTGCTGACTGACTCCTTGTCTTCTACTGCCCTGTGTCTTATCAAAGCTGAGCCTGGAATGTGCCGTCTGCAATGAAACTAGGGGGCTTGACATCCCCACCCCTCGCTCACAGCTAACTCCACACACAAAACACCACCAGTCCCTTCAGCGATGCAGAAACTCACCTGAATGAACCTTACATGTTCCAATGCACTGAATCTGTACAGTAATGGTTTATGCACCCGCTATGTTTTACATGCACTTATTTTCATTAAGCCAAATGAATCAGATCCAATTTAAGTGTCTTTGAGCCATCCGATTACAATTTTTGTTTACACGTGCATTTATGTTTTTCAAACAAATCCTGTTAAAGCTGCAGTAGGTAACTTTTGTAAAAATGTATTTTTTTACATATTTGTTAAACCTGTCATTTTGTCCTGACAGTAGGATATGAGACAGATAATCTGTGAAAAAAATCAAGCTCCTCTGGCTCCTCCCAGTGTCCTATTGCCTTTTGCAGAAATACACCGCTACCGGGAAGAAACAACCAATCAGAGCTGCGGTCCGCAAGTTTTTTTTTGTTTTGTGTGTGTTCAAAATTTACAAAATGCATATAATAAGCGAGTACACCATGAATCCATTTTCCAAACCGTGTTTTTAGCCTGTCCTGAATCACTAGGGTACACCTAAAATAAGTGTTTATATTCGGACTATTTTAGATTGCTTCGGGGGTACCGCAGCGGAGTAACCCAGTACCTTTGTGATTCTTCATACACATAAACAGAGAAGTAGTTCCGGCTACGATGTTCTTCCGCAAGACGCAATAAGTTCTGTTTATTAACGCTAGAGCGTCAAAAGTTACCGACTGCAGCTTTAATGTGCCCCATGTTCAGTCCGATGAAAATGTCATTTCGATCAACCTCAGTTGGACTGAAAGGTTTTTACATGAAGGCTTTTCAATTTGACTGAATTATCAGTTTAACTGCTAACAGATTATTTGGGTGCATGTAAATTTACCTGCTAGTGTTTTACTCAAACTGTGGTTTGCTCATTTAAGTTGCATAAACGTGACATGAGTTTTTATTTTATTTTATTTGCAATAGTTTAGTTGATGTTGCAACACAAAATCACTATAGTACAAAGATCAACAAATATTAAAAAAGAATGTAAAATCTAATTATACATGAAGAAAATGCAATAATGGTTATGCAATACTTTTTGGACCTTTAAGCTCAACAACAGTAATACACACACAACAAACTACTATATTCTCCTAAACCCAGTAGCCATACAGATCAAACTTAGTTTGAGTTGACCTCACAAAAGCATGCAAACCATAATATACAAACAGTTGTATATCTCTCTTCTTTCAACAGTTCTTCCTTCACTCAAAGTTTTCACTTTGTTTCCAAAATGACACCGAGAGGGGGAAACTTTGAATTGAGTCTCAGGATTGAGTTCTTTGCAGACACTCCTGTCTACCCTCATCCTTTAGATTATATGAACATCTAAACTTGTGAACTCTTGTTTGTCTTTGCCCTTGAGGCCTAAAATCTCTCATGCGTCTCCCCACTAGCCTGCTTTACCTTTAACCAACATCACACAGCAACCTGGGAGGGAAAGAAGCAGGATTAGCCATGAATGATCACTAACACAACAACCAACATCAGGAGGCTGACAGAGGAACTGCACTGAGAAAACACACACACACACACACACACACACACACACACACACACACAAATAGAGGCACACAAACACACACTATGATTGACACATCACTACAGGAGGGAAACTCCCACACCATGCGCAATTTGTAGAAAGGCCAGCATGAGCGTGTGCTCACACACACACACACACATACACACACATGAACGCATTAAAACAGACAAGCTAACACACACACAGAGGGGAATTCACTGAGAATGAATTGTGCCTGCTGATAGTATTTATTTGCATGCAGTATTTGCATTGCTTTAGAACTCAATTCAGTAAAGGAATTATTCAAATGAGGCTATATTGCACACTTGCTTTGATTATTTTAGGTTTTGTATTATTGTTGTAACTACTCGCTGGTCATTAAACAGTCCATGTTTCCAAAATACTGATGTCCATTTGTTTTATTTATAGATATGGAACACCGTGAAAACTACATACAAACAGAAACACAAAAATATAGTTTTACACACACATAACAATTCGAAGGACATCAATGCAAATAAAGAAATATACATAAATGAACACTTTTACCGTGTTGGCCTGGTTACCAGCAGTAGAATGGTGAAGAGCTCTAACAGGTGTATCTAAGTTTAAATCTCATCATTCAATTTGCAGCACTTCCAGGTTAAATCTAATCAGGAAGGTCACATGACCTTCAATTTAATAAAACTTAGCAGTACCACAAAATAAGCACATCAGAATTCATGCAATTGACACACATACACAATATTATATTTAAATTGTAAAGTCTTAAAAATACAAAAAAGGAGCAAAACACTGATATTACAAATACCTCATACACAACCCATAAATGACCTATCAGTGTCAGCTACACTCCCACCAAATTACCTTTGATCTATTCAATAAACATAGAATGCAACAATTTGAATAATCAGTGGAAATTTCCAGGCATCAACACAATACATGAAAACAACTAACATGATTCTATCCCCACAATTCATTATTACACATTCTTCAGTTAAAATGAACAAATTGTTCACCATATCACATTGTTTTAATATTAAATGCAGTACACATCAACATGTGACCAAAATGCCAAGACCTACATGATATCAATACACCTGAATTTGAATAAAGTGATAATGCAATTTAACTTTGTTAAATCACTGCTGCTGTTAACTCTAATCTTGGCATGGAGACAACTTATGTGGGGACAACTCTCGCTTTCCCCGTGACTAAGGCACAATGTACCTTGGTACACTCACCAGCCTGAAATAGGAGCACTGACCATAACCTTTACTACTTGCGTCAAAAAGGTGTTGCAACTCAGTTCTCAAGATCTTCCTGAAGTTTGAAGATGTTAAACCTATTGGTATCTGTACCTTTTCTAGATTAGACAAATCCTTCAACCAGCTCTCCCACCTTGATCTCAATTCAATGTGTAGTGGTTCATCCCAACTTATGCCCTTATGACACATCTCTTGCAGCACCTTCTTACCGGATATGATGAATGGAGCCAAGAACCCCAATGTATCATAAATGGAAGCCACAATGGAAAGAATACCACGTTGTGTGGCAGGTTTCTCATCAAGCACAGAATTAAAGGTAAAGGCGTCATTCTCCACATCCCACCTTACTCCCAGAACATTCTTAACTGGAAGATAATCATTATGGAAATCCACATTTTCCACCTCAACAGCACGGTCACTCTCACTGATGGACGCAAGCACTTTTCTATTGTTGGAAACAAATTTGTGAAGGTGTAGTTTTCCTTTAGCACACCGAGCCTGAGCTTCTTCTACCAGCCTAATTGCCAGCTCAACGGATTCCAGACTTATGAGACTATCATCTATATAGAAATTATTTATGATGAAACTAGCAGCTAAAGGATACTTCCTCTCAATGCTGGCGAGATACTTCAGGCCATAATTGCCGCAACCTGGGGAGGATGATGCTCCAAAGAGATGTACTTTCATTCGATATTCTCTGGGCTCTGTGTTTAGATCACCATTTAACCACCACAGAAAACGCAGGTAATCCTGATCTTCCCTAATGACATGAAATCTATTAAACATTTTCTCAATGTCACACATGACAGCAATTTGATGTTTGCGGAAGCGACAAAGCACTCCAGTCAACCCATTGGTAAAATCGGGCCCAGTCAATAGATAGTCATTCAAAGCGGTACCTTTAAACGTGTCCGTACAATCGAAGACTACCTTGATCTTATTTGGCTTCTTTGGGTGATAAACACCTTGGTGTGGAATATAACACAAATTTCCCATATCTAGTTTCTCATCAGCTATTTCTGCATCCCCATCTCTTAAGACACCTTCCATAAACATCCTGTAATCACATTTGAATTGAGGATCCTTGTCCAATTTCCTTTTAAGATGCTTCAGTCGTACTAATGCAAGCTTCTTATTATTTGGAAGTTGGGGACTAGTTTTAAAGGGAAGGGGCATCTCAAGATGGCCACATTCATTATGATAAACGCCTTCCTTTAGAACCTGCAGAAACTGAACATCGTCCTGAGATATGCTCTTTTCTCCTAACCGACTATCTACCAAATCCAGCTCAAGGGCTCTAACAGCAGCAGGTGTCACAAGGGGAAGCTCCCTGACTGATATGCGGTGACATATACTAGTCACATCCTTGGAGTTCACACCATTTGGAGTACCTCCTATGATGCTCCAGCCCAGGTCGGTCTTAATGGCATAAGGCTCTTCATCACCTCCATTGATGACCTGTCGAGGTGCCAATGCTCTGGAGCAATCATAGCCAATCAAAAGACCTACTCCACAATCCATTAGTGCAGGCATTTCCTCAGCAATGACTTCTAGATGTCTCCACCTTTTAGCAGTCTCACAGGTGGGAATATGGGTGCGCTCAAAAGGAATGAAATCCCTTGTATAAACGGGAGGCAGGTAGATAGAGCTATCTAAAGAAAACCCTCTCACTCGAAGTCCACAGACTCTCTGACTTTCTACAATGGAGTCTTTTCCCATCATCGTGGAAAGCTTTAGTTTTACTGGTTCCATTGATGCCCGCAAACTTTCACACACTTCCTGATCAATAAATGTGTGACTACTTTGAGTGTCTAATAAGGCATAAACAAGGATTTCAGACTCTGAGCCAGAAGATAGCCATACTGGAACAATCATTGATGTTGTACCACCTTCTCCTCCATTCACACAGCATGATAGAGAGGATGTACTCTCTTCAGCCTGCAAAACCATCTGTGAACGTAACTCATTTACTGGCTGACGATCTTCATGCAAAAGAGTTGGGTGGCGCTTCTTACATACAGCACATATGGACCGATTTCTACAATCTTTGGAGCCATGTCCCCTTCTTAAGCATGCAAAGCACAACTTATTCCCCCTAACAAACAGTCTCCTTTCCTCCACAGGCTCTTCCATTAATTTTTGACAGTCATGAACTGAATGACTCTCTCCACAGAACAAACATTTAACTAAAGTTGTGCCATGCACCAGTGTGCTCTTCAAATTACTAGACTCTTTAGTCTTGCGGTCAATAATATTGCTGGTATTACCCATAGCACATGCTGCATCTAAATCATTCACCGTAGTTGCCAACGTATTTACTCTTAAACGCTTGATCTCCTTGAAGGGCTTTTCTTCACAGATCTTCAATGCATACAACGATGACACAGGATTGCACGCTATGCGTGCTTCCTTTGAGACAAATGAAGCAAACTCACTAAAGCTTGGATAATCTTTATCTTGATCTAGCTGTTTTGTGACATAACGGTTCCACCTACTCGTCACCCAGTTGGGAAGCTTGACTAGTATCTTCTGATTCTCTTCGCAATCATTCAACACCTGAAGACCCTTGATGTGCGGCATAGCATCACTACATGATTGCAAGAAGTCACTGAACTCTCTTAGCTTAACGTACTCTGATGCACCAATCTTAGGCCACCTATTTAGTTTCTCTCTAAAGGCACGTTGCGCCACAAAGGAGTGACCATATCTAGCATTTAACTTCTCCCAGGCTTGCTGATAGGCTTGTTCATCTTTCCTATAAAAACTACCTTTCAAAACTGATCTTGCTTCACCATCAATATACTTTTGCAAATAGAACAGCCTGTCTGCTGAATTCAGACACCGTCTCTCTATAAGAGCCTTAAAGGTTGTGCTCCACTCTATAAACTTAAGTGGGTCACCAAAAAATACAAAAGGTTCTGGAACGGGAAGTCGAGATAGGGCCATTGACTCTTGCAATGCCTGTACTACGGATACCTCACCTTTTGTGACTTGCGGACTCAAACTTGATGTATTAGGAACCAGGGGACTGGGGTTGCTCACATCACTACATGCTGAACCATACTGCTGACTTCTTACTCTTAACTCCTCTTCAGTATACACTCGAAGCCTTGCTTCCATAACCTCAATGTCTCTACGATTTTCAAGCTTCTTCAATCGCTGCCTTTGTGCATCAATGTCAGCCTCCATTTCCATTTCTGCTTTCTTTGCAGCTAACAATGCGGCAGTCTCTGCTCTTCTAGCGGAAATGCTTGCAGACTCTGAAGAGGGTTTAGAGTGATTACTAAAAACTGTGGCTCTAGAAACTGTGGATCCGTATATGGACCTAGCATACTCACAGTCCAACAACACACGCAATCTTGCCTTCTCAGCTTCAGCATCGAACTCCATGCCATCCTCCACTAAACGTACATTCATTATTTTAATCAAGTCTGCAGTCACAGCTGAACATGCATCTATTTTTCTTCTAATTTCTTGACTTGGTACTGCTTGGAGTCGCATGCTATCATATAGGCCTTTCAATTCAGATTCTTTCTTCTCAACCCCATCCATCATGTCACACAAATCACTTTCAGAACACTCCTGTTTTAACTTTAAACGAACCTCTCTGACATGGATCTTCCAACTATTATATGCAGATATGAACTTGCTTTCCCTTTGGACCAGTTCTTGTGCTTTTAACTCCTGCATCTTTGGTGTTAAATGTTTATCACGGGAAGATTTCCTAATTTCATTGGTATTTAATAAAGTAGAATTAAGCTCTTTAAGTCTTGCCTCAGATTTTTCAGTACATGTGGTACATGATTCATGTCGATTTCTCACAACACACTCATTAACTTGTAATGGAGATTCATTTTGCTCTGCTAAATAACCCTGAACTGACATTTTCGCTCTTAAAAATGTAACACTTTAAACAACAATACAACACATAATAAAATAACAGTCAATAACAGTGAAACTCTTAAATAGAGTAATGCCACTTAAATGTTACTTTAAGCACTATTTCAATTAAGCAAATTAAGAACCAATTGTCACTAGGACACTTCTTTCTTACATTGTTCTCTAATTATAGGCAGCTTTGTCTTGTAACAATTTTATTTTAACTTTTAAAACCATCCATTTACCAAAGATAACATATAATATTTTATAGTCTGACCTGCTGATGCACGGATGAATCAGGCTGCGTGAGAAAGTCCTCCATCGGGATGTATCACAACTGTACGTAAAACCCGCAACAAACCACCGCGGGAAGACGCATAGTTGCACGCTGAAACTTGCAACAATCAGTCCTACGAAATGAGGCACCAGCTGCACGATGAACCCAGTTTGCAACACTCAAGGATCCAGGAATACTGCACTAGAATCGCGCGCCGAAGACAGCCGCCTCTATCACCGCAGGAAGCAGCCAACCACTCCGAAAGACCCAGACGCGAGAAGCCGCACGCTGAAGCCGAAGTAAACTTTGGTGGAATGGAATTAGGCCACGTTTTCACTGTAACTACTCGCTGGTCATTAAACAGTCCATGTTTCCAAAATACTGATGTCCATTTGTTTTATTTATAGATATGGAACACCGTGAAAACTACATACAAACAGAAACACAAAAATATAGTTTTACACACACATAACAATTCGAAGGACATCAATGCAAATAAAGAAATATACATAAATGAACACTTTTACCGTGTTGGCCTGGTTACCAGCAGTAGAATGGTGAAGAGCTCTAACAGGTGTATCTAAGTTTAAATCTCATCATTCAATTTGCAGCACTTCCAGGTTAAATCTAATCAGGAAGGTCACATGACCTTCAATTTAATAAAACTTAGCAGTACCACAAAATAAGCACATCAGAATTCATGCAATTGACACACATACACAATATTATATTTAAATTGTAAAGTCTTAAAAATACAAAAAAGGAGCAAAACACTGATATTACAAATACCTCATACACAACCCATAAATGACCTATCAGTGTCAGCTACAATTGTTATAAAGCACTTTGGAACACTTACACTACCGGTTAAAAGTATATATAAAATAAAAATGCTCTCTGGTTGCATTTATTTCATCAAAAATACAGTAAAACAGTTATTGTCAAATATCATTGCATTTTAAAATAACTTTTTTCTAGTTCAGTATGTTTTACAATGTAAGTTATTTCTGTGATGCAAAGCTGAATTCTTAGCATCATTACATCAGTCTTTTGATCCTTCAGATATCATTCTAATATGCTGACATTTGTAATATTACATTTCTATTTCAGATAACTATTGTTCAGTGAAGTGTCTATTCATCACAGAACTCTGAAAAAAAAAACGTCTCAGGTTACAAATGTAACCTTGGTTCCCTGAGAACAGGGAACGAGACAATACGTCAACGACGCTATGGGGAACGCCTCAGGTGTGACAGGTGTCTGAAATCAAATATCAACTCACAGCAATCATGCTGACCGGCGACAGCCGTGAATCATCAGCTTGAATGATGAGCGTGCGACCTGGATATAAAAAGGGCGCCTTGAAACCATGACAATATCCTTTCGTCTGAAGGGACTGTTTGGCAGGCAGACCCTGAGGCATGGCTGGGAGACGTATTGTCTCGTTCCCTGTTCTCAGGGAACCAAGGTTACATTTGTAACCTGAGACGTTCCCTTTCGAAGGGAACTTCGACAATACGTCAACGACGCTATGGGGAACGAAATACCCACGCCGCCATGCTAAAGGGAGTGCATGCCCAATGGCAGTGACAACTGTCAGAACCAGCATTCAGTGAACGCTAGAACCACTCACCCTCAGGTCACACAGGGCTGTCAGTGACAGCACTCCCTACGGTCATAGCCCAAGCTATATGATACCACAGAAAACCTCCATAAACATAGTTTAGTGAAAGGTCTACCTGGGCCTGCTCAAGGGCCTAGGACCACAACTTCAACTTCTTAGAAGGGGTCCCTTCTAGGGAATGTGGCTAGGGAACCCGAGGGAACCCCAGCCAGTCACTATCCAGGGGAATGTACCACCTGAAAAGCCACCAGGCAGGCCTGACCTGGTGTCACTACATAAGACACTACAGACTGGCCACTTCCTGTCTGTCCGAAGACAGAGCCTCTGGACACTTGCCTTTAGGAAGGCATCCAGCCCGAGGAACTGCGGAGCAGGCAGTGAACCACTCGGCCCGGATCTCAGAGACGGGATATCCTGGAGAGTATGACTCAGCGTAGTGCTTTACAACCCTTGCTAGCGAGGGGAGTTTCTCTACTCGATCCACGGATCTACCCAGTGTTTGTGTTTCAAAAACACTGAGGAGGCCTGTGAGGGCCTTAGGACTGATCTAACTGGGAGGCCTCATGAGAGGCCTACGACCGACGGACCAGACTCAGGAGACCACATACTCACATTGACCCTCAGTGAGGGGAGCATAAGATCTACCTGGTAGGCAACCAGGCTGTAGCAGGATAAAAAAGGTTCCAGGAGGGAACCCGTAGCAGAGAATAAAAAACTTGAGCCGAGCCAGGGCGCAAACTCACCTCCAGTAGCTGCCTGATAAGGACTGCTAAACTGAAAGTAAGTGGCCACTAGCTTACGAAACCCAGCATCACCGTGAAACTACTCCCAGGGAGACCTGGAGAAGCCTACTACCTGACAACCACAGTATGTGGGAGCTCACTTTCAGAGAGGCCTGGTGAAGCCTGCTATCTGATAACCACAATATGTGGGAGTTCACCTACAGAGAGGCCTAGAGAGGCCTACTACCTGTTACCAGATAACCACCTTAAGTGGAAACTGAAAGTCATTTGGAACTCAACTCCAGGGAGGCCTGGTGAGGCCTACCACCTGACAACCACAGTATGTGGGAGCTCAACTTCAGGGAGGCCTAGTGAGGCCTACTACCTGATAAACACAGTGCAGGAAAGCTTACTTTCAGGGAGGCCTGGAGAGGCCTACTACCTGAAAACCATAGCTGATAGTGGCCAGACTGGCAGTCCAGTTGACTGTCTTTGGGGCTTTGCCTTCAGGGAGGCCTTATGAGGCCTACTGCCTGACAGTTCAAAGAAGCGGGAATTCAACTCCAGGGAGGCCTGTGGGGCCTGCCACCTAGTAACCACAGCATGTGGGATTAAAACCTCAGGGAGGCCTAGTAAAGCCTACTACCTGACTACCACAAAATGTGGGAGCCCACCTTCAGGGAGGCCTGAAGAGGCCTACTACCTGAAACAGTCTAATCAGCTGGATGTAACTGCTGCTGGGGACTCGCCTAACAGGGAGGCCTGGGCGAGCCTGCTAGCTGATAGCGAGTCTATTCTGCTACTTTACCGAACACTGCTGGAACCATACTATTAAAAACTTTTCCTATAGTTTTGTCCAAGTGTATGTTCCACAATGTTGCGACCCACCTCAGAGGAGGCCTGTTAAGGCCTACTAATCAGCAGTGAGCCTTCTGCCCGAACTACCAGGGCCAACCATCGAAGGTGAGCTGGCCTAGGAGCCCTATTGGGGGCTATTCCGTCAAGGAGGCCTGCTGGGGCCTACTACCCAACTGCAGCCTTTGCGGCAGAAATCTGTTGCTTACAGCATCCTGGTACCTAATCACATTGCCAGAGGCAGTGTACTCAGCAAATAGCAATACCCTTATAGCAGGGGAGTACAACATACGCCATTCTGCCTAGTGGAGGCCCCATTAGGGGCCTACCTACTAAATGCATAGGCATCAGCCCATGGCAATGCTCTGGCTTCAAAGGGAGCGGAGTTCAAAAACCGGAATGGAATGTAGTTTAGAACTCCCTGCTCAACCGGAGCCATCGTGGTGTGAGGTAGATACATACAGAGCTGAGAATGGACTACTCAAAACTACCCTGAGTTAGCGGGGGAGTAACAACCATATGCCCCTGCAATGTTAGACAGGGAACAGGCCTGCAAGTGGCTCCAAAGGGTGACAGGGATTTGTCCTGCGCCCAGCCTAGGGGAGCGGGGGGGCTAAATTGCAAGCCAACCCACTTTAACCCATCAGTCGAGCGATTAGCTCAACGGGCTGAGTGGAGCCAGCTCTAGAGGCCCAAAAACATCTCTGTTCGGCAGGGTCTGACAAACTCTCACTTCGCAGAGCGAAAGATGGCCTAACCCTGCCAGACTGATCCTACCTCAGCTACCACCCTGCATTACTCTATCACCCCTGAATGCAGAGAAAGGGGCGGGCCTTGGCCAACAACTCCCATTTAAGGGAGGAGGCTGAAATCAAGGGGAGGAAGCCTAACACATAATGAATGTGGCAGCTATACTTAGCAACACGCCTCCAACATCCCTAGCATAGCCTAGGCCAGCTACAGAGGCGGCCCGGATGAGGGCCGACCTACAAGCATAGATCTACCTGAGGGCTCAGAGGAGCCACAGCCTACTTGATTGAGAGGCCGTGAAAACACTCAACCTACTGAAACCCAACAGAGCTCAGGGGAGCGAGTACTCAGGATACCAATGTCACAAACCGATAGGCAGGACATCTATCTGAAGATCTATCTGAAGCGCCAGCGTCAGTCTAAACCTAAAGCAAAAAAGTTTTTTTTTTTTTTTTTTTTAGGAAGACCAACTACTCTACCCTCTGGGTGGCTAATAGCCCTGAGGCTAACAGAAATGAGCGGTGGCCCACCACGCATATAAAATGTTATGACAGGAAGGCCATCACATACTCAGCACAGAAGCCAAATCTTCTTTGAGCTTCTTCCTAATTCGTTCTAGCCACCAACTGGGGGAGGCTTCAGGGCCCTAAAGTCCATACTTTAATTGCTCCTCTAAGAATGACCCCCTAGGTCTATACAGGGAACAGGGTCTGTAGAGAAATACAATCAGTGTTAGTTATACACACAGAATTTTACAAACCAAAAGTTCACCTGCGGCGTGCGGAGTGAAGACTCGCCAGAGAGTTCTCAATGAATCTGGGGTCCACCACTTTTACATGCCTAAAAGAGGCGCTCACATCAACCAGTTGCTACGGCGGCCCACCAGAACATAGTTCTCATCATAAGGCCCATCCCCAGGGCTGGTGTAACGTAAACGCCTGGGGAGTCAAGAAGAGGGAGAGGGCTGGTAGAAAAAGCCCTCCAGGGAGATCAGACCCTACTTCCGCTGAGCGTTGCAGCGCTTGTGCTGAATGACCTCCCTTAAGTCCCTCTTTTTGCGGGAGGCTCGCCTCCTCTGTGTCCTACTCCTCCATGGAGGGGGGGCACGAGAGGCGACACTAGACCTCTGGTCCTGCCTACGGTCCTCAGACCAAGACGGACCAGGTCCTCCCGCCTGCCTGGGCTGGGGCCCGGATCTCAGCGGTATACAGGTCTTAAATGCAGCCGAGCGCGCCTTCGCCTCCCTAAACTTCCCAACCACCGCCTCAACGGAGGTGCCAAAAAGTTTAGCAGGCGAAACTGGTGAATCAAGGAGAAGGGACTTTTCTTTCTCCCCGATATCAGCCAAGTTGAGCCACAGATGCCTCTCTGTGGCCACCATCGCCGCCATCGATCAGCCGATCGCGGCAGCAGTCTGTTTAGTGGCCCGGAGGGACAAATCTGTGGTCCGGCGCAACTCAGCGACCGCCTCAGGGGACAGCCCTGCCCCCTGGTCGAGATCCTGCAGCAGGTCAGCTTGGTAGGCTTGGAGCACTGCCATGGTATGAAGGGCAGCACCAGCCTGACCTGCTGATGTGTACGCTCTGCCATTCATGCGAGCCGTGGTTTTAAGGGGCTTGGATGGCAGAGTCGGAGCTTTTAGTGTCGACACCCGCCCAGAAACGAGATAGTTCGCAAACGTCTCGTCAACGGGCGGCATCGACACATAACCGTACTCACCGATCCCCTCAACATCAGCGAAGTTACCCCGCTGATGTCGATGAATACGGGCAGAGTACGGTTTCTTCCATGCCCTCTCGATCTCTGAATGGAGATCAGGAAGGAATGGAAGGCTCTGCTGAGCTGGTGGTCTATGTTCAGGGAGAAACCGATCATCCAAACGACCGCGAACGATCTCTCCCTGAGCGCGCCGCCATGGCAACTGAAGTTTGTCAGTGGCGCGCTCCATAACTTCCACCAACTCTGCGTACACGGGGCAGGATGGCTGACGAGGTTGAGGATCTAAATCATCCTCCTCAGCCATCTCTTGCCCGGCCTGAAGAGCACTCGCTGCAGTATTAGTAGGAGAAAAGTCTCCGTCATCCCCCTGCAGCTCACTCTCGTCAGCCGATGACGCGTCCGAGAGGTTAACGCCCCCCTCGAGACTGTCAGCGAGCTCCATCTGGGAGCCCCATGAAGCGCGTCGCCGCTCTGCCTCGGCACGAGCGGGACCCGATCCGCGAGGACCAGACGCTGAACTCTCTTCCCTCGAGAAGAGAGCCAGACGAGAGCGGAGCGTTCTCATGGGAAAACGCTCACAATTTGCACAGGACGCTCCCTCAAGAGCATCCCGTGCGTGCTCTTCACCCAAACAGTACACACACATCTCGTGAGTGTCACCCGGCGACAAATATCTTGGGCACGGGTCAGCACATTTCACGAATTTTTTAGGACTTGCCTTAGATGTGCGTTTCATTTTCGCTGTAAGCAGACGTTTAAATCAGACAAAACAGTCCCTGAAGACGAAAAGGATATTGTCATGGTTTCAAGGCGCCCTTTTTATATCCAGGTCGCACGCTCATCATTCAAGCTGATGATTCACGGCTGTCGCCGGTCAGCATGATTGCTGTGAGTTGATATTTGATTTCAGACACCTGTCACACCTGAGGCGTTCCCCATAGCGTCGTTGACGTATTGTCGAAGTTCCCTTCGAAAGGGAATCACAATTTCCACAAAAAAATTAAAAAGCGAAAACATAGAAAATAATAATAATAATAGCAACAAATGTTTCTTGAGCTGCAAATCAGCATTTTAGAATGATTTATGAAGGGTCATGTGAGACTGAAGATTAAAGTTATGGTGTTTAAAATGCAGCTTTGTATTGCATTATTAAATTACATTTTAAAATAGGTTTTATACAATATTTTAAACCGTAATAGAATCCCACAGTATTTTTCACTGTACCGTATTTCTGATCAAATAAATGTAGCATTGTTAAGCATAAGAGACATCTTTTAAAAAACCAAAAACTGGTATTTCTAGTCTATGTTATTTTTGATGATGCCATATAAATACATTTGACATTGTTATTTCACATATGCATCATCACATAATGAATTACTCATAATAAACTGAAAAATACACATAAGATCTCTCTTGGACAGAAAGGCAAGATTGCTTAATCGCATTTAATGACCACTTTTGTAAATAAACCTAATTTGAATGGCAAGGCATCACATTTGTTCTGAAATAAGAATGATTCTGAATAGCTATAAGAGTATAATATAAGAATGCATATATTGCAATGCAGTAAATAAAAACTAGTAAATAAATGTTATTGGAGTACATTTTATAAGAAAAGACAAAACATGTTGTACTTTGTACTATAAAATGTCAAGTTTATTTCAGTGTGTTTCTTGCAGTTTCTTTGTAATAATTTATTATGTCATTTCTGAGCGAAAACTGTTTCAAAGTAAATCCTGAACCTGGATTTTCTTCTGGATTAAGGTGGTTAGTGAATGACTAAGGTGGTTAGTAATCATTTAGTGAACTGGCCCCATCATGCATCACCATATGGAGACTTGCTATCTCTCTTTGTCTCTTTGTGTCTGTAAGAAACCGAGCTTGACTTTGCTTTCAAGTCTTGATTTGAATGGAATCCTATGAGGTGAAGCATTCGCTTGCATTACAGTGAATCTCTTTTGGGTCTCCATTTGTCTTTTTACCCCCCTTCGTCTTTTTACTTTTTCTCTCATCCGTCACTACGGACGGACAGCTTGCTAATGAAGGAAACTGAATGGAGTGCGGAGGCATTATCCTGAACTTCTCATCCATTCAGAACGGCTTCTCGTTTAATGGCTTAGGCCACACAATGGCAGATGTAAATAAAGATCAAATGAAAGAGGCCATGACACACTCGAATAGCCAGGGAGAGATGCTATCTGAACGGGCTGATATTCAAAACCTCTTGGGAAGGCGATAAAGGACCTTTCCTTGTTGAAGAGTGTCTACCTTTTTGTTTTAAATGCTGGATTGGGTTACAGAGAAGACTGAACAGGTTATAGAGTTGACTGAGTGTGTGAGCGGGGTGGTTGAGAGAGAGACAGTTTGAGAGAGAAAACAGACTCTAAATTGTAGCAGACAGACAGAAACATGACAGACCACCCTTACAGTGGTTGTGGTCTGTGCACGAAAAAAAAAATAGTGTAAGATTTCATTTGAAACTATTTTCACTCAGAAATTGCTAGTAAATTTCACAAAGAATTACAAAGAAACAGCAAGTCCCACAATGAACTAACTATGAAATTTGGTGTAGAAGACTGAAATAGTATTTTCTTGTAAAATATAATTTATTAATCTTTAACTTTTAACATTCCAAAAAAGTTTCAAAAATAGTTTGTTCAGTGAACTTTTCCAAACAATCAATTTAAGCAAGTCTATTGAAACAAATAATATTGTTAAACAAAATGAACTTAAATAGAATTTGAATTGTTTGTCTATGTCAAACTAAATATGTAAAAACTTCATTGTGCGCAATTTCTGACATGGGCAAGCAAAAAAAAAAAAAGACAGGGACACAGCAAAAGCAGTTATTTAGAGGTGAGGGGGAAAGTCGATAAAAGAAGTAAGTAGCATATAAAAAAGTAGTAGTAATTTTCAAAACACATCTTTTGAAATACATGCTATAGGGACGCAGCTTTGTCAAAATATTTCAGAATGCCATGATGCAAAATTCATGTAAACACAGAGGATGGTAAACAGACGGGACAAAATATCTAATATTTCAAATTAAAATTTACGTTAGTGTGAACATTTTGTATTTATCTTGTGTTTCTTTGTGCCTAACTACTTGGATTTTCTTTTAAAGGGATGGCTCACCCCAAAATGAAAATCCTGTAATTAATTACTCACCCTAACGTCATTCCAAACCTGTAAGATCTTCATTTTACTCCAAAACACAGATTAAGATATTTAGATAAAATCCGAGAGCTTTCTGGCCCTCCATAGACAGCAAAGCAACTGACACGTTCACGGTTCAGAAAGGTAGTAAAGACATCAGTGGCTTAACTGTAATTTTATGAAGCTATGAGATGCATGGCAAAGAATGTCACGGGAGAGAAGAAATTGTTAAATAAAGTTTTGTTTTCTTTGCACACAAAAGTATTATCATAGCTTCATAACATGGTTGAACCACTGATGTCCCATGGACTATTTTAACAATGACCTGACTCCTTACTAAATTTCTGGACCGTGAACATGTCAGTTTCTTTGCTGTCTATGCAGAGTCAGAAAGCTCTCAGATTTCATCAAAAATATCTAACTTTGCTTTCTGAAGATGAATGAAGGTCTCCTTTTAAGCTAGTTATGCACTAAATAGCCTGTGTTTATCATCCTCTGTGTTTACATAGATTAGTGTTTAATGTTCTAAACTGAACCCTTATGTGTTAAAATAACAACAATCTATTAAAAGACATACAAATATGGCGGATGTGCAGTAGACAGTTGTGGCTAGAGGGCGTAAAACGACAACTGGAATTGCAAAATCTAGTTCACTTCTGGTCTTACGTTTCATTTTTTCCTGTACATCCGGCGAGATTTTAAGAGATTTTGGTTCAAAGGACTTTGCAACAATATAGGCTGAGATTTTGTGTCACTTTCAGCTGTAGATGTATCTCTTCTAGCCACAACCCTATGAGACTGACGGTTAAGTAGAGACGCTCTGGTTTTAAGTTGAAAATACTATCTAACATGACGAAAAATATCTATTTAATGTTATCCGTGTTATATTTCATCAATGTGAACTTTATGAAATTCACAATAGCAAAACAGATACAGATTTACTGTTAAATGCATCATTTGCAAAGGCATGAGCAACAAAAATGATCCATGTAGCCTCAGCACAAAAGGATTGAATTGAATGTCAAATTGAGCAGGACTTCAGCAGATCCCGTGGAGACAGATATCATTCAGGCTCTTTGTGCTGCTGAGGGCTTTATCTGTCCATCAGGGAACTTCAAGCTCAAAGAAGCTTCACCTGAGCGCCGATAAAGCAGCCTTGAGCAGATATACACTAATCTCTGTCCTGTAAAAAACTCACATTGTGTGCCATCACTCAAACACTCGACGTGAAGGTAGAGTAGCATTCTTGTGTTTTATAGTCTGGGGAAGTACCTACAGGTGTTGCTGAGCAAATTTCATCCTACCACATGTTCTGAAATTATTAGAGCAGAGGTTTGCATGACAGCGCTTGGCCCTGGACGGGGAACAGTCAATTTCAGGATGAATCAGCTAAAACAATAACAAACAATGAAATTCCGATCTTTATCATTCATACTGCAGCGTTTCACAACGCCTGTCAGGATTATCAAGGCATCTTACATCTTAGTCGTGAAGTGAAATCTCTGATGGTATTTAGGAAGTCCCTCATCTGGGGACTGAATACAGTTCTAAGACCAAGCTGAAAATGTAAAAAAAAAAAAAAAAAAGTAGTAACTGCACATCCATTGTAAACTAAAAAAATCCAACATATAATTCAGAAATAGATTTTAGAAAGCACAAATGGATGTTTTCTTTCATTGACAGTATGAGAAATAGTTTTTTTTTTTTTTTACTTTTTTTTTGTCCTAAATTTTGCTTCACATTTCTTATATGTAATCATAATAGTAATAATAATTATAATACACATTTATATAAATGTGAACATAAAAAGTTGCAATAATTTATCATTTTTACAATAATTTTACTTTGTTGTTGCCATTTACAAAAAAAAAAAAAAGTAGACAAACAACCAAAATGTGACATCTTGTCAGTCAAGAATGAGAAAGAGCTTTTGGGTGGCATGCTGACAACTTCTGCATAAAGGGAAGAAAAAAAAAATCATGCAAGCTGTTCTCGGGAAGACTTTTGATTTCTGATGAGCGCTGCTTACTAAATGCCTGCCCTCTTCCCGATGCTTGATAGGGACTTTCCACTCTCAGACACTCATTAATCAAAGCAAAACTCATCAAAAAGATGAATGTCATATTCAAGTGATTCATTCCAGCAGGAAAAAAAATAATAAAAAAAATGCCGCCCTGCCCTGAAACACTGATTTCACTATTTAGCAATTCAAAGCCAATTTGTAGGTGTTGCTTTGTCGTGTAGCCGCACTGCAGTGATTGATGTCAAACCTGTGTTTTCTTTAGCCTATTAAAGGCTGCAGGTTTTCCTGCTCATAAGTTAAACAATAGCAAAGATGTTCAAGACAGGAGTGGTAGAACTGACAAGAAAAACATCTGGGAATATATTTAATATCAATAGGAGATCAGAGGTATAACAAAATTATTAATGAGTTGAATAACAAAAGAAGCAGAAGGAGTCATCTGTGCTTGATGGCTCTTTTCTTGGCACGGAAAACAACGTTAAATTGCAACCACGAACTCGGGATATTGATGCCTTTTCATTATGATGCACATTCCAAAACATTCATGCGCCTGTTGAAGAATCACTGAAGCTCGGATGACTCAGGAATGATCTCCTCATGGTTGAGAAATCTTTTGGATAAAGCTGGAAAAGTCGAAGGGTGGAAATCCATTTTCTGCCATTTCTTGGCTCGGGGCGTCAGTCTAACCATAACAATATAAAAGAGTATCACTTCACGGTGTCAGAGAAGTGTTGCAGATATGTCCTTCCTTCACTTAAGGAGTCTGTGGTTTGGGGCCAGATTCAATTTATGCCTTTGTCTCCTATCCCGGGTTAAGCTGTGTCATTTGTAACCAAGACATAACATGAAACTTGAGGCCTTTTGTTCCAAAGTGCTATTCGGTCCTCTCTCCTTCCCACTGAGTTCACAATTTAATAAAGTCTGGAATATATTCACGCACACTCCATAAACATAAACGCACCATTTCTCAGCTGCAGTCTGAGGGCCATATCGTTCTGAACAATCTGTCTCTCTGTCTCATACTCACCCTGTCCTTCTGTGAAAAAAGACAATTTCGGCTGCTTTTATTGTAAAGGAGACAAAATAAGTGAAATTTTGCTGGGTTCGCATATCATAGCGAGTCAAAATAAGGAAATGTTACGTGACAAAGAAAGAGTGAATCACTTTTCTGTGAGTTTTAAATGGATTACTTTTGACCCAGTTACTGTAGGCTGGAGTATATATATATATATATATATATATATATATATATATATATATATATATATATATACACACACACACACACACACACACACACACACACACACACACTCACACACACACACACATTCCAACGTCTGTCAGAATAGGTTGGAGTAGGATAGCCCTCTCTCTCTCTCTCTCTCTCTCTATATATATATATCTCAAGTATGACCAGTGCCTTAAGCCTTTTCGGGGCCCTGAGTTAACGAAGCTTTGGGGGCCCTCCTATACCCCCCACCCCTTCCATTGTATGACAAAAATCTGATCAAAGACTGTATAAAGATGCACATGATATACTCCTGAAATAAAAACAAACTTAATGCGCACGTCATAATCCTATAGGAGGCAAAAAATGATGTACATAAATTATACAATATTATTGAGTAATAATCTTACAAATTACCAACAGCCCAGCAAATAAAATGAAATATCACTCACCACTAAAAGGGCTTCTTTCTGCTCTTCATATAATGCAAATATAATTACAAAAATTGTAAGCTATAATTTAGTTTCTCTATTTAACAACATTAACTTACAATAGTGAAAGACATTTTGCCTCAGGTATTTGTATTTATTAAGCACAGATAAACACAACAGCAGTTGACCATAGTGCTGTACAAATAGCCTGAAATAAATACAAGTAAAAAGAATAACTATAGTAAACTCAAAAGATAATCTAACATACAAAGTTTACAAAGCCAATAAGAAAATAAGATTTTAATTTAGTTTTAAACTCATAGACAGAACTTGAATCTTTCACAGATAATGGAAGGTTAGTTATTCCATAGCCTCGGTCCAACATTTGGAAATATTTAAAGGTAGATAGTATGTTTTCTAACTGGATGTTGGGCTCACCATCAATAATCACATCTTTGCGTTCGACCAAACTGATATGCAGTAATCACTGTGAAGTGGGAGCAACTAGAATCAGAGGATTCTGCTTAGTCTTAAAGTCTTCCTTTGTATGGTAGGTGGTCATATGCCACCTGCAAATGCCTTACGGGGTTAGCTCACCCGAGAATGAAAATTTGTCCATCTTCTACTCACACTCAAAGCATCCTAGGTGTATGTGACTTTCTTATTCAGAATACCGTATTTTCCGGACTATAAGTCGCACTTTTTTTCATATTTTGGCTGGT
The DNA here is from genome assembly GCF_003368295.1 of Carassius auratus. Classification (NCBI taxonomy): domain Eukaryota; kingdom Metazoa; phylum Chordata; class Actinopteri; order Cypriniformes; family Cyprinidae; genus Carassius; species Carassius auratus. Next base: position 14,939,268 of record NC_039256.1, read on the forward strand.
CCTGCGACTTATAGTCAGGTGCGACTTATTTATCAAAATTAATTTGACACGAACCAAGAGAAAACATTACCGTCTACAGCCACGAGAGGACGCTCAATGCTCCTGTAGTCTACCCCTGAAGACATAGAGCGCCCTCTCGCGGCTGTAGACGGTAATGCTTTTTCTTGGTTCTTGGTTCTAAATAAATGCGACTTATAGTCCAGTGCGACTTATATATGCTTTTTTCCTCATCATGACGTAATTTGGACTGATACGAAATATACTCAGGTGCAAAAAATACGGTAATCCAATCTGAGTTATTCTAAAAATTGAAAATAGAAGACATGTCAAAATGTGTGCCTCTGGAAAATTTAGGAGCAAAGGAGACAAAGTTTCCTTATTTTAGCAAAGAAAAACCAGTCTCCTCTTGGCTTATTTTAAAGTCTGCTGAAGTTTCTCTTTATAAATCCTCGTTTTGTGCTTCTAACGCGTGACCAGTGTTTTGTTTTGTTCTCTCTCTGCACTCGTCACTAAGCACGCAGCTCTGATGAACTACGACATTCCCCTGCACGTCTTCCGGTTTCCAAGCAGAAGTGAGCTTTGAAATCTGGAGATTTATCATACAAAAATGCATGCATTTGCTACAAGAAGCCTTGATTCAACCCCCGGAGGCATGTGAGGGATGTTTTATTAATGATGTGCACACTTTATTTCACGTCTTCCGAACCGTTGACAACAAACACCCGCTTACTCCATTGAAAGGCTTGGAAGAACAAAGACAATATTTAATATAACTCCAATTTTATTATTCTGAAAGAAGAAAGTCATATACACCTAGGATGCTTCGAGGGTGATTAGAAGATGGATGAACTTTCATTCTCGGGTGAACTAACCCTTTCAATTAGGGACAATTCCATGGCAACCCTATTTAAAATGCAAAAGATAATTGTTTCAGCAGCCCCCTAATGTTCAGGGCCCTGGGCAGCATGTTGCCCATTAGGATAAAGGGGCTCTGGGTATGAAAGGTTGTTCCAAGTCAGTTTAATCACCGTTCTATCCACCTTTTACCAGAACGCAGAAGTCTTGCCCAACTGGAACGATGGTTTACATTTCTGGTCTCTGGTGTTTCTACTCAAATAAAAATTTTCTGAGCTATAATATTGCGTTGAACCTTTATTTGTCACACTGTACAACAATTACTATTAGTTTTATTATTTTAAGGCATAGGTTTAGGGTTGGGGTATGTAGATGTTAATAAAACAATCAAACCGATTTGGAGTAGATGTCACAGTCACCTCACTTGCAGCTGTGCCCACATTGTGGTGGCAGAAAAACACTGGCAACAAGTGGAGGGAATCAGGTAAAATCCATGGAATGAGAGAAAAAAAATGATTGTGCCTTCGGATGTTAGAATTGGAATGCAAACCATTTTTATAGTAGACTGTTGTCAAAGATGCCATTTGAAACTAAACACAGATGTTTAAACAGACAGACTATGGATGAAACCTGCTGTTATTGTCCTACTCTTAACATATACATTTGATTTAAACAAATATAAATATAATATAAAAAATAAATTATAATTATCACAATAGAACTACTATTTAAATATATAACATTTTACATAACATTTATCTATTTTATCTCACAATTTCTCACAAATGCAAGTTTACATATCCTAGTTTGGACTTTACAACTCAGTTTGACTCAACAATTGTGAGTTTGTCAATTTTAAAGAAAAATGCTAGAAGTGTGGGTTATAAACTCGTGAGTTGAGCTGTGCGGAAAAGAGAAAATGAAAAGTTGATATTTATTATCAGAATTTTGAGACATAATCTCGGAATTGCAACTCGCAATTAAAATCGTTTAATTCACAGTCGAGTACTAATGCACAGTCTAGTACTAATGCACCATATTACCAGCATTTCAGGATAAATAGTGGTGATTGCATTTGCATATGTCACTGGTATGATGCTCATGTGTTTACTACATTGTTTTGAGTGGTTTTTATGGCACTGCATGAGGTTTCTAGGGTGTTTTGGGTGGTTTCTCACCAGAAGTAAAATTCTAAATGTCGACTATAAACAAACTACACTTCAGTTGCATGACTTCATGGTCACCACTGTAAAGCCTCTAACTCTAATTCTTTAGTCTTCATTTATAAACATTGTTCCTTAATTTTGAGTTACGGTAGTTTGCAAAAACCTGATTATAAATACAATGAGGTTGTGAAAGATTTTTAATGGTCTCAAAAACCTCTGTAGTCCCATTTAAACACTTATCAGGAACACTTGTTAGCAACCCCCTTTCAGACTCAAGACAAAAGCATTAAACAATTACAAGGGTGTATAACAGTATTTATGTTGCGGAATAAAATGGAAAATACGTTGAGCTTGTGTTCACCACAAAACTTATTTCAGGCATTTAACCAAAAATCCATTAAAAAAAAGACTTTGAGACGATGAAACCAGAAATGAAAATATGCTAATTTCTTGGGTTTGGCCTACAAAAATATGTCATCCCTATAGCACTCTATTGCAATTATTATATATGTTGTCCATCCAACATTTGTGGTTTGTGGGAGGAAATGGACATTGAAGTAAAATCCACTTCCTTTTTTCTCAAGCACATGAGAACTTGTAAAATGTGGACCACTGCCAGACACCAACCTATAGAAGTAGTGATGTAATGTTTATACAGTATAGGGTTATTTCACTTCACTGTGAGGCTGCAACCTCACCTGTGATTATTCCATCCCTGAGGAATCTCTGCAGATTGAGGAGAGGGGCAGACAGTGACAGCTCTGTGACAGAAGAAGCTTTGCTGGGTGTGCGGCCCAAACAAACAGGTTCGCACAAAGCCAAACTAATCGCTGCACTGGCATCCATTCAAGAATAGGGAAATTTCAGCGCACAGATGGGTGGTGGGACGAAAGCATTTGGTTTGTGCTAGATGTGTGGTCATCTTACATGCCGCAGAGGTGTTTTCCTCAGGAGAGAGACCCTGTGAGAAAGTCTCTCTCCGTTAAGAGAGACCAGCTGCTCAAACATCCCAGATACACGTGCAGAACCTGCGCGGAGTGAAATATTGAATGAGTGTTAAAAATAAAGATGCCTGTTTCATCAGATTAGTTCATTCTTCTCATTAGTTGCACACTTTGATCAGTAAGTATAACTACATGAAATGACATACTCCTGTTTTACTTTGAAAATAATACATATTTAAGAAAATAAAAATAACTGTATAATAAATGAGAATCAGTGTGTGGTGAGACGTTTACACTTTGGTCAGCAGCATTTGAAAACGCATAAAACTACAACTACACGAAATGGTATTCACAACTCCTTTTACTTGTGGAATGTTTCAGTCAAACAGGGTAATAAATGAACAATCATGGTGCAGACGAATCCCGATGGATGAAGTTAAATGGTGGGATTTAGCTTTATCCACTGGGACTCAACTGGACCATGAAAGGTGATCTTTGAAAAAAGAGGCTGAAAAATTAGAGTGGTCACATTGTCTAAAAAAGAAAAGCTGTTCAAAGGCAGAGCAAGCTGAAGAGAGAGTAGAGAAATAGGAAGAAAAAAACCCTGATATACATAAAACTGCTCTAAAAAATACTCAAGTGCATCTGTAAGAACATTGCACAAGTGTTTGTAATTGTAACTAGTAAAGTATTTAAAAAGGGTGCATGATGAAATTATATTGTATTCATCAGGATAATGCATGCCATTTTACTGTAATATTTTGTAAGTAAAAAAAAATATATATATATAATTTAGAGTAAAAATGTATAAAGGGCATGTTAATTTATATAGTGCATCTTTAAGAACATTGCAAAAGACCTTTGTAATTGTAACTAAAAAAAACAAAATCTAGTAAAATAAAGTAGTGTGCACGATGTTTTTGTGATATAAATAAGAGTACAATTTTAATGATAACTATTAGTATATTTTTAAGCAAAAAGCAGATTTTTGTTTTTAGTTATTTAAGGTTTATTTATCAGGAAATAAAATTTTGAACTGTAAAATGCATAGGCCTAATACATACCAAAATAAAACCGTCTACTGCCAAAATAAGGTCATTTTTAACTGTATGATGTCAATCTCAACTGCACTTTATCATTAATCCTGCAACAGATATAAAAGACAGTGCTTAGACTAAATGACTAATAATAGCAATCGTGACGACATCACTGTAGTAATTTGTTTACATACCTGTGACGCACTGATACATATTTGCTGACAAAGGTTTCCTAGAGAAAGAGATAGAAATAGACAGACAGGGAGGGAAAGAAGCAGACAGATAGACAGGTCAAAGATTAAACATTGCTTAGTCACATTTCTTCCCGGCCCATTTTGGCTTGACTATGGCAAGTCAAAGGCTAGCGCTTTGTTTTAAACCTTTGTTTAAAAAGCACGCGGCCCTTTAATCTGCGATGGGGAGAATATTTCAGGCAGCGATTTCAGAAGGAATCATTTGCCGTCAGGTAAACTCCAAAATACCCAAATGTTTTGACAGATTCCAAGGTTACTGAAGTATTTTGATGGAAGCGGGAACAAAATATTTTGATAAGGAGGCCTGAAAGATTACATTTATGGCACATTGCAGAGGACCCGTCTTGATCTCAGGCATTATGTGAGCATGTGTAAAAAGATAAGGCTTAGAGCTGGCAATGTACCACTGGTTTTTAACAGCCCAACAAACGGTTTCAACCACAGCATGTTAAGTGCAGCCAAAAATGAGAGTGTCCATAAGTGTCTCGGGGAGCCGTAAACAAAGCCACACATTCAGCAGGACTGATCTCCTCCTATACAACATGAGCTAACACCTGATCTCCTTCTGCATCCATTAACTTACTCATCTGGGTGAGTTTGAAGGGATTTCATCGAACATCGCTGCATCATTCATGTTTATAATATGAAGCTATTCCCATGAGAGGCTGCTGAAAGTTTGGGTGTTCACGAATTCCACACTATCTTCCTTCCTGTAATTATATTCTAACCCAAGTAAATCGCAGCAACATCAGACGATTGCTCCAGTCTTAGCATATTACTTACAGGATGTTTAAGTACTTACTCAGCTTGTATTGCTCTGTGTTTGAGCCATACCTGTCAGGCCCATTTTGGTTGCTTCACTATAGATTTCATCCTTGCTCGTCATTGTTCTTGCACAAGTTAAAAAAAAAAAAAAAAAAAAAAAATCTGTCAGAAAGTCAGAGGTTACATGCTACTTAGTATTTGTCAATTATTCAAAATTTGCAGAGTTCAAATGAGTTTGCAATCCATTTGTAGTGCAACTTTATGTTATTAATCTGAGTTATAAATGTAATCGATTTACAGCGCTAATATTAATGCATCCTAATTGCTATAAGAAAGCCAGTCATTACATGCTACTGAAGAGTGAAATATCAACTGAACTAAACATATAACCGTGTTTCAACTTCCACCATGTTTTTTAAAACCAGAACTTATCTGTTGTTTTTAGTTTTGACTCATTTTCAAAAATAAGATATTTAAACACTCTTAAAACAAGATACAAGTATGAAAAACTCTTACACTCAAAAAATACTTTCTTACACAGTAAATAAAAATACATTTCAAAACATTCTTTACTTATGATACGTTTACTTGAGAAGCAAAATGACACAAAGCATTCAGTCTTATGTATTGTTATTATTTATTTATTTACTTTTATTTACTTTGAGTTTTTCCTGGCAGTGGGATAAGAAGAATAATCTTGTTTTCCATTTGAATTACATTTACATGTTTCTTTCTTTCAGAAAACAAGTCCTTCTCAAGCGACATAAGATTGCTACAAGGAATCCACAAGTTTACCAGGTTTTATAAATCTTTCAATTAATCTTTACATTTTCAGTTAATCCAACTGTCCTCTATTAACATGTAGATGTAAGTCATGTAAACATTTACAGCAATTGACTGTCAGGCCAATAAATGACTTAAATTTCATTATTCTGTGTGAAATTTATTCCAGCTGTAGATTTCCTTGATGTATGACTAACTCCCTGCCTTACACCATCGCCCAAAACTGACCTTACGAAATACTCAGATCCAAACAGATCACATTGCTGTTGCATACATAACGTCTGAACTTTGAAGAATTCAGTAAGCTGCTCACTTGAATCCACCTCACTGTTTCCATAAGAGCATATAATAAGTCATTATAAGAACAAAATAATGGAAACAGACATGCTCTCTCTGAAAAACAGAAGCAGCATTTTGAAAGAATAGTTCACCCCCCAAAAAATTTAATCTTACTATATAAGAAGTAGTTTAGTTTGTTTCTTCATCAGTACAGATTTGGAGAAATTAAATCACTTGCTGAACAATAGGTCCTTTGCAGTGAATGGGTGCCGTCAAAATGAGTCCAAACAGTTGATAAAAGATAAAGACACCACAGTAATCCACAAGACTCCAGGCCATCATTAACATCTTCTGAAGTGAAACATTTTTGTAAGAGATAAATTTATCATTAAGGCATTCCAGCCAAAATACAAGATAATATTCTATAATAACACTTCCTCCAGTGAAAAAGTCCATCTCTTGTTGTTCCCTCGCATTAAAACCCACCAATATTTGTTGAGAAATTTGGTTTAGAATGGTGCTTGATATGTGCATATTTCTCCCCTAATTCAGATGAGACAACTTTTAGTAGACATTCAGATGTGGATTACTTGTGGATTATTGTCATGTCTTTATTAGTTGTTTGGTATCTCATTCTGACGGCACCCATTTACTGCAGAGGTTCCACTGGTGAACAAGTGATAAATTCCACCAAATCTGTTCTGATGAACAAACATGTGGACTGAAGGTAAGTCATTTTTGTAACTAATTTTGGCATCATTTATTTTTCCAAATCAGTCATTTATGAGACTCTGTGACAGTTAAAATGCAGGCTGCTCATTGGGTTTTTGGAACAGAGCAGTAAAGTGTCACAGAGCTCAACAGGTTTTTGTTTAGTGGTGAGCATAGATTGAGTTTAGAAGTTATACTCATCCTGAGAACAAACCTCTAAAATGGTGTATGAGGGTATTTTTGAGAGCTTTACCTTCTGAGTGATGAGAAGATCTTCACCCTTCAAAGTGTGCAGCAAGTTTTGCGTGTCCAGTGTAAACACTGTCTGATTCTAATCTAAGATTACAAGAGAAATGTCTCTCTAAAAGCAACATAAAATTTCCAGTAAAAAATAGTTTCCAGCCCATATCAAAGGTTCCAAGGATGCACATGATTCATCCTTAAGATGCCATTTAAATGACGGTTTTGTAAGTCAGTAGTCATTTAACATTAATGCTGTCAAATATACTTACATATTAAATATATTAAATATCTTCAACTTTTTAATGCTGATAACTTTCAGATTGCATCTTGATGCAATTTGACAAATTTAGAATTTAATGTTTATTGTGCAAGTAAAACTAAAAATCCCTTAATAAAAAGAATGTTTACACAAATTTAGCTGTAATTAATTGATTGATTGACCTCCCTGATTTTTATGTGTTTTAATTGCCATTATAAATGAACCACTTAAAACCCAGATACTTTCTGACACCACAAATAGCACCATAACAAAAGTCTGAGGATGGTTGCAGTTATTAGTTTTATTCTTAAAAGCATAAAGCAGCACAAGAGTTTAAAGACTAAGCCAGAAAGAAAGATGACAAAAGAATCCACTAGCATTCATTTGATTGTGTCTCTTTGATCTGCACTAAACACTCCTGCCTATAAAGGAGGAAAGGCATTTCTCATAGTCTTTAGTGGTGACTAAGTAGTTAGGTAGCTGCCCTTTGGAGCGTACTGTACAACGGGATGAGCAATGCTCTGAAGTGATCAGGTTTACATAACCATTCTTGGAGGGTCCCTCCAAAGGTGGATACTTGATCTAATAGGTCATGGATTAGCTGGTCATGGGCAGAGTTTGCTTTTAAGCTGTAGTTTATTTTAGAGAGCTGTGTCTGCTGAAAAGACCAGCTCATACAGACAAAAACCAAACAAAACAAGCAATGTAACAAATTGGGAGTTTTCATAGTGATGCCATAATAAAACTCTTTTAGTTCATTCATTTTGAAAAACTAAAGAACCTATTTACACTAAAAGAACCTATTGTGCAATGGAAAGTTAAAGGTTTTTCATGAAATCATACTCCAACAATCTTTGATCTTTGATCTTCAATCCGACTAGCAGTTTACTAGCAATTTCTGAGTGAAATTGTTTCTACCAAGTTTCTACAGTGTAGAAAAACTGAAGCTGTTATTGTTCAGTATTACAGAATTTTCTAGACTGATTTATAGTGAATTCTGAGGAACAGATATACGCAAGGAACACACCCATTTGTTTTGCTTTACGCCACTCTGATACTCCCTTTAGTACAATCTGTGCGTGTGTGCGTGTGTGTGTACTGCATCTGTTGAGTGTGTACAATGTCACTGTCAGTGGAGGAACCCCTCTGAAACACCTCAAACTCATGGCTCCTGCAGTCTCATCTTGGGAGTCAACCAGCTGATAGAATTATGATGTCACAATAAGATAAAGCAGCCATCATAGTGTGAGGATGTCATATCTTACACACAGATAGCAGTTAGGAGGGGTTCCTCATGACTAACCGAGTGTCCAGTGATGTGATCATTCTGTCACTACTCCTGGGATTTCATGCAGAAAACATATTCACAATATCTGAATGCTATTAATATACTCCTGCAGATTGTTTTGTAACAGAATACAAATTAGTCATATTAAGAATTAAAAACATATCTTTTCTTTGAAATAATCTATAATGTAACAAGCTCCAAATGTACATCTATTCAGGCATAATATCCATGTTATATATATATATATATATATATATATATATATATATATATATATATATATATATATATATATATATATATATATATATATATATATATATATATATATATATTGTTAGGCTTAAAACAAGAACAAATGCATATTATATTATATTATATTATATTGTATTATATTATATTATATTAAGTTATATTTAGTGCTGGGCAACGATTAATCTTGATTCCAAAATAAAAGTTTTTGTGTACATCTTATATACGTATGTACTGTGTATATTTATTATGTACATATAAATAATACAATTATACACACATGTATATATTTAAGAAAAATTTGTTCTGTTTATATATTAAATATATTTTTATATAATAAAAATTATATGAACACAAGTAAATATTTTTCTAAATTATTTGCTAAACGATTAGTAGCTTTTTTGCATTTGTTTATATGTTATATGTGTTTGTATATACAAAGACACACACATATAGTATATTATCATCTTGGAAACATTATATTATGGAAGTAAAATGCACTGTGATTCTGTTTTAAAATAAGATACCGAACAGATTTTAATGTGGGAGGTGCATCTGAATATGACAGCGATAGAAACCAAATGATCGACTAAATGTCTGGCAAGGACAGAAAACTATTTAATCAAATTCAAATCCATTGTCAAAATTCATATTAATGCAATACTCATGTCCCCACAGGATCCCACCCCATTTCTGTGTGAAAGTGTTACTTTCAGAAGTACAATCTCCAGCTCTCTAATCTTGACACTTTTGATTGCTTAAGTTGAGAAGACTAAGGAGTTGTCATACTGCTACCGCAGGCCTGGTGCTAATATCAGTAGCTATCTGCTGTCCGGTCCTCCCTGTCCACTGGTCCTGCCCTGCTCGCAGCTCATTACACTTCACTGCAGTCTTCTGATTGATGGCTGGGAAATAGCGGTAATGTAGCTGGACAGGAATGCCATTACTGCAAGATTCACACACCCCTACGAGATTCCAGCGCACCGGTGAGATGGAGCATCAGAGCCGGAGCGAGAAAACGCCTGGAATTTACATTAATTCATGTTCAGAAGTACAGGGAGGGAAGGATTGCTTTGAAAAAGGCAGAAGCACTATCAATTGAGAACTTTTTCTAAACACCTTTGCAGATTAGGTAGCCTCTTTCTTCATCTTTTTTATTCTGTTTCATTCTTCATTCGGTGTAAATTATGAAATCCAACCACAGGGCGCATTAGTCATGGATCCGGCAGGTTAGGGAGGGGAAGGTAGGGTAACATCCGAAGCATGATTCAACAAAACTACATCCGTCTCATTTTTGTCTCTCTCTCTCTCTCTCTCTCTCTAGATATATATATATGTCTATACAGGTGCATCTCAATAAATTAGAATGTTGTAGAAAATTTAGATTATTTCAGTAATTCAACTCAAATTGTTTTCATATTAAATGAATTCAATGCACCCAGACTAAAGTAGTTTAAGACTATGGTTCTTTTAATTGTGATGATTTTGGTTCACATTTTACAAAAAAGCCCACCAATTCTCAACAAATTAGAATACTTCATAAGACCAATAATAATAATAATAATAATAAAATAATAATAAAATTTGTGAATTGTTGGCCTTCTGGAAAGTATGTTCATTAACTGTGCATGTACTGAATATAGGGGCACCTTTTGTTTTATTTCCTCAATTCGGCTTGGCATGGAGGTGTTCAGTTTGTGGCACTGCTGAGGTGGTATGGAAGCCCAGGTTTCTTTGACAGTGGCCTTCAGCTCATCTGCATTGTTTGGTCTCTTGTTTCTCATTTTCCTCTTGACAAGACTCCATAGATTCTCTCTGGGGTTCAGGTCTGGTTAGTTTGCTAGCCAGTCAAGCACACCAACACCATGGTCATTTAACCAACTTTTGGTGCTTCAAAAAGCTGGTCAGCAGAAGGAAGCATGAAGTGCTACAAAATGTATCAGTAAAGGGATCCAGTGACTTTTTCAAAAAACACAATGGACCAACACCAGCAGATGAAATTGTACCCCAAATCATCACAGACTGTGGAAACTTAACACTGAACTTCAAGCAACTTGGGCTATGAGCTTCTCCACCCTTCCTCCAGACTCAAGGACCTTGGTTTCCAAATGAAATACAAAACTGGTTCTCATCTGAAAAGAGGACTTTGGACCACTGGGCAACAGTTCAGTTCTTCCTCTCCTTAGCCCAGGTAAGATGCCTCTGACGTTGTCTGTGGTTCAGCAAATTTCTTGACACGTCTGTGCGTGGTGGCTCTTGATGCCTTGAACCCAGCCTCACTCCATTCCTTGTGAAATTCAATCAAATTCTTGAATCGATTTTGCTTGACAATCCTCATAAGGTTCTCTCTTGTTTGGTTTTACACCTTTTTCTTCGACACTTTTTTTCTTCCACTCAACTTTCTGTTAACATGCTTGGATACAGCACTCTGTGAACAACCAGCTTCTTTGGCAATGAATGTTTGTGGCTTACCCTCCTTGTGAAGGTTGTCAATGATTGTCTTCTGGACAACTGTCAGATCAGCAGTCTTCCCCATGATTATGTAGCCTAGTGAACCAAACTGAGAGACCATTTTGAAGGCTCAGGAAACCTTCGCATGCGTTTTGTGTTGATTAGCTGATTGGCATGTCACCATATTCTAATTGGTTGAGATAGTGAATTGGTGGGTTTTTGTTAAATGTGATCCAAAATCATCACAATTAAAAGAACCAAAGACTTAAACTTCTTCAGTCTGTTTGCACTGAATTTATTTAATACACAAATTTCAAAATTTGAGTTGAATTACTGAAATGAACTTTTCCACAACATTCTAATTTATTAAGATGCACCTTTATATACACATTAATATAAAAATATAACACATATACATAATCTTCTTTATATAATTCCAATTTATTATTTGTTCCACCTAAGCATATTTTTTCAAACATATATACAACTCTTAGCATTCATTTGCTTCAAATGAAGCACTGGTGTGTCACTTCTTATTGCTTTCTTACTCTTGTCTATAAATCTAACCCAGCTCACCTCTCTCTCTCTCTCTCTCTCTCTCTCTCTCTCACTCACTCTGCTGTTGCCCTCAGAGATCCATTACAAGAACAGAGTAAACACTCCCTATTCCTCAATAAGCTTTTAAGGTCTTTCCCTGTCATAAACTTGATGAAACTTCACGGGCCAATGGGCAACATTAGAGCAGGAAGGTTAAGTGGTGACCGCACTGTAGTCACCTGAGGGGACGCATCACAGCTTGGGACCATTATGGATGATACTGTTTACTCGGCTACTAAATAATCCCTGTTCCTTTATATATTAACAATCTGAAACGCTGTTGAATACTATTTAAAGGAAAACAGAATTTCTTACAATAGCACTAACTATAGTCGATTCTTAAGCTGTGAACTGGGAACCAATCGCATTTTACTGTAGCCAAGTTGCTATCCCATGACAGGAATGGAATTCAGTTGTAACTGAGCTTTGTTTGTATGGACACCCGTACTGTATCTTCAGTGTCTCTTAAAAGCCCCCATCAAACTTCCAGGACTGTGAATCATCAGCTAGAATTCAGTGATTCATTTTGCGGCTCACTTAAATCTCACATAGACCATTACTGTCAACGAGGTGAGATGTTTTGGCATTTGTTATTAGTTATGAGTGCTGAGTTTATTCCTAATGGTGAGTAACTGTGATGAATCAGTTTGAGAGGGGCTCCGCTGGGAAAAAACTTTAATGACAATGGGGTTTGGTGTTATTTAAGTGATCTTGACTACTACTGTGGTACTCACACCACTGACCTACATCAAAGTAGCTACTGCTAATCTCTATAGGTGAATTCACGAAGAAACAAAATTCATGCACTGCCTGCATTGATTATGTGACTTTAAAATGCTGAATATGCACTAGTCAACACTTGATGTATGCGTTACAATACTTTTGATCATTATTTGATCTATATTTAGGTTTCCGTGTAGAAAGGAGGCATGTTTGTGCTTGACGACAATGACTTTGTCAAGCTATAGTGCTATTAACATGGATTGCAATTGATTAGAAAATTATGCAATGCAACTGTTCATGTACACTCACTGGCCACTTTATTAGGTACACCTTGCCAGTACCGGGATGGACCCCTTTTGCCTTCAGAACTGCCTTAATTCTTTGTGGCATAGATTCAACAAGGTGTTGGAAACATTCCTCAGATATTTTGGTCCATATTGACATTATAGCATCATGCAGTTGCTGCAGATTTGTCGGCTGCAAATCCCTTCTGCTAATCTTCCTGTTCCACCACATCCCAAAGCTGCTCATCAAATCATTGTCATGTTCAAGAAATCAGTCTTTGTGAAATGGTGCATTATCCTGCTGGAAGTATCCACCAGAAAATGGGTACACTGTAGTCATAAAGGTATGGACACGGTCAGCATCAATACTCAGGTAGGCTGTGGCATTTAAACAACGCTCAATTGGTAACAAGGGGCACAAAGTGTGCCAAGAAAATCTACCCCACACATTACACCACCACCAGCAGCCTGAACCATTGAGACAAGGCAGGATGGATACATGCTTTCATGTTCTTTAAGCCAAATTCTGACCGTATCATCTGAATGTTGCAGCAGAAATTGAGACTCATCAGACCAGGCAATGTTTTTCCAATGTTCTATTGTCCAATTTTGGTAAGCCTGTGCGAATTGTAGCCTCTGTTTCCTGTTCTTAGCTGACAGGAGCGGCACCCATTGTGGTCTTTTGCTGCTGTAGCTCATCTTCTTCAGGGCTCGACGTGTTGTGCATTCAGAAATGGTATTCTGCATATCTTGGTTGTAACGAGTGGTTATTTGACTTATCGTTGCCTTTCTATCATCTCTAACCAGTCTGCCCATTCTCCTTTGACCTCTAACATCAACAAGGCATTTTCATCCACACAACTGCCGCTCACTGGATAATTTCTCTTTTTTGGACCATTCTCTGCAAACCCTAGAGATGGTTGTGCGTGAAAATCCCAGTTGAGCAGCTCAGAACAGCCTGTCTGGCGCCAACAACCACTCCACGTTCAAAGTTACTTAAATCCCCTTTCTTCCCCATTCTGATGCTCGGTTTGAAGCATCTTCATCACATTTACAGTATATGCCTATGCATTGAGTTTCTGCTGTGTGACTGGTTGATTAGCAATTTGTGTTACCAAGCAATTAAACAGGTGTACCTAATAAAGTGGCTGGTGAGTGTAAGCGTTTTTCTTTTTTTAAGACATTTATTCTTTAATTTGGCAAAGATGCATTTAATTGTTTAAAAGTGACAATAAATCTATTTGTTAAAAAAGGTTTCAATTTAAAATAAATCCTTTGACCTTTATTTTCATCATAAAATAAAAATAAAATCACAAAATATTTGTATTTTTTTGCAAAAACATTAAGCAGCACAACTGATTTCAACATTGATAATAAATCTGAAATGTTTCTTGAGCAGCAAATCAGCATATTAGAATGATTTCTGAAAGATCATGTGACACTGACTGGAGTAATGAAATAAAAATTCAGCTTTTATAAATTACATTTTATTGTTTATGTTTTATTAATTTATGTTACTTTAAATTTGAATAATGTTTCACAATATTACTGTTTTACTGTATTTCTAATCAAATAAATGCCTCGGTGAGCATATGAGACTTCTTTCAAAAAGACTAAATAATCTTAGCGACCCTAAACATTTTGAACGATTGTTTATGTAAAGTATAAATGCTTTTGCATGTAACAATGTTATTTTAGGCTGTACACTGAAGTCAGTCTATTCACAACGAAACGAATAACAACGGTGCAAAAATTCCCAGAATATTAATTGCACTAGAACCCATTAATTGTCTGGGAATTGTTGACCTGGGCTCGAGTTTGGGGATATTTCTCCATGGAAATGGTTCTGTCATAGCATGTACAGCTGAAATCGTAGAGTGTTTGTCCTCTCCCCTCCCTGCTCAATCTGACTCTGATTAACGCCGCAGCCCATGGCGGGGTGGGAACTGACCTTCGCAGTGATGTCATCACGACCGGAGCGCTCCAGGTTGACCATCACGTATGAGGCGGAGTGCTGAGTCATTCATTGCATGCCCGGAGTGGTGAGTTTTCCTTCAGGAATAGCACAGAGCACGGGTGTTTGTCTCCCAGTGCTGGCTGAGGTCATGACGGGATTGAGTGGAACGTGTGCTGTATCTTTGGCTGGGCAAGAGGCGTACAGAGTCCACCCTCATACTGATCCACTCACTGCTGGGCCTCCATTTCGCCATGTGTCCGGGCGAACACACATACACACACCTCTCCCCTGGAGAAATCTATTTCACCATATATCCTTAGGAATGGCTGGGCTGAACGATCACCACACACACGTACACACACACACACGCACACACAATGCTTCTCCTTGACAGAGTCTCACTTTTCATGCACTGGGACCTGTCTTGTACAATACACGGCCCACCCAGGAGTGCAGCCTACCCGTGTTTGTGTGAGTGTAAGTGGGCAGGTGGGTGTGTATTTGCACATCTCATATGTTTCTATAGGCGATTTGTTTTAAAACGAACGTATGCTTTGGGACGCAGTGTTGCATTCCATGTATGTACACATAGCGAACACAGCTGCTCCTGCTCACCTCGTATCACTGCAAATATCTGGCTCTCCCTTCACATTCTATTAGTGCTCACACAAATATCTGCCCCGGGTCTATTCTTCACACGTCTACATTTCCAGCAGGCATCTCCGAGCTCACGTCTGCCAGTTCGCCGCGCAAGTGTGTCAGATGCAGGCACTGACACGCGGAGGACAATCAATCTGCTTGCCAGTCAACTGGTCTGACAGCCCACACGAAAAGGCCTGACAAATGGTTCGTGGCAATCTAAAGCCAAATCAAGCTGTCATTGGGCTCCCAGACCAAACGAATAAGACATATCAGAGGACTTGCTCAGAACTCTTCACTGTTTATTTAGGCCATTCATACCTGTCAAAGACTAATGTACCCGATTCTTTGTGTGTCTTTGAATCTGTGCCAGCCTGAGTAAAAACTAAGTGAATGCAGACTGGGTTAGTGTAAAACGAGAATGCAAAAAGAAAGGATGGTTTGATGAAACATGCATTCTGAAACTACATTTCAGCATTGGTATTATGCCAAATTAACAGCTTAAAAGGTAAAGTAAATGTAAGATCTACTTTAAAAACAATATTCACTAAGAACTGTGTAGTAAATAGTGAATTTAAGTAATAACCAGAGGTGGGTAGTAACGAGTTAAATTTACTTCGTTACATTTACTTGAGCAATTTTTTTGGGTAACTAATAACTTTGGAATATATTTAAAGATGGGTACATTAATTGTTACTTAAAGTAAACATTTTTGTGAAAAAACTGTACTTTTACTTCGTTACTGTGGGCGACGCTCCTCTCTTTACTTTATCTAAATGCAGCACAAGTTCTAAATGCTTCAGTTTACTCCAAACACTCTGTCTGCTTTTTGCTGGGCAATGAGCAATGCCCATTCATGAATGATTCATTCTTTTGAGTCAATTCTGTTCAAAGGCTTGATCAAACCAGTTGGCAAACCAGTGAATTGGTTTGCGAATCAGTTTGAATGATTCGTTCAGTTCCCTGCTGCACACGTTGAGTCGTCTGAAGCGATTCTCATTTAGAGATGCAACAGAAAGTTTAAGAACATCAAGAGCATGGAAGATGTGGCTTTGGATCAACAGTCAATTGAAAGCAAATCTGCAAAGGCTATTGTTTGCTAGTGATGAATATCTTTATTAAATGAACATTGCGTGAGCTGTTTATGGTTCAACAGATACAGCTTAGGCAACATTCGATTACAGTACACGATACCACTATGACATTAGTTTGTTGTACGTGTAACTTACACATTAAATACAATATTATTTTTACATTAAATAAGCTGTCACAGAGTATGAAATAAATACCCTTCAAACCCACGTTAGCTCTGTTACAGGAGGAATGCCTTTGCCTAGACACATATATTGATATTTCCACAATATTTACACTTGCAAAATATACATTTGTCTACATTTTGGAGAACAGATGGAAGATCTATCAATATGCATTTGGTTCATTATGTTCAGATGTTCGGTGACTTAGCCGTCATGTGAGGAGTTTTCACTCTTCTCCGTGTCAGAGGTTATTTATACATATAAAATACATGACTAATATACTTTAAAATATAATTTATTTCAATGAATCAAATCAGAATTTTCATCAGTTGTTACTAGAGTTTACAGAGTCATGATCCTTCAAAATAATAATTATAATATATTGATTTATTACCAGAGGTGGAAACAGATTTGCAGCTTAATATTTTTGGTACTTGTGACATTTTGTTTAGGATTATTTGATGAATAAAAAGCTAAAAAGAACATCATTAAGAAGAAATCAAAATATTGGAATGATTTCTGAAGGATTATGTGACACTGAAGACTGGAGTAAAAGCTGATGAAATATATATGTATACACACACACACAAAATTCATAAATTGTATCTATATATCTAAATAAAAATAGACTATAGATATTCAGCATATGACCCAAACTGGTAACTAACTACTTGAGTAGTTTTTTTATCCGATACTTTTTTACTCTCACTCAAGTAACTATTCATACTAGTACTTTTAGTTTTACTTGAGTAAATATTTGTATAAGTACTTTTACTTGAGTGCAGTTTGTGGGTACTCTACCCACCTCTGGTAATAATTTAGACTAATGACCTGGTCCTTTTGCAAAGAGCTTGAACTAGCAACCTTCTGGTTAACAGCCCTGGGATTAGCCATGACACTACACCATCCCTCATACATCTTTGCCGACATGAGTCAAAACCCATACATGGCTGAAAAACATTTGATAGAGTTCACTAACATTAATTAATGTCAATAGGGACAGACTGTATTTCAATTTTTAACAAATATAACTATTTGTGGAAATGCATTACGCAATACAAAAGTAACTGATGCATCAGACAGACCTTACTCAGAGTAGACTTTATATTTAAATGGATGCTGAATTTTCTAATTTTTTTAATGCCATCATTTAAAGGGTTAGTTCATCCAAAGATGATAATTCTGTCATCAATTACTCATTCTCATATCATTGCAAGCCTGTAAAACCTTTGTTCGTCTTCAAACCTCTTAGATATTTTAGATAAAATCTGAGAGCTTTCCAACCCTGCATAGACAGCAATGCAACGACCACGTTCAAGACCCAGAAAGGTAGTGAGGACATCATTAAAATAGTCCATGTGACATCAGTGGTTCAACCGTACTGCTACAAGAATACTTTTTGTGCGCGAAGAAAACAATTTTATTCAACAATATCTCCTCAAAGTATGGGATGGGATGGGAGTACGAGTCAATTTAATGTGTACATTTTCAAAATGAAAAGACCAATGGTTTTTTTATACATAAAAATATATTGAACAGACTGCGATCACATCCCTCACCACTTTGTTTTCAATATGCCACACACAGACACATAACTGTGATGTAAAAGCATAATGTGGACTCCCATTACCTGCATAACATCATCCCTTAGCAGACTGAAAGTGAGTCTATCACCATAGCATCCATTGTCTAGCATGGATGTTACAGTAATTACACCCCTAATGAAGCAGTTACCCTGACAACGCCCCACCTCTCGGCAGACAGCTGTAACCAGACTTCTCTGGCAGGAAGGGCCACAGATGCTCTCTGGTTTCAGGAAGGTAAAGACTATGTTTAATGTTAGTCTGGGAGGAGGACACTGCCTCTGGGATAAAGCAGCTGTTTGCTCCTGTAAAAAAGAAAGAAAAGAAAAAAGAAGCATTGCGAGAAATATGCTGAAGAATGCAGAGGTTCATATGACCATACAAGACTTGTTGATGGTAATTACAGTCCCAGAGATAATGGCATTATCAGCGGCAGAAACATCTGCACAGCTCACACAAAACTGCACAGACATGTTTACGGCATGTGGCTGGAATCAACACATGTTTAAAGCGGCACTTTTCATCTAATGAATAACTGATTCTTTGTGGTATTCGAGCCTGGTTCTGAATTGCGTGTTACGTGTCGTTCAGTTTAATGGGTAGTGCATAAGAACTCTGTGGGAGTAAAACATGTCCAAGTCCAAAGAATGAGTTTTTCCTAACCAATGAGCCTACAAAATGTTTTCATAACATTTTGAAATATTTTAGGAACAAAACACCCGGTACAGGTTAGTCCACTCTTCTGAGTGTTTGGTGGTTGTCATTACAAACGTCTTTGGAATGAGGATTCTACGACATCTTGCAATGAACATTCTTTTCTAAATAAACATACCGCTGGGGAATTCAATAATGAATTGTGTCCAATCACAGCATTGTTTATTTGCACACACCGTCTGCTATGTTTTAGCACCTTGATTTATGCAAATCAGGTAACGGCATGAATGCGGTCCAAAAATTTACTGCTGAATGAAATATGCACGATGCAATTCCACTTCTTGTGAATGCGACAGAGTTACGTAAACTGACTGAGATTGTACAGCGTCACTCCAAAACGGCAGTCCAGACGACCGAATTGGCTGTTTCATCACAGGATATATAGATATTTTAGATTAGACTAGACCAGATAGAGAGAGAGAGAGAGAGAGAGAGAGAGAGAGAGAGAGAGAGAGACTGAAAATAAGTTACAATCTATGAGACAAATTTACATAAAATAGGTTTTGGTGAGCTAAAAATAATAATGCTATTTTTCAAAATGAGGAAAAACTTTTATACTGCTGGAAGAAAGCACAGCTGTTAATAATGAATTAAGTGTCCATCAAGATAAAGAGTCTGTCATGAGATAAGATGTGATCCAAGAAGTGATCGGAAACTATTTCAAAGCCGTTTTTAAAAGTTTTTAACCATTCTGGCAAGCCTACAGTCTCAAATACACGGGAGAGAGAGAAACGGACTGACTGATAGACCCACTGGCCTTTTTCATGAAATGTGAGCAGAACGAATTTCTGTGTAAACTGTACGCAAAACCATTGAATTATGCAATAATTGATTTACGAGCGATTTGCACAGAAATGAATTTGGCTCATGTTTCATGAATAAGGCCATAGATTTAAAATGCTTTTTTAAAAATCTTTTCACACATCAGTCAAATATGTTATCTTTTGAATTAAACAGTTCTGCTCTTTTTTTAATATATATATATATAATGAATGCCACACAGAAAAGAAAGAAAGGAATGAAGGAGAATCAAAACAAGTTGACTGACAAGTCCTTAAGCAGGAATTTATCCTAAAAGGAGGGCAATTAGGTGTACTAACACCGCATCCCTTATCTATTACCTTTATCAGTGGTTCCTCACAGACTGAGACTGAACTCCACCACTGAGGAAAGCTATTTTAACAAGACCTTTGAAGGAGGAAAAAGATGATCATAAAATCAGAAGTGTGCATGGTGTCATGTTAAACTAATCTGTGGAATTTACGAGCTTCTTTCAAGTGCTGACCAGAGAGCAAAGTCTTGTGGGATTTAAAAGCTGCATGGTTTCACCCAGGGTCTCGGAAAGGTGAGTTAATAACACATTCAGCAAATAACCTGTGGTCACTCCGTTTAACCCCTTTTATTTTAAACATTTGTAACTCATTATGAATGAACTTAGTTTTGTAAACATGTCAGAGACTTCAGAAGAAAGCCAGGATTACAGCACCGGTCAATTTACATCTGTCTCCACTTGTTATATTCATATTTTACAGTTTTCTTTAGTTTTAGAGTTTCAACCAAAGTGAGGTCACTCGCATATTACCTTTTCAGACAAAGAAAAACCTGTTGCTAATAGTAACAGATGTGAAATATGAGCACTCTTATTCCGGGTTATGTTTTTTTCTTTTTTTGGGTGGCAGTGGCAGGTCAGTGTGTGAGTTTGAAAAACAGCAGCAAAAGATTGCTGCTCACTGAAGCTATTGTGAGTCTTTAGACTCTTACTAAATAAACCCACTTGGGGAGATGTGTGTGACTATGTCCCCATCTCTTTGGGATGCTCAGGCCAGGCTTGAGCAAGCTGTGCTGCACATCTGTGCTGCAAAATTGCCAAAACTTGTGTCAGACTCCATTTAAGCTCACATGAACTAAACCCACCCCCTAGTGCTAGTGCACCTGTAGCATGGAGTTTGAACTGTGAAATTCTTCTATTCTCTATGCATTCTCTCAAACCCCTTTCCTAAAAAAAAAAGGCATACTGTACACTCAGTATGAATCATAAAAAAAGACATACACTCACCCCTAACAAAAGAAGGTCAGGATTTCACTTGTGTGTGAGCATCTGGGGGTTAAGTATTACAGCAAGAAAGTACTGCAGTGAGCGTTAAACTAAAAAAAAAAAAAAAAAAAAAAAAAACACTAACTTGAGTGTTAGAAAAGAATAAATAGGAAAAAGTGGAATTTACAAGTGCTGCATGTCTCCATTTTTCATAAACCTGTTGTCGATTCGTGAGGTCTGACAGAGATGTGCACGCAAGGAAAATCAGCATCTGTGTGTATCCCTGTGTTTGTGCATGGGGGTAATCTAACAGATTTATGGGCATATCTCCAAAATCAGTCCTCAGCTATGTCACCAGCATTGTAGAGGGTGCATTATCTGAACTGATTTACTGTGATACCTACAACATCCTGATGGGCAACTTTGGTCATTTAGTGTAAGAGAACACACGCATTTATAAAAATATATAAAAAAAGAACTTTTAGAGAGGGGTGAGGTTGAAACATGTAGGTAAAAGAAAGATATGTGGCATACTCTGCTGTTTCCTCTGTCTTTGGAAAGTATCCAATTTGCAGTGATAACATCATTGTTTGATATGGGCAATAAATGTGTGATGTTCCAAGTTACTGACCCTTTAGTGAGCGGGTAAATTAAGCTTGAATAACACACTAGCTGCTATCACTGCCACACACACACACACACACACACTGGCATTAGTGGTTTACGGGGACTCTCCATAGGTTTAATGGTTTTTATACAGTACAAACTGTATTTTCTATCTCCCTACACCAACCTTACACCTGAACCTATCCTCTACAGAAAACTACTGGCATTTTTTTTTTCATAAAACACCATTTTGTATGTTTTCTAAGCCTTCTGTTTTTGTTTTAAACATATATACCAAGTACACACACACACACACACATTGATTTATTAGGTATTGAAATGGCATACTGACATACTGTAGGTTCTAAAATTATAATCAAAAACATAAGCTCCCACTCAAAGAAAGTGCTTGCATTTTTTTGAATAAATATTTCATTTAGCATACTTTATGAAATAGAATTAACTTTGAGGATGATATATTTGGTTTTGATCCCAAAGTAAAGTCAAGTACACTAAAACACAAATACAAACGCAGCTGCAAGCCTGCAGTTCTCATTGTATCTTACTATTTTCGTTTGACTCTTAGTTATAAAAATAAATGGTTCCACTGTTCCATTTTTGGTTCCCCAAAGAATGAATCATTTGGCTTTTTTTCCCTTGGATCAATTAAAATATTAAAATTCTAAATACTAAAGAAACTTTTTTTTCTCTCATTACAAAGAAACCTGGAAATGTCCCATGAATGCAAAAGGTTCTTCATAGAACAATCCATGCCAATGAAGAACCTTTCTTTTTAAGTGTTTACACTCTAAAATTCTAACCCTTCACTGCATTTAACATTGCCAAACTCAGTCAAAGTAATGGTCTTAGAGTCGAAAATCTATCTAGTGTCTTCACTCAAGTCACTGTTCTTTGAGCACCCTACGATGGATGAACAGAGAACCAGTAAGACAAGCTGGATGGCATCTGCTCTGCACTGCCCCCTTCTGGTCCAGAAAAATAGTAACATTTCCCTTTTGTGTTCACAGCCTGACAACCTTACCTTGAGGTCTAAAGAACACACAGTTAATCATATTCTCCCTTTTTTGTTCTTTCTTTTTGTCCTATCTACACCTAGAAACTCTAGATTAAAATCAACTTACATTTACTTATTTTGTGAAAAATTCAAGGTCAATTTGAGTTGTGTAACACGGAGACGATACATAATAATGAAAAAAAAACATAAATAAAATGGGATTATAAAACAATAGCATAAAAGCTATTAGATCACAGTCATTTAGTATCATCCTGGTGGGCTGAACAATTTCGAGGAACCCACTATGAGATCATTTCACATCTCAGAGGCGATTAACACTTACAGTAGAGGTAAAATATTGACACATAGATCAGGTGTTATCAAAGCTGAAAAACGTCCAACTCTATTGGCAAGCATAGCAGTTCTATCCCAGACGGTTTGGCTGCCCCCACCGGAGTAATTCAAAATTTAATTGCTGCTCAGACAATGATGTGTCCAGGAGGGTCTTCCCCCAGCTTCTCTCTAAAGACAATATCGCAACCCAAAGCAGACAAGGAGCTAAAATGGAAGCAACCGTGGTGTTCTGAACTCCCTTCTCTTTTAAAACAATTCAAGAAAGTTTCAGCACTTTTATGAATACAGAGTCCAGTGGTCAGAGGTCTAACAAAGCTTGGAACGTTATCGATCCCACATTTCTTTAGCACTCCGTTTACTTCATCATCTTTTAACTTAATGGGTTTACCTCGATAAACTCCACCCCCACAATCTTGTGTTCCTCAGCAAAGCGTTTGAACTGCTGGGTATATCTTGACCTGGCTGAGCTCTTCACACATACCTGTAACTGATTGAACCAAACACACCAGCCAAATGGGAAATCAATGTCCTTTCAAACACAGCTCAGAGACTGCAGTTCCCCTGCTGTTATCAAAACCCTGTCTCACTCACGGACGCCATAAAGCACACTTAATCACTGACCATGAGGCATTTCTTATCCGATAAGTACTATCCATTTCTATTTCTTCTTTGTGTGTTAATTTTTATACCAACCTTTGCTTTTACAGCATGCAAATAAGCTGTCTTTAGTTTGGGAAAAACAATACTAAGAATCTTAGTGATAAATCTTTGAGTCATTCATTACAACAGCAACCTTTTCTTATTCTTTTCTTTTTCCATTTTAAGATGACGTCCGAAATTGTTGGATGACTTATTTCCAACGCCCTATTCATGGAAAAAAAAATAAAAGAACCTGTCAACACACGCCAAAGTTGCGTAAACACTTGAGAAAATATAGATATTAAAATAAAGTCAGAAGACCTGCAGACAAGTGAGATAAAGTGTGTTTTTGTAAGATGTGTCAAGTTTAGCAGCCACTACCTCACACCCGATTCAAAGCCTTCCTCCGTCTGACAGTGGGAAGCCAGCAGCACATCTACTTTGCAATCAAAGCCAACAGTGACGCTCAAAGAAGTGTCCCGTCCCTGATGGGAGATAGCAACCCTGGCTAACTATGTGACCTTTGTTTTTTTGCCCTGCTGTAATTTTTCTGCTCGGTTGATGAGCAAATCAGAGTTAATTGTTGCAAGAAAAGACGAGGTCATCAGCCAGGGTAATTTAAAAGAAAATGAGGTTCCGCTAAAGATGACCTCACCCCTGCAGTCAGAATCCCCTTTTCCCGCCTCCTCAGGCAGGGATGAGGGTTCTTCTCTGGCCAAATCCTGCACATGTGGCTATATGGGAGGTAGACACTGAGATTAAAATAGGGGTCAATGACCAGGATAGACTGTTCAAAGTGCTTCATCAGTTCTATCCTGTTCAACTGACTGGCCAAGTTACATTCATCGATAGCTCAAGGGGCTCATAGATCATTCGGCGGCTGTCTGTGTATATCTAGCTGTGTCGTTCATCACATGACTAAGAAATCTACTGGATTTATAATGTGACCTTTAAACTCTTGATCATTAAATCATTTAGCCCCACATGGTGCTCCCCCGTTTCCCATGTGGTCCAGCGCTTTGCTGATTGCTGCCTGGATTAGAGCGATGCGAGGAAATAGTTCCGTGTACCGTTCACCTCGCCGTTTTCTTTTAATCTCTCTGTAACTTTGATCCACCCCCGATCAGGACCTGCAGGAAAATTAAAGACCTTCCACCCACTCACAAATCTTCAGTTGGCTCATGAGTTTGCCAGCACACCGGTGCATGTTGTGAAGGAGTGACTCTTCGGTCACTACAACACAGAGTGGCTCAGTGTTGCCAGATTAAGGCCTAAACGACCTGTGCACAAGACTCTCTTTGGGTTATCATCGAGAAAGAACGAACTCCCTTGACCCTGCTGTGAATTCAAACAACGCTGGGATTTGGAGGTGGTGAGGATGGTGGGCGTTTAGTGGGGGGATTGGCAGTGTTTGGGGTGAGGGAGGGACACACACTGTTGCACAATTTCATCCACTTTTTTAAGAATACGTTTCGAAACACAAAAGTAAACTGTCCGAGTCCACAGCTAATCTCATCCTCACTCCCCCAGTGTAGGAAACACACATAAGCAAACACACTACTAACTCCTGGAACAAGCAGACAAACACGCTAATGCAAACACAGACATCAAGCTAAGCAGAATGATCGTGTGAACGTCCATGCAAACACAAAGAAACCGGGGGGTGATCTACAAACAGGGTGATCCACAAATCAAGCAGCACTCAGGTTTAACGAAAGTAAACAACTGCACAGCAAAGCCGTAATTAATGGCACCCTTCCCTTTTCTACAGTAAAGACATGTCAAACAGTGGGGACCTGGCAAGGTAGATTACCGAAGATTTGCAACACTTGAGGATTACTCAAGAATGCCTGACTTTGATCTCTCTGCACTTAGCCTTTGATTCAGAGTAATTATTTAAAGGAGTGAGGTTTTTCCCCACCAACACAATGATGAATGGCTCTAATGATTTCTTAATTTTCAGGCACTGAGACAACCTTATCTGTGTTTGTGTGTGTGCGCCTCAGCATGTGATTTTTGAGTGCTTTGTCTGCCACATATCCTACTGAGGTGAAGATATCAGGACATGACTATATTATTTATACCTTCATTTTTTAATTCAATTTCACGGAGCAGACATTATTCCTCAGGTTGATCTGCATCCTCCCTGTCTCAAGTATTCTCACCTGCACCTTCCCTGTGCTGCACTTGAGAAGAAAAAGAGAGCACTTAAGTTATGCTTAATTATAGAATGGATTCATGCACAGCTATGCTATTATCTTCTGGTTAAAAATATTTCTGCCTGCTCTGAACGTTCTTTTGAATTAGATTGATGCTGTACTTTACTACAAGTATTAAGCGGGGCATATTTTAAATTATAACTTTGTCCCTACTTATTTTGGGCAATAATAATTATATTCATGTCTCTTTGAACTCTTTAGTATTCTCCCTAGTGCTAAAGAAAGCTAGCAAACCATGTAAAATAACAGCTTAAAGAGAAAACAAAAGTCTGGTTGTATTTGCAATTAATCCAGTATGCAATCTGTAATATATCAATCCTAATACAATGAACACAAAATTCTGAATTGAACAATTGACTCCTCTTCAATTTATGAATTGGAAATGGAATTTAATTGGCCACGCCCCACAGGAATCTCAAATGATATATATTTCAATTAACTTTATTTCTACTTCCTTAAATTCAAATTCAAACTGCAATTCAGCATCTGTTAACTGAAATTCTACTAAATTTTGAACGGTACACAGGCCAAACACACACACTTTTCAGATTGTTATGCCCCTGCTATAAAGAAGTACTATAAGATAATCTAACAGTTCTTCACATCTTCTTTGATCTAAATGATGAGGGCCAGCATCCTGTTTGGAAGCGAAATACTCAGAAATACAATCAAAAAATGAATGACTTTTCAATGTCTGTCTGTCTCCCTCTTACTCTTTCCAACATAGTCGACAACAGCACAGTAACATTGCATGCTACCAACAAAAAGATGCAACCCAAAGATGAAAGAATGCCTGCATGTTGGTTGAAAGAAGACCAGACAGAAGAATACAGTCTCCAAAACAATCCTCTCCTTAATGTAGAGCGGGTATAAGGGTTTGCCAGCGTTTTTGTAACTCTATCAAAGCTTTCCTCAAGAGCCGAAACTCTGAATGAATATAACTGAATCTTCAAAGACGGCCACTATCTGCCTCTGCCAGCTTGCTACATGTTTTGTGGGCATCTCACGGGCGGTCATGCTTCCTGATTAAAGTTTATCGGGTGCTGGCGTCTCTCAAGTCATCGTGGGCTGTTCGGTGAGCCCTTCTGAGTGCTTAGGCATAAACTAGTGAGGATAGATTTGCACACGGATTCTGCCTCTTGCCATCTTATGGGTTTGAGTCGCACCAGCATGATCTCAAGGCATCAGCCATGGCAGATAACAATGGGGGAACATCCATCCATTCAGTAATTACAGCATAGACTGGCGTGTTATGTTACAATCTTTAGAAAAACCTAACCTGATTTTTCAAAGGCTTCAAAACATACAGTTTCTCATTTTCAATTGGTATCTACACAAGGATACCAGCTAGGACGTGGAAGGGACGTGACGTAACTCTTTACAAAGAACTGTTCGTATGAAGCTAACTCCACCCATAGGAATTTATTTTGGTAATGCATAACCAGATATTCATCCACCTAGAAATACATACCCACATCAAACTCACAGTTTAGACAACTTTAAAACTAAAATAACAAACATTTTCACTGAGTGCCTTTACAATTATCCAAGCTTTCCATCTTCTTATGTTTCCATTGTAAGTGCATGTGTATTTTACAAACAAAAGCATGAGTCAACATTGTTTTCTAGAAATCAACAGAAGTTTGGATTTAACCAATAAAAGACTAACGACATATTTTAGAGTCTTCAACAATGCTGTTTTGTTGTCTGTACTTCACTAAACAATGCAGGTCAAATCCACTGACACATGAGGATGTTACGGCATGGCATCTCTAGGTGTTTACATTTAGTTGATTCCTTTCAGGAGAACCCTTCTGAACTGGCTGCTGTATTAGTCTTAACACCTGTGAAAGGTACTTCTCTGTTCAAATTTACTTTATGTTGGACCCAGTCCAGAATGAGCCAGTTCTGAAGGAATGTGAAGCCGTGCCAGGCTAGCACGGCTGCTGCTCCTCTGAACAAACAGGAGTTTCGGGCGTGAATGCCATGCCAGTTCATCTGAGACCAAAAAGCTCAGTCTTTTGCCGACAAAGGCCCCAGACCTGTCATTGATTTAACTGAATGACTTATTGGGAACAAGAGTTTTTAATCATTCAGAATTACTGCGTTGTTTTAATTAAATGGATGAAAACATAATCTTCCCAGTATCTCTGCATGCTGAGGTCAGTTTGGATTCTACCATTGAAGGTGTCATTCCAATACTGAACAAGTCAGAGGGGTCAAAAATGAAAAACCTGAGGAAAGTTAAGAATAAGCATCAGAAAACATTCAGTTAGTCTATATCAGTTCAACTTTCATGTCTGTTCAATTAAACCAGTTGAGTTCGGTCTGCTTGCAATCAAGCAGTGAATGACAGTATTGTGACATTTTAAAAGAAAACCTAAAAAGCCTTCAACACCCTCACTCTGGGCATGGTTCCAGCCTGTCTTGACAGGTCCCCTGTCTTTACGAGTCAATTTCACACCTGATAGGACCACCTGAGAACGTTCCCCAGAGGCTAAAATCAGAGAGGGTCATCATGTGTACCCTATCCCAATCCACTCTGCTTTGAGACATTACCATAAAAAACAGAATGCATACATAACCACTAGTGAAGTCCTATGGGGCTGCATGAGACACTGAAAACTCAATATAATGAACTTTTTCATACAGTATGTGACCGTCTTTGGTGCAACTAAATCATTTACTTGAATGCTCTAATTATTATATATTCTAAAAATAAATAAATATGTAAGTTATATGTATGATATGTTATTATATACACATACAGTAAAAACATATTAACAAATTCTGGTTAATTCCTTACTTAAATACATATTGTGTTTACATATTTGTAATTTCTCAATGTTGATTTGAGATTCACATCGACATACACTACAAAAAAGTTAATACACTAAAAAACAATCTAACTTGGGTTATTTGGCAAATCAGCACTGGGTGAATATTGGACACATGCTGGGTTATTTTGACCCAGGGTTAAACATTTTTACCCACCATGATGGGTTGTTTAATTTAAGTCATCTATTATTTAACAATTATTATATTGCGGTCTTAAAATGGGCTAGAAATTAAAAATCACACACAAAATGACTATAGGCAACAGCAATAATCAAAAGATGAACATTTATTATTAAGCAAGAACTCCCATGGACAAAAGACAAATTGAATTTATTGCAATGAATACAGCATAGTTTACAATATTACATATAAACCATTGATCGTTTAACAACCATTTTAGAAATAAAAAGGCACATTTAAAAATGGCATTCTAATTTAAGTGTATTGAACCGTTCTCTATAATTGCTTTTTACTGAAAGAGTGCTAATCCTCATGCCGGTGTGTCGCCGAAATCGGAGCCGGTGAAGTGCTGATGTTCACGGGGGAGCTGCGATTTCACTACGGCGTCAAATCTCCCTCAGTGCCGCTGGCAATGCTACAACGCCACTGCTTTGGGGTATGTCAAATTTAGGGCAGAGCACGCCTCAGAAAACTATGTTTACATTACACCCTGTTTGCATTTCATCTTCAAGTCGAGGAATGGTCAACTCTCAACACTTTCTCTGTGCTGATTTCAATCCCATAATGCAATGCGCAAGCATTTAAGCTAAAGTTCCATAGGAATTAATTGAAGACACTCATTCCGCTGCGCTCGCTACGTGTGAAAACATACTGTTGCTGCGTTTCACTCATAGCTGAGATGGCGTGACTGATTCCAAAACCTGTCCAAATACAAACAATACTGAGATTAGACAACATATTGTAACATCAAATTAAATTACACTCAGTATTATAATGAATAAAATCCATTTATGTTATGCAAGGCAAAGGCGATTTCAGCGTGAAGCAACTGTTGCTGACACAGCTTAAGTTATGTTATGTTACTGACAACTCCTTATGTTGCGTTGCGTAAAATATAACTTACAAAATATTAAAAATGTTATAAATTAAATAAAATGTATACAAACCTTTATTTCCCGGAAAGAATGCAACAAACTGGCAGACAGCTCTCTTATGTGGACTTAAATAGCCATAGACTGTAAAAAAAAGATGGACGACGCGTCTCCACTTCCTTCCACTATAGCCAAAGCATCTCAGTATGGCCGCTACCATCTTGAGTAAAAGATGTCATCTGGAGCCAGAGTCTGTATCAAACTCCTACAGACCTAATCAACCATAACGACATGCCACATTTTAAAGCATCAAATTACTAGCTAAAATCAAACTTATCACAAAAACAAACAACTGAACATATATCAGCGTGATGACAACTACCTTAAATGACCAAAACATCTTTCGGAAAATTGTATTGGAAGTGTAATTTTTTTATTTTTAATATTAACTCATGTCCCATTCGTTTACATGGAGAGGGCAGGGTTTATGACCTGAACTGCAGTGTTGAGAGGTTTTGACCAGCAGTTAGGTAGAAAAAAATAACCAAGCGTTAAAATGACCCAACACTTGGGTATAAATATTAAAAACAACACAATAATAAGTACCCAACATTTGGATTAAAAAATAAATAAAATAACCCAGCATTTTAGAGTGCATTTTATGACATTTTCATTATAACTCTGGTGTTTTTCTCTGGACATTTACAATTAAATACACCAGTTCAAATATACAGGTAATGTATACAATATGCAAAGTGTTTCAAGACCTTACCTGCCTTCTTAGTTTGGCTTTCAATGTTTTACTTTGTATCTAGTACTGCACCTGAATTGGTTCTGTGAAGTACTGAATTTATATCATGCGTTCCAAAAATATACCTATAATAATAAACAGAACATATATTTGTGTTAACCACACTGGTTGAAACATGCATTTTGAATATTAACATAGCCTACCTTTTAGAGCTAGTTGGCCCACACTCACTGATCACACTGGGCTGCATGGCTTCAGAGTGTACCAGACAGGATATGCTGACACACCCAAATTACAGGAATATTGCCAGTCATTAGAGAATAGACATACAGACGGGGCAGTTTGTCTAGGTGAACTGCAGTTACAAAATAATTGAGAATAATCAGCTGCCCATGAGGCTTCACTTCTCGGCTCTAGCGCCTACTGGTGGGGAAAAAACTGTCTGTTCATTATATTTAAAACAATCCAAATCTTTATGGACTGTCTTGTTTTGAGGGCAGATTACCATAAGAGAGTATGTGAATATTTAAATAAACAATTAAAACATTAGATATGGAACATAACAGGAAGAATGGTCAAATGTGTGTTGTTCACAGTTCACAGTTCACTTATCCAGGTCACAGAAATACAACTTTGCTCATTCCCTATTCAACAGCTAGCATGTCAATCAACTCATCAGGGTATAGGAGCTGATGGAGTTAAGTGGCTCTGACTACACATTCAAAGAGCCTGTTAATACACTTATTCATTCAAATGATGTAAAATATTAAAATAATAAATTATATATATATATATATATTGTAATTTTAAGGACTTAATATATCAGCCAGTATTGTACTTGTCAACTATGTATTGCAAGTCATGCAATGTCCTAAGAAGTAATACCCAAAAACAAAGCAATAGCAAATCAGTTGTGCCTCTTGATGTATACAGGTAACTGTAAACTGTTATATAACCTGAAAAATTAATATAGAATTAAAATGATGTGCAGTCACAGTTACACACGTGTACTTTTTTTAAAATAACTCTTTAAATATGGCTTGATGGATCAGAATTTAGTTTTAACAATCTGTTTTGAAAACCAGAATTATAACAATAAAATGGTCCCAAACTACCCCCTCTTTTTCCCATAAGAGTCTTTGTGTTTTGAGCTGTCATCAGCGCCCTGGTTTCTGATCAGGGCTTGGAGGAGGTTATCTTCATTAGCTTACCACTTGGCAGCTAATTGCTGGAGCAGGCGAAAACAAAAAGCTCGGTGTCCGTCCCTACATGCTCTGATTGCTCTGGGACAGGGGGAGGCAAAAGTCTGTGTGCACCAAACAGAGGGCCTCACTCTGGCATGACTTGGCAGGCGAGCCTCCTATCCGGTATGAATGTTTGTTTGGTTGTTTTTGGAGATTTGGGTGAACAGGTCTAGGCCAGGGGCACTGAAATCAGCATGGCAGTCTTTTCCTTTTCTTTTCTCTTTTTACTCGCTTTTTTGCCAACAGGAGACATACTAAATCCCTTAATTTAGAAGGAAATAGCATATTAGACAAGTGTTGTGGAATCCCTTTGGAATACCAGACAATACGTTTCTAGTTTTCCAAGTTTTATGCAGTTCTCGTCAAATAATTTAAATATAGAACACACTCTACTGGATACATATCTTCAGTCAATCTGTGTAAGCTTTTACACATCTTTGCGGTGAGGAAAATAAAGCAGCTTTATAATGAATCAATGAGTCGGATTGTTTCCACTTATCAAGATCTGGCTTCAATTCAGGGTGAAGGCAGTCAGCAGTTGCAATTGCTTTAGTAAAACATGTTCTGGTTCTTCTGCCTCACATGAATGAATCTCAACAAGAAACATATTGTATGGCCTATGATTTCAGTGACATGTTTTTATTAAAACTTCTGTAACATCCCTCTCCTATCTCCATCTGAACTGAACTCATTCCAATGGAAATGACTCCAGCAATTGGACATTAGTTTACCTTATCTTCTTTACTTTGATAGCCTTTGGCTGGCAGGTGAAACAATCAGATCGTTATTTTATTGTAGATATAGGGAGAAAAGCGGGAAGGATTTGATAGGTGTATAGACAAAAGGCAACAAGAGAAGGACTTACTGTCCATAAACTGTCTGAGATACGGTGAAGAAATAAATGCCACGGTACGCCAAAGGGTTCGGCACCTCTGTCTTTTCTCTTTGATGTGTTCAACTATCATCAGAGCTCTGTCCTCCCCAAAGGCGTGATTTGTATGTGGAGGAAGGTGCTGTCACTCAGATGTGCGATGACCCCATCAGATGTCTGTGTTAAATCAGAACACAACTTCACGGTTCAGACTTGAAGTGTTATAAACTCATATTCCTACAATTACAGCTCAGTTAAACACTGCTTCATTCACGTTCACAATCCCAGTCAAGGTGAGACATTGTGTCTTTTGTGTTAAATTACACATTGAGTCCAAACAGGTGAAATTTTGATTAATTCTAATAGGTTGTGACAGGTAAGACAAAACAGACCACCTATGAGACCTATAAGGCATTCGCACATGCTATACAATTTTATAAGAAAGATGAAGAGATAAGAATTTGTTAAATTAATATTTCTGTGTGCGGTCTAAGTATCTACAAAATCAGTTTCTTGTAGCCTACATGCATCCCCAATTTAAACAACAAAGTCATGATGATCAAACATTATAATACCAGTGTGGTACTACTGAAGTTGTGATGCTGCAACACATAAAACTGTGTTTAGAGATAAACTTGAATTGGAAGAAGGAATGATGAATTTGCATTTGTTCAATTCCAGAAGTCAGGAAAACTTAATTTCATTTCTGAAGCATTACAGGAATCGCTGATAACTACATTAAAGTAAGTAGGGACATCTAGTGGTTGTCCGGCGAAATTGCACTTTTGACTGCATAACCATTTAATAAAAGTGTTGAAGGAACTTTCTTGGTTGAATACATCTTTGACGTTCTGTTAATTAAAACAGAAAATAATTTCAATCTGTCCTACATATTTTAGAGCAAACAGACAACTACAATGTAAACAACCCAAGTATAGAAGGCAAACATACATTGTTAGCAAATGAAAAAGATGATTTGAGGGATATGGTACATTCAAGAGGTCCTACAATATCACAACGCTGTTTTCAGTGTTATTGTCACCCAATATTGATTTGGAAAGATACAATTATAATATTGTATCAGCCGAATAATCAACAATCCATATACAACCCATTGAGCAGTCTGTAAATTTATTCCTACTACTGCCGTTTTCATTTTTGAAACCTTAATTGTGGCAATGAGGTAGTCTTCCACTGTAACTGAACTTGTAACTGCTTGTGGCATTCTTATGGAAACATTATTTATTTAATAAGTAATATATTTAATTAATAAGTAATATATATATATCCTTAGTGAAAACAAAAAGCCAGATATCTGTCACATTTGAAGGCCTCAGAATCAAGACAGTATAACGTTAGTCTGGATTTTCTTTTCTATTGAAATGTCGAAAAGTGGTTGATCAATACGGTTTTGACACTGACAGATACTTAAATGTATACATTTTGGCCCTTCAAAGTCTTGAGCATTTGGTTAAATTTTATTGGATTAAATCTGAGTCTGTACTCTGTAGGAATTATGCTCCTGTCAGGTATTTTCATATAGAAATTGCTGATATCACTAAAAGTTAAACTCATACGCACAAGATGTAATATAAAAAAGCCTAATGTTAGTCTAGAAACTCTGACGGAATCCTTTGGAAAGATGTTTGCACACACCCAACGATAATATCAGTGTGAACTGGAAATGTGAGAGTGTGTGTGGAAACAGCAGCAGATGATCCCCGCCTCTCAGCGACCGAACTCACCCACTCTCCCGTTACCCGGAAGTATGCAGAATTCCCAAAGATGGCGGAGCAAGGTCCGATGGCGATAGCTATGCGGCTAAGAAATCAGCTGCAGAACGTCTACCAGCTCGACCCTTTACGGAACGAGGTGAGTGAGAGGGTCCAAAATCGCTACAGCGGCCCGTCTGTCGCCGCGCGCTTCCCGCGCTTTCTATAAACGCGCGAGAGAGGGGCGATCTGTGTGGCGCGAAAGCCGAGAGATGGAGCGCGAGACATTGATGAGCGTCTGCGCAAGCGTGAGTGTTGCGAAGAATCAGTCCACTGTGTCTAGCGGTTGTGTTTTTGTTCACCATGGGGAGGTTTTTCTTGACATATCTGTCCCAGCCGAATCTCTTGCGTTGTAGTTTTTCCCTAACGCCATCATTCAGCACACTGATATGCGTTGTTTTGTGCGCTTTTGCAGGAATAAAACGGTGCTCGTTCACGTCGCGTGCTTCGCTGTGATACCCCACATGTTTATTAATGGGGATTGGCCCTGACGAGTGAACAGGTGCATCCATGATCTGCCGCGTGCATTACCGTCAGCGCGTGTCCGTGTTGAACATGTGTGACAGAAAATGCATTTTGTTCTTCAGAATTCAGTCATGGGACGTAAAGTGACTCCTATGATCAAATATGCTTGTCCTGCCGTTTTCTTCGACCTCGAGTCCTTGTTTAAGTGGCTTGCAGTGATTGATAATATTAAACCATTACTGGCATATTTACTTTCTGTTTAGCCAATGACAGGCTTGTTAACAAATGATCTGACTCGCTGAAAAGTGAAGCGCGCTTTTGTCGCACCACATTAAGAAGCGAGTGCAAAAAGTTGTACGCAACAAATACATTTTGTTATACATTATTTTCCATGTCGGAATAGGCACTGAATGGTAAAATAATTGTGTGTGTGTGTTTGTATATATATATATATATATATATATATATATATATATATATATATATATATATATATATATATATATATATATACGTATATATACGTATATATATGTATATATACGTATATATATATATATATATATATATATATATATATATATATATATATATATATATATTTTAACACTTAAACACACAAAGGGTAAAATAAGTATTGACCACGTCACCATTTTTTCATTAAGTATAATGCTAAAGGTGCGGTTGACACGAATTTTTCACCAGATGTTGGTAACAACGCAAGTAATCCATACCTAAAAACAAAACAAAGAAGTTCAGAAATCAGTCACCCAGGGAAAAAGTAGCTTATTGAACATGCTTACTGAAATTTATTTAATACTTCGTACAAAAGCCTTTGTTGTTAATGACCGCTTCAGACCGCCTCCTGTATGGAGAAACCAGTCGCATGCATTGCTCAGGTGCAATTTTGGCCCATTCTTCCACACAGTCTTCAAATCTTGAAGGTTCTGTGGGCCTCTTCTATGATTTCTGATCTGTAGTTCTTTACATAGATTTTCTATTGGATTCAAGTCAGGTGATTGGCTGGCCATTCTAGCAGCTTTATTTTCTTTCTCTGAAGCCAATTAGGAGTTTCATTGGCTGTGGTGGGGATCATCGTTTTGCTGAAATGTCCACTCTTGTTTCATCTTCATCATTCTGGTAGGTGTTGGGACTGAACCAGCTTACCCGCTGTAAATGTGCTTGCAGCAGATATTTATCAACATTGTCTCTGTAAATTGTTCCGTTCATCCTTCCTTCAGTTATATGAATTTTGCCAGTGCCACACCATAATGTTTTTGGGGTGATGTGCACTGCCATTTGATGTGTATTATGGCATGTGTCTCATCTGACCAGACTACAGGCATATTCTCCCAGTATTGCTGCAAACTTTAAAATGAGCTTCAAGATGCTTTTTCTTCAGCAATAGAGTATTGCATGGTGAGCGTGTATACACACCATGGCAGTTATTTGAAACAATTGTACCTGCTAATTCTAGATCTTTCTGAAGCCCTCCACAAGTGGTTCTTGGCTCTAAAACAACTCTTTTGATAACTATTTTCACTCCGTCAGAAAGCTTGTGAGGAGCACCTGGTCGTGGCCGGGTGGTTTCTGGTGAAATATTGTTCTTTCCACATCCGGATTATGGCCCCAGCATTTCTCACTGGAACGTTCAGACGTATTGAAATCCTTCTGTAACCAGTGTCATTGGTATGTTTTGCAGCAGTCAAGTTGTGAAGGTCTTGAGAGTGCTCTTTGCTTTTACCTATCACAAACTGTTTCTCATGTGACAAGTTGGTTATAAGACATCTTTTTATAGGCCATCACTTGAGACTGAAACAGCTAATATTAATTTCCACTGACAAGGGACAGGATTGCTTTCTAATTTCTGATAGATTTCAGCTGGTGTCTTGGCCATTACATTACATTTTGTCATTTACCAGACGCTTTTATCCAAAGATACTTACAAATGAGGACAAAACCAACAAAAGAGCAATAATATGCAAGTGGTATATTCGTATATTATTATACCGTAGTTAGATTTACATTTCATAAAGAAATGTACAGCATTTTGTCCAAGTAATAATAAAAGGCCAAATTTAATAATTTTAAATATCATTTTGTAAAAAAAAAAAAAAATTGAATTGAATTGTGAAATCAAAATCATGAATCGAATCGATTTGTGAGTTGGGCGAATCGTTACATCCCTAGAAAATGATACATTTATATATTAAATATATTTATATATGATAATTTATATGAATATAAATACATACACGGGTGCACATATTTTTTTCAGCCTGGTACTCGTAAGAGAACCTGGAGATTTGGTTTGGTCTTCACACTGCAAATAGAGTGACCCATTAAATGCTACTATAAAAAAAAAAAATTATAATAATAGTTATAATATTATTACACTTTATTTAGTTTAAAAAAAAAATTATAGTAAATAAACTAAATAATAGTGTGTGATCACATTAAAAATAAAAAGCAGTCGTAGTATTAAATAAAATGCTAATATTTACTACTACTTTGTTTGTTTGCCTCTTTAAGAAGAATCGCTTTATGTATTCCCCAATTTTAAGTTGCTTTTGGAAAAAAGCGTCTAAAAATAAATAAAAGCGTTTTCATCATATTCAAACTTCAAAAAAAAATCAGCAGGCTTTTATTTTGGCGGGTTGCCAGCAAGTAAGTAAACGCGCTTCTTGATTTACTGCTGCTGATTAAAGACAGGGGGCAGGGTTTTGGCTAGCCATTGCTTAGCGGACCCCCCACCTGCTGTTAGCATTCCATTGACACCCATTAATTTTTGCGTCACTTTGACAGCGAATAACTTTACATCATGAGGCATTTAAAGACTCCATTTGTCCATTAATTATTTCTAAAGAACCACGAAATTGTATAAAAGGCTTCGTTACCTTGTATCTTATGTTATGGCCCCGTAGAAGCAGTTTTTGTAAAAAAAAAAAAAAATAGGCTAACGATTGCGTCATAACCTGCGACTCTCTGTTCGCACAGTAGATAAATTACAGTATGGACAGGAGGAGAAGATCGCAGGCAATCTTTTACAGTCTATGAGGCGCAGCGGTTAGAAGACTTACAATTGTCAGACAGGTTGCTCACGTGACATCTACGTCATCAAGCTCAGTTTGAGTCTGCGCAGTACGCTCGACCCCCAGGAAGTGCGTGCTTCTAATTGACTTCACTTGTCTCTGTTGAATCCAATGGGGTCGCTGTGTCCATTTCTTTTACTGTCTATGATTAAAGAGTGTCAGTGGATGAATGTCACAGTTTTGTATTGTGCTTTGAAACAGTAGGCATTGCCTATATTTATGCTTTCAGGTTGAAAATAAAACTTATATAGTACAGTTTGTGATCTAAAATGGTAATTGTGCATTGACAGCTGTCAACCATGTTGGTACGCAAATGCGCTGTCAGAACATTTATATTACGCATATTTTATTTTGGTCACGCATGAGGACCTGCGGACCACTTATGTACACCCCTGTATATACATGTAAATATTTTCAAAACATTTGCTGTATTTTTGTCTTTATATATACATTATAAATATAAACACTAGTGCATATACATATATTATGTAAACTGTTTTTTTAATGCAATTTAAATCACGATTAATCATTTGACAGCACTAATATAGATATATATATATATAGTCTTAGTTTTAAAATTTAGTTTTAAATAAGTGTTACTCTTTTGCATAATAGTCCTGCTGTTTATCAAATGAAAAGTATGAAAATCCACATAGTCTTATAAATAATTATGTGGTCATAGTAATGTAGTTTAGCAATTTTAGCATGTCACAACCGGACACTGCTGAAGCGGCTTTAGATTTGATTGAACTATTTGTATATGTAGGGCAGGCTAAATAGAAATTATAGAATTATAGAGTCTTTTTTTCTCTCTATTTGTCACATTTCACATGTTTTCAAGAGTTCCTCTCACCAAAATAAGTCTTTTGGAAGGACAAACTTATAATGTTTTGGCTGGGCTTTGCAGAAGGTCACAGATGAGGACGCCAAGGATAAACTTAAAAATCTGTCTTATTTAAACGGTTCAACATGGGATAACAATATTACACTGTAGATATGCATGCAGAATGTCACAATGATCTCAAACTACCCATTTGTTTTACAGGAAGAAGTTAAAATAAAGATAAAGGACCTAAATGAACACATTGTGTGCTACCTCTGTGCAGGATACTTTATCGACGCAACCACCATCACAGAATGCCTCCATACATGTAAGCATTTCTCTCCAAATACCATATAACAATAACTCTCAAATGAACACAGATTTATAGCAGCCTACATCTCAGTTATCATTTGTGATACATGCAGAAGAAATTCCTAAGCTGTGTTGTTAAACTGAATATTACTCATATTCACCCCACCATCTCTCTGCAGTCTGCAAGAGTTGCATTGTGAAGTATCTCCAGACCAGCAAGTATTGTCCGATGTGTAACATCAAAATCCACGAAACACAGCCATTGCTGAATCTAAAGCTGGACAGAGTTATGCAAGACATTGTCTACAAACTAGTCCCAGGTCTACAAGAGAGTGAGTACAGTGAATTGGATCATTTGAACCTGAGTATGACTTTGTCTCCTGCTCAGTCGTGGTTAAATATCCATCTGGTCTTCTCAGGTGAAGACAAACGAATTAAAGAATTCTATCAGTCACGAGGTCTTGAACGCATCCTACAGCCGTCTGGAGAAGGTCAGTGACACCATGTGGATAGATGCTGCGGTTGATTTGCTTTTATTAAGATTGTTATTAAGTATGTTTGTGTTTTCTTGTAGATTCAGTTCCAGATAATACGGGATTACCCTACACAAGCTTTGACCACTCCAAAGCACATTTCTACAGATACGATGAACAGGTCTCTCTGTGTTTGGAGAGGCAAAGGTAGGAAGACGGCAGCAAAGCTTATTGTGTTTTTCCCCCACAACTTATCTTTTTATACTTTGAGATTCTTTGTTAAAGAAATTAATACTTTTATTCATCAAGAATGGATTAAATTGCTAAAAAAAAAAAAAAATACAATAAAGACATTTATAATATTTGTCATTTTTAACTGGATAATTTTACATTTTGAATATTAAAAACCGTAGCTTCACCAGAATGGTACCAAACTTGGTGACTTTTATGGGACTTGGTATATGAACACAAAACAAATTGAGGGCATGATATGCCCAAATAAATTGGTATGGCTATAACCATGTAGCCAAAATGAGTCAGAAGACTGAAATAAGAGGTTAAAGTTAGATCAGACCCAGTCTGTTACAGTCGGTTCAGACCCAGTTTTTGTTACATTTTTATAGAATTGTTATGTTTTGTGTAACAATCTGTTTTCTGTGTTTAGGTTTGAATGTGGTAATAATAATGCAAAAACCTACACTTCAAATCAACATTTAAAACAACAAAAAATATAAACCTTGACAAAAAGTAGTCTTTGAGAATGCCTTAAAGCTGCAGTAGGTAACTTTTGTAAAAATATATTTTTTACATATTTGTTAAACTTGTCATTATGTCCTGACAGTAGAATATGAGACAGATAATCTGTGAAAAAATCAAGCTCCTCTGGCTCCTCCCAGTGTCCTATTGCCATTTGCAGAAAGTAATCCGCTCCCGGTAAGAAACAACCAATCAGAGCTGTGGTCCGTAACTTTGTTTGTGTTCAAAATGTAGAAAAATTTATATCATAAGCGAGTACACCATGAATCCATTTTCCAAACCGTGTTTTTAGCTTGTCCTGAATCACTAGGGTACACCTATAATAAGTGTTTATATTCGGACTATTTTAGATTGCTTCAGGGGTACCGCGGCGGAGTAACCCAGTACCTTTGTGATTCTTCATAGACATAAACAGAGAGAAGTAGTTCCGGCTACGATGTGCTTCCGCAAGACACAAGCAGTTCTGTTTATTAACCGCTAGAGCGTCAAAAGTTACCTACCGCAGCTTTTATATACATTTAAATCCACAACCTAATAACAGTAAACAATTATGTATAAAAACAACTAAAGAATTCACAAAACTCTCTATAGAGTCCTACAGGAATCTAGTGGTTAAATATATGTAAAAATAAATATGGTAAAAATATTTGTACTAATTAGTACCATGAAATTCTCTCAAAATACAAAAGGGAAAAAAATGAACAAAAATATATTAGATTGTTTTTACTGAAGGAAAAAAAAAGTTACATTTCAGTTGTCCGGTCCCAAATGAGGGAGTAAAAAAAATACTGTTCTTTTGAACTTTCTATCTATCAAAGAATCCTTTTAAAAAGAATCCCAGTTTCCACAAAAATATTAAACAGCACAAATGCTTTCAGCATTGATAATAATAAGAAGAAATGTTTCTTGAGAAGCACATCAGCATATTCAAATGAAAATTCAGCTTTGCATCACAGGAATAAATTGCATTTTTAAATATTCTTAATATAGAAAACAGTTAATTAATGCAGCCTTGGTGAGCATAAGAGACTTCTTTAAAACATAAAAAAATTGTACTAGCTTAAAGCTTTTGAATGGCTAGTGTAGGTGCATCAAAATAATCTTATTACAATCCTATTTCATCTTGTTTTTACAGCTCATCATTTTCTGGGAAAGACAAAAATAAATTAACTCTCCAGGTAAGACAACAGCCGGAGAAGGAATATGAATGTACATTGATTCACTCTCAGGAAAACATTAACATTGGTTTTTTATTTTTATATAGTAGAATAAATTATACATTTGTTTATTTTATATTGTTATATTTTATATTGTTCCTGCAGCAGAAATTTGTGCGTTGTTCTGTCAGGGCTGAGGTACGACATCTGAGGAAAGTGTTATGTCATCGACTTAACGTGGAAAAACATCAGGTATATTTTATTTTCCTCTGCCTTGCTTTATAGAGCCATTGCTTTTACATTTGAATACCAGAAAGACACAGTTTCAGTAAGCCATAACTGTGGGAGTTTTACATCACATTCAGTTCAATCATTCCTAGTGTATCTATCTATCTATCTATCTATCTACACACACACACACACATTTTTGTTGTTAGCGAACGTAACTAAGACACTGTATTAGACAAAAAGACTACTTTTGATTATGTAAATGCATGTATGATTTATACGTCCCAATTAGGACAATTTGTTGTTCAATTCTATAATAGAAAGAATCAAAGTTCAAATAGGATGACCAGCTAAAAATAGATTTTTTAATTGTGAAATGTATTTGGGAGAGAGAGATTTTAAACTAAACGTCTCATTGTTTCCATCCTTCTGCCCTGTTGTCTTCTCTCTTCATTGTGTGCTCTTTGTTGCTGCAGGTCCAGATGTTATTCAATAACGAGTCTCTCCCAGATCACATGACCATGAAGCGTCTCTGGCTGTCTCACTGGTTTGGAAAGGTATTGTAGTCTCAAGCGTCTCCAGCTAATTTCATACCGCATTCTTGCACACTATCAGCCCGTTTGCCTTCCCCTGTAGGTGGGACCTTCATTTCTGTAGTGATTTACTGTGCTCTGTTTTACTCACTGAAAGAATCTTCTGAGGGGAATCACAGGCAGAGATTTATTAGTACTAGGAGAAGCCATATGCTTGATGTCGCCTTATGGTCTGAAATATGCAGTGGAAGTGCTATTCTACATATTGTTTCATGGTGTGTGGGGTGTCAAAGCGTTGTGAGAATTTAGCACAAGTAATTCCATGCTTCATACGTTTTTAAGAGCGTCGGATGAAGTTCTGCCCACAGTCTCTGTTTTTTAGTATCAGTC
The DNA here is from genome assembly GCF_003368295.1 of Carassius auratus. NCBI lineage: Eukaryota > Metazoa > Chordata > Actinopteri > Cypriniformes > Cyprinidae > Carassius > Carassius auratus. The sequence goes on from NC_039256.1 coordinate 14,981,933, forward strand.
AAAACTACGGATAGTTTGTTAAAGCTTTCATTCATGTTCTGTTTTCCTCTGTCTCCCTTTTAGGCACAACCACTGGTACTCCATTATGCTATAAAAGACAAACGGACAAGATAGGATTATGTGAAAATATCAACTGGTGTAAATATTTTGTATTTCACATATTCTATTTTAATAGCTTTGTGTGCACATATACTTATTTTTTTGTTTTGTATTTTTTAAAATAAATTTTAAGTGGTAAAAAATATTGGATTCATTTTGTATTATATGTATGTGTGTGTACTTTTCTCTCTTTTTTTACTTGAATTACTTAAGTGCAAGATGTAAACAAATATTTAATCTTTATATGAACAGAAATTATGTGTAGTCTTGTTGAAGTCGAAATGAAGACTTTTGCCATTTGTATTTAGATCGCCAGTGTTTTTAGAAATGAACCACTAGAGTGCAGTGTTGGTCTTCATGAGAGCCCAAACACCGGTCTCCTTCGGTCACCTCACGATGACTCTGTTAGGATCATCTCAAGGCATTTTTCATCTCTGAATATGTAGCGATCTGAAGATGCAATAGCCTAAAGACCTTCGGCAGAATGTCTAGTAGAATCGCAGTAGCCTAATATATATATACAAAATATGCTTTTATATAACTCATACAATAATTACGGCAAATTACTAATTCTGTTATAACTGTTTAAATGTCTCGAGAAAAAAAAAACAAAAAAAAAAAAAAACAGCTGTTTTGTTGATCAATATAATTGTGGGGAAATGCTACAGGCTATGTTTAGGCTACGTACATTTCTTCTCATATTTTATTATTTGCCAGGTAAGTTTTACAATTTATCTAGCCTTATTTTTGTAGGCTACAATATCAGTTTCTCTCTCTCTCTCTCTCTCTCTCTCTCTCTCTCTCTCTCTCTCTCGCTTTCTTAAAAAATAAAAAATAAACGTATTTCTACACGTAGGCCTATTTGTTCTTTAGACAAGTAAATTCGTCCAGATTTACAGCTGAATTGGGCTAATCATTTTGCGTGTCAAACAGGTAGGCCTACAATAATGTTACTTTGTGCCATTTTGTCAACAAATTGTAGTAGGCTAGGCAATATGAATAACAGGATATTTTTCCCTCTTGTAATTAAGTCATGTAGATTACACTCATGTTATGCATTAAAACACACGACTCTGCTTCCATCGAATAACCTTTTTTTTCTCCAATGAAAATTAAGTATTATGTAGCTTTTTGCAATTGGGCCTAGGCCTACTTTATTTTAAATTAAACATTCAGGTTACAGTTTATATACGCATGTAACCATTGAAGAAAACTAAATAAAATGTAACACGTTTTTTCGCTCTTGCAAAAAAGATATAATAGCCTACATTAACGTCGAAAACTGCTTAAAAACGGATTCAAGCGCATGACTGAATGTATGATTTTATTCGTTCATTTCTTTATAATAACTAACGACCTTAAACGTTAAACGAAGTGTCGCCTTAAAGATGAAGATGATGATGATGATAGCGTTAAATAACATTCAATAATAATGAAGTTGGCAACGTTTCTGGAAGCATTAATTGATTAATTAGTATTATTTTTATAAGGCTGTTAATATTAGCCTATTTATATTATTATTATTATTATTATTATTTCTGGCATTCTTTTTTCATAGGCTATTGAATTTTCCATTATGAAGACTTTAAATGAAAACAGTAGGCTGATTATTTTAATAGGCTTATATCTGTTACAAAGCACACACTGCGTTTCCATACGTCTGTCGCGAATCCACTAACAACTAGACTACTTTTACATGAATGAAAAGTTGAACTCTATAGGCTACGTTTTTGCATAAATTCTATTTAGGCTAACACGGCAAAACTCGCTCTCTAAAGTGAAACACCGATCTATCGTCCAAGGGACCGTTCAGCGCTTTTAACGCGCTTGGATGTTTGCTCGGATGTTTTCACACTGTGAAATCACGGCTTTCAGTCGTCATAGTCCAGCCGCATTCATATTCATATACCATCAAATTCCAGTCATCTCGATCTCAGTAGGAACCCGAAGCATTTGAGCTATTGTGCGGACTTCAATCGCAGCAGAAAACAGAAAACAGCGCGAGAATGTGCGCTGCCTCGACAGCTCTGAGAACTCCGGCTCTCTGGCGAGTCTTTCCACAAAGCGCTCATAAAAATCTACTTGACTTTTCAACCCCAACTATTCCAAGCGATTAGGCCAATTGTACTTCCATCTTCTCACTGCCCAAAAACTGCTGTCTTGATCTGCTCACAACTGACACAAATGGGCCGAAACAAATTCGGCAGACCAGGATGCAACAATCCTCTTCATTTCCACCGGCTTCCTATTGAGATTTATTCATTAGGAACCGCATGCAAATCATCTGCTATTCATGGGCGTTTTTAACACACGGGCACAGATGTGGGGTATTATTTGGGCTCGACCGACTGAAACTGTCATTGCGCGCTCAAAGGCGGGTTAACCTAATCAATCATGTTGACTAGTTTGTGTTAGAGAAGATTCATAAACCATATGGCGCGAGGAGGACAGCAAGCTTTATGTTGTCCTCGTGACAATGTGAGAGGGGGAACCTTGTTCAATTGTCCTAATTAAGATTCAAGCACTTAACACACACAGAAACTCTTCTTAACACACACAAGGGAGCGATGTGTAAAAGTGCTCTGCCTCTCTCAGCTGTTTAACTCCACGAGAGTGTGCCATAAAATCATTTGCATAAAATAAAACATTTTATGCATGGCAGCTTATCCTTATTACAATTTTAATTTTGAAATTTTAGGTGGACCTAAACGTTGTCTTTGCAGTTTAATTACCAGCAAAAAAAAAAAAAAGTGTTAAGACCAAGATAATTATTTGTGTTGGGGAATAAAAAAAATGTTGTAGCTTAATGATGTATATTAAAAAATGTAAGTGATTTTGTTAATATCTTTCAAATAAAATTGTATTTCCTATATCCACAGGATTTATAGGGAAATTATTATTTTATAATCCAGCTCAGCATACAATGCATGATTAAACTCAAGGTAAGGAAACATTGTGAAATTACATATACCCTTTATTTACATAAATGAAGATTAAATAGAATGTTACAATAAATTTAACGAGTTAGATGCATCATAATTTGTTATATATACACACACAACCTTGTCCTTGCATTGTTTAGGACATACATTTTGTTTATTTATTTTTTGTAATAATTTGTTAATAATGCCAGTAGGAAATGTGCAAGGAACTGGGATATATAATGTAAAACTTTGGGAAATGAGTCTTGCCAATTACAATGTAGAAACAAGACTGAATAAATTCACTTTCTGATGACTTCTGAAATTATTTATAAATATATAATTCTATTCAGCTGAGAATTTAATTGAAAATCACTTTTGGCATAGAGTTTCTACAGCGGTCATAAATGTGTTGAGGTGTAAACAACTGCAAACGTTTCCTTCGAAAAACGAGAAATAAAGCTTAATATGTACATACACATGTTGCAGTCTTGATACTGTACCATTTATCTCTAAGCATTTCTCAGATCTTAATGAAAATGTATTCCTTAAACCATGTCTTCGATCTGGACATCAGAACGTTGAGGTCCTTTCAATAAATTAAAAATAAGAGAGACAAAACTTTCCTTGCATTACAAGTTCTTCTGCAGAGTCCGTGCAAAAGTTGTGAAAAATGCCCTTCTCTGAAAACAAGGGCCTGCTTTTAATCGTCCACCTCAATTTCCTCGTCCTCCTCTGAGAATTCGTCTGTGGTTTGGCCTCTGGATGAGGATGGGGACTGTGGAAAGGCTCTTGGGGAAAGGCTGGGAGAAATGGGCCCAGAGCCACCGTGAGGGTCTTCCATGTCCTCCATGGACACTAGTTTCTCCAATGCCTGTGGTGGGATTTTCTTGAGGGACTCCACATCCGCCTTCATCTCCTCCAGGTCTCTCTTGAGCTTGGCCCGGCGGTTCTGGAACCAGGTGATGACCTGCGCATTGGTCAGACCCAGCTGCTGTGCGATCTGGTCTCTGTCAGCCGGTGAAAGGTATTTCTGGTACAAAAAGCGCTTTTCCAGCTCGTAGATCTGGTGGTTGGTGAAGGCCGTGCGGGACTTCCGTCGTTTTTTGGAGGCCTGTCTTTGGCCGAAGGCGTTGAGATGTTCACGACCTTTAAATGGACAGAAAGGAGAGTTGATTTCCAGGAACACATGACAGGAATAACGCAGGCGGCGAGTGTGGGTCACAATTCAGAATAACTTTCATCAGTAAGTCATTCCCAGACACTGTAAAGCTACTGCTCATTCAGTAAACTGAAACATGAACTTACAGCAACATGTGCAAATTTCCCATTATTTAAATGCACATTGACTTGATTTGTGAAGCATTCTTCTCGCAGGTTATTTGGAAGCTCTTTGATGGCCCTATTTTTGGCTGTACATGGTTCTTGAGTGGATATTTGGTTCTTAAAAAGTCTTTAATGGTACATTTATAGGTTCTTTAGATCAGTGTTTTAGATTCTAGGATCTTTCAAGCAACATAACAGATTGTAAATGTTTATTTTGTTTTGTAGAACTTAAAAAGGTTAACAGGCTGCAAAATCCTGTTTGGTTCAAATTAGAACCTTTATTTTTAAGAGTGTACACACTGTTGTGTTAGCTATTTGATAGGCCGCAGTTGTTCAATCCAGCTGCATAACAGCTGTTTTTGAAAAAAAAAGGGGGAGAAACTTTCCAAAACATCTGAACTATTGATCGCCAAGTAAATTCGAAATATTTGATGTGTTAATCAAGCAGCCTATCACGCCACAGAACTGCCCTCAATCTTATTACAGACGACCTTTACCGTTAGCCTGACCCACTAAGACAGTTCTGCAAAGTCAACACGAACGTCATGACCGAGGACTGTTTTCAGTAAATGTGTCAAGTGAACACGAATGATTTCCATCCCTTTAACATTCTTGTAAAGGCACGGTGCGTTCTTTCATGGTAAGCTGTATTTCTGAATTGGTTCTGTAGAAACCATCATTTTAATGTATCATGAACCAGTATACTGTTATTTTATCCTCCAAAGAACAATTTAGCAACGCAAAATCCCTATATAATAAGAAAGAGTTTCTTTTGCTCGACAATCGAATAACCTTTACAATTTTTTGAGGGGTAGGTGACATTCCTTAAATACTGACATTCACACTCGAGGAATCACTGTTGACATTTAGTTAAAAAATATATATAAAAAAATTGGAGCAATGTAATATCTGAAAATGTGTATAACAAAATAGGCCGGGGTGAAACTGGTTAACATTGAACCTAAATTATATATATATATATTTTTTTTAATTAAGAAACATATTTATAGGCCTATTATTTGTATTTATATATAAGCTACTTTATAATATTGTTATATATATATATATATATATATATATATATATATATATATATATATATATATATATGCATACAACCAGTTGTAAAATCCACATAGCCTATAATCGCTACCGCTACAATAACACACTTCCAAAAGTAGCTACCACTAACATTAACTTTAACAATTTACGCGTTTAAAACTCGAATACTAATTCGTAAACAAAATCCGAATGCAAAACAACAAACAAACAAACAAAAGAAGACAGAACATTTTACCTTCTGCAGCTTGTATAACGCTGACTTCCAGCCCCTTAAATGTTTTGCTCGCTAGCTCCTCCAGAGCGCACAACGGCGAGGACGGAGCGCTGATCCCGTTCCGAGACGCGCTCGAGACGGTCACTTTCTCCAGCACGCGCGGAGGACACAGACTACCGACGGACTTCTTGACGGAAGGTTTATTTAAGATATCCTCAATGCTGAACGGGGTGAGAGGCTTGTTGGAGTTGGCCGGAGGTGGGAGTTGGTCCAAGGGACCCCGCCGCCTCTCCTCGCCGCTGGACTGCAAAACGGAGCCTGCCTTCATGTCTTTAGAGCTGGAGGTCATCTCAGTCCCAAGCAACTATTTCGAATAGAAGTCACCTAGTTCGCTTACTCTTGTTTATGCATACAAAAGCCTGGCCTATTCCCTTTTCTTTAAACAGAATCGTTGTTCTTCCTCAGTCTGAAGTGGCTCTCCAAAAGCACCATGCTTCAGGCGTCACAGCCACCCGAACTTTAGTCCTCATATGCGGCTCCAGTCTTCTCTGAGCTACTCCATGAAGGTCTTCAGCATGTGCAGCCGTGTCTCAAGGAGGCTCAAAACAGCAAGCAACCGCTAACGAGTTCTTGTTGATTGCTTTTGTGAAGTTCAATTAGAGAAACACTACACTACTTGCTGACCCTCTGCTCCGTCTTAAAGGGACAGACCATAATAATGAATTGGACCGAGAATAGGAGGAGTTTCCCCCTGAAGTTTAAAGAGAGGGGAGATGGCTCGGGATGTTTATGCATCTGTTGATGCATCCCACTCCCACTTAGGGCAAACCACGTGCTCCACGCGTATACCTCCCTGAAAAGGGAGAGTGCTCTCATTAACACCAATACAAGCCTTCTCTATATGTCAACGTGTCTGCTGATATCTTCAATTTCAGAATAATAACAATAACAATTTATGCTGTAAAATATAAATAAAACAATAAAATAAACATTCATCAAGGCATTAATGAACATTTAGAAACCAAGAGTTGTCCACAGTGGAACAACCTGAGAAAAAAAAAAAAAAAATCATAGAAATCAATTAGCCTGTAATCCCATGATTATTGCTTCTGATTTTGGAGGCACTGACTGCATGATTTTCTCACACCTCGTGTAGGCTGTCTGCTGTCACACTAGATCAGAATGCAAGGGGTGTCATTGTTTCAGTCCTATAAAAATATTTTTGACGATTGCAAAGCGTCTCAGATGTGGATAAAAATAATGTACTGTTAAAGATAAATATAAGGTATTTTATACAGTGTTGGTTTTGCCAGTAGCAGCGACTTTTTACAAGCAGTTGTTTTAAGCCTTTACAACGCATATATTTTGCTAGTGGGACATTTTTATTCATTCTTAATGTAGCAGAAATTTAGCAAAGGCATCATATCATAATAAAGCAGGATACTGACCAGTGTGATTTGTTTTAAACGGCATATAGCCTATATATATTTAATAAGGGTTTCTCATTTTATTATTCTAAATAGTATTGCAATTTACGAGAATGTTTACATTTAAACTGAGTACATATAGAGGACCAACATAAACTATTCCCGTAACATCTAAGTCAGTGCAGCACAGTGCCATACTATGAATTTATGAAAATGCACGTGGGTAAAGAGCAGAGAGCAGCAGACTTCCAGCAGTGCTGCTCTCACCCGCTCCGCGTTGGACTTTATTCCAGATGATGCTCGTGGGACACTGGAGAAGCGCAGTGAGCCTGCTACGAAGATACAGGTAAGAAGAAATCGTTTTCTTGCTTTAGGAAAACACGAAATAAAAGAGATCGATAACTGGTGTAATAATAATTAGCATAAAAAATAAAAATTAACAAAATATTTTTTCCAGACATTCTTGCACCGCATTTCGTGCTACAGTGAATTTAATATGCGATTTGCTACAGTGAATTTATTATGCACCATACAAATGGTTATATATATATATATATATATATATATATATATATATATATATATATATATATCTCTGTTAAAATATATATAATCTTAAAGTTCTACATAAAGGCATCTGCTCACGAATATTTTTAAACAACATTCAGATGTAGGCCTATTCGCTTTATTTCTAAAATTAAAAATTTCTGCACAAAAATCCTTTATTAGAAAAAGGCTTTTTTTTTTTTTTTTTTAGCTAAACAACCCAACATTACCAAGCAAAAGTAATTTTCTCTTCAACTTCCCTGAGGCCTTTAGACTAGTGTATATTTAGGTGGTCTCCCCATAAATGTAAAACATTGGGCAATAAAACAAATGGCAATGCTGACATTTGATAATATTTAACAGGGTTTCAATAATCGATTAGATTGATAAATGTCCCCTTACACGAGTCATTGGCGATATATGGCCAGTTTGCAGGAATATCGCATTGTCCGTGCCAAGAGCGCCATATGGTGACATCCGTACAGGGACTGAAACGAGCCAAACAGCTCACGAGCACTAAAACAGCACGACATTCTATTAGTGCGGGTCCACACCGCTCGACGTGGGCGACACGGAGCCAAAGTATAATAGAATATTTTACGGCAAATGAGCAACAATGCACTAGACAAATGTATCTATCCAGACTACACAAAACATGCTAATGAGTCTACTGTAATCTCACACACATTGTAGATTTCATTTAAGTGTCATGCATTTTATGAATTAAAATATAAACAAATTCAGTGGAATATATATATAGGCCTATGTATAATACACACACACACACACACACACACACACACACACACATATATAAGTCTTCAAGGAAGCTGATGAGCTTATTGTAAAAAAAAAAGAGAAAAAGTACAAATCATATAGGCCAATAATAGAAAAAATATAAGCAAAAAGCTGCGTGAGTCAATTGCGCAATAATAATAATAATAATAATAATAATAATAATAATAATAATAATAATAATAATAATAATAACTATTATTATTAGTCCAGTCGGGATCAAATGTCCTTAACGAATTGGTCACCTCAGGATGTCAGGTCAGAGAAAAGCTGCTAAACCTATTAAATGATACATGGGCATTAATGTAATGTGGAAGGATAGGATTTCTGATCGGGAGAATGATGCCCTTCAGCGCCAACAATAGCACATTCGCATTACCCCACGGAGGGCGGGTAGAGAAACCGAAGCTGAACATGGTGTTACATTTCTCTCAAATGCGCGAGCATTATTAGTTCTAAAGATAATCTGGCCATCCCTCTTCTATAACCGCTCTGAGAGGACACGGACGGTCTCAAGCGGAGCAGCGCTAATTCGAAAGGTTTTCTTTGGCCTAATTTAAACGTTAATTAGAAACAGAACACCTGACATCATCAATCATCACGGCTTTAAGGGGAGCGGGGTTTATTTTCGCCCAGCCCTGCGTCACTTCCCTCAGCAGAGACGCATACGGAGGTGGCAGCGATCTGGAAACATTTATTCAGCATAATGCTGTGCACGAGTATATATATATATATATATATATATATATATATATATATATATATATATATACATACGAAACGTGATATTAAATTATATTATTGAATAAATCATGATTCCACAATAAAACAAAATGCAACAAGAAGGAAATTAAATAGTAGCCCATAGAATAAAAGGTGTTTTTTTTCTTCAGATTTAGTATTTTTATTTTTGACCCTTTTTTGTGCAAATAAAAGTATGAATGATGCAATATTAAACGCAACTAACCAATATAATTTAAAACAGTATATGCAAATTATGTATTATTGTATACAATAATAAATACATCACACATGTGATATTAAAATATGCCAAATAAATTTGATCTGGTAGCAGATTACTTTTTCTCCTTATTTTTCTCGATATGATCGATGTTAAGAATTTCAGAAACACTGAATTGTCTGATTCCCTAACAGCTTTACTTTTCAATATAAACGATAAGATTTCATTTTAAATAGCAATAAAAATTGAAAGCTCATCAGTTGACTGAGATATTAAACAGGCACTTCTTATAAAATATCACAGTAACATCTCACATGTCTCCACTGCATTGCACTTTAAGATAGGCTCGTTTCTGCTAACATTGCTCGCCCCTCTCTCACACAAACAGCTGTAATAACTACTGTATAAACATGATACGGGGACATACGTGGAGCCAGCCGGTGACATTTGACTGTGATGAACCTATCGGGTGTGTTGTGTGGGGAGGTGTTACTCTAGCTCTGTGCCGTTTATTTCCCAAATACCCTCTTGGCATAGTTTGATCCCATGCACTGATAACAAATCCATATAAATATGAATATATATATTTACTTTAAAATTCTGAATTATAATGTCGAATAAATAAAGAAGTAAGAATCCAGGATGGAGCTGGTGATCTATGGAGCTGGTGAATAGCAGTGTGATTGACACGTTCTTTCATTATAGCTATTGAACTGTAAACCAATTATGTCGACGTTTGGTTGCTATCAACAAAACAACACAATAAATAAATAAATTATATTCAATTAAAAAAAGACAGCTATTAGGAATATGATCATTATGATCAAAGCATACCAGTAAGTATAGCATATATTATGTGCATAATATTAACAACACGCACTCTCAAATAAAATAATAAGTGCAGCTGTAATTGTCATTTAATACTCGGAAAAGAGTACTAGCTGTGATTGGGACAGTACCTTCTCAAAAGTGCACTTTTGTTCCTTTTTTACGCCCAGAGTGACAGATTTGTAAAAAAAAAAAAAAATCAGTGTAAACTTTTTTTGAGGTTTTTGTTTTTGATTATTTAATTTATGATCTATTTCGGATTATTTCATTTAAGATAAGGTTCAAATTAGTTACACCAGCGCAGAACTATTGGTGGACGTAATGAGCTAATCGATGTATTCATGAGTGTTAATTATGTTTAATAATATCATATGGATGAGTGTTTTGTCCAGTTTGACAAGCTCAAGTCAATTAAGGAGCAGCAAAATCGGAAATCTATTATTGTAAGGCGCGTGCACATTTGATGGTCACAGGTTAATTGCGCGCGCAGGTTGATGGCTGACGGCGCAGTGAAGGTGTCCAAACAGCTCTCATTATTACCGAGCCACATCTCTCTAAAAACAATATAATCAGAGCGTCAGAGTCGCCTGCTGTTTTACATCCCATGTTGCTTTTGATGGTGTCATGTTCAGCGGTATTTAGTACCTGTTGATGTTTTCTCTTTCTGTGGATGACAAATGCCCCGGCTCCCCAAAGCGCACGCACCCTCCCCAACAACCACAAACCCTGGACAAACGGACGTGCGGATCAAAGGCTCGGACCCCACCAGAGCAGTGTTGCACCCCGCCAGCACACCACTGGGGTCGGGTCCAGATCATAAAAAGGGCCGTGAGGGGCACGACTCCTGGAGGGAATTATGGAGCTTTTCGCCGTTGAGTTCCGAAAAAGAGCAGCGAAGGTGTGAACAGGAGGAAATGGATTGGTCCTCGCTGATAAACGCAGTTATTTGGATAGATCGTCAAGGCGTGGGAATTCGATGGAGGTCACGTAGCCTACTGCTCTTTACCAAACAAATGTGCAATACATTATTTCACTAACTAACATTTCTGTAAACACAAATCTATACTAACATCAAAAGAGTATAGATGCTACAGAGTTTGTAAAAAAAAAAAAAAAAAAGAATAACGAATATTCACGCAGACAATAAAACCGTGTCTAGCTATTCAGTTTGTCCAATTATAAGAGTTATTTTTGCATGTCACATCAATTTTAACATGGATACATTCTCATTCCTTCTCCACTGAACCCCTCCACCCTTTCTCTCCTCACCTGAATGAACGGTTGACACCCCAACACACTTCACTGATGGACACGCGCAATTACGCACATCTGCGTCTGAGCGTCCAATGAGCGGAAGCCAAAACAGAGCCGATACGCGTTCCAGTCCATGACACTGCCACTGTATCACGCTGCCAAGGCCATCCATGTGTGAAGAGTCATTTGAGATCGTAAAATTTCAATTTCATAAACACTGTATGCAAGGAATGGATAAAACATTTGAAAACACTTTTGCGCGTCGATATAATTAATCACAATAACACTAAAAGTGTGTAACTGCAAGCTGTTCTACAACATGATCACACATTAAGCACACGTTGAATATTATTATTAATCATGTTAGAGAGAAAGTACGCGTTTTTCAGTATGTACTATTTTAAATTAGTAAAATTGATAAATATTTCGTTTATTTGCAAATGAACAAAAGAAGTGGGTACGACGTGAATTCATTTATTCAAACTTAAAATTCATATAATAAAAATAACAGACAAATAGACATTATTATTATTATTACTCATATGGATAATGGTGATAATAGCAAACTGTATAATTGTTAAGTAGTACCATACAATTGTTTGTACGTTTTTTTATAAGATGAAAATATTGTTTAAAAAAACTGAAAAGTTCGACGACATTCGACGTGTCTGTTTTTTATTTTTAATTTAATTTTTATTATTTATTTTTTTATCTGAAGCAAGCATATCTCTGTTTTTCTCGTTCTCTCTCTCTCTCTCTCTCTCTCTCTCTCATACACACGTACCTGTCTGGTGTGGATGTGTGAAGGGTTTTCTCTGTTCAGCGCTGCGTCACGTGAGATGATGCAAAAAAAAAAAAAAAACGGAATCACAGAGATGCGCTTTTAGTAACCAACACTGATGACGGCGAGCGTGATTTCACTAGTACAACATGTTCCTAGATCAACATCCTTGTTGATCCTGGAACAAAATTACAATCAACCAATCATAAAATTAGATATAACTTTTCAGGAAATATCTGTTTTGGGCTTACAATCAGGGTTAGGTGATTCTACACCCTTTTTATTCAGCTATAATTTCCCATTGATTTTAATAAGAATAAATTATGGGTAGGGTTAGTTTTAGGGGATTGGGTTAAGTCTATGTTTTTGGACAATAATGTTGATCCAGGATCATCATCAGAAGTGGATTCAGGAACATGTCTTTAGCAAATCACACACACACACCCACCCACACACACATGGATAAAGATGCTTTGGCCTTTTGGATTAGGCCTCTGTACAGATAAACATATCGTTATTTATACTGAGGTATAGTAACACTTAACAGTATAGTTTGTTTTTATTTATTTAATCATTTATTTTAAATGGTGGGCACATTATGAATAATAATAAATGTAAAAATTAGGAGTTTCGTAATGACAAAAAGGAGAAATCTTTAAAAAGAAATCTAGTGTAGAATGTTCGGTATAAGTTGGTTGCATAATAATAATAAAAAGTATAGGGTATAATTTTCTGGGGAAAAAATATTGAATAAATCCATTAAAAAAAGTAGTAATCAAATTCCCTTGCTCCATGGATACATGTGGGTGTAAACAGATTAATCATTAGTTGGTAAAAATAACACATAATATTTTACAAAGAAAAACGTTTAACAAAAAACATGCCTTTTAATATTTTAAAATAAAATACAATCGTTTTAAGTTTCTTTTTTCTTTGTCACATGGCAACCAAATGGTTTCATGTATTTAAGGTTTGTCATATTGATGCTGATTTGGTGAAGAGAAAGAAAATGAATCATCTTAAATTAATTTTATTTTTATAATTTTAGTTAAGTATTTTAATACATTTAATAATTTACCAACTAGACATTTTTGTATGTCATGTATTTACTATTGCAATAACAATAAATTATGCATAATTACATGCAAGTAACCTCAGGCCAGACCCTAATCCTAACCCTAACCATATAACTACATGTAGTTAATTAATATTACTCAGTATGTAAATGTAATAACTACATTGTGTAACAAAGACATCTTAAAATTAATTATAATCAAAACATGCAAAAGGAGGTGTCATTTTCTGCATGCAATGCATTTTTAATGTATTTTTAAGTAACTTAATATATAACATATTTATGAATGCATTTGAGATGAAGAGATCTATTCATGACACTATGTCGTGCTGAATGCTCTCTGGAATGGAAATAACGGATCATCAGCTGATTATGGCGCATGTAATCGAGCAACATCAGCCACGATTTATGTAGTTCCCTGAGAAGCACAGTGCGCTTTTTAAAGAGGGATTTAATTAGGAGTGCACTCCGGGTGCATATCAGCGCTTATGAAGATAAATGCTATCATAGAGCACACTGTTCCGTGGGAACTACAGCAGAATCAATCACCGCAGTTCTGGCCTCGACCACTTGGGCGCCTAATGGAGAAGATGGGGGGAGGTGGAGTGAATCATCTCATCAGAAATCCCACGAGGACCAAAGGGCAAGGTTTAAAGCTGGATTTGTCAAATGTGCAACATGCACACCATACAGCTCAGCTTGTTGACAATGAATAGTGTCATCCTGGAAGCTTGCTATATTATACAGAAACATAAATAAGTTCTATTTTATGTAAAATAAGTACTGCAGTGAATAAATACACTGAAAGGCAATCTTAAAAACGTGCTTCATATGGTTATTTCCAAATAACATCAAGAACATTTCATTTAAATTGATGTAATTGTGTTATGTTTGTTTCAAGCATAACCTGGACTGTAATGAATAACCATATTGTTTATTAATTGGAAGACAACCAGTTAAGTGAATCAAAAGATGATTTATTTACCATAAAATGTCATTAAAAATATAAATGAATGACTAAATAAATGTGTGTTTGTGTGTGTGTGTGTGTGTGTGTAATATATACATGTATAATATACTCAAGTTTATTCAATGTTTAAGCAAAGTATGGTAACACTTTAGTTTAGGGACCATACTTTGCTTAAACATTGAATAAACTTGAGTATATTATACATGTATATACATGTATAGTTAATTAGTAAGGTAATTATTACGTTTAGGTATTGGGTAGGATTAATAATAAAAAATAAATATAAATATATATAGTTAATAGTGAGAATTGGTCCCCAAACTAAAGTGTGACCAAAAGGGTTAATTAACTCTTAATAAATACAGTAATAATAAACTGAAAAAAGTACTTTTGTAAATGCATGAAACCAATATCACTACAGAAAATTACACTCAAATGAACTTGCCCATTCTTAAAAGATTTTTAAAACATAATTTTTTTTATCATCCTAGACATACTTATGTGTCATTGCACTGAAAAAATAAATAAATAATATATTCAATGAATTAAGGCAATTGGTTGCAATTGATTGATTTTAGCTACATTTTAATAAACAAATTTAGTTGACTAACTTTAAACCTTTTTTGTTTTATTAAATGTAGCGAAAAAAAAAAATAGTTTGCAACCACTTTTTTCCATATTTAGTATCATTGTTTTTCCCCAGTGTACCTCATACACAACTATATAACATGGACAACATATTGTAAAATGTTACCTAAAATAACACGTAATAATGGGCCATACATGAAATACACTGCAGAGCAGAAACATACAGTGAAGATTAGTGTTTTCTAAAGTGTGTGTGGAGATGGCAGTGTAATAAATGTGCATCCATGTTACATTTTACGAGAAGAGTGTCTGAGCTGTCTATTCACAAATAAATACTGTATATAACGTGTGTGGTGAAGCACCTCTCCAGAGAGGTGTAGTTTCTCGTAGCCGGAGCGCATAAGGGTTTGATTAAGCTGTGATCAGCTCCTGCCCTCTGCAGCTCCACTCCACTCCGAAAGCGCAATGAGGAAATAGCTCGTCTGGTCGCTGACAGAGCCCCGGCTTTTCTGTAAAGATAAATGACCCAAAGTATTAAAGTTTAACACTTTGACAAAACCCACCTGATCTGGAGGATTAATGCAATGAAAAATCCATCTGCGTGCGACTCCGTGGAGAGTAATGGCCTTGCGCTGGGAAGGTCAAACAATATTTAGGATAAGTACATATCCAGTATATAAAGCTGAACTTTCCCAAGGCTCACACACTTAAATGACACCTACACACATGGTCATATGGAGGAACAGTTGTCAAAGGACAGTGGGTACATTATTCTTCGTCAGCGTGCGTTGCCAGTTGTGCTTTAAAAGTAATGCACACCTATTATTAATGCGTCCAAATGAATAAGTTAGTGTTCATTTAACCCTCACGTTCTGTTGAAAATGACTGAATGGGCTCCCAGAGACCTCAGCGCATATGTAACTAAAACCCTCATTTGAAATTAACCTCTAATTTTACCTTTAAATTCAATGGTTTTCTGTATTAGTCAAAACCCGGTGAGCAGATAATAATAAAGCTTTAACAAGCAGAAATGTGAATTACAATATTGTTTGCTGTCAATCCAAGCCCATTTCTCATCCAATTAGGAAAAGTGTGACACTTAAAACCTGATGTTTTCGAGCCATTAAAACGCTCTTTAGTCTCTTAGACTCTTGAAGGTTGAATACCTAAGTAACAAAACAGCACACAACCAGTCCAGACCTGATTACGCACAAGGAATCGGGAAGACTAGGGCTGCGTATATCCCAGATGGATCCCATAAATAGAGGCCAATTGGAAATGGCAGATAAACGGCGCTGTCGGAGAGGACAAAAAGATAATTTTTCAAAACATCCCAGAGAAGCAGCTCCAACCAAACCTTCATTACCCCTCTGGTTTTGGACGAAACAGAAACTATTCACTCCCTGGAAGTAAGTCATCTTATGGAGGAAAAAGAGCCTGTCCCCCGTGGAACATTCCTCACGGAGCACTGGAGGGGACTACAGAAAAAAAAAGAAAGTGTGGAAGACAGGAAGATTTCAGATTAGCAAAACTCTAAGTTTCTCTTTTTAATCTATCTATCTATCTATCTATCTATCTATCTATCTATCTATCTATCTATCTATCTATCTATCTATCTATCTATCTATCTATCTATCTATCTATCTATCTATCTATCTGTCTATCTATCTGTCTGTCTGTCTGTCTGTCTGTCTGTCTGTCTGTCTGTCTGTCTATCTGTCTGTGATACGCCAGTCTCTGTTTTCATTCAACACATTTATCAAAGCACCTTTAACATGTGATCAGGTGACAATAATAAACATTTATATACATTTTTTAAATATTTTTCTCTTGATTAATTTATCCAAGGTAAAAAAAAAAAAAAAAAAAAAAAAAAAACAGAGATGTGTAATCGGAAAAAATGCAGAGTAAAAAAAAACTCTAGGAAAGGTCTCGGCCCTCAGTCCTGCCATAACTTACAGTGTCCTTGTCGCCCATAAATATCAGAAATAGGCTCACACTCAAGCCCATTCACAAGCAGCACTGTTAGTGTGTGTATGTGTATCCCAGGGGCCTGGGTCAACGTATACACACACACACAGAATTAGCCTTCAGCTGTATACCGTCTGCACTCAGGTAATGGAAAGGGAGGTAATGTACAATGAGAAACACAAAATCGGCCAATCGTTCTGCTGACGGCAGCTGTTAACTTACCGCTGATATTTATTGCTGCACGTTTTGAAGCATGTGTGTTTTGGTGTGCTCGCTTCATCCTTTTAAGCGTTCTGGATTTGTTTTTTTGGTGGAGAAATAGATAAATAATTGGAGATGACAGTGCTTAAGGAGGAACTAAACCTCTACTGTAAATTTGTCAGAAAACAAGGCTTCCAACTCAAGGCTACGGCTCCTCGGGTGGATAAGCAGAGGAGAACCGCTGATCTATTTAAAATCATAGTCTAGAGCAGTCGATTCCTTTGTGAACAATGCTTTTCACGTGGTATTATATTAATCAAATGGTATTAATACAGAAAACATAAGTGGTGTTTGTTCTGTGCAGAATGCCAGTAGCATTTCAGAGCATTGCTTTTTGGTTGCCAAGTTGACACGGCCTAACTCTTTCAATTTTAGTCTATTTTCTGGCATGTTTTATCATCTCCCAAGTGATAATTTATTTTTATTATTTGACGTGTCATTGTAGCACAAACAAAAGGTCACTTTACAATAGTTATCCACAAAACACCAGTAACTAATAATATTTTGGGTATAGGAATAATGCACATTCACTGTTATTAGGGTTAAGATTATTATAATATTTTTTATTATTATTTATACTTTTTTTTCCCTGTAAAGATGCATCAACTTGATCAAAAGTGACAGTAAAGACATTTATTTTAAAATATAATTTTTTTTATATAAATGCTGTTCTTTCTATTAATCATAGATTCCTGAAAGCTTTTCTCAAAAATATTAAGCACCACTTCTGTTTTCCAAATTGATAATATTAATAATTGTTTATTGAGCAGCAAATCAGCCAATTAGAATAATTTTGACCCTTTGACCGGGACTAATGATGCTTAAAATTCAGTTTGCATCACCTAAATGAATTGTAGTTTTAAATACATTCACATATAAACGAGTTATTTTAAATTGTAATAAAAGTTCTGTATTTTTGTTCACATAAATGCAGCCTTGGTGAGCATACAAGACAGTATTTCAAAAATAAACCGACCCAACCTTTTTTAAAGTTAATGTATACTGTATCATTGCATTTGACTATTTTGATTCATGCACAGGAATCAGTGCACAGTGCATGATCAGCTTTCTATAATTGTGATTAAAAAACAATTATCAGTAGTCTCAAGCATTTTTTTCAGATCTGCTGTGTTTGGTTTATTGCCTCAGACTGAAATTAGCAACAGCTGTTATGAAAGAAAAAAAAAAAGATAGGGGTGACAAAAATAGCATCTGTTTGAACAAAGACTTAAATAACAAGGATGTGCATTAAATCAAAGCCTAACTAATAGAAAAGAAAAAAAGGCCAGATCAGCTCAGCTTTTTAAGGCATCTGATGGCTCTTTTGTTTTACTCTTCTAAACAATGATGCTTCATGGTCTTTGCACAGAAAACACCCAACCTACAGCCCGTTTGGCAACAACAGCATTCCTATCAATAGGAAAAAGTCTTTTAACTCCACCTAAATCTCTGATACAGGGCTGTTGTGTGTGTTAATAAACTCTCTGCTCACCCAGCGAGAAGAAGCCAGGTCCGATCTGCCCATCTCCAGCGAGATTAAACGGTATGGAAACGAACGGGGACAAAACCCATCAGCGTGTCACGGAGGCAGCCGGTATTGTATCTATATGTATTGAACAGCAGAGCCGTCAGGACTGCTGGCACAGTCATTCATCACAAACAAAGCGGGTTCTGTCAGTAACACAATACTGAATACATCAGTAGCGCTGCTCTCTGACAACCGGGACACCAGCAACAGACCGGCGGAGGAACATTCACATGTTTTAGCTTCTCACTTCTTTTACAGTCTCTTTTCTCTCGTCTGCTTGTTCTTTTCTTCTGCCCTCCATCTCTATAAGCAGGGCCTTAAGTAGGCCTATCTCCTAGAATAAAAGGAAGAATTGTTTAATGATGCAATTTTGCACCACATTTAACAGTTTTAGGTTCTAATGCTTTGCTCCTCTAATATAGAATCAAGTCACCGAATCTAAATCTGATGCCACCAATAACCAGTTTTAAACTACAGATGCACATTTGAAACATCAGTATATATGTAAATGGTTTACTTAAAATAAGTAAAATTTTTATGACCATTTGCATAAGAATCAAATTATCCAATTATCTGAATTAAGTCCAAATTGTTCTAGAGCGTTCACACTTGCAAACTGTGTAATCATTTTGCCAACATTAAAATAATCTATGTATTGTACTTTAGAAATTAATTTTATGTGTTTTTAATGTTTTTTTTCTTCTTCCAAGAAACGTTTTTACTGAATAAACCCAATATCTTGGTCTAAACCCAATATTAGATCAAGTTAGATCAAGTAGAAATAGTTTGGTAAAAACCACACATTCATTTTTACAATACGGTATTTTTACATTGTTTATTAAGATGAAGTACAAATGGGATACTGATGGAATCAAGTGACATGATATTTTAAAACACAAAATCTTTATTTATTTATTTTTTACAATTATTATTTTATATTCACAAAGCCTGTCCAGAATATGTTTTACTCATATTTTACACTCAAATAAAAAAATCAAGAAATAAGAAATAGTTTTGTTTATATATATAAATATGTTAAGTATGCAACATATGTTTACTCTCAAGTTTTTGTGAGATTTTGTTCGGTTTTCTTCCACACTTGCCATTTTTTTCTCTACACTCTATGATGTTTGTTTATTTGAATGTTTTATGTTGTTTTATGAGTTTATGTTATTTAATTAACTCCTCCCCCCATGTTTTTTCTTGACTGTACAGCTCTTTGTTACAGTATTTGTTGCTATTAAAAGTGCTTTATGAATATCCCTGAACTTGAGATTTTCTCAATAATAATTGTGCATTAAAAAAACAAAAAACAAGTGGTGTGATTAACACCATCTTAGCATTGAGCTCTATCTGTTTCAGTGAACTTTCCACCTTAAATCTTCATCTGTTGAGTTGCTGGTCTGTTGTGCACGTCTCTCTGAGTGGCTGAGTCAGCGATTGTGGTTTAATTACAGATCTGCTCGGGGTGGGACTAAGGGTCCACCACAAACACACACACACGCACACACACACACACACACACACACACACACACACACAGACACACACACACACACACACACACACACACACACACACTCAAAGTCTCCGCTTTCACCTGGGACAGAAACTCTACAGGGAGAAAAGCAATAACATGTTCAATAAACGGCAATAATCTTGAAGCGTGTCCTCTTCCCCTGAGCTGCGGCAACGTTATCTGTTTATCCAGCACAAAAGGGAGAGGAACTCATATTGTGCGTCATTACAGAGTGTTACAGTAATCAAATTCAGAGCTACAAAGTGAACTGTGTTTCTACAAAGCATTATATTAAGGCCTTGAATTTTAAAATGTCATTATTTGAGGCATAATTTTAGTTTTTCAATAAGAAATTCATTAAAAATGTATAATAATCAGAGACTTGAGTCATGCACAGAATCAATTGGCTGCTACAGATTGAATTGTCTTTGTTTCACACTTTTCTAGTGTTGGCAGGATTCATAAATGTGCCTCTTCAATTGAATTACTGTGATACACTAATCAGTTAAGGAACTGCACAAATGCTATTCCTCTAAAACATTTTAATTCACTCCTCAACAGATACTGGTCTGATTTGACTTATATATTCAGTTTTAAATCCATTTTACTTAAAAAAAGGGGGAAAAAAGATGACTAAAAGCCACAAACATCAGGTATAACCCATCATCGTCATCAACACAATGTGCTTTATTAGTTTAAACAGAATAATGACTAATTGTAGTTTATTAATTTTTTTTTTTTTTATCACCTTGGTATTTTTATTTTAAATACTTATATATATATATATAAAGTAATTATTTAAAATAAAAATACAAACTTATATAAAAAATGTATTAAATTTTTTTACTGTTTTAAAATAAATGTATTTATATTATTAGTATCATTTTTTCTTTTAAATATTATGGTATATATTTTTATGTAAAGCACTTTAGATTACCATTGTGTATGCTCTGTTTTATATAAATAAACTTGCCTTGCATCCGAAACAACACGGTCTATGGTCACGACTGGAATCCCCACAAGTAAGCTATTAATAACTCAATAACAAGTCCTTTGCTGAGATACGGAGATCATAATTTACCCGGCAACAGCCAAGGACTATATTAATCTTTGGGAAAAGACCCCTAAGGAATATTAGCGTCCGTGTCCCATAACAGGGGGACAATGACAACATTGTGTGTGTCAAAGCGGAGCGTGAGCGGTGCAGCCAGCAGTGAACTCATTTAGAAGTCTGGGTGACTCTCCCCTGAGATCGGCCACCTCTCGAACCCCCTTCCCCGTGTTTAGTTTTAATTAACCTCTGTTAGATACTGGGCTGTAGCTTTAGCGAGTCTGTGGCAGAAAGGTTAATGATTTTTATGGGCTCGGGGACAGAGGAGGGGACAGATCAATGTGAGTCAATTCCCCACACGGCTCGCTCTCACCACCTCATCTCCGCTTACTGTCTCACTGTCAGTCTCTAGACGTGCGGAGAGAGAGAAAGACAGGATGAGCAGGGCTAACACACACACACACACACACACACACACACACACACACACACACACACACACACACACATACACTTAGAAAAATGGGAAAGGTACTGTTAATTTTCTTCCAGGACATTATCCTTTAAGTTTACGGACATTTCTCCACAAAACAGACACAACACGATGAAATGTTTAACTCAAAATACATGTAAAACTACATGTAAAAACGTTTTCTTAGAGTGTTGCCATTTAAATGAGTGTTTCCTATTGACTTCCATAAAACCATAAATAACCTGACAACAACCTAAATTACTAACCATTCAAAATGAGTCTTGTAGCATCTTTATAGATCAATATACATTTTTTTTTCAAAGACGTCATCAAAATTAGACCTTTTCTGAGTATAGTTTGTGCCATAAGAAGCATTCTGAAAAAAAAATGAATATTAATTTATACTATTTACACAGTTACATTAAAAAAAATCTGTATAAAAACAAAAAAAATAAATAAATAAATAAAAAACTGTACTTTTTCCATTAAGTTGCATTCAAACCACAACAAAATGCATGTCAAAATACAGGTGATACTGATAAAATCAAAGAAAATTCCTTCATATTAATTATTAGTATATTGTGGTATTTATATAAGTCAGTTAGTATATATATATATATATATATATATATATATATATATATATATATATATATATATATATATATATATATAACAGATATATATTAAATAATAAATATATTATGAATAATAATATTAATAAAAACAAGTAACTGCAACTTATTATGGCAAAAGTTAAAATGAGAAGAAAAGTCAAAATTGTGAGATAAAAACAATTACCTTAGACAGAGAGAGAGAGAGAGAGAGAGAGAGAAAGAGAGAGAGAGAGAGAGATAGTGTTGTGTAGTGTAAAGAGCCATTCACATCAATTACGTTAACTATAACAATTACCATAATTATAAGTTTTAATAAGCATCCTAAATTAAGAGAATAGAGAAGTCTACTCCTCAGCTACAACAATAACACCAGAGAGAAACAATATCGACTGGAATCACTTTATAAAGATAACAACAAAGACAGACGATCAGAAGCAGCTTATAAGAAACAGAACATTATTGTTCATTGGTGTGGGTGCTTAGTTATTGTTATAGTTATCATTCTGAATGGCCCTAGTTAGTTTTGGTCCTTGAATTTAGATTATTTAAAAAGAAAAAATCCTGCTCATTTAAATCGATCAGTTAAATAACGGATGTTTCATTGATATGTTCATGTCTGGTCGTACCTTACAGGGTTAAAGACTCCTGAAACGGCGGCTCATTCACACGCTCAGCTAAAGGCAAACGCGAATGAATGAGCAAAACACCCTGGAGGCAATGTGAACGCAAAATTACAGCCCAACAAAAATAAGCTTTTAACTTCTTGACAGCGAGAGATAAAATCACTGTCAGATCATTTGTCATTCACTGACAACAAAAACAAGCTTTTTAGCATGAGATAAATGACATACTTCTTACTTGATCAAACAGAAGACCAGTGCCAATTGCAGCATGTGTGTGTGTGTGTGTGTGTGTGTATGAAATGTTAAAATTTGGAAAGAGGTTTCACGAGTTAGTGAAAGAGGTTCAGCTTTAGGCCAGAAATAAAGTACACAAACTCAGAAATGAATGCTTTTCCAATTGACTGCCAGCACACAGTCCTGTTGTACATATTAACATGCATCACTGAATCACTGAGGCGGTAACAAACCTCAGTCCTCGAGGGGATGATAGAGTTTCCTTCAAACCTCTGTGCCATTAAGCCAGTTGTGTTATTATTCAGATAGCTAGCAATAGATGCTGACAGATTAACAGGTAGCTAACTATAAAAGTTAGTTGCTCTGCAAAATAATGTTCTCAGTAGTAGAACTAAAAAATAGAACAAGTTTTCTTTCTACCTGTTACAGCCTCAAAAAGGTCTATAATATCTGTTAGCAATACAAATAATTGCTATTTTTACTTAAGGGACCACAGAACTTTTTGAACCGAGCTGTAAGGCAAAAATTATTCGGACACCAGATATAATGTCTTCTTCTTTTTTTTTTTTGTCTTTTCACTAGTGGGTGCAGGACAGTACTAGTGATAAAAAATGAATGAATGAATGAATGAATGAGCGAATGAATGAGTAAATGAATGAACACAAACAAAGAAATAACAATATACACACACAGCTAATTTTGGACATCAATGGAGAATGCTTAAAAAAAACAAAACAGGAGGTGTAGTTAGCACCTCCACCAGCAGGTGCTCAGGTCATTCAAGCCCCTCTTACGGCAACACTGAGGAGGACACAGCATGTGTTTGCTAGGAGATGATTTGCATCCTCTGCTCTAGCAAAGTCAATTCCCCCAAAACAAGTTATTAAAATAGATGATGTAAAATAAGTGAGTGTGGCTGTCAGAGACATTCCAGGTCAGGTACGGAGCATGTCTGCTGTGATACGAGGCTCACATTTGTCATCTTCATCAGACGCGGAACTCTCTCTCACTCATATTTTATATCATTCGGCTCTGCATCCAGAAGACATCAATCTGTGTTTGGCGTGAATGGATGACATCACCAGAGATCTTTGGCAGTACTGTGTGTGTTGGGATTGCGCTGTGGTGTAGATCAGTGTTTTTCTTCTTTTCGCCTGTTTTAGTTTTTTCCTCGTCCATGTGAGTTCCTGCTTTATCAGTGTACAGTACACACGACAGCTGTGTACCCATCTTTTCTGGGCTTCTTTATTTCACCACAAAATATATTTTGTATAGATTTCTGCAATGAACAACCTTCATCAGACCACTGTGGTGGTTTACCTTTAAATATAGGCTTTTTCATTAGAAATCTAGCTGCTTCATGTAAACAGTTTGTCAAAATCTTAGCTGCTATATTTGTATCTTCACTGCAGTAGAAAAGCCTCCTAAAAAGTTTCCATTCAGTAAATAAGCAAAAACTGCCTCTCGTCATTAGTTCCCCATTTAAATCTTGTCCAGAGTCTTACATCACTGTTTTTTTTTTTTTTTTTTTTTGCATTTTTGTGCTTGATTCAACACTGCTTAACCTCATGGTGTATAGTAATGGTAAGTGTTCAGAAATATCTACATATAAAATCTCAAAATCTGGATATAATAAAATATGTATATATATATATATATATATATATATATATATATATATATATATATATATATATATACATACATATATATACATATATATATATATATATATATATATATATATATATATATATATATATATATATATATATACATACATATATATACATATATATATATATATATATATATATATATATATATATATATATATATATATATATATATATATATATATATATATATATATGTATATATATGTATGTATATATATATATATATATATATATATATATATATATATATATATACAGGAAAAATAAAATAAAATATATAAAATATTATATTATAAAATATATTATTCTAAAATAAAATAAGGCAATGAAAAATCAATTAAAATTGAATAAATAATAAATAATATAATAAGCATACTTAAATATAAATCAAAATATAAATTATAAAGTAAATATAAAATTATATAATATGAAAGAGTGATTTGTTACTTATAAAAATATTATTATTATTTATTTAGCACCAGTCAGCCAGTGTCTGGGGTCACACCAGCATCTTTTCACCCCACAATGTCTGCAGTCTATAGATAAAGGATAGTTTTGGATGTATGGAGTATGTAGTTAGTTACAAACACACACACATGCATTTTAATCTTAATAAATGCATCCTGCATTTTGTCCATCATGCGCTGCTCTTATCCCACTGCTGCACTCTCAAAAATGAGAGGCACTTCACCCATCTGTGAAACCAGGGAAATATCTTACAAGCGAAAGACAACAGGAGGAACCACTTTTATTTTTCTCTCACATCTGGTTTACCTCTGCACCCTCCCCCCGGATCCTCCTCTGCCAATCACATTTCAGCACCCGTAGGAGTGACAGCGCTAGTCTGCGTTTGAACTTCAGACGTCTTTTACACATACCGAGGGCCCAATGTAATTCAGCTGTCATGCGGCCTCACATTAGAGCATCGCTGACATTGGCCTGTGTTGAGGTGTGGAGACATGCCATAATAATTATTGCTCCTCCTCTTCAGCCAGTGTGCACTGCCGTTAAAAGAGAAAACGCATGAACAGGTAACGCAATGCATATCTGACATTCTTCAACATTACGGCCTGATTCAGCGGCCAAAAGACCTGTTGTCGTTTTCAGCATATCTTGAGCAACTGCTCGTGGTCCAGCGAGGGACTTTGATAAATTACAATGAGACCAATGACACTTTCAAATGCAATCAATAATTATAATAAGGATAATTATAAAACAACCAAACCATCTGATAAAGCACTTGTTCACATAAGCAGACCAACAAAAAAATGCAACGGCACTCATTTGATAGAAAAGTAGCATAGCAGTTTTCTAAATAGATTTGTGTTTACATTATGAAGTAATTTTTCCATGTTGAATTGCTCACACAGCTACTATCTTCTCCTACTATTTCTCTCTTGCATACAGCTTTGGAAAGTCTGATTCATTTTAGTGAACTGACTCACTTAGATGATTCACTGATTCAGTCGAGTCACTAGGCAATAGTATTGTGGAGTATTTTTCATACTTTCATGTTTAGTTAAATACTGTTGTTCATTATCAATCATGTTTTGAACTTTATATTTAATCTTTTGGGTGTTTCTACTATTTGTTCATTGTATTTAGAGTAATTATTATAATTTTTTTTCTGTTGTAAACCTAATTGAGAGTATTATTTTTTTTACGATTGTAAAAACAACAACAACAACAACAACAAAAACAATATTATCAATCAAATACATTAAATGTTGTTGTAATACATTATATTTTCATAAATAATTATTAAAAATGCATTATAATATTTTCCTTGTTCCATCTGAAGTTGGTGTGTCACGTGTTTTAACGCATTACACTTTCTAAAAGTGTAACAATGGACAGATAAGTTTTATATGTATTAGAACTGTGGTTACAATTATGCATGATATCCTACAACAAAATGTAAGTTGTTTTATAATCCATAAATAATGCATAACACATACTTATGTATATATAAAGACTTTAAACGGAGGGTTCACCCAATATATATATATATTTTTACATTTGTTCCAAACCTGTATGAGTTTCTTTCATTCGCAAACAGTGGTCTGGTCTCCTCTGACTTCCATAATACACATATATATATATATATAGAATTTTTTATAATTAGATACAAAGTTTGTAAGCAAACTTGAAGTTTGATTGAAAAAAGCCAGAAAGTTTGAAGTATAGTTTTAAACAAACAAACAAAAAACTGCTAAAAAACAAACAACAACAACAACAACAACAAAAACAATTATATTAATAAAAATGCTGATAAATACATTGTAAAATATTGAAAATTTTATGTAATGATAAATACTATATATAAATACTATTTATGATAAAAACTATATATATATATATATATATATATATATATATATATATATATATATATATATATATATATATATATATATATATATATATATATATATATATATATATATATATATATATATATATATACATACATATATCAGTGTTTGTGGTCTTCACTGACTTCCATAATATATATGAATTTTTAATATTTTTCCCATACTATGGAAGTCAATGGGGACCAACAACTTTAGTTAACCTTGAGTTAATCATAACAGTGAACTATCCCTTTAAATGTTGCCAATATTTTATTAAAACATCAATTTACCTGTCAAATCATTAGTGTCTTGTAAACCACAGTACAGTTTTTAAGCAGTTTCCCCAACACTGCTGTGCAAATGTGTGTGTATTCATTTTCTAAACAAGGAGAGCAGAGATAAACTGTGAGACCTGCAGTAACAAATGAGTCTCATAAGGGCACCGCAGAGAGCTTTTAGAGTGAGATGAGGTGAAGGGAGAGTAAAATGTAGTGATCTTACGACCTCCAAACTCTTAACCTCTGCCCCTCGGGTCTTCAACGACTCCCCTACACACGCTTACCAAGAGTCCGGTCCTCCATCTCTCAACACACACCACTTTCCCCATGAAACCCTTTATCTCCGCACACACCCACACACTCGCAGCCTCCATGCCTTCCCAGATGTCCTCCTTATTCAACACACCTGGGACAGAGAGATGCTAACATGGACAAATGCGCTCGCTGATTACAATTAAATACACACAGTGATGGATTCCCCTCCATCTTTCCCATCCTGTTTTCATTCCCCTGAAGTGTGTAATGGGAAGGAAGGAGCGCAGAACGAGGAGAGAGGAGAGGCGAGGAGAGCAGGAGGAGGAGGAGGAGGACATGCCTTCGCTTCCCCTCGCACCCTTGACAGCGCACACTAACTGGGTCTGAGTTATGTGCAGTTGGGTGATGTGTTTGTTTAACCATCTGGTAGCAACTCCTGCCTTTCTTCTGGTGATGTAGAGACTGCAAACGGACAGGAAGATCAGCTCACACACACACACACACACACACACACAGGGTGATGACAAAACGCTTCATACACACTCACGAGCAGCCTGACATACTCATTAGAGTTCCCGATCTGCACGAGCACTAAACGAAAGAAGTGAAAGGTGGAATATCAAAACACATCCAGCCGTTGTACGACACTGGAGACATTTAAACAGTTTATACGAGCTGTCATTTATATGCCGTCTATTTAATTTACTGCATCATCTGCATAAAAAAATCTCATTAAAATAATTTCTAATATTTGATTGTTTTACTACCAACATAGCTTTTTTAAATCCTTGCAAATGAAAAGAAAACATCGGTCCGCAAATACATTTTCTGTTAAAAAAACTTAAAAGTAAAGCAATGTATTTCCAGAACCAGTCCACATTTTTGGAAGAAAATCTGTGGAGTGGAAAAAAACAAACAAGTAATAATAATAATAATAATAATAATAATAATAATAATAATAATAATAATAAAAAGAAAAAATCTGAGACAATCTTACTTGTAGCTGAAAGCATAATAAAATTAGTGAAAATATGAAATTAACAAACATGCGTTTGGACATCATTTGTGAAGTATTCAAATGAATTAGTGTTGTTATTATTATATTTTTTACAGAAATCTGATTTAAAAACTTTTTTTTTAAAGTAATTTTTCTGATTAAAAAATACTGATTAATAAGAATTGTATATGCTAATTTTAATAACGTTTTAATTACATTGTTTTGATAATAATAATAATAAAAATAATAATAATAATAATAATAATACTAATAATAATAATAATAATAATAAATTGGATACATTTGTATAATTTAATTGCTTTACTAAAAATTATTGTTATTATTAATTCAAATAAATAAATAAACTGTAACTATTTATCGAATAATAATAATAATAATAATAATGATGATGATGATGATGATGATGATGATGATGATGTTATTATTATTTTATAAAAATAATGTATAACTATACAATAATAATAATAATAATAATAATATTAAACTTTATTATTATTATTATTATTATTATTATTATTATTATTATTATTATTATTAATATTATTATTTCATCAAGTAATTTAGTTTGACCTTATTCTAAGCTGATAACTTTTTTCCAAGCAACATTCAACTTTAAAATAGCTTATCCAATCAGAATCTAGAGTCAGAACTATCAATTTTTATTTATTTATTCATTTATTTTTGGGAAGTATGTTTACAATTAATTTGAGCATGAAACTGGTATTTTGAACAGAGGATCTTGAATATATCGACACTGCTCAAATCTTTCTTTGTGTTTTTATGAAAGGATATTTGCTTACAACAGTTAGATTTGGGAATGGCCTCTAACCATGTCCCGGCTCTTGTTGGACAGTAATTGCATCTGCTCTAATAGCATGAGGAGCACATCCTCTCTTTAATCACAAACTCCTGAATTATTAATAAGCTTTGTTCTACCAGAAAGACTCGGGAGATAGAGGAATGTACGAAGCATACATTTATTGACAGCTCAGCGAGCACAATTATAAATTTCTTTGGCGGAAGGCCCCGTCCATGGTTCGTAATCCGAGGGTAGCGAATCTGCATTTCCTGCCTGAAGACGAAGGCAGGGGCGCAGCAGACCCCCCCTGGAAGGTAAGGACAGGACCATCCTGGTGGTGGTGGGGAGGGTGGAGGTTGTTGTCGCGTTGGCATCTGCGAACTCAAACATGTGTAAGTACGATCTTTTATACAGGAGTATAAAGACGTGATTGGATAATGATGAAGGTAATTAGTGACGAAGTGATTGAGTCTTCCTGGCAGAACTTAGGCTAAAGCTTCCATTTCTCCACTGCTGCACCTCAGAAGCCCCTTTCTGTTTGTTCAGTACGGATTGATAGAAAAGCCCAATACTGAAGCATACAATAAGGTGTCAGATGTGCCATTGAGATCTCATTAATACCTCATTTTTTTCTCCTAGAAACAACACTAGGGGTCCTATAATGCTTTTTCACTTTTTCAACTTTATTTATTCTGTAATGCTGCTGTTTGATCATAAAACAAGATCTGCAAAGTTACAAAGCTCAAAGTGCGCTTCAAAAGGAGATATTTTATTGAACAGAAATCACTTTCCAAAAAATACAACGAACGACTCGCAGAGTGGTTACAACCATCCTGGATTAAATCTCGCTCAAACTGATTTGATGCTGATACAATATTTAGACTGAAATTCGCAGGCAGCTATGGTAAGGAGCATGACATTTCCCAACCAGGCGCTGAGTGGAACCAGTCACAGCACACGCTGGACCAGCTAACCAATCACAGCACACACTGGACCAGCTAACCAATCACAGCACACACTGGACCAGCTAACCAATCACAGCACATTTCGTATTTCAGAAGGCGGGTCTTCATTTGATTCAAGAACTATTCGAGCCCTTCATGCCAGACTGAAGAGAGAGGTATGTAAAAAAAATATGTTTTACCAACAACCTAATATAATAGTTTGTTCTAGTACACCCCCCAAACAAAATCAAGGCTTTGTAAAAGAGGATAATAGGACCCCTTTAAAAATAAAAGGAGAGATCTCAAGATCTAAACAATATCACAAACTAGTCTCAAATTAGCCAAAATACTAAAGTATTGCAATCAAAAGCCAGAGATATCATCTCAACATCAAATTGACCAAGCCATGAGAGAGCAACACCTGAACATTTTTGGGTAGTGTTTTTAAAAGATCACATCAGAAGCACTGATATTGACAAGCCTGAGATAGGAATACATGTTCTCCAAGCGTTCAATAGCAGGTTAGACATGAACATTGACCATTCTGCTCAGCCTTTATGGTCCAAATCGATGAAAGCTTTTTTCTAACGGGCCAGTGGAGTCAAAAAATCTGCCATTTCCTCCAGGATGTGCTTTCTTTCTTGCACTCTATCCATTTGTAGGAAATGTCAGGCAGGCTGTTTCTGAAGCAGTTGCTAACAGCGCTACTGACACACTGCGGCTCTGCCCATGGCATTTGGTTTGTTTTTACACAACACTGACTCACACATAACTACCGGCACACTCTTTATAATGTCAGCGCGAGGGCTGGGGTCAGTCTATGTTTATAGCTACTGTGAGACGGCAAGATTTAAACTATTTCTGCTCTCCAGACAGAAATGACAACAAAATCAATGGCACAAACAGCAGGAATGGGGTTTTAACTGAGGGGAAACCACCATGATGATTTTTCAGGCATGTGTCTGTACTAATACTTAGGGACAGAATATAGGCTAATGCAATATAATGCAGATATTTAGAGGTGCCTGCTTATGTAAAAGTCTCCACCATGATACTAGGATGTGGATGGTTATGCAGTCTTGGGTGGTGGCTTACTGGTCAAAATCCTCATCCATCCTCAGTTTTCTGTGATATTCTGATCTCTAGAAGTGGTCTCAAGTCCCTCCTTCAATGGAACTGTGGGGTTTTATAGTGAACATCTCCTTAACCCTCTCAGGCTCAAATTAAGTTTTAGTAACTTAGTAAATATAGTAAAGTTTTTAGTACTCCACATTCATAAAATATGTATCTGGAGTAATAAGGTTTTTAGTTACTTTACTGTTGCAAATCTGCAACGCCTGCCTTGAGAGGTTAAGCTGCAAAAAAAAAAAAAAAAAAAACCTTTATGATTATTGGCAGGGTCAATCATATAAAGATTTCAACAAAAATTCACACATTGTTACAACTTAGGGAAATTACTAACTTCAGTAAAATAATAATAATAATAATAAAATACTGTATATATATATATATATATATATATATATATATATATATATATATATATATATATATAATAAAATACTGTATATATATATATATATATATATATATATATATATATATATATATATATATATATATATATATATATATATATATATATACACTAAAGACCAAAAGTTTGGAAACATTACTATTTTTAATGTTTTTGAAAGAAGTTTCTTCTGCTCATCAAGCCTGCATTTATTGAATCAAAAATACAGAAAAAAAAAAAAAAGAAGAAGAAGAAGAAGAAGAAGCTATGTTTTTAAAATATAATTTGGGATCAGTAATTTTTTTTCTTTGAAAAAAATAAATAAATAAAATAAAATATTTTTATTCAGCAAGCATGTGTTTAATTGATAAAAAGTGATAGTAAAGAAAATATATTATTCCATCCATCCATCATCTTCCACTTAATCCGGGGCCGGGTCGCGGGGGCAAGAGACGCCCAGACTTCCCTCTCCCTAGCCACTTCTTCCAGCTCTTCCGGGGGGACCCCGAGGCGTTCCCAGGCCAGCCGGGAGACATAGTCCCTCCAGCGTGTCCTAGGTCTTCCCCGGGGCCTCCTCCCGGTGAGACGTGCCTGGAACACCTCCCTGGGAAGGCGTCCAGGAGGCATCCGAAATAGATGCCCGAGCCACCTCAGCTGGCTCCTCTCGATGTGGAGGAGCAACGGCTCTACTCTGAGCTCCTCCCGAGTGACCGAGCTTCTCACCCTATCTCTAAGGGAGCGCCCAGCCACCCGACAGGGAAAGCTCATTTCGGCCGCCTGTATCTGGGATCTTGTCCTTTCGGTCATGACCCACAGCTCATGACCATAGGTGAGAGTAGGAACGTAGATTGACCGGTAAATCGAGAGCTTTGCCTTACAGCTCAGCTCCTTCTTCACCACGACAGACCGGTACAGCGACCGCATTACTGCAGAAGCTGCACCGATCCGTCTGTCAATCTCACGTTCCATCCTTCCCTCACTCGTGAACAAGACCCCAAGATACCTGAACTCCTCCACTTGAGGCAGGAACTCTCCACCAACCTGAAGTGGGCAATCCACCCTTTTCCGACTGAGAACCATGGCCTCGGACTTGGAGGTGCTGATTCTCATCCCAACCGCTTCACACTCGGCTGCAAACCGTCCCAGTGCACGCTGAAGGTCCTGGTCTGAGGAGGCCAACACGACAACATCATCTGCAAAAAGCAGCGACGAAATCACATGGTCCCCAAACCGGACACTCTCTGGCCCTTGGCTGCGCCTAGAAATTCTGTCCATAAAAATTATGAACAGAACCGGTGACAAAGGGCAGCCCTGCCGGAGTCCAACATGCACTGGGAACAGGTCCGACTTACTGCCGGCAATGCGAACCAAGCTCTTGCTCCGGTCGTATAGGGACCGAACAGCCCTAAGCAGGGGGCCGCCGACCCCATACTCCCAGAGCACCCTCCACAGGATGTCGCGAGGAACACGGTCGAATGCCTTCTCCAAATCCACAAAACACATGTGGACTGGTTGGGCAAACTCCCATGAACCCTCCAGCACCCTGGAAAGGGTATAGAGCTGGTCCAGTGTTCCACGACCGGGACGAAAACCACACTGTTCCTCCTGAATCCGAGGTTCCACTAGGGACGTGGAAAAAAAAAAAATACTATTATTATTATTATTTTTTTTTATAAATGCAGTTCTTTTTAACCTTTTATTCATCAAATATATTAGACAGCAGAACTATTTCCAACACTCATAATAAATCAGAATATTAGAATGATTTCTAAATGATCATGTGACAGACTGGATGTTACATGTGACACTGAAGGCTGGAGTAATGATGCTGGAAATTCAGCTTTGCATCACAAGAATATATATATATATATATATATATATATATATATATATATTTTTTTTTTTTTTTTTAAGTATATTCAAATAGAAAACTATTATTTTAAGTTGTAATAATATTTCACAATATTACAGTTTTTTCTGTAGTTTTGATCAAATAAATGCAGGCTTGATGAGCATAGTATTAAAAATAGTATAATGTAATAAAAATAGTAATGTTTCCAAACTTTTGGTCTGTAGTTTATATATATATATATATATATATATATATATATATATATATATATATATATATATATATATATATAAACAAATTATATATGCCGTATGTAATATACCTTTTTTGTCATCTAAACCTGGATTCTTTGATGAATAAAAAGTTTTAAAGGGCTGCATTTATTTACAATAGAAAGCTTTTCTAACAATATTCTGTAAATCTGGCCTATCAATTCTTAACAATTCAACAAATCCTTGCTGAATAAAATTTGTAATTTGTTTAAATAAAAAAAAAAAAATACATAATTCAGACTCATTTTGCTGTTGATTTTTGACACATTTAGTTTTTCATTTCGATTCATGTTATTCTAAAATGATTTATTTTAATTTCATATTTTTATGATTTAATTAATTATTAGTTTTCCATTAAACTCACCCACCCCAGTTTGGGAAACCTTCACATAATGTAATGTTAATTACAATGAATTGAATATATATATTTTTTACACTTTGCAGTTTTATATAAATATGGCAAGATTATCCTATTTAAATCAATATGATAAACAAGTTAGGTCAAAAATAATCTAAAAAAGATTTATTAGAAAGTAGTCTGATTATGTCACCTAAAATATATGATGTAATGGATTACATAACTAACTAAAATTATTGTCATGTAATTTGGTAAGTCATATCTACCCAGCTCTCTCTCATACTGTAAAACAAAGAAAAAAACAAAACAAAAAAAAAAAAAAAAAAAAACACCAACAACAACTGACCTGCATTTACAGATTAATTTTGAGCATGTAACTATCATGTTTGACAGAAGATCATCATGATTATATCATCTTTGCTCTAGTCTCTATGCTTCTATGTAAACTGCCTGTCTGCAGTCTCTCTGCAGGGAATATGTGTGTTTATCTTGTATGTGTGTGTGCTGCAGCTGAAGCCGGACTCAATTGACGCCCTCTCGAGTTCAAAGGTTAATGAACGATTATTTCCCCTCTCCCAGCAGGCCATGAACGCTCTTCTGCAGCCAGAGCTGTCAGGAAGGAAATATGCTTTTGCATAATTCAGATATCTCTCATAATGAAATCATGTAATGAGACATTGTGGATCATCACAATAAAAAAATAAAATAAATAAATGGATTTCACAACATTATTTTGGTCAAAAGAAAGAAAGAAAGAAAGTGTTGCACTGAGTGCGACGGCCCAATTTCATATTTATGAAGGCCATTTTTTAAGATCTGCAAGCCATTTGTCACAGTTACACTCGCAAAAGCTGAAATATAAAATAGTCAGATTCTTTTAAATCACATTCGAGCATTGCTACATAACCCTTTTCACCAATGTGAAATGTGCAGGGTTAGCGAGAGGCCTCAGGATTTCTAGTGATATGAAGTGATGGAGTGTTTCTTACCCCTGCAGAGGGAACAGCTTTGAAACAGATTACTGTGTGAAACTGTCTGTGTGACTGACCTTCTCTCTCTCTTTCTCCCCTGACCCCGAACTCCTCTCTCTTCGCTGGCAGGCCTCGGCTTCAGAGATGCAGAGTTCAGCTCATATTCCGTTTCACCCCGGTCCAGGTGCGGGCGGCTGGACTTGCTGCGAACCGTACCCGCACACACACCCCGTGTGTTCTGCCTCGGCCTCCAAACTTCTTTCTATCTACACAAATGTTCAAAAGTGGAGAGAGAAAATACTTGTAGATATTTTCATACAAAGCAATTCAATGAAAGATGATTAAACTTGAAGAAAAAACACAAAAACAGTTGCATTATTTCTGTGCTCAGTATTTCAGCGCAATCTTATTCGCTAACCACCAAAAACATGCTGCATCATATTTAAATAAACATGCTCCTTTTCTGCATAAAATGGGGAACTTTATAGTCACACAACTAAAATAAAGTAAATATTTAATTACAAATATACATTTTATTTAATATTAACTATACATTTAATTTGATTGACATTTATTACTAGAAAAACATATTATAATATGTATATATTTAACAAGACAATGCATATTGTTATAGTAAAAAAAAAAAAAAAAAAAAATTACTTGCTCAATGTAAACCCTCCTACAACCCTGTAAAATAAAAGCTGTCACCCACACCCTATATTCAAGGGAATAAACAAACAAAAAAGAAATACACCCATAACTAAATAAATATTTGACTCTTTCCATGTATTTCCCCTCTTCCCGTTACAAATAAAATATATTGCATTAGCACTAGTATCAGGAGAACAGAGTAAACCTTGATCTAATAAAGGGCTCCAGGTCTTATGCAATGTTTGAGATATTGAAAGCAAGCATCTTAATAACAATGAGTGTTATACTGTTAATATTATAATAGTTTCTGAGCAGAAGTGTTGCTGAAGCGCTTTCCTTCAATACATTTCTAAGCATGCTTCAAGGAAAATAAAAATGCATTTTAAATCACCCTGCATATTGCATTCAGCGCTGGTGTTTTGCCATTATTTGCATAATTTCTGTAGCTGAATCAACACAGACAGCATGTACGAATAAGCAACCTCCACAGGAACAGTTGATCCAGTGAATTCTCCGCAGAGTGCCTCACTTTCAATGCTCTGATTTGTGCTTATTTTGTAGACTACATGATCTGTAACCTCACGGTTCATTTAAAATGGCCCTCAAATGAGGCTGTTTCACTTTCAGAGCTGATTTTGCCTGGCTTGGCGGCATGAAAAGAGATTTAGTGATTAGCCGGGCAGCGGCGAGACCGTTACTAATGATATCGGTTCAACTCGGGTTCCAAGCGGTCAGTTGAGCTTTGTTTTTCTCTC
The DNA here is from genome assembly GCF_003368295.1 of Carassius auratus. Lineage (NCBI taxonomy): Eukaryota > Metazoa > Chordata > Actinopteri > Cypriniformes > Cyprinidae > Carassius > Carassius auratus. The sequence goes on from NC_039256.1 coordinate 15,018,758, forward strand.
CTCCACACTCTTCCACCTCTTGAATGTCCCTGGGTTCCACCTTCATTTGTGAGGCATAAACATTTGCCTGAACCGAGCACAGGGAGCTCATTTCTCAGCGTTTCGGTGGACAGTTGTCCTGTGGGTTAATGGCTCACTGAAGACCAGAATCAGAGCAGATGAAAGAAAGCAAAGGGCCCTCGTTTTCTCTCATTAATCATGCTTGTTTTCTTTTGGCTGATCTTTTCACCCAGCTTTAAGGACCTGTCCGCTCGACTCGGGGCTCGTCCGAGGTGCAAAGGGCCGCCAGGGGCCTCTAGAAGCCTCTCGATCTCTCAGCTAGAATATCCTCCGGGGGCCTGAATCAGACTGTGCTTTAATGGCTTTTGTAATGGCAAATTATAAAGGCGCTACAAGGGGAAGATTAATCGGGGGTGGTCTACGGGGTAGGAAAGCCCAGGACATGCGGTAACCCGAGAAAGTTAGCATAGCTCTGAAATATGAAGCGTGCTGCCCTCGTGACAACGTTAATGCAGACATACAAACCCTGCGATGTGACATTTGGTGTGTTTTTGTTGCCCGGGGGCAATGTGACCGCCGAAAAATCATTATCATTTGTAATATTAACAAATTGTTTTGTCAGCTTTTTCAACGGCATCATCATTCCTGTGCTAATAGATTTGGTGTTCCTCCGATCAGGCCTTTAAATACCCCCTCGGGCCTAAAAGAGGTGCTTGTGTGTGTGCTGTCAAAATTAAGCCACATACAAATTAGTGACAAATTAAGTAATAAAGATACTCTTTTTTCCCCCAAACAAAATAAGAGTATAGAGAGAGAGAGAGAGAGAGAGAGAGAGAGAGAGCTTATTTTTAAGTTTCCTTGCTACTGAATGGCATTATATGAACACTAATTATACTTACAGAATAGATGATTATATACTTTTAAAAAAGTAACAAAATAATGATATACTTATTAAACAATAACAAAACATAATGAGAATGAACACAAGTAATCTTAATTAATGTTAAAATGTTTGACTCAATAATCTCTCTTTAAGGAATTTTATTTATTTCATTATTTCCAGACACATTACATTGATCAAAAGTGACAGTAAAGACATAATGTTTAAAAAAAAAAAAAATTCAAATACCTATTTTTTGTGTCTATTTCAAATAAATGCTGTTCTTTTGAACTTCATATTTTCCAAAGATCTTGAAAAAAAAAATAAAAATGAAGCAGCACAACTGTTTCCAACACTGATGAGCAGGGCAGTAGCTGGGGTTTGCAGGGGGCCCCGGTGCAGGTTGTCCCGGTGGGCCCTGTTTGAAATTGTTTAATTTATATGTTCATTCTATTTATTTATTTGCGCTAATTCCACAATGTTTAAGTTGTTTCATGTTTGTAGGTGTCCAGGTACAGAAAACAAATAATTAAATATAAAATAGCACTGCATAGACTTCAATGTAAAAATTAAATTAACAGTCAAACCAAAATGTATTCAGACACCGTCAACATTTCTTACATTATCACAGTTTATTTGCTCTAGTTTATAAAATGGTAATAAAATATGACAAGAACTCAGAGTTAAACTGTGTCAGAACAAATGAATCTTGATAAAGTCAGATAACTTTGATAGAAATGTATGTAATGGATTACAATCAACCAAAACTTCAGACAACTGTTAGTATGACAATATTTACACAACTATCAATACTTTGTCGAACAATTACCAAGCAATGCTTAATTTTGTTCAGTCTGTGGCATGAAAAGGTTGCATTAGCAATTCAGAAAAAAAAAAAAAAAAAAAAAAAAAAACAGGTAAGCAAAACATGGTGAGGTCAAAGTGTCTGAATAATTTTGGTCCCATTTTTTTTTTTTTTTATCAATTTCACTAGTAGTCCACTGCATGAAGATTATTTGGGTATAATATGCCACAGCTCGCTTTAATTTGCTATACTCACTTACCTAAATTAATTATAGTGTCCTGCACCTTTTAAAACTTAAAAAATAATAAAATAAATAAATTAGTAATTCAGTCAAGATCAGTGAGTCATTTTTTTTCTTTTATCATTTTAGCAGCTGGTAGCTAAATTAGGCGCGGTCACTTTAAGAGACTATGAATGCATCCTATATAATACACATCCAATTTTTTTCTCAACTGTTTACTTTCACTTAAGACATATCCGACAGTTTTTTCAAACATACTTTCCAAGATGGGTATCTTGACATATTTTGTATGTTTTTGTCAGGTACAAGAGCAAAAAGAGGCAAATTCTGAGTTCAAGTGAGACACCTCTCTCTGCGTGAGTCCTGAACACCAGAACACCGCAGTGGCAGGCCACGAGGGGGCCTGGGTGGGCCTTGGCCGCCTCATTTACATGTCCGGCCCCCTCAGATTTTCGATTGCTTAAAATAAAATAAGTAAAATAAGAAAATGTTGATTTTTCAGTCTGATTGATAGATTGAACAATCGAAATGCTGCACGGTAAAATGAAGCTGTTTTCAAACTTGATTTGATTAGCCTATGTCACGTGTTGTGCGTAACTGAAGCCGTCATTTTCGCTTGAGAGTTATTTAATATTCGGTGACAATGGCAGCTGTCACGCAAAGTACAATATTACGCTTTTTCAAAAAAGTTCTGCGACAGCAAGTGAAGTGGCACCTGAGGCTTCTCAGGACACAGAAACGCCTATTTCATCACAGGGGTGTAGCGGTAAGACTTCTACAACACAGATCAGCATAATGCCCAATGATTTGTCTGCAATTGATGAACCGCATTCACAACCAGTGATGACCGCATTTACTTACACTGAGTTTGCCGGAAAGAATCATTGCTTTTACCCAAAATGGTACAATGAGTTCACATGGCTTGATTAGTTCAACAATAATCGCCCCCGTAGATCCGCCTTGTCATGTAAAAGGTAATCCCATGGTTTGAATTAAAGCCGCTTAGCTATGTTGTATGCTGTTATGCTGCTGAAACAGTGAAGTAAAAATGCTGTGATTTTATGTGGTATATATATTCGCTTATGCTGTATATATTCAGCTGTTTTTTGAACGTAAATTGGTGGATTTTCTGTACTGAGTATGATGACATCATTTAATAATTGCCCTCGTAGATTCTATGACGTAACGTTAGTATAATGGAAAAGGTAATAATCACTGAGTTATGTTGTTTGTATTTGTTCATTCAGGTGCAAGAGGAAGTTCGAGGAGAGCTCGGTTTAGTGTCGCTGTCTGTGAGACGCAGATCTCTCTCTGCGTGCGCACCGAACACAGCACGCGAGTTGAGCTTTTCCGCGTCTTGTGTTTTCAAACGAATGATTTAAACTCTTTTGAATGTTTAAGTTGTAAAGTGGCCTGGCTTAAAAACAAATGAAAATGATAAGCTTTCGTGACGACATGTAGCAGTGGTCTGTAAACTGTCCCGATCTTCTTTTTAGGCTAGCCTCAGCCAGACGGTTGAGATCGCCGGGGGTCCCCCCTCAGCCGTGGACCCCTAGAATCACCACCACCTCTCACCCCACTTGCTGATGATAATAATAAATGTTTCTTGAAAAGCAAATCAGTACATTAAGTTACATTAAGTAGATCATTTCTGAAGGATCATGTGAATTTTAAATTGTAACAATATTTTGCAATATTAAAATGTTTACTGTATTTACATGTATTAAATGAATGCAGTCCTGGTGAGCATAAGAGACTTCGTAAACATTAAAATATCTTACCAACCCCAAACTTTAGATCAGTAGTCTATAAGGAATGACACATTTGCTGTCTATATCAAGTTAAATGCAGAAGAAGATTCCTGTAAGGATGTACTGTATGATCGTATATTTATAAAACAAGAAAACAAATGAATAAGTCACATTTATTTGATTAAAATTAAATACTTTAAATGCCTCAGTAAAATAACAGTCTCTTGTACCATGACCGTGTTACACTTAAGTTGTTTTTGTTTGGTGCTGCTCCTCTAAGAAACCCTGAGCTGGAACCCGAGCACTTGACCCTACTTAAGAATACAAAAAAACACAAAAAAACTGAAAAAGAAACAAAATGGGAGGCCATTGGGAGCCCTCATATCTCATCTCTATTAACGGGTTTACTGGTGACCCCAGGGGTGCTCGTAAAAGTTTACGCCCAGGTTTCAGACTGAGTCCCTTCTGAAAGAATGAAAGAAATGGGTTAGTTTATGGTTCGCCTTCAGGGTTTTACTGCATGTTTTACTAAAGCTCTCGTTTTAACAGACCCTGGTTCTAATTAGCCAGGCAGTGGCACCGCGGCCGGCCCAAAACCTTCCTTTCTTCTCTGAGGGAAAAAAGTGAGAGAGCGAGCGCAGGAGAGAGACTGTAATTGACTGTTGATCTGGGAGGACACACGCAGGTCAGGCTGGGAGGTGAAGGAGACCAGTATTCGCTGAGATATGCCGCCACTTCAGGAATGTAATGAACAGCTCCAGTCATAAAACGCTGGGCCCCGTATATCATATCTTTTCTAAACACATTTGTGGTGCAGAGGGTAAATCTGTGTTACCTCGGCCGTCAGGAATGTCTTCACGGAGAGAGGAGAGAGCACATCATCCCAGATGAAACAGAAAGCCGAGTGCTTTCAGCAAGTGCTACGACTGTAAAAAGGAGAGAGGGGTTATCGCACGTCACAACACAAGAAATATGAACTAAGAGTGTGTTAAAAATCAGGGCTGGGAGCGTTGCTTTTAAAAGTAAAACTTTACACTATTATGTTACTCTTAAAATGTTACTTTTGCTATGCTTATTTGATTGATTGCTAATAAGTGGCACTGCAGGGGTCCAACCATTGTTCTGTAAGTAATGTGAACAAAAATGAAAAAGAAAATGACAGTTTAAAATTTAAAAATACCACGTTAACTTCAACCAAAGCTACAGTTTAGACATTTTTTTTTTTTCTTAAATGTTGTAGTAAAATGGGCACACACACACACACACACACACACACACACACACACACACACACACACACATATATATATATATATATATATCTTACATGACTGTTTTATATAAATATAATAAATGTTTTACACTTCAGCAGATTTAAAATCATTGTTGAAATAATATTTCACTATGGTTTTTAGAAGTACGCATATTTTTATGTATTAATATAAAGTATTTTATATTAATATTAACTAAAGTTTTATTTGATATCACATTTAAAGATAATATAATTTAAATAACTAAACTGCAACTTCATTATTATACATGTATTTGAATATAAATATTTAAATACTTACATCCAAATTTCCTCTGTATGAATAAATAAATAAATAAATAAATAAATAATCTAAATACTCTTAAATATCAGTTAACTGCATTTAATATAAATTATATTTATTAATTAACATGCAGTTAATCATCCAAAAATATTTAAATTCAGTTTGCACTTAAGTTTATAATTACTATATAATTTCTGAAAGAAATACTTTGTCACAAGGGTTATACTACATGTACATCAATAAGCACTATTGTACATAGATAGATAGATAGATAGATAGATATATAGATAGATAGATAGATAGATAGATAGATAGATAGATAGATAGATAGATAGATAGATAGATAGATAGATAGATAGATAGATAGATAGATAGATAGTCTAAGACAGTCTAAGACAGTGGTCTTAGATACATCCAGAAGACTGTCGAGAAATGAACAAGCACATGAATGATTACACACAGGTTTCATTGAGAACGCAGTATTAAGTGAGGAATGCACCACAGAGGACGTCCTGTGGCACGTCTGTTATTCATATCTGTCATTGTGTCATTCAGACAGACAGAAGACGGCAATCTGCCAAAGAGGGAGATCCAGTGAGAACGAGAGGGACAGACATGAATTCTGGAACATGACACACAACACGTTCATGTGTTCCAGCAGAGGGTAAAGAAGGTAAAGTGCCTTAAGCACTCTCACAGGCAGCCCAGCCGGGTCCTTCACACACACCATCACGCAAACACCATCTCAGGGGGCGGATGTGTGCCAAACTGCCCCAGATCAGCAGCTCGGCCAGGCTCTCTTCTCCCACCAGGCCTAACTGACAACCACAGCCATGATACCAGCACTCGCTTGCTTCAGGGGACAACTGGACACGTCTCCTGTCTTATGTTCTCATGTCGCTGTAAGGCCAGTGATATTTTGCATCAGCTGGGTGGGTCACAAACATTAACAGAAATACACAAAAAAACTTTTTTTACTTGGTAGAGATTTAACAAAACTGGGATGGTTTTGCAGAAGCACTAAGATGAACACTATTAATGCTTACACTTTACAACAAGCTTTCCCAAAGCACCATTCTCTACTTTAATTCACAAAAATAAAGTACCATATATAAGATCTATTAGTTATTTCAAATGTAAAAAACAATAAGAATAAAGAAATAGGGCAATACCTTTTCAAAAGCTAGTAATATGTACAGTTTAGTTACTCTTTAGATATTAATATGTACATTTAAGGTACTAGCATGCATCTTTTATGGGTAAATAAGGTTGACAAGAGCACCTTTTAAAAAATTTATCTGAGAGATGAAAGTATATAGGTCTATATATATATATATATATATATATATATATATATATATATATATATATATATATATATAGTATATATAATTTTTTTTTTTTTGAGAGAGATGAAAATGACACTAAATTGAATGCATTTTGACCATTGTAAATAGTAATATAAAAACCAATAGCATCTTTCAGCATATTTTAGCTCCAAAACTTTTGAACAGCACTGTTTATATTTTAAAATATTATTTTTAATAAAAAAAACCTTTCACATCAATACTCCACAGTCCAATAAAAAATTAAGTATGCCTGATTTTACATGATAATATAACTGAACTTGCAAATAATATTTAACAAAATGGTAACATGTTACGATAAGGTCTTATTAGTTAATGCATTAATTAACAGTTGTTACAGGATGTATTAATCTCTGTTAACATTAGTTAATAAAATCACAACTATTCATGAGTTCATGTTAGCTCAAATTCTTTACATAATATTAACTGATAACAATTTTTTAAAAGAATAATGTATTGTTAAATGTTGATATTAACATTACAGTAATATTAATAAATGCTTCAGAAATATTTTCCATTGTTAGAAGAACTAATATTAACAAATGAAACCTTACTGTAAAGTGTTACCAATATTATTTGATTTTTATTTTTTGTAATGCTTAAAATGAAGATAGATAAAATATAGCCTAAATACATATTTCATTATGTTTTACCATTTCATTAACAAAGGTGCAAAAGTGTGCTAAAGTAGCACTTACCACTTTCTTTTCATCTTCCTCCAATGGCAGGTTGCAGTCTGCTCCTGTAGTCTAGTCTGTAATGTGACAGTCACAAGAACAGTGTTAGACCTCAAACCAGATGTGTCTCAGAGACAAGATATATATAGTACACTAATGCACTGATGGCATCATTGTAATGCTCCTTTATGTACATCTGTCAAGTGTCCAATCAACTGTAGGATTAATGATAATGACAGAGCCTCTTATAATGACTCATAATGATGCATATTCCCTTCACATAGACGTATCTTAGGCCACTTATATTAATCTCCAAAAGATGACATGTTTGGCAGCATTTTCCTGTTTGGGAGACAAAATCCTGGAAATATTAGTGAAAGTTTAACACCTATGGGCTGAACAGCCCAGATCCTCTTCATCAGTAGATGAAGTGTGAGCGAGTTCATTCTCGCAGGGGTCTGTATTAATGATGGTGCTTCTCGTCCTTATCATTGCAGGTCAGTTCTGCTCTCCAGGTAAATGGTTCTGGTGGAGGGTTATGAATGGGGTAGAGGTTACTTTTCGGTCGGAGCTTAATCAGATTTTGGCTAAGCCTGACACTTTTTGGAAAGTATGTTTGCACAATATTTCTTTTTGCAAATTAATTGGTCTAGACAGTTCCTGCATTACAGAACTGATAGAAATACACTGCTTAAAGCTTCATTGCAATCGCAAGTTTGCTCTTTCATTTTGAGAAATGTCTTTGTGTTTGCAATGCCAGCTCCCAGCTGTATATATATATTATTTTTTAATATAGGAAGAAATACTGAAAGACATACTGCATAGAGAAATATGTGTGTGTGTTCATGCTCTAGCTGGTCCTCATAAACCAGCGGGGCCTTCCTGTTTGTTATAGCCAATTGTGTTTGCACAAGACCTTCAGTGGACCACAGACCTGGGAGATAGATGTGAAACCAGGAAGACTTCATCCATCAAAACATTTACAGGACCGAAGGAATAATCTCTCCCAGTCTGCGGTGCGATCGCATGTGGTCTGCAGCAGTTGTTGGGGAAATACTTGGTGACATGAATAACTCTACCGTTCTAACACTAGCCTTCCCTTCGAGAAGTGGAGCTCCTCCCGTGCAACCTTGAATCGCAGCCAAACGCATGGGTCGGTTTGGTTAATTAACATAACAGGCCCTTCATCTCTGTCTCAGCCTGCAGCGGGTGAAAGAAAGCAAAGTGTTAAGACATGCTACAAGTGGTCAGCTGACACTTCAAAGCGTCCCGGAGCATGCGATGTCACGTTCGTTGTGTGATGGCTGTAAAGGGGGTTTCTCTGATCCAACCGACAACTACAGCCCCTGTCTTGAGGAGTTTCAAATCCTCGGGTTGGAGCATTTCCAGCTTTTGACAGAAATGTAAAAAAAAAAAACGTGTAAACGACGCCATATGTGTTCAAATCAAATACAATATGTAATCCCTGAAAAGGACGTTTTTAATGATGAATACATGAACTGAGACAAATATATAACATGAACGAATGTTACTCTGGATCAGTGTTTCTTTATTAACATTCAGTCACATTTTTTTTTATATCTATATATGTAGATTTTTATATTTTGATTATTATTATTATTTTTTTTTTTTTTCAGTTTTAGTTATTTGAGTATTTCAAGTTTTTCAAAGTAAATGAAAATGAGTGATACTGCCTTGGCAACTAGCAGAAATACAATTAGTTTAAATAGGTTTTTAAATGTTATTTTATTTTAGTTAAAGTAATTTTTTTATTTATATTAAATATAAAAAAAAAAATATTAAAATTATTCAAATGTGTGTAGACATGTCTACAGTGGGATCCAGAAGACCTGGTAATGAACAAAACAATAAAAAAAAAAAAGAAAAGAAAAAAGAAAAAAAATATATATATAAATACTATTAAAAATAAATAAAATGAAAAATAAAATAAAATAAATAAATGCAGTCATGTGTTCATTTGTTCTTGTCAGCTCCAGTGTTGCTGTCCTTAAAACAAAAGGGAGACACACCGAATACGAAGACATTCTCAAATCAATGTTCAATTAATTGTCTAACAAAAAAAGTTGAAAAGATAACAAAATAAGTCTTTTGGACCGCAGTCTACAGTGAAACATTCAGCCAGAACATAAGGAAAAGTGTTTGTGTGTGTACTTGTGTTGTGTAAAGATTTACAGACCTGCATGTTTCCCAGCCTCCATACCATGGAGAATTGTGTTTTGATTCATGTCCTGCATAAACCATATGATGGCGTTCCTCAATGGACTAGTCCAGGAATATTAACCCTCGGTTTCCTGGTAATTATGTTTTAAATTTACACACCATTTGCATTTATGTTCTTGACAGATGCTTTGCTACTAAATAAACTCAAAGGAAAGTTCATATTCTGCTAAGGACAAACATTTAAGCAAAAAAGGGGAGTGTGGAGTAATATGCATCAATGAGTAAACAGTGCATGATTTTTGGCATAAATAACCATACTTTAAAAAAATATCAATATTCAGCTGCCTGTATAGTATCTCTTTCTTTTTTTCTTTCTTTCTTTGAAATCAATTGAATTGAAGTAATTTATCATGGCAGAAAAATTATTTGAATGAAATAGCAAATGTACTTAAACTAATATACTGTATTTGAACATTCGGTAAGAATTGTCTCTAATGCACATCAAGGCTGCATTTATTTAATCAAAAATACAGTATATATTGTGAAATATTATTGCCGTTTTTAAAGTTGTATTTATTTATTTTATTTTGTATTTATTCTATTTTAAAGTTTTATTAATTCATGAGATGCAAAGCTGAAATTTCAGCATCATTACTCCAGTTTTCAGTGTCACAAGATCCTTCAGAAATCATTCTAATACACTTAACACCCCCCCCCCCCCACACACACACACTGATTTGTATGGTTTACAGGGACTCTCCATAGGTGTAATGGTATTTATAATGTACAAACTGTATTTTCTATTGCCCTAAACCAACCCTACACCTTAAGCTACCCCTCACATTAAACTTTCTTCATTTTTAGATAAAAAAAAAAAAAAACAGGGACACTGAAAGTGTCCTCATAAATCAACTTCACATTGCAATGCCTATGTCATACCCATGTCATTATACAAATTTGTGTCCTCATAAACCACATAAACATGGACAGACACACACAAAATGCATATGTGGTTTTGCATATGTGGTTTAAGGGGACTCTCCATAGGCATACACACACACATACACACACAAATGTACATTTTGTACAAACTGTTTTTGTAAGATTCTAGATAACGTGCAGAAAGCATCGGTGTATACCACAATTACTGAATGCAAACCTTGGCATAACACAGTTTAGCCATCACACACTTACAACTTAACACTTTACATTAACATAGGCATGTAAATGTTTAACTAGTTCATTTCTCCTTGAATTCAGGACACTTAAGTAAAAGGCATCGCCCACTCTCCCCAGCCAGAATTTTCACTTGGCTGTAAAAATCGCCAGCTACAGGGGAAATCCTAACCCCTCTGATTTTATTCAAAGGGGGCCGGGAAATGCATGCACAGCACAGGCTGCCTCCCGCGGCTCCTGAAGGGATTTCGAGAGGAGTGCGGTAAAGCTCGGCTTTATTATGTCTAATACGGCTGGGTACCCAGCGAGCACTTGGGGAGGCACAGAGACATAATTATATCCCTTCTCTGTGCCGTCGGCCTGCATTAGCGTCTCCTCTCCTTCAGCGGCCACGACAGAGACAAATGAGGGAGTTTTTCCAGCTCGGCCGGCTCATCCGTAACTGCCAGTTCTATGTAATAGATCACCGCAGTTAAACGTGGCAATAGATCACGTAGTAAAGCAGACTCGCTCCGGACGGAGAGCCGCTACAGATCAGTAACTGCCTAATGCACATGTAGGTAAGAGTCAAGTCCCGTTAGGTGACACCCACATGCCCATTAAGCACCATATAGATGAGATTGTGCCGCCACACAAACCTCAGGCACAGAACAGCTTTGGCATTTACAGGAAATTATGGGATCGGTGACATTTTGACCTTGCTCTAAAATGGCCAAGCTGTTGTGCACCGACGACAAAAGACAGTGTTTAAACGAAGGCACTTAATATGCAACACTTTATGGCAGCGGGAAATTAGCCGACAAGAATTCTGCAGCAACCATTCTCTGTTTGTTTCTTAATTAGCGGAAAAGAACAGACATCTCTAAATAGCAAAAAGTGTTTTTTTTTTCTTCTCTACCTTATGCTGTTAGTAAGGCAGCGAATTAGCACTGCTCCAAGCATTCAGGATTTCAATTAATTCACATCAACACAGATGTTCCGTCCTGTCTCCTAAATGCAGGCTAATTCTTATGCTAATGGATGTCAACAGACAGACACACAGCAGTAATGATGAAACGCTAGCAGGAAAACAAAGCTCGGCGAAGCAACAGCGGAGACGTCAGGCCAAGGTCTTCCTCGCTATTTTTAACAGACATCTCAATCGCTTGCGCCAGTGTGACCGGAGGGTTTCTCAGAAGCTTGAACTTGTCATAGTAACAAAGAGCTGGCCATCTGGCCTCTGACACGTAAAAGAAAGATAGTACGAGAGAACGAGACAGCGAGTTTTTCCTGTGTGCCTCTGCTAAAACAGCCCAGTGAATACCTGCCATAATCAAAGGCCAGGATGTGCCAATGTGACAAATGAAAAACCATGGATGCTGCAGGAACTCTGGGAAATTAGCACATCCCTTATTCAAACAGGAAACTGTCATCATGCGATAGACTCGCCAACATAAAACCCTTCCCTGCACAACTAGCATGATGACGCACCTTTTGTGGCTCCTGGTGTTGAGGTGTGGGAACCAAGGTTATGGAGCGTCGCGTCTGAGCGCTGAAGCCCTTCCATTGTTTATGCAGTGGTATTGTTTTATTGATGAGCCTTTGTTTGGGTCGGGCTTTTACGTAAAACTGGCTGGTGCTAATAGACCTCAAGAGTAACTCTCCAAATTATAAGAGCCTATCAGAGTCACCGCAACACAATAACCGTAAAGTGTTCAAAGTCAATGTTTCCTGTGAATGAGACAAAGACTTAGAGGCGGCTCTTACATAATACACTAGCATACACTTTTAAGGTACCAGATTATTATCGAACAGGAAAAAGTCCTTTGGCAGCTGTGCTGACTTAATGTTGGGCCAGAGGCCAGTGAATTAAGGGTCTAAACATCAGGCTCGAATATCTAAAAAATGTCCTGGATGAAGATTTACCTTCTAGTATAGATTATTTTCTAAGTATAGTCAAAATAAATAGAAGAGTCACTATTACTTATACTTCTAATAGAGTTTTATTTTATAATATTACTAAGCAAACAATGCATTACTCTGGTAAACACTTAAACACTGTAATAAACTGCACATAGAAATACTGGGTAAAACAGTTTGTGGTCGTTAAGATGTTTTAATATATATTTTTTTTTTTTTGGGGAAGTTACTTAACTTACCCAGGCTGCATATATTTGATTAAGAATACAATATAAACTTAATTATTTTAAAATATTATTACAATTAAAATTAAAAAAACTTTTCTATTTAATATATTATTAAACAGGTCTTACTGTCATTATAAAGCTGAACTTTCAGCAGTCATTACTCCAGTATTGCAGTCATCACTCCAGTGTTGATTTAGTCTCAAGAAACATTACTTATTATTATCATTGATGAAAATGGTTGTGCTGCTTAATATATATATATATATATATATATATATATATATATATATATATATATATATATATATATATATATATAAATATTAAATAGAAATCTTAACACTTATGATAAATCATTGTAACATTATATATGTTGTTACTGTCACTTTTGATCGTTACTGTCACTTTTGATTACAAACTTTATACCTTTATAAATACATATTATACCTGTGGTGTTCTTGGTCCAAAATGAGTAGCCATAAATAATAATAATAAATTATAAATAATAAGAATAAATTACCAAATATTAAAGGTCCCCTTCTTCGTGATTCCATGTTTTAAACTTTAGTTAGTGTGTAATGTTGTTGTTAGAGTATAAATAATATCTGTAAAATTCTAAAGCTCAAAGTTTAATGACAAGCGAGATATTTGATTTAACAGAATTTGCCTACAAAAAACGACCCGTTTGGTCTACATCCCTCTAGTTCCTGTAGTAATGACGTCACTAAAACAGTTTTTTTGACTAACCTCTGCCCACATGAATTCACAAAAAGGGGACGTGGCCTTGTTGCGCTCCGACGGAGAAGAAGGAAGAGCTGTGTTTGTCGCAATGTCGTTTGAAACGCTGTTATTTTCATCTCTGAGTCCAATTATCTTTGATTGGGCTTCCCAGGGACGCTGTACTTGGAGTTTAATGGTTACAATTTATGTTTAACTCGGTTCCGGAAAATTATAATCCACATGTAAAACTATGTGCAGCAAATTTTGCTGAGGACAACTTTCTTAATCAGTTTAATACCAGATTCGCACAAAGATTATTCTTGAATGATGGAGCAGTTCCCTCTTTGTCTGGAGAAGGTGTTGTTTATGGACCACAACCGGTAAGTGTATTTTATTATTTAAGTTGGTGCGTTTAACAGTTTCTGTAACTTATTACACAAAGGGCAACGCTGTTTAGCTTTTTAACTAGATGTTAGGGCTGTGCAAAAAAAAAAACGAATGCGATTTTCATGCGCATCTCGTCAGTAAAAATGCTCCTATAAATGTGACTATAAATACATCTCCAGCACACGCTCCTGCCCACTTGCTTCTCAAAACTACTCCAAAACTAGCGTTAACAGGAGGGCAGCGTGCTGTAAGCTGGTGTCGAATCACAACACAGGAACCGTTGGCCCAATCAGAACTCATCACGTATTTCTGAAGGAGGGACTTCATAGAACAAGGAAGACATCAGCCCGTTTTTATGACAGTGAAAACAGCGGTATACAGATGAGTGAATTGTGTGAAAAATACTGTGTTTTTTATACGCAAAACATGAACACCTTATATTGCACACTGTAAACACAATCAAAGCTTCAAAAAAAGCGCGTAAAACGGGACCTTATAAAAATAATAATTGATTTTAAAGAATAATAAAAAATGATCTGACACCAAACTTTTGGACAAAACAGCTTGAAAAGCAGCATAACATTCCATAATATTGGTGTTTGGTGCTTAAGAAACCTTTAAATGCTTGTGTCTCTGCTTTGAAATGAAGCCCATTATACCTCTCTGAGCACAGGATTTAGAACAACAGGTGTAGGGAGCTGAGCTGGGGTCACATTGTTCACATTTGGCTTGCTAAAGACTGGCAACAGAAAGCAAAACCAGGGACAGAATCCAAGATATTAGGGAAGATGATTTATCTCAGCTGTCAAAAATGTGACAGCCAATAAAAACGCATCAGAGAGAATGCTGGGTGAAACTATGCAATAGATACACTCAGATTTCAGCAGAAATGCATATCTTGAACTAAAAGTTATATATATAATAGAACTAAAAGTCTAGATAATATTTTTCAAAAATGTATTAATAAATGGTGTGAAATGCATTTTTCTTAGTCTTTTTAGGTGGTTTATGGGAACAGCTTCAGTGCTGGACTGAGATGTTACAGTACCTTCTTATCTTCTTCCATTTAACTGGAGGCTGTGACCTCACCAGAAGTTTACAGTGGCGGTTCTATGAGAAAGGGAACATCTTACAATCCAGATGAAAAGCAAACTAGCCAAATTAACCCTAATATTGTATTTTGGTCATTTTGACCAAGAAAATTATATTTTTGATCATTTTAG
The DNA here is from genome assembly GCF_003368295.1 of Carassius auratus. NCBI lineage: Eukaryota > Metazoa > Chordata > Actinopteri > Cypriniformes > Cyprinidae > Carassius > Carassius auratus. The sequence continues at coordinate 15,033,845 of NC_039256.1, forward strand.
GGATCCCAATATTATACTTACAGAGTTTTTGGTCAAAACTGACCAGTCTGTAAAAAAAAAAAAAATGTTTATACATTTCTTGTTATGCTATATTTGTCAGGATTATGGACCTGTCTATGTGTTTTTTCTCCGTGACCCAGTTTTTTGTCTCCTGTTAATTGTGTTAATTTGATCCAAGGTGTGTCGTGTTCCTCCCTTATTATCCTATCTTTAAAAGCCCTAGTCCATTCAGTTCTTGTTTGTCGGGTCTACTTGTTGTTATGTTTGTTTCCTGTGATTCCCTGTATTGGAAATACTCTGTTCCTGGATTCTGTTAAAGATTGTTTCATGTATTCTGCATCTCCTTGTTCCTCTCTACACAGAATGTGACAGAAGACCTGACCGTTTGTCTCCTCTCCGTTTATTTTATGGTTTTTCTCAGTCCTTTTGTTTCCGTTGTGTTGTCCAATGGACCCTTCACAGAGAGGAGTTCCATCTCTTGCATCGAAGCTGAGGGTGAGCTGAGTATGGAGTGGTGCCCTCGAAAGTGCCCTCCAGCTCCTGCCTCCTCCACCGCTGTCCTCTGGGAACCCCTTGCTCACCCTCAGCCCACCATCATTGTGGTGCGAACCCAGCATTGCGGAGACCGGATTATCCCTCACCTTTGCCTCCAGCCTTCCAGACCTGGACTCAGCTCGTAGACCCAGCAGCTCCACCTCGGCTCTTAGCTCCCTCACCTCCACCCGCTCCATTGGGCTCCTTCCTCATGCAAGCTCTACCTTGGTCCTCAGTCGCTCCAGATCCGCCACAGATATTGAAATACTGGAATAGCAAAAGTCTGATATTTGGTACTAATCATAGGCCTCATTAATCTGAGTTTATGCATGTAGTAAGTTCGTGGGTGGAAAGGAAGAGGACAAAGGGGTCGGCTGGACTGCTGGCGAGTTTATCAACAAATAAATAATCTTTTCTAACACCAATGGTGACTTTTACTCTGACATCAATACACACTATCGAAAAAAAAAACACTTCCGGGTTATTCCTTCAGGTTCAGGCGCACATCAGCAGTCCTTCTCTCTCGACTGTTCCTGTTTCCGTTATGTACGCTCTCCACGCCAATTACTGAAACAAGAGACAGGTGTTGATCATTTCTGTCCAAACCACTCACTCTCCGTTCATCTCCTGATTCTCTCTCCTGCTGCAGACTTCGCTAAACCCCTCCACCCCCTGCCTCAATGCACCTCAGATTTTCAGTGTACAGAAGTTTCCAAAAAGATTGAATCCAAGATTTGGTGTTAATATGGCATAATAAGAGATTTAAAAGCAATTTACATGCCTTTCATCTTTGATCAAGAACACCAATTAGGAAAAAGGATTTTCAGCAGAGCACAAGGGTTAAACTCTGATATAGGCCTATTTGAAACAAAATTAAAGACCAAACTAGTGTGATGTAATTTGGAGTTAATTTCAGTAGTTCAAAAAAGTTTTCAGAGGAAACTGTCCTAAAAATTTAAAACACCTGAATTACCATTGGTTCGAGATATTTTTAGGTAGGAGTGCTCCCGGGCTCTGCCTTATTTGAAATGGAAATCCTCGCTGGTTAATTTATTATGTTTTGTCTGTTTAGGTCAGACATGAGTGAAATTTAAAATGTGTTTCTAAAACCTGTGATGACATGACATGAGGGTGAATAATAAAAAAAAAAATATATATATATATTTTCATTTTTGAGTGAACTTTCCCTTTAACAGTATACTGCAGTTTTTTTATCCCTAAATGAAGAACAAAAAATAATTTTGGCAGAATATAAATACACAGTATGGGAATAAACAAACAGATCGGCCCCGGAGCACTTCAACACAGCTTCCGATTAGGAAAATGCGCCATATTTTCAATGTTAGGCAAAAAAGATCAAGCACATCTGAAGAGTTCGAAGTGTCAGTGTACATTCACGGAGGGACGTGCTTCGTTAGAGGTCGCAAGTCTTATTGGATTCAGCGGACACACGGGGGACTGGTGGCACTGGGATATGAAGCCTGTGTCAGAGTGAGTGGAATGACGGAAGATCCGACAGCCTCCCAGAGAGAAACGCCAGGACCCTGAGAAGCTAATTTACTCCGTTGTAAAAGTGATGGCATCTCAAAAACAAAGTGACATTGAAAGATGCATCTGAGAGGCCCATTCCAGTCACGTCCCCCATCCCCAGCCATGCCCCAGGTGTCGATATATAACATCCTGACTCAAATCAACTCCGGGGGAGGGGACCAATCAGTGTCTGGGAGCTCATGCTTGATACCCGCTCCACTTCCCCGATAGCATAAGGCTGTCAGCTCCCAAAACAAGATGTCGTGTCAACGCCGGAAAATTACACAATAACGAGGCCCACTTGAGATTAGGCTAATGAGAAAATCAAAATACAATTTAATTCTTGTCAGCGACGAGACATCTTTAAATTACCTCTCCATGCATGCTGATTACCCGACGCACGCCACTCAGCCAAAGGCTGCTTAAAATAACGCTCCTGCTTCATGGACAACACATGTGCTTTGTATATCCGCAATGGAGGAAGGGAAGAAAGGTGTTTCATTCCACTCTTGTAAGAAAGATCTGACCTGAAGGGGGATTCTTGATGAAGTATCAGTGTATAGTTTGGGTTCGGAAGCTTGGGTTCACGTGAACCAATTACCTGAGCAAAATTGCTGCTGTGATGCAATTCAGAATGGTTGAATCCTTCATACATGGCATTAAATTAGATGGGAAGAGTGTAGGAAGGAACGGATTTAAGTATTTGCAGCAACAACATATGGCAAATTTGAACCAAAATGCAAACATTATATGAACGTTTTACCTTTCCTTTATTGGTCTCACGAGTCTCGTCTCTTTGTCTTTGGCATCTGTCGTCCAGTCTTGGTTATAGATGTCACAGTGGTAATTAACTGCCAAAATGTTTTTTACATTTAGCCACACAGCAGCTCATTTTCTGTTCCTGAACACTCAGCTAGCATATGGCACCGAATGTTACACACTCCTAATAGCCCATGAGAGCTGCCACTTCCTAATAAACCTGCGGCTGCAACAGCGCTGAAAGCACAAAACCTGGTAGTGTAACTCACCTAAATGTGACTGCACGAAATTGGTAAAGTATGTGTATGTTTTCACTGATGGAGGATTGCTGTCTAGGAGGGGAAATACAGGTATTTCAGGGACAAAATTACTGGAGCTATTTTTCGAGCTGGTCCATGAATGCCATTGGCTGTTCCAAACTAGCAGTCCATGTTTGACTATCGCAAAACAAACAACTCATTGTGGATGGTCAACTAGCTAATAACCAGATATGGCCAGCTGGTACCAAAAAAAAAAAAAAAAACACTTTGAAACCTGATTTCCAGTTTACAATCCCATCAGTGAGATGAACTATTATTGGTGGAAGGGACCTCTTGATGTTGTCACAGTAGCTGACTTGTTCACGAGTCAAGAACCGGTTGCATCGGTTTTCGGATCACCAGTAGTTCTTTCTGACAGTTCTATTCAATAAACCGGTTGAAGAAAATGGTTAACACCTGTTCTTTTGAGCTCGACGTAATGGCGTCATTGGTGATGATTGCAAGCCTTCGGTTTACATGGACTAATAACATTAGCAAAGAATCAGTTCAGAATCAATCACCAAAAGAATCAGTACGGTTCAGACGCCCTGTGTGTCAGCCTGCTTCACGCTTAATCACACATATCATCAGCTCCTCGGTTCTCGGATCGGACACATCTGACACAAACGGTTCTTGACTCGTGAACGAGTCATTATCTGGCTCGGCTCGGTGTTCATCTTCAGTTCTCTCTTCACAGCAGTTCAGTCAGTGTACTGTTTGAGTAAATGAATTACTCCGGGATATTGGTTTGTTTGAACTCAGAGGGAGTGTCAGCCACATTAAAAAAGTGAAGAGCTTAAGTCATTTGTGGATTAATGTGTATTGGAGACGCGAACCGTTTAAAACGATTCAGTTCGATTTGATGAACTGGTCCAAAAAGATCCGGTTACATCGAATGATTAGTTCGCGAACCAGATATGACAAACTGCTTTGTTTTGAACTCTCTCACAACAGACACGGAAGAGAAGACAATGCTGAATAAAGTCATAGTTTTTGCTATTTTTGGACCAAAATGTATTTTCGATGCTTCAAAATATTCTAACTGACCCTCTGATGTCACATGGACTACTTTGATGATGTTTTTCTTACCTTTCTGGACATGGACAGTAGACCGTACACACAGTTTCAATGGAGGGACTGAGAGCTCTCGGACTAAATCTAAAATATCTTAAACTGTGTTCCGAAGATAAATGGAGGTCTTACAGGTTTGGAACAACATGAGGGTGAGTTATTAATGTCATAATTTTGCAAATTGGGCGAACTAACCCTTTAATATGTTCTTAATTAGCTCTAATACATGGTAAATATTATAGTAATATGCATGCTAATAAGCAACAAATAGGTGTTACCTATTCTAAAGTGTTACCCAAGAAACATTTATTATTATTATTGGCGATGAAATTTAATTTAATTTAATTTATTTAAAAATATATATATATATTTTTGTTTGTGAAAACTGTGATTCTTTTTTCCCCAAAGATTCTTTGATTAAAGGAAAGTTCAAAAGAACAGTATTTATTTTAAATTGTAACATTATAAATGTCTTTACTGCTACTTTTGATCAATTTCATGCATTCGCCTTGCTGAATAAAAGCATTAAATTCTTTCAAAGCATTCTTTCAAACAAACAATAAATAAATAGGCAATCTTACAGACCCAAACATTTTAAATAGTAGTGTATGTCACAATACCGGCACACAGTGTTGTGACAGTACATATTCAGAAGTAGAATTTCACACACTTCTTCATTTTATAGTAAAAGTGTATGAAGTAGCAATACGTGAGAACTACTCCAAACTGTTTCCTCTCTTGCCTATCCATTCCTATCACTGATTTCTCCAGGTACACAACCTTATGATCTTTAAAATTAGCCTCATCCGACACCTCTCAAAGCCAGCCAAATATGTATTAATCCTTACAAATATTTACATATCTCACATTTAAATATATTGAGTCAATTAATAACTTTTTCCTCATGAAAGACACAAACCCTAGCACTCCCTCTCTCTCCACGGCTCACACTGCTTTGTTGTGTTTTTAAGAGACAGTCTCATCCGGATGGAGGAAACAGCGGCCAGCGCTGGGTCAAATGCTTTTACCAGTTTTTCCTGTCAAGACAGTCCAGGCGAGTATGGGCTGGCGGAGTTGGGGGTGGAGGAGGGAGTTCTTTGATAGCATGCTGAATCAGTCAAGCGAGTAAACTGTTTCCACCTCATGGTTTCGCCCGGGCACTCCTGGTAGCTCCAGCTGAGCCATATGGCCCTGAGACTCTCTGCTCATGTGAGGGGAGGAGAAACACATCTCACACACATCACTGCTTTATACACTCCATCAACACATGAGCTCTCAGATTCACTCTACTGCTACTGTCATTACTGCTGGGACACACACACAACACTCTCACAACAAACACAACACAACTCCCTCAGTGTGGATCAGTTCTTTCATAAACAAACACGCGATTCATTCTAACATCTGAGAGTGAGAAAATCATTTGTAATGAATATTTAACATCAATAGTCATTCCATCGGGAATTTAAGAAACTCAACTTGTACATTTTTTAAAAAGTCATGCTCCAAATGTGTTGCTAAGCTGTTGCTAGTGTGTTCTGGGGAAAATTCATTAGTGCATTGTTATGCTGTTGCTAAGGTGTTCCAGATGGTTGCTAAGTAGTTATAGAACACGTTCTAGACTGTTAAGTGGTTGTTAATTTAGTTTTAACACTCTGCTATCACTAGGGTTTTCTAGATGGCTGCTAATGTTGTTTTCACAATTGCTTTGCTGTCGCTAGAATTTTCTAGATTGTTGTTAAGTGGTTGTAAGTTTTAACACATTGCTTTGCTGTCACTAGGTTGCTTTAGATGGTTGCTATACCGTCATTAGGGTGATCTATTACATTGCTATACTGTTTCTTGGGTGTTGTAGATGGTTGCTGATGTACTTTTAGTGTTTTGCTATGCAGCCAATAGGGTGTTCTATATTGTCATTACGGGTTTGCTAATTTTAACATGTTGTTATGCTAACACTAGGGTGTTCTGGATTGTTGCTAATGTTGTTAACATGTTGTGAAGATGCTATGTTTTCTTTATTATTGTTTAGTTGTTGCTAATTATTTATTTTTTTTACGTTGCTAGTGGTGCATTAGACTTTTGCTAAAGTAGTTTTACTGCATTGCTATGCAGTTGCTAGAGTGTTCTAAATTGTTGTTAAATTGTAGTTAATCTAGTTTTAGCATGTTGCTCTGCTGTTGCTAGGGTGTCTTACATCGTATTTTATTATTGTTTTAGCACATTGCTCTGCTGTTGCTAGGGTGTCTTACATTGTATTTTATTATTGTTTTAGCACGTTGCTCTGCTGTTGCTAGGGTGTCTTACATTGTATTTTATTATTGTTTTAGCACGTTGCTCTGCTGTTGCTAGGGTGTCTTACATTGTATTTTATTATTGTTTTAGCACGTTGCTCTGCTGTTGCGATGGTATTCTACGTGGTTGCTGAGTGGTTTTCTAGATTACTGGATGTTCAGGATGTTCAGTAACATGTTGGTATGCTGTTGCTAGGTTGTTGTAGATGTTTTCTAATGTAGTCTTAGTCCAATGCTATGCAGTTGCTAGGGTTTCCTAAATGATTGTTAAGTGGATGCTAATCAACAAGCTACATCAACTTAGTATTAATATGTTGCTATGCTGTCACTAGGATGCTCCAGATGGTTGCTAATGCAGTTTTAGTGCATTGCTATGCAGTTGCTAGGGTTTTCTGGATGGTTGCTAATGTTTTTTTTTTTTTTAGCATGTTGCTATGCTGTCGCTATAGGGTGTTTTAGATGGTTGCTAATGCTGTTTTAACATGTTACTGTGATGTTGCTGGGGTGTTCTAGATGGTTGCTAATGATAGTGTTGTTTTAGTGTATGCTGTTATGCTGGTGTTCTAGGTGGTTGCTGAATAGTAACCAAATTAGATTTATCACATCACTGTGCTGTTGCTAGTGTGTTCTAGATTGTTGCTCATGTAATTTTAGCATGTTGCTATGCTAGTTTTGGTAAAAAAAATTATATTTTAAGTAAAATAAATCAAAATAAAGCAAATTGCATGTCTCCTGCACTAGCTTCTTGGCTCAGTGTGCCTAAAACCTGTTTGCTATCTGCTAGGCTTTGGCTCCGACTAACACTTTAAAGTAAATTAACACCTTCCAGCTTCTGATCTTAGGCTAGCGCTGCGCTGTGAGCACTGACAGTATTTTGTACTGATAAAAGGTTACAGCTGTGTTGTGGAATAGCTGTCTCTACCTAATCGCATCAGTCTTCCCTAATGTATAGCTTTCTCATCAACTGATGTGATATATAACCTTCAGCGCGTATGAAATCCCGCTGTTTCTGCAGTGGAGGGATTGGCCAGAGCTGCCAGCACTCGGTGACAGCATATGTAGGCATGACAGATGACAGTGCAGGAGGAAGTGACTCGGGAGAGGAAAATGATCAGGAGGGAGATGCACAAGCGTACGCACACACACACACAGCCGCCATCTTCCTCAAAGGCATCTTCCCATCTATTTGACACAGTAATTACAGCACATGCTGATTCCAATGATGGATGAAGTCCCAGTCTGGGATGCACACTTCCTTCATCTTTCTCTGTCTCACTCGCTAGCACACACACTCATACTCAACTGTTTAGGTGATGAAGACCATCTTAATGAGGGCACTACAGTAATACAGTATTCAAAAAGCAAAATATCAATTGAGCAGGATTTACAAAAACTCTATATTTATGAGACATATGATGCACTGCTGCATCTGATTTTGAAGTGTGTAACAAGTCAATTACCCTATCCCATAAGGCATCAAATTAAATTTATAAAAAGACTAGTTACAGTATAACATAAATAATATATATTTTAGAAGAATATACTTAAGTGAAAAACGAAATGTAATGTCATTCATTTTAATATATTTTTAATTAAACATTTGTAATGATATTGCAATTGTTATTGGGTAAGTTGTTTTAAATAAACAATTAATTTCTAGGTACTAATTACACCATTGCAATTACAATATGGTACTAATTACTCTCTCTAAAAAGTATTGCATAAGTTATTACCAGTTACTTTATTAAACCCGCATTAACCTCAGTTAATATTCTTTCAAACATAAAATTGCAGAAATTATTCTTGAACTGACCAAATTATTTGGAAGGTTACATTAAAAATATAAACCATATTTTAACATTACATGTACAATTTTGATATTAAATACACTATTAAATTGTATATATTATATATATTAAATGCAATACATCAGAAAAAAAACTGTAATTAAATTAAAGAAAAATTAAGAGTAATCCCTTAATTTCCTTATTTCAAGGTATTTATGTAATTAAATTACAGTAATGTATTACCTAGTAATGCATTACACCCAAATGGTTGTAATTTATTGAATTTAAAATATAATTTAATATAACACTGAATAACATATACATGGCTGTAGTATATCAGTCAAAATACATCAAATTTCAAATTACAAAAATATGTACACGATGTACTATAACGTTTAACATTTTTACAAAGTTAACTTTTTAAAATGCTTGTAAACAAACCCCCCTTGAAAATTTTGTAATTTTTTTTTTTTTAGACTTAAGCGGCCTATCAATGCATGCCATGCATAGCGGCTCAACTCACTTAAATGTCTTTTACTTCCAGTCAAAAGTGACAAATGACTAATGGGTTGCCTTTCATTCAAGATAGAAACAAACACACGGCAGATCGCTCATGGCAGGGTGAGTAAGTGAATGGTGTTTGCCTGTTCATCGGTAGCAGATGTTGGCTAGCGTTTAATAGAGATGTTAATGCCAAACCAGAGCCGGAGCTCATTCAGTTTGGCTGCTCTCCCTGCGTCTCGCCTGCTCTTTTCCCTTTCATTAGCACAAGTGTGAACACCTGGTGCGAGCCCCGGGACACCAGCAGAACTGACGGACCAACATGCCTCTCTACAAACCCCTCGCCCACCCTACACACACACACACAAGCAGTGATGTAGACGGCTGTGTTGGCAATGATGGGAAGGGGACAGAGAGGGTGATCATAGCCTCAGGGTCTGAGAGAGAGAGAGAGAGAGAAAGAACGAGAGACAGGGGAATTGAAGCATCTTTGGCTCATATCCTCATCCTCCTCAGTGTCGTACCCTCATGTACCCTTAGTAATAGAATCAGCGACCCCTGACGCATCACAGTCAGTGCAGTATATGTGTGTGTGTGTGTGTGACAGAGACACTGTCAGCTGAATGTCTGACCTTTAATGTTCTATATGAAGAGATGGAGTCACATTGCTGCCACATGCACCAGCCTAGTTGAACGAAAGCATAATTAACATATAGATTATTAGTAGTCTTGGCTAACTAAACATTACTCATACACACAATAGAGTTAGAGATTTACATGAATTCCTAATTCTTTAATATTAAACAGCAGCATGGAACTTTGTAGTTCAGGCAAATATTTCAAAGTGTACAGCTTGTTAAGGAGACGTGCTATTACTTTTCAAACAAATTATATTTAGGTGAACTCATTTACATTACTGTTCAAAATCAGTAAATCAAACCAAAAATCATCTGTGTACCTGTCTGTCTTTCCTCAAAGAGGAAGACAATTAAAGGGTTAGTTCGCCTAAAAATGAAAATTATGTCATTAAAATCTCACCCTTATGCTGTTCCCAACATGTAAGACCTTCTTTTATCTTCGGAACACAGTTTAAGATATTTTAGATTTAGTCCGAGAGCTCTCAGTCCCTCCATTGAAACTGTGTGTACGGTATACTGTCCATGTCCAGAAAGGTAAGAAAAACATCATTAAAGTAGTCCATGTGACATCAGAAGGTCAGTTGGAATTTTTTGAAGCATCGAAAATACATTTTGGTCCAAAAATAGCAAAAACGACGACTTTATTCAGCATTGTCTTCTCTTCCGTGTCTGTGTGAGAGAGAGTTCAAAACAAAGCAGCCGGTTCACGAACGAATCATTCAATTCACCAAATCGAACTGAATCGTTTTAAACGGTTCGCATCTCTAATACGCATTAATCCACAAATGACTTAAGCTGTTAACTTTTTTAATGTGGCTGACACTCCCTCTGAGTTCAAACAAACCAATATCCCAGAGTAATACATTTACTCAAACATTTCACTGACTGAACTGCTGTGAAGAGAGAACTGAAGATGAACACCGAGCCGAGCCAGATAACGATAGACTGACTCGTTCACGAGTGAAGAACCGGTTGCATCGGTGTTCAGATCACCAGTAGTTCTTTCGACAGTTCGATTCAATAAACCGGTTGAAGAAAACGATTCACCGGTTCTTTTGCGCTCGACGTAATGGCGTCATTGGCGATGATTGCCCTTGATTCAAGCCTTCGGTTTACCCGTGCTCATAACACTAGCACAGAATCAGTGCAGAATCAATCACCAAAATAATTAGTTCAGTTCAGACGCCCTGTGTGTGGGTCTGCTTCACGCTGAATCACACATGCGCAGTATCATCAGCTCCTCGGTTATAGGAACAACTAAATTTGTTGGCCTGAACGAGTCAATGTTTTGTTCGTTATCTGGCTCGGCTCGGTGTTCATCTTCAGTTCTCTCTTCACAGCAGTTCAGTCAGTGTACTGTTCGAGTAAATGAATTACTCCGGGATATTGGTTTGTTTGAACTCAGAGGGAGTGTCAGCCACATTAAAAAAGTTAACATCTTAAATCATTTGTTAATTATTGCGTATTAGAGATGCGAACCATTTAAAACGATTCAGGTCGATTTGGTGAACTGGATATCCAGACTGCTTTGATTTGAACTCTCTCTCACAGTCACAACAGACATGAAAGAGAAGACAATGCTGAATAAAGTTGTCGCTTTTGCTATTTTTGGACCAAAATGTATTTTCGATGCTTCAAAAAATTCCAACGGACCCTCTGATGTCACATGGACTACTTTGATGATGTTTTTCTTACCTTTCTGGACATGGACAGTAGACCGTACACACACACACAAACACACACACACACACACACACACATAGTTTTTCCAAATACGGTATAATCCAAATGCTAATGCAGGTTTTTGTCAAACAGAAGAATATACACACAAGAAGATGTTAAGGCATCTAACAGCAGTGAGTAAAAATATTACAATGCAATCTCACAGACATTTGTCTGTGAAATACATTATAGGGCAGTGTAAAAGGTATGAATAGCTAACATTCTCAAAAGTTAAAGATTTTTTTTTTTAACCTTTTCCCACTGAAAATATTAATGGCATATAAAAAAGAGGAAGTGGCTGAGAAAGGTAGCGTTTCCAGGGAGGATGTGGACTCGGGCACATGGGCACGTTTGTTGGCCTTGAGTGCTTTTAGCTCTGTGTCGAACCCGTGAGCTTTGGGCAACTTCACTCCACCTACACCAACTTCCCGTCCCACTGGCATCGTCCCCTGGCACTCTGGAGAGTAAGAAGCAGCCAATCAGTAAGGAGAGCCTCCCTAATTGACGTCAGAGCGACCAGGACTTCCTGTGTGGTGTTGAGAGAAATTAGCTCTCTTCCTCTGTGGCTCCTCATACGAATGACAGAATAGAACGAAAGTGTCTGAGTGTGTCTAAATTTACTCCTCCTGCACACTGGATACTTACACGTATGTGAAAATTGAATAATATATTGTTTGTTGTTTTATATATATATATATATATATATATATATATATATATATATATATATATATATATATATATATATATATATATATATATATATTTTTTTTTTTTTTAAGTGGAAGTAAAATTAGGGGATGTTTTGTTATAATGCCACTATTCTGTAAATTACCTTTGTAGATTATAAAATTGATGAATAATTTAACAATAATAAACAACAACAACAATACATTTTATTTTATAATGTTTTCAGCTAATAAAACCTACATAACAATAATATAATATTTATTATCTGTAATATATAATACATAATGTTATATATAATAACATATATAATACACTTAATAAATATATAATAATTAAAATAATAATAGCAAAATAATATTTTATTAGATTAAAAGGTTTTTTATTATTAAAAAATGCATAAGAATGATATAACTATTTATTAATGCAAAATAAAAAAAAATATTCTTGTCTATTATAATATAGTGTAGTAGTAATAACAATAATAACAATTTTATTAGATTAAACTTTTTAATTATGTATAATCATGCAAATTGTGTTGGTCAACTAATGCTTCTTATATAGTATGCATGGACCAAATAAGCAAATAAATTGACATAAAGGACACAGCCATGTAGAAAACATATTGTTGTATCCATCGTAAAGATCAAGCATTCATCTGTCATTTTTTGGTTCAATATTGATGTATAAAAAAACACTTCACAATTATATTTGTCAAGCCTTAAAAAAAGGCTGTTTGATGCATTGGACAGAACTACACAATTCATCTCACCGCAACTAGATTCATCCTTGTCGCACGAGCAGACATGAAATCTCCAGCGGTTGAGATAGCAGTGTATTTCTGTCAGACGGGTTATATTTACTCTGGTCCAGAGAGAGAAGCTCCACCAGAGGAAATGACAGAGCGTGAAATGCTTTTCTGTGATTAGTAAAGACACGGGATATGGCTCTCAGCACATCCTTTAGCGTGAGAGAGTTGGCGTTGTTGCCAAGCAAACGCCACTTCCTAATGATCCTCTACAGTAGTGTGTGGCGCGGAAAGAAAGATTTACACTGTTTCCTGCAGCATTTACAGGCACAAATGATCACGTGGCTTGGTATTCTCAAAAATGTGACAAAAATGCTGTAAATTTCTCAGGATTAGATCATCTCAGTATCAAATGGGAGTTTGCTGAAAAAGATGTTTAAGACTCTGAAATCTCAATCTGAAGGTATGTTTGAAGTGTCAGCTTGTCTCTACAGCGTGGGACCGAATTTTACACGCTTTGTCAATCAGTTTAAAAAGTTTCAGATGGTCTGCAGTTAATGTGTGTGCTCTCTTTGGTCTGTCTGCATGAAACTACTGAAAATAACCTCACGATTGACCCAATGTCTGTCAACTAACTGACTGCTTCGTGCTTTCTTCACATTTTCTTGACAAACTTGGAACAGGTACCAAGCTCCCATAACCAATGGCCATATGTCCACACTATACTATGTGAGAAATGAAAGCATCACTGCTCAGATTTTGGCTTGATTTACTGCTCATCTGGTGGTTTTAACAGAGGCCGTGTCAAAGACACCTTAAAGAAGAGGAGAAGACTCTGTTGACAGTAAATGGCACGGTGAAAGGAAGGATGTAAGGGGAAGACAGCAGCCCATTCTAGGTGAAGAGAGCAGGTCAATAAATCAATAAGTATATATTGTGTTTGTGTTGGTGGATGGGTAAATGTCTTTAAATGTCTGGCATTTGATGAGTCAATTAAAACTGTTCCTGTGGCTCAGTGGTTGAGCATTGCGTTAGCATTGAAAAAGGTCATGGCTTCAATCCCCAGGGAGCATACTGGTAAAAAACAACAACAACACAAAAAAAAAAAAACTTTATCACCTGATTGCATTGTAGGTTGCTTTGGATAAAAGCATCTGCTAAATGCATAAATGTACAACACATCAAAGATGTCCACCACAACCAACAAAAGTAATCATTTATAAAACAATTCATTTAAAGAATTTCATTTATTGAAATAAATATGTCTAAATAAATATGTCTGAAATAACACATAGTCATTGTCTTTGCTTTACCTGGCCGAATGACTTATATTTTCCTAGATTATTGCTTGTGATGCATAATAATAATAATAATGATATTAATAAAAATACTGCTACTACTACTACTATTACTAATTATAATAATAATTTTTCTTTTTCTTTTCACACTAAAATCTGTAAAAAAAAAAAAAAAAAAAAAAAAAAAATATATATATATATATATATATATATATATATATATATATATATATATATATATATATATATATATATATATATATATATATATACACACAAAATACAAAGTGCTGTAAATCCACCGTGTTGTGCAGGTTGAGGTTAAAGTCATGGGATAAGTGTGTAGAGTTTTGAAAACTGTGTTCAAGCAATGAAAAATTAACTTAAATTAAGTTAATTTTTGGTCCACATGAACTTCTGCTGTGCAGACTGTAGTTCGAGTTTTGCACATGTGACTCCAGTATCGTTTAGCACACACACACACACAAAAAACCTTTAATGTTATTATAGTCCATAATATCAACAATAATAACACACTTTGTCTGATATAACATCAACTTTGAAGGTTGGTTATAGTTTTCAGGGCATAAATCTGTACACACTGATATTCATCAGACGAGCGGAAGGCATTGCCCTTGTCCACAGTCCAGTCATTCATCGCCCTTCATGATCCCATTGTGCTAACGGGACACAGCGGTCCTCTTTGATGTGAGAAGTTATTTAGCAGCCAAGTGGACGCAAACAAACCGCTCATACAGGAATTGTCCAGGAAGCCACTCCGACATCAAACAGCACAGTCTGAAACAATAGTCTGGGACAGTCTATTCTGCACAGTTTTCTGCCGCTGCATAGAGATAAGTATGCGTCACACGCAATAACCTAGGAAGATATTAGTCATTCGGCTGGGCACGGGGTGGAGCAGGGACAATGTCTCTGTGTTATTTCAGATGGAGATATTTCTGAGACTTATGGAAGTCTGATTTCCTCGCCTCTCGCTGTGAATCCTAGGCACTCTCCTCTCTCAGAACATACATTCCCATGTCATTAGTATCAGTTAAAACATCTGCTACCCTAAACAAGATGACCAAGGCATGTTGAACAATAGCTATAATACATTTGTATTACTCATACAAATTCCATAGTAAATAAATT
Organism: Carassius auratus; assembly: GCF_003368295.1. Lineage (NCBI taxonomy): Eukaryota > Metazoa > Chordata > Actinopteri > Cypriniformes > Cyprinidae > Carassius > Carassius auratus. Next base: position 15,048,862 of record NC_039256.1, read on the forward strand.
TGTAAAACTATATTCATTTTGACATGCTTAATTTGGTTGCATATAAAATAAAAACATAAGCACATAAACTAACATTCACTAGTTGGGATCAGTACGATTTTTTATTATTTGTACTAAACCAAGGCTGCATTTATTTGATCAAAAATATGGTAAAAACGGTAATATTGTGAAATTTCAAATAGATGCTTTCTAGTTTAATATATTTTAAAATGTAATTTATTCTTGTGATTTAAAACTAAATTTTAAGCATTATTACTTCAGTGTTCAGTATCACATACACATCCAGAAATTATTCTAATATGCTGATTTAATGATCAAGAAAACAATTTTGCAGCTTCATATTTTTGTGGAACCGGTGATACTTTTTTCAGGATTGTTTGATGAATACATTTTTTTAAAGAACATTTATATCAAATTAGAAGTGTTTTCTAACAATATTTTGTATCACTTTGTTTCTTTTTATCAATTTAGCACACCCCTTGCTGAAAAAAAGCATTAATAAAGTATCACTTAGAAAAAGAAAGAAAGAAAGAAAGATTGCTACATTTTATCACTAAGGATTCTTTGATGGATACAGAGTTTAAAATAAAAGCATTTATTTGAAATATAAATCTTTTGTAGCCTTAATAATGTCTTTACACTAAGTTTTGACCAATCTAAATATTCCTTGCTGAATACAAGCAACAGACAATAATAATAATAAAATTGGTATTGTAAGATGAAAATACAAATGCACCGTAATCACCAGTGTGTGTGTCTAATGTGTCCCTCTGCGCCTGGCTGTGCTTGTTCTTCAGTTCTCCAAATGTTCTCCAGGGACGAGGGCCATGCAGTGAGACACGGATCCAGCTAGATTACAAAGTGAGAAATAATCATTCATTAACCTCTGGCCCACTGGGTCTGGAGATCGACCCGCTCTGGAGACAAACCCCATTGTTCCCCATCCCGCTGCAGCTGGGTCAAGCCAATTGACTACACTCATAATGATCTTAAAAGGATTAAGTGGGCAAACACGCCTGAGAGCTCTTTTTTCAATTACACCGCGAGTCATTTACATGAAGTGGAGCAGAGAGCCAATAACCCAGACCCGAAACAGCACGGCCCTCTGGGAATAACGGCCCTGAGCTGCTCCGACTGGATCTCAGTGTGTGTAATACAGGGAAGAGAGAGCTTGACACGATGTCTTGTAACTCATTCCCAGGGGAGAGCGCTTTCATTCACTCACAGCGACAAAGAACTTAATCAATCTGGCAATTTAGTGCAGCTGCAGCATGAAAAAGTTTATTTATTTATATGTTTAAACCATTTACTAATTATTTCCTCCTTTGTCCTCTCAGATGTTTCATTTATGCACCATATTAAAACTGTAATCATAATGTGACAAAGAGATAAACGGATACTGCCGTAGATAAAATTGTCTGAGAAAGGCTAAATATGTTAGCATTCTGTTTATTGTACTATTAGTTAATATTCCTCTGCTCCTCTATGGCAAAATGAAAGCACAATAGGGTCTGTTCTGGAATTGGGATATCGGGAGAGATTCTTATTACCCACAGTGCATTGGAAGATGTGTGGATCTACGCCAGGACTCCCAACAGATGCGATTGAGAGGATGAGAATAATGTGATAATAATGACCCTCTTCACCTCACTGTGCTGATGTATGCACTGTTGTCTTCTGTGTCCATCAGAAGGGGTCAAAGGTTAGGAGATAATGATGTTACATTTTGATAACAGAGAGGAGGCGAGACAGGGATCGATGACCACGCGTCTCTGTCACCTTGAGCTGGCCGGAGGACACCAACACATACAGATCTGCTGAGAAAACAGAATATTCAATAAATATTGTTTATTATGATATGAGAAGCATTAGCAAGGTGGACTGGTGCCAGCTTAGTTCTCTAACAAGGACAAATTGCTGATTGGTTTTAGATGATACTGGGTTTACACTACTGTTCAAAGGTTTTTTGGAGGAAATAATTATTTCATTCAGCAAGAATGCATTCAATTGATCAAAAGCGACAGTGAAGACATTTTGTAATTTTTCAAAAGATTTCTATTTCAAATAAGCGCCCCTCTTTTGAACTTTCCTTTCATCAAAGAATCCTGAAAATGACGTATCACGGTTCCCACAAGAATATGTTTTCCACTTTGATAATACGAGTAGTTTCTTGAGCAGCAAAGTAGCAAATTGGAATGATTTTTTTTAAGGATCATGTGACACTGATACTGATAGTCATGATGCAGGAAATTCAGCTTTGCATCATAGGAATTAATTACATTTTAAAATGTATTAAAACACAACAAAGTAATTTTTTTAAATTGTAATATTTTTTGAATATATAAGTTTTGACTGTATTTTTGCAGCCTTGGTACACACGCACAATTTTTTTTAAAAATATAAATTAATAAAAATAAATAAAAATAAAATCTTACCAACTCAAAACAAAACTTTCAAACGGTAGCATATATATGCTACTAAAATTATTCCCATATATTAAGCCTAAAATTTCAAACACATCAAACAAAGAATTATGTTGAAACAAATTCAATGTATGCTAAATATATAAAGCATAAAAGCACTGTATGATATATAAAAAGAAAACAAGGTACTGTAAACAAATAATAATAAAAAAAATTACTCAAAGTTTAAACTACAGTTCCAGTATGCCACAGATATTGCCCTTTCAGATTCACCACACAGTCAGCTGAAAGTAACAAGACTTTGATCCCTGGATCTGAAATGCCAGAGATGGGCAGATTCCTCGTCAATTACGCTCATCTTGGGAATTCTCACTATGCAGCCCTTCCTTAGTAAGCACTAAAGTATACTGCAGGACCCGGTTTCAGACCAGAACAGCTTTACGGCAGGGCCTGGTATGAAACTGTCATCTGCAACAAGATTTATGTTTGCTAAATTTTACTGAGATTTCTTACTTTCATATTTTTAATTTTTACCTTGATATCTAATAATAATTATAATCATATGAAAATCTAATAATAATATTAACAATAATTTTATTTCAGTTAACAAAAAGTGCACTAGCAACTTAAATTGTTCAAATCTACTCATCACAATGTCAGTACAACAAAAAAAAAAATATTTGAAATACCATATATGCATGCATATATATTTTTATATTCAATTTATTTTTTTAATTAGCTAAATTATATAATTTACTTCCTGTAATGTAAGTGTTTTATAGGAATCTTAGCTCTGAAATGCATATAACATTTACAATAGAGCTTTAAAAAACGTAACGTAACAGTATCCATTTCTCATGTAATACCACTGAGACAAATGGGCTCCAGTGAGAGTTCTAAAAGACAAAGTTATTCTAGAACACCAACACAGTTAGATCATTAGCGACAAGATGAAAATAAACCTTGAACACAAAGCAGCAGGACACCTAAAGATGGAGTGAGAGAGAAAAATAAATAAAGAAAGAAAGAAAGAAAGAAAGAAAGAAAGAAAGAAAGAAAGAAAGAAAGAAAGAAAGAAAGAAAGAAAGAAAGAAAGAAAGTGGATGAGGCTGCAGAGACAGAGAGAGAGAGAGATAGGCCAAAATGCCAGTTTCAGTCGTTCAAGGAACTTAAAACCACAGATGACAGCGACAGTCATCTTCAACATCAAGATGGATTGTCTCCTTATGACAGCGCCAGTCATAGTTAAATGTTTGTCTCTCTTAATACAAATGAGCATTTCAACAACTATAGTCCATCTGAGACTGTATTAACTGTTGATGACAGCTCATAAATAAGAGAAAATCTAATGATTTCAGTCTAGAAATATACCTGACTTTGCTGCAAAAGGATAAAAATAGCACCAAACAAGGCTAATAAGTAGCTACACTTCACTTGTATTGGTGCCATGTACAGTATATTTACATAGACAACTTTTTGAAAAGAAATTGAATGAATGAATACAATTTTGTTTGGCAAGGATGCATTACATTGATTACACAAAAAATATTTTTATGAAACTTTTATGTTAGAAAATCTTAATATTTTAAACAAACGTTCTTTTAAACCATCTAGTCATACTTCTTTATATATATATATATATATATATATATATATATATATATATATATACATATATATATATATATATATATATATATATATATATATATATATATATATATATATATATATATATAAAATATTTCACAATATTTCTGAGTTTTGAGCATCTTTGTTCAAATAGTTGCAGATTTTGTAAGAAGTCTTACGGTCTTCAATACAGTATATCTATATCTATATCTATATATATATATATATATATATATATATACTTATAAGCATTGAACCAACAAATGAATAAATATTTCATGTTAGATATCAACTGATAATTGTCTCCAATAATTAAGTTACATAATCTAAAGTATGGGAAGGAATCTAGCATCTTTTAAAAACTCTCTTACTGTTTTATTTCCAGCTATCATCATGTTGAATTCACTACTCAGCTGTGGTATTTCACCGAGTTGTTTATGTAAGTATTTAAGAACACATCCTTCTTTATCAAAGGCCGGTTGCCAGTGCTGTGCTCCCCTCATTTGTGAGACAGCTGACGATAGGATAAAAGCAGGTAGTGCCCCGTGCGGCCGTCCACATATGGTCCGCATTAGAGCCGGGACCATCCCGCTGAACTCCGCCCCCGCACCCCTGAGTGGCTCAGCCCGCTGACAGACAGGTTCTGATTCCACATATGCTGAAATCCAGAAAGCGTTACATAGTCTCTTTGATACTGGCTGATTTATTGGGCCTTGGCACCAGTTGTGAATGTCTTCAGCGACGGAGAGGCTCGTCTGTGTAAGAGGATAGTGTCTATCGGATGGCAGGCCGACAGCACAACAAATGCTGCACCATTTCCACATATTATTCAGGCTTACGAAGACTATGCATTTCAGCCGCCCCCTTCTGCTGCCTGAGCACCAGCACTGAACATATGTTACCAGACCCCCATAACCGCTATTTAATTGCTTTCGGTAAGAGATGGACCCGCTCATACTCTTTTACAATGAGCAGTCTCTTGGCTAAGCTATTCTCTCTTTACGTTTTCATCACTATTTTTCTTTGCTGAAGTTATGTCAGCTATTGGAACCAGTTGTAAGGCTGTTTTAATATATTGGCTGAAAGGGAACTTTCTTAAATTTTAATTAAAAAGAACTGTCAGATGTTTCCAATCGAAATGTAATTGTGCGATTGTTCATCCTCTCTCTCTGAAGCACAACCGGCTCGGTTCCAGGTATTCTCTGGAGAGAAGATCCAAAATCTTTTTTGGTTTTTAACAGAGACTCATTCCCAGAATGGCAAAAACTGAAAAGAAAAGAAAATCAATATAGATTCTATTAAAAAATGTCCCTGGTTTTACTGTGCACAATTCATCAGTGAACTTTATTCTAAAGATAAAGACTTAAATCAAAATGTAATATCTTTCCCTGCCTCAGAAACAACTTTTCTTTCTGCTGACATAAACAAGGCTGCATGGTTGGGGAAATAATTATATTACCAATAATATCAGAACCTGGCAACTTTCTTGCTTTACCTTCCAAGCATTTTACAATTCTAAACTTATTCCTGATGCATAAAATTGCTGAATATTCGGTTTTACTTTCATTTTCCCTGGACCACAAAACCAGTCATAAGGGTCATTTTTTGATATTGACATTTATAAACCATCTGAAAGCTGAATAAAGGAGCTTAACATTAGGTATGGTTTGGAAATGCTCATTTTCTCTCTATATCCTGTTAATCTTGAGTACCTATAGAGTAGTACTGCATCCTTCATAACTCAAAAATTATTTAGTTTTATTATATTCATAAGAGAAAGATAGTCTGTACCGATTTTTCCCGGAAAAACACGAACGCCTGGAGGCGTGACGTGTGGGCGGAGCTAAAGAATCACGAGCGCCTGTAGGCTTTTGCGTTGAGAGCGTTTGGAAGCTGTGACAGCTGTGAAGGCTGAAACTGAACGAGAGCAGCAGCAGCAACGACTCGCTCCGAGCGGGACTCGAACCCGGTTTCCGATGGGAGGGGACGCACTAACAAGGAGGCAGAGATATTTTAAGCAGTTTTACTCACCGCCTGCGGTTCCAACACACAATCCCGACCCTTTTTCGTTGGGATTGCATCATCCTTAAGAAATGAACGATACGCAAATCCGTCGTCAAACTGGGCTTTGTTTGTAAAACAAGCATTTTAGAAATGCAGGGAACAAACACAAACACTTGCACAACTCTGTTGATGCTCTTTAAAAATAAACTCCATCCACTGGTCCCTTAATGCTGTTTTTTCTTTGGTAATCTGTGCAGGGTTGTCTTGCCCTGGTAACCAAAAACACACTCCTTTTGTGACATTTCGTGACGCTCTCGCTCTGATCAGTGATTGTCTGTGCACAGCCTCTCTCTGCTCTGCTATACGGGAGCGCGCGCTCTTCCGGCAAACGTGCCCTCAGGACCCATATAAGGAAATTCCGCTCCATCTAACGTCACACAGAGCCATACTCGAAACTTGTGACAAACCGGAAGGAGTCTTTTTGGAACAGAAATACTCCTTCAAACGTACAACTTAATTTTTGAAACTTTGTCCATGTTTAGCATGGGAATCCAACTCTTTAACAGTGTAAAAAACTCAGTATGCATGAAATAGCATTTCACCTCCCCCTTTAAATTTGTACAAATGAAGTTATTAGAAATGCATATTACTAATCAAAAATGTGCAAAAAAAGATTCTATTTGTATTTTGACCCATTCAATGTATCATTGGCTTTTGCTACAAATATACCCATGCTACTTTAGACTGGTTGTGTTGTCCAGGGTCACATATCTCATATTACCTAAGATAAATGTATTATAATGCAATCTCAATGTTGACACAACAATTATTTGTTTCAGAACTAGATAAAACATGTTCTCTAAAAGACAAAATTATGTTAGGTTACAAAATCAGGGTCTTCAATGCAACTGAACAAATGTAATTCATGTATATTATTTCTAAAGAAAGAGGCTGGAGTTTCTGCAAGGGAGTCATGAGACGCGACAGAGAGGAGCTGTCTCCACTGTGAACCAGGGAGCCAACACAGGTCAGGGGTCAAAGCTGTGTCACAGCAGTTATGTTAATGATGTGCCTTCATGGATTCACTCTGCTGCTGAAAGATACCATGACCCTCCTTTCTTACACTTTGTCACACTTGCTAAATTTTTTTTTCTGCTCTCAAGATGTTCTCACTCCATGTATACATATACAGTTGATCATAAAATTCTTAAATATCTCAACTAGAATATTTTGTGGGCATCCAGGGAACTGTTCTTAGCTGGTTAAATTTTTTGATTGTATTTAACGAACAAAGGTTTTTCTGTCAGATTGGCAAATTTTTCTTCATCGCCTGCCAAACTTTCCTGTGGAGTGCCTCAGGGTTCTATTCTCGCACCCATTCTTTTTTCTTTGTATTTAATTCCTTTGGGCTCTATTTTTAGAAAGCATTGTGTATAATTTCACTGCTATGCAGATGATAACCAAATGTATTTACCTCTGAAACCTCTGAATCTCTTTTTGTATGACTTGATGGGGAGAAAACGTGGTTCTCTCAAAATTTCATATTTCTGAATGAATCAAAAACCGAGGTTATAGCCTTAGGCCCCAGTGGAAATTCAGGAAGCAGAAGTATCGATATGGACTACCTTGCTCTCTTTACTTCATCCTGTATCAAGAACATAGGTGTGTTTTGGGATCAGAGTTTCAAAATTTAAATAGAAATTAAATAGAAATAAATAGAAAAATCAATGCAATACATTTTTTATTGCACAGTTACATAATTTGTGGGTTTTAAGTCTGATTTTCTATTCGGATCTGGGCCAGAAGACATTTGCTATGTGGGCGGTCATTACATCTTGATTAGACTACATCAGCTCTCTTTATTTTGGCATATCTAAATTTCCTTGCTCATCTCCAATTAGTAAAAAACAAAACTGCTTAATTCCTCAAAGGACAATGCACATTTGATCACGCTACTCCAATTTTGAAATTGCTGCATTGGTTACCTGTGCATTTTAGAACTGAGTTTATAATTCTTCTTTATGTTTTTAAATCTATAAATAATCTGGCAGCAAGCTATCTGAGTGATCAACTCCATCCATACAATCCTACACAAAATCTGATGTCTGGTGATCAAAGATTTCTCTCTGTCCCCATGGTCAAAGCATAGATGGGATAGAGCCTTTGCAGTTGCTGGCCTTAAGCTGTTGAACAGCCTTCCAGCCCATATCAGATCAGCACAGTCTTTAAATGCTTTTAAATAATCTCTTAAAACCTATTTCTTCTCTTTGGCTTTCGATTCATTGTGAGTTTATGGTATGAATCTGTGTTCTATGTCTTTGTTTGTTCAGCACTTTAGACAGCCGTGCTTGTTGTTTTTAAATATGCTATATAAATGAAACAAACTTGAAACTTGAAAGAGAGAGAGAGAGAGAGAGAGAGAGAGAGAGAGAGAGAGAGAGAGAGAAATGGAAACACGAGTCTGTGACTTCAAGTGTAGTCACACTTAAGCTGAGGCAGAAAAAAGACTTAACTTGGATTCAGACTTTAGTTGAACTCCACCGCAGGGACTTTTAAACATGTCTGGCAAAGATACATGTACAATATAATATGATAAAAGAAAAACAGCTAGCAATGTTGTGCTTTGTCCACCTTTGTCAAACCCTACATCACTACTAAATGGAAAGTCACAATACTGAACAATGTTTATCTAAAAAAAAAATATCTTGCCATTGTCATTTGAAGTAATCCAAAACCTTAAATAGTATTCATTTCCTGCCACACATAAGGTTGATTTACATGAAAACTGTTATGTCAGTGATCCAACAGTCCAGCAGTGGTGGGACCAGGGCTTTCGGCCAAATGTTCATATCAGGTCCGTGTCCGGCACTTCATAATTATACCATACACTAATCCCAGCACTCAGTTGGAATGCTATAACCACATCTCCACCCTAAACTCTTCTCATATTTAAAACCAAAACACTACACTAATTCAATTAGATAATAGAGGATAAAACCACACTAAATGGGGATTAATTGGAATATACACATATGTTCTCAAATTCTAATTACCTATAGGGTTACTCTGGCTGTCATCAAAGCGACCGCATAATTCCACGGCTGAATCTGTGTTTAGCTTCCCAGCATCAATTTATTAGCTGGGAATAACTAGTGGCACCTGCTCATCATGCAGCTTTTCTGAGCTTACAGCTGACTCATGACCCTCTCAACAAGGTACAGCACGCAGACAAGCTATTTAGCCATGTCAGGGGATAATATAATGTGATTTCTAGTGCATCCATGAATAACCGAGCACCGGTGATGTCCATTCTAAGTAGAACCATTCTGCATAAGAAGTTCAGTAAGTCCTGACAGCTGAATCACTGACAAACACTAATAATTGACAGTGGAGATGTGCCAAAGAGATGTCTAATTTATGATTCATCATTGTCTAATAACCGTTTAAAAATCTATGTGACAACTTACAGTAGTTTGGCAACATGTCAAGCATTCAGCAAGGACTTTCTCATGAGATGATGGACATCTCCGAAATGTTTATATAATATTATGTAATTTTATATTTAAAACGATTTTCAGTTTTAAATTAGTTGCAAGTTTTAGTAGTTTTGTTTAAGGCTTTGGTATTTTTTATTATTTTTGAAAGTCTTTGGTATTTTTTATTCTTTTTGAAATATTGAATTTATATCTATTTTTAGTATTTATTTAATTTTATTTCTAATTGCCTTTAAGTTTTTCAAGATTAAGTTTTGCATCCAGTATTTGTATTGCTTTTTATTATTTTGCCTTTATTTCAATTCAATTAAAGAATATTTTGAAATACTTTAAAGCACATTTTCATCTTTAACTTCTATCTGTAACCATATTCAGGGTACATTCCATATTTAATCTAATGTTAATTTGGTATGTGGTATGTGTGGATTGACATTTTATCATTTAAGTTTAGAGTTGTTTATATTTGTTATTGCATATTTGATTAAATGTGTTCTTGTCTAAGGTTATATCAAACAGATCACATTCAGCTTGTGTGCATGGAATAGCTGGTTCAGCTAAAAAAGTAAGTAGCCTGGCGGTTTTGTCAGCAGATAATGCAATGTACAGCAGTACTGCAAATACATTATGTGCTGTGCTCCGGCAGCATGTTTGTTTACACATGGCCTGAGATAATTAGCCAGAAGTAATGACCGAGCTACGATGACAGCCGTGGAAACTCGATGCCGTTGCACTTCGTGCTCCTCCGCCCAACCTGAGCAACTGCGGGGTGGAGGTGTCACATCTATTTTTGCCCACCAGCTGCTGAAGTTCTTCTGGCGCCAGCCCTAGGGAGCCGTGGTGCTAGAGCTGACAGAGCCGGTGTGGTTATTTGCCCCCTTGCACCCTCCCACAACCCTTTACCTCCTGGGAGCCGAACAGAACACAGGGCAGGTCAACTGATATGAGAAATGCACAGAACCTGTCTGTGACGCCTCTAGAGAATGACTTTTGCCTTTACTGCAGGTATTACTTGGCCCCACAAACAATAGTCCCGCTGCGAAGAGATTTGTGTCCTTGTTTTAGGATCACAAGTGAGATTTGCAATGTGTGGCAGAACAAACACACTGTGTGCATATCTTCTGCATGTCCAATATCAGTCTCGTGGGTCTTCTGCACTTGAACGTTAGATCATCCTCAATTTCAAAATAAACCAGTGTGGTATGGAATTCATACCACTTGTGTTTACTGTGGCTTTAGGGGGAATCCAGAGACCTTCTGTTATCTAAAAGACATCTAAAAGCAGAGCAAGTGAAAGTTTTAATCATTTAGTTTTAGCAGAGACTGAGTTCAATCTAGTTCTGTATATTTAACTAACTCACTTTTTACCTATTGTTAAGGCACAGAGCTTTCGGTTGAATTTAATCTGACAAGCTAGAACAGAAATCACCATCATTTCAAACACAGTTCTTGAACACAAATATCAATAGTTATTAAATTATTCAAGGAATAGTTCACTCAAAAATCATTTCATTACTCTCAAGTTCTAAACCTGTCTGATTGTATTTTTTTTCTGCTGAACACAAAAGAAGATATTTTGAAGAATGTCTAGTCTCTACTGACTGCCATAGTTCTTTCTTTCTTTCTGTCTTTCTTTCTTTCTTTCTTAGAAGTGACTGTTTGGTTACCAATCATCGAAATATCTTCTTTTATTTTCAAAGCAGACAGAAAGTCATACATGTTTGAAACAACCTGAGGGTAAGTAAATGATGACACAATTTTCATTTGTGGGTGTACCATCCCTTTAAATGCTATATTAATAAAGAAACATTTTATACCAGCGATTTTCAGCTCCAGTCCTCGCGCCAGGGCACCTAATGTATGTTCAAATAGAACAAATACTTTTAATTGAAATACTGTAAAAACAGTTATACTTAAAAAAGTGAAATATTATTATAATTGAAATGAACTGTTTTGTAATTGAATATATTGTATAATGTCATCATCACTTCAGACTTCAGTGTTACATGATCCTTCAGAAATCATTATAATATGATGATTTACTGCTCAGTAAGAAACTATTTTTTATAGAAGTGTTGAAAACAATTATGCTGCTTCATAATTTTCTCTGGACACATTATTTTCAGGATTAGTTTATGAATAGAAAGCATTTATTTGAAATAGAAACTAATTTAAACACATTATAACTGTCATCTGTGGTAGTTAATGATAGGTACTGATAGTGATAGGTATTGAAGGATGGATCCTAGCCATCTAAGTCTGGGTGGACATTTTTGACTTAAAACAGTAGATAACTGTGAGAAATGTCTAAGCAACCACCCAGAACACTCTACAAACTGCACAGCGATATCCATCCACAACAGAAAATGTACAAATCTAGTGCAGTCTCTATGTTTGCGCTCTCTGCAACTGCAATTCTGATATTTGATCCACATCTTACACGCACCATGTTAGACATCTGTTGATGACACTGAAGCATAAAACACCCGGGAGGCATGTTCTAGCTGAGAAAACGTCAATGAAATTATTGACAGAATATTTCAGCTGATCAATTATCAGTAATGAATCCCTCTGTAATCATTAGCTTGCAAACTTAAACCACCAGTGTTCAGCTGCGATGCAGTTCCTGGAGGGGGTGGCAGCGTGACACCCCGGCTTTTTTGAAAGACAGACACTAACATTTGAAAGGACCGGGGGACTCAGTGGGGAGGCCACTGCTGACCTCCAAATGCTGCTCATTCCTTGCCGGTCTTGTGCGTGAAACATTTCTGTTGACACCCAGCAATGCGGTGTTGATGAGTTAATCTAGCAGCTGAGTGTGTCCTTTACCTAAGAGGTCCTGTACTGAGCCTAAGCCTCCCTCTATTAACAAACATCTCAAACAAATCTACCTGCCATTTTATCAGTCATCTTTGAAATCTCAGGACCTGATTCATAACTTCATCCATTTAACCTGGAGTTTATCTGAAAGTCACTTTGGTGCCGTCTAACTGTGTCAAAGGGGAAATGCTGGGAAGGGGAGGTGGGGTGACTATAAAAGGTTCGGCCATAGCTGTCTCAGCTAAGTGGGACAATTTAGATACCTTAGACAAACACATCAAAAGACCCCCAAGACGGATGGGCCAAAGCACTGTCACTGTGGATCCCGACGTCTTGATGGATGGAGATCTCCAATCTAATGACGCCTCATGCATATCAGTGTCCACAGCTGCTTGTTTCCAGCAGTATAAGGCAGAATAATGTTGGCTATAACTTTAGTATTTCTGAACCTCAACCTGGGTTAACATTAACTCGAGACACTAAAAATAGGCTTAGCGTGTGTTCTGCTATGAATGTGAAATGTATCCCAGTGTGGTGGTGTATTGTTTGACTTACGCTGTTACAGAATTAGAGCTCCCAAAAGAAGCTAGAAGCCTCGTCTTCACTGTCTTCCCTTAATTTAATCAATCAATCTATCTATCTATCTATCTATCTATCTATCTATCTATCTATCTATCTATCTATCTATCTATCTATCTATCTATCTATCTATGTACACACACACGTTTGTTTTTGTGAAAAGTGGGGACATCCCATAGACATAATGGTTTTTATACTGTACAAACATTCTATGGCCCTACACCAACCCTATTCCTAAACCTAACCCTCACAGGACACTTTGTGCATTTTTACTTTCTCAAAAAAACTCATGATTTATTTATTTATTAGTGTTTTGAAAAATGGGGACATGGGTTATGTCCTCATAAGTCACCCTCTCCTTGTAATACCTGTGTCATACCCATGTCATTATACAGAGATGTGTCCTGATATGTCACAAAAACAAGAGCACACACACACACACACACACACACACACAACATTTTTAGTAATCAGGAATCAGAGCATAAAAAAGAATAACGGTTTTGCCTGTAGTACCTTGACTTAAATGCATTGAAATTTTCAAACAAGGCTTTGTAAAGCCAACATTTAAGGTTAATCTTTTCTAATAGAAAAAATTACAATTAGATACAATTTCTTTGAATCACAATTAATTTTATCAGTTTTTGTCACCTAAGTTCAAAAATATTCTAAAATCATAGCATTTTTTCCCAAACCTGTTCAAGATTGGCTGAGAAGACATGAAACTTATTTGCATAACATTGTGACGTGAACATAACTAAACATGACTAGACTCGGTTTTTATGGTTGTTTTTAGAGGATTCCCATAAAGCTCTTCAAATTAAGAGGTGAATGCCAGTCATGTCGTTGTGATCTTGGTAAAACTGTTTACTGACAAAACATCCTATGTCTTTTTTAACAAGCAGGCACATGCCTATGGGGGTGAAAATCCTCTAAAGCAGCACATATGGTATGCTCCAAATGTGTGGCAGCATTTCAGCGTGGGAAAGTCCAAGTCTCTCTCAGCAGGGGTGCGCAAAAGTCTACCACTAAATTAGGTGTGTAAATAGTCAAATTAGAGAGAATTACAATGACAATTTGAGATGTTCTCTTTGATGCGCGGTCTAACAAACAGGGCCGCTGTAGTTCACTAGAAACATTTCCAGTCGAGAGTAAAGATGCATTCGATGCTTGTGTAAAGACACTGTTTATTTGTCGACACTTTGAAGCCATAAAACACGTTGTTACCAAGATATACGGCAGCTTTTGCTTTGAATATCCGAGTGTTTGTATGGGGCATGGTGAGAAAAGGAACAGCTCCAGGGTGTTTATGTGATCTTTAAGCTATTGGACCAGTGCTTCAAACCAAGTGCTATCTGATTAGAGAGGCCATTCGATTTAGCCTGTCAACACAGAGATAACCCTCACCGACTAAAGATAATACTCCCACCGCTTCCCCAAAACCTCAGTCAACACATGCCTACACTGAAGAAAACCTTCAAATTACTGGTAAAAAAATATATATTTTTAGCCTATATTGTAACATAATTGGTTGGTAATGCAGTATTTCTGCATTCTTTATGTTAAACGTTTGCTAAATGTGTTTGTATGTATAAAAATACTGTATGTAAGTATGTAAAAATACTGCTTAGCAAAGGGTTTGAGGATTTCACAACAAACCTTTTGAATTGTGGAATGTTTACCTTGTTAAATTAGATTCATTGAATCTGTTCTGACCACTAGAAATATAAGATAAAATTGATTTTGTATAATTCTTATTACAAGCAGTGACATTGTACAACAACACGAAAAAAGCCTCCAGTCTGATGGTAGAAAATCATGAACTGGTCACTGCGGTGAAGATAATGTTAATTACCCTCGTCACGGTGTGTGATGATTTCATTTCCTGTACCGTGAACTCATCGCGTTTGGCTCTGAGGGTCAGACAGGAAGCTCGGTCTAACACCTCTGGGTCATTAGGCAAATTCCTTCCATAGAGAAACTGAGAAAGAGACAGATTGAGAGACGAGACAAGAGCGAAATTGTCCAAAGCCCTGCTGAGCTGCAGAGATTCTTTGCTTTAGCAATGGATGGAGTGATGGTGAGCAGATGAATAATGAATGAAGTGAGGCAGTGCTGCCCCTGTCTGTCCTGAACGGCAACCCTCTTCTCTCCTTCCTCTGCCTGCTGTACAGAAATTCCCACTGTGACTGAGACAGTGCTTAGGTTCAGAATTGAATCCTAGCCTTCTATACCTCATTACACATAGCGTGTAAACACTGAATGCTATATTAAAAATAAGTAAATAAATAAATACATTTTCAAACAACAGCAACAGGATTAATATGGTGTTCTTCTGTCAATCAAAAGAAAAAACAAATACACTGAGAATTATATGCTATAATGTGTCCATGGTTCAGTGATGCATATTTCATAATTAAAGCTAAATGCAACAGTGGTTGGAAATATTGATTTTAGTAGAGGACATATTGCTAAACCAAAAGAATGTGCTGCTTGAGTAACTACAGGTTACAGTTCAGCTTGTTCATAATTAATTGGATATCGATTTCTATATAAAAAAATGACCATCAAGCTAAAAAATAAAAGTATTGATGTCTCAGTTGCCATGGTTATGGTCTATATATTAGAAAGTGACATTTACTTCATGCACTTGAAAATTGCTGATATTGCTGCTAGCCAGTTTTACCTTGTATCTTAGATGGAGACAATCAAATGGAACACAGTATTTGTTTAAAACAGCGTGATATTGAGATATGATATTTTACAGTTTGATGAATATTTACACTACCATTCAGTTTCAGGTAATATTTTTTAAGTCTTCATTCACAACAAGGCTTCATTTATCTGATCAAAATTCAGAAAAATAGATAATATTGAAATTTCTCCAGTTATTCATTGCTTCAGTCTTCAGTGTCACACGATCCACACGATCCACAATCATTGTAATATGCAAATCATTTTACGGATATCATTTTACAAAAATCATAAGGATATTAGGTAAAGATAATGTTCCTACAGTAAATATATCAAAAGTAAAATAAAAAAGGTCAAAAGAACAGCATTTATTTGAAAAAGAAATCTCTTGTGACATATACAGATGTATTTACTGTCACTTTTGTCCATATGTCCTTGCTGCACCAAATCTGTCAAAAGTTTAAGACATCCATTCTGTTTCCTTTCTAAGACCCATAGCACACCATGCCTCTGTTTCATCATCTGAGACTAATTTTAGGGATCACTGAAAATCATAACAGGATTATCATATCAAACACTAACTGCAGTCCTCCTGTAGTTCCTCATGCTCCCTGGACATACGGATCTACAGCAGACATGGATACGTGACCCAACACTTCACAGAAACTCACTGTACGTGACTCTTCGCTAAACACTGCTCCACCTGCCAAACACTGAACATATCAGTGACACACGGAAATCTTGCTAAGTATGTGTTCGAAATCTGATTTTAGATCAACTAAAAATGGGAAATTATTAAGTTTAGGAGAATAAAAAATATTAAAGAAATTGTTCACCCAAAAAGGAATATTCTCTTAAAATGTACTCACCCTCTAGGCTTCCAGGATGTAGATGAGTTTGTTTCTTCATCAAAACAGAATTAAGAAATTCAGCATTACATCACTAGCTCATCAATGGATCCTCTGCAGTGAATGGGTGCCGTCAGAATGAGAGTCCAAACAGCTGAAAAAAAAAATGAAATAAAATATTGTAATCCACAAGTAATGTAAGTTATCCAAATATAAAACCTATATCCTTAATATTGCTTTCTAAGATGAAAAAGTCTGCTTAATTATCAGGAAGATCAGGAGAGAAGTCTGCACAGATCGAGCATTGTTTACAGGCCAAAACAGTCCAAATCGGTTCCAAACAAATATGTTGGTGGATTGTTATGTGAGAGAACAACAGGGGACTTTTTCATTGCAGGAAACATTATTATCGATTATAGACTTGTTTTTCGTCCAGAAACGACAGTTAAACATTAAAACATCTTAACTTTAGATTTGTTTCTTACAGACAGAATTTCGCTTTACAAGATTGATGGACTGAAAAGATGTGGATTACTTGTGGATTATTATGAAGTTTTTATCAGCTGTTTGGACTCTTATTCTGACGGCACCCATTCATTGCAGAGGTTCCATTGGTGAGCAAGTGATACAATGCTAAATTTCTCCAAACCTTTTGAAGAAACAAACTCACATATGTTGAATGGACTGACGCGGAGAAAATGTAAACACACACACACACACACACACACACACACACACACAAAAATCCTTGAATTTACTTGAACTATAAATAAATAAATAAATCATGTGCAGGTTATTTTGTTTTAGTTTTACAGTAATGTACATTGCATTTTCTGTCATTTCACTGTTATCTGCCAGTAAACACGTGATTTAATTTAGGGTTTTTAGGTTGAAGTCACACATCACTGTCTAGCCCCAGAACACATTAGACTTCAAAGACACACACATGCGCAAAGACACATGTTACTACATGAAACATGCTCAGCGTTTGTTAAGCATCAGTGAATAAAGGGTGCCTGTACAGCTGGTTATTAAGGTGTGTGTGCATTTGTGCATGTGTGTCGGGCCCTGGTCTAATGCCATCTGGCTCTGGCACTCTCCGGAGGCTGGCATGGTGCCATAACCTTACTTCCATCAGGCCGGTAATGCCTGCTTCTATTTCTACAGACAGAGCAAATGGTTGAGCGCAGACTTCACACAGCAGCATTAGCAGGGCCCGATTTTTAGCCAGGAACAGGTCACGTTCATTGTCTGGCATGGGACATGGGCTGTTTAGGATGTTTCAACCCGTGAGGAGAAAAAACTGAAGGAGACTATTTCTGTAAACAGGAAGCACAGTGAACTTTTGGGAGACTGTGAGTGGGTCTAAAAGAGAAGTGTGGGAACAATAACCACTTTATATACAGGGACATTATATTATAAATGCAATTTTGATACAACGAGAAGACACTGAAAACTTGGGAAAGGATTCATTTTGAAATGAATTTGACAAATTTCACAAATAATTACAAAGAAACGGCAATTACACTGAATTAAACACTGAAATTTGAAGTAGAACTGCGTGTGTGTTAAAATATTTTAAAATGCATTTTCAGCCACCATTACCCATTGGCAACTTATTCATCATGAGCCAAACATTTAGCAAGGCAGGAAAACATTCAGTCTACCTGAAGGAAGACATTTTTCATTGTGGAGAGAGAGAGAGAGAGAGAGAGAGAGAGAGAGAGAGAGAGAGAGACCTCTTGTGTATTCTTCAACTTGGACCTCATTATATTGAAGTACAAATCCAAGCACCAGAAGCAGCCAAAACTCTCTTAAGTTTTATTAATCGAAAAGTATGCATTTTAATTCATTCACAGGTTATATGGTTAAAATATTTTAGTTCAAAACTTTAAGTGGCTATAATAGAAAAAGTGCTTAAAAATGCTTTATTAACTGACGTTCATCTGCTTCAGTTGTTATGCTGTCAAACTTCGTGCCATTTCTAATTTCACAGTATTTTCACCTCCTAAATTAGCCTACTACACTTGTTGTGAAGTCACAACTCTATAATGGTACATTACTCAGGCCGATAAATATATGGAGCATCCCTTATTCTGTCCCAAATAAACACTTATTTTCTACAAGGATACAAGAATAAACACTATTTTCTTAAATAATTAGGATCAAAATTGTCCTTTATTTTCCATTTCTGAAGTTAACTGGCAACACTAATAATGACATAATTATCTTTAGACTCTCCTTACAGCGGCATTTTGCGCAAAAAGAAGAAGAAAAAAAAGAGATTTTTTTGTTTGTTTTTTTTTTTTTTAAAGTGGGCCACTCTAAAGCATGACATTCCAGGGCTGAATATGAGTCCCACTTCGACCCTGATTTGAGGTGATGCTTGTTCGCCTGCTAGGCATCCATTGTTAGTGTATTACACATCTTTTTGGTTTTGTTTTTGCAAGCTGAATGACAATCTGTCAGCAGGCATCACAGATCATCTTGTATTTATTACATTACTCAGGACTTCCCATCTATAAACATATAAGTCTGATTATGTCAGTACGTACACACAAGACAGACACATACCGTAAACAAAAAAACAGAAGTGGGACCACCTTGGCAGGGCATCATGCATTGTTTCTCTGCATGGCTATTGAGAGGCCATTTCCACAGTGGCATTGTGGGACATCTGCTGGGCTGCAAAGAGCACCTGTTTCGACATATACGGGCAGGGGCTTCATCACACTCATGTGCAGTTGTGGGATGTATTAGTTGCGGGCGATCATGTGCAGAGACAGCCTTCGGCCCGGGCCTCCACACACTCTCAAATTCCCTATTAAAACAGTAATCTGAGAGGCTTGAACACAGCAGTTCTGTATGTGTGTGTGTGTGTGTGTGCATGTGTTTAGTTGCTATATGTGTGCATTTAGTTTTTGGTTCTGGGTGTGTGTTTGGTCACTTGTCATTGTTCGGTGTTGGTTGAGCATGAGAGGGATGCATTCATTCTTTTAAGGTGATGATAGTCACTTTTTCCATGTTGGAAGATTTCCTTCTATCCCAAATCAGTGTGTAATTACACGGTCGTAGACATGTACATACACATACCTAATTATCATTCATGAAGTTCTTGTGTTGCTGTGGTGGTAACAAACCTCAGTTCTCCAGGGAATGATAGAGTTTCCTTCAGATGCCTGTGTCAGTAAACCGGATGTGTTCAAGCAGTTAGCTAAAAATATGCTTCGATGATCCAGCTTAATCAGCGAAGAGAACAATGGCAGATGGTGAAGCGTCAGTATTTTTGTAATTCTGTTCAGTTCCACTACGGTATCAGATATTTCGTTACGATTATCGTGGTCACAAAAATTCACGATAATGATATATAGTGATACAGTATATATAGAAATCATGAAATAAATAAATAATCCATGCTATCTGTCAAATTCAACTGTACTGTCTTTTCCCTTTTTTGACCAATGAATCACACCATTGCATAGCAAACATTTACACTTAACAGATGGGACTAAAATGCTAATCATTTTTAGTTTACTACAGCATCAAAGTACCACAAATATGAGAATATTTAGAATAATTATATTTTTACTCCAAATTATATGAGGAATTATAGTAGGCTATTTTATACTATTCTATAGAGTGATAAATGCTATGTCGATTAGCATTATCTTATAAGTACATATCCTTATTAAATGAACTAAGCTGGCTTGAAGAACACAGATAAACCATATGCTGTTGCAATTGTGTTTTGACTGTTTTCATGTTTGATTAGATAAAGAATTTCTGCATTACTCATATGGAGACGGCTCAATACCTACACGGACTTCCTGGAACATCATAAATTATATTACTCCTTTGAGTCTTGAAAGTGCATTTTCTGCGTGAGGGCGCCCTCGGGCGTAGAGTACGAATGAAACAAATTACATAATCGCTGACCCGGGTATATCGTGACACTTCTACTGCTCTAAACAATTACATCTGCATGAATCATTTAAGCAATTAAGGAATGAGGACTACAATGAAGTGATGTGATCAATGCATCTTTAGCATACACATCTGTTTAAAATGTTTAAATATTTCTGAAAGAAGTCTCTTATGCTCACCAAGCCTGCATTATCTGACCAAATTCCTGCTTAAGAACATTTCGTATTTCCATCAATTAAAAAACAAAAAGTTGTGATCCTTAATATATATTTGTAACTAGTGTCTTTAAACTTTTGGATGGCAGTGTTCAACCACAACTTGACAACTTTATGGTCCAGTATGTGGACACCCTCTTTCTGAGTAATGGGTTTGGCTAGTCCCTTAATTCTTAGACAGATATTAACGGTGGCATACAACAGCTGGGTTTCCATTCGCCTATTTTTAAGGGAATTCAGGGATATTGCAATAAAAAATGCTGTTTGGAAACACCAAGATTCAAATTAAAAATTATAAAATGTTCACTTGAGAAGGATAAAGTATTAAGAAGATATAAGCTACTATGGAAATACATTTACCTGTAAATAACTTAATTGCACATCCAATGTAAAGAGTCGAGGTTGTGTCTAGAAATAAAATGTTCAACAGACAACACACCTGTTATGTTTGTGTGTCCACCTTCTCTTGGATTTATAATACACACCAGCTACTAAAGCTACCAGTCATTTGCACAAAACAAATACATTTTTATATGAAAAATGAACTAATAACTGTAATAATTTAGGCATTCATTGTTTAAATATCACTCATTTACATCTAAAAGAGTATTCTCTATGCCAGCAATCTAACGATGCACCTCATAAACTGCAGAGGTCACATAAGGAGCCAGATCATCAGAGGAGACCAAATACAGAACAAGACAACTCCACCCTGCTTCACAGGAGCAGTTGATGTTGGTGTGGATGAGAAGAAAGCTGAGAGAGCTCGCTATGTCCATCTGCCGTGACGACAGGGCTCAGGTTTTTAACACCAGATTGAAATGGACCTGGTCGGGTTATACATAGGTTTTGGTAAAGTGCATGGCCGCGGGCCAGCAGAACCACACGTGGCAGTCATGACTGAATGCACTTTTGAGAGATGCTACACGGTTAATAAGGTGCCAAGAAAAGACACAAGGACAAAGAGCTTATAACTCTAACATTCAAACAGCTTATGACAAGCCACCGTATGCAGGAGGCCACTGGCGTTGAGTGAGCGGAGTGCACATTTGCAATTCATTCTCTACGGGCTCACGTGAGAGGTGCTGGAAGAGGCAAATGAGCAAGAAGTGAGTGCATCAAAATGTTGATAGAGAGAGAGAGAGAGAGAGAGAGAGAGAGGGACAGAGGGAGAGAGAGAGGGAGAGAGCTAAGTGGCAGCCAGTTGAAAATAACACCTCCACTACTATTACTATTAATAATAAACACAAACATTTTATTAGAAAAAACAAAAACAAATTAAGGATTAGGGATGTAGAAGTTGGTCATGCAGAATGTTTATTATTATATATTAAGTTTGGATTTATTGATTGACACATTGAATAACCAAATAATTGACCAAAGTGCTGCTCAAAAAAATAAAAATAAAATAAAAATAAACCACAGATTTATTTACAAATGTATCACAAGTGTTTTATAAGTACTAATAAAGAGCCAATATGTTAATAATAGGAATGCTAAAAGGCAACTTATAATGAGAGTTGGTCCCTATACTAAAGTGTTTCTGTAAAGGTAACTTTAAGTAACTTTCAAGTGCTGGAAAATAAATAAATATAAAAAAAAATACTATTAGTAGTTGTAGTATTGGTCATATTTATGTTGCAATATATTTTTGAATATCTAATAGTAAATATTATGATTATATCAATATATTATTCCAGTTCATTTATACTTTCAAATTATTATTATTATTATTAAATAAAAACGAAAAAAAAAAAAAAAAAATGTTGTAGCAAATTTTTATGATATTGTATTATATATAAATAAAATGGATTTTGAGTGGACATTAAAAGAATGTCCCCCCCATGTTACTATTCTCTGCTTTATTTTGAGCTGGAATATTACCAAAGAACATTATTATTATTTAAATATCAAATATGGTCAAAGCAAATAACTGCATAATATCAGCCGATAACCAACACAATTATAACTGTATACCGACACAAATAACAATTGTTCACCCCTTGTGTGGAGTGCCATTTCCACCCATTTCAACTCGGCAGATAATAAAATGAGTGAAAATAATCTCATAGACTCCATATAGATCACATGGGACTGGAGCCATATTATATGTTCTTTCAGAAAACATACTCATTAATATGAGCACAGGTTGGCAATGGTGTAAGCATGAACAGAAGCTTGTCATTTCATTCCTGGCTCAACTTTCAAGCACAGAGCTACCAAAAGAAATGAAATATCATGTCCCCCACCGTCTTTCCAGTGTAATGTGTGAAGGACACAGGCGCTTTGTGGTACGGCAGGGTGTGGAGGCCAGACCACTTCTCACTTTTTATGCTGGAATTGCATCTCCGATTTCCTAGCTCTCCAACCTGAGCAGAAACATGTTATGCTTGGAGATGAGCCACCTACCAAGCCAATAAACCAAATTAGGCTTTAGCGCAAGTGTGTGTAAGTAAATGCTGAAGTATGTATCTCAGGTATTTATTGGCATAGAGAAAGATAAGTATTAAAATGAGTTCAACACTTCAAATTTCTCTTTCTAAACCTCAGTCTCTTCTGAACCGGTGTCTCGTGGGAAAGCAGTAGTGCATCTGGATGACTGGCAGAGTTTCTCTCGCCTTTTTCAATAGTTACCGGGTCCTGCAGTGGATCTGGCATGGCAGCTGTGTGGAGATTTAGCCATCATCATTTAGCAAGTCAGAGAAGACATGGAAACGATTCCTCAAGAGAGAAGAGGAAGGAGGCAGAGAGAGAAGGGAAGACACAGAAGCTGAATTTGATACGTGCTCATCAGCTGCAGTTTCTCAGAGATGGTGGATCTCCCTGACAGCACAATGTCTCCCAAATGAGTGCTGAGGAACGCTGTATTCTCACTCAATTACGTTACTGAGCTGTTTTTTTTTTTCACACCTTCTCCTTCTGTCCATCTTTTCCTCTCCTGTCTTTCTGTTAAGAATAGCTTTAAACTGCAAAGGCAAGCATTAAAAGAGAGAAAATCTTATTCTTGGCTGTTCTTTACTAAATGCACAATGGAAACAATCAGATGACATTCAGATTAGACTTGTCAGGATTATTCATGGTAATCTAATTATTGTGCACTTCCTGTCGCATATTGCCATCTAAATAATACAGGCAACTATATATATATATATATATATATATATATATATATATATATATATATATATATATATATATATATATATATATATATATATATATATATAATAAATTGACAAATTGATGTTATAATGGAAATAAAATATATAAAAATATTTTATATGATAAAAAATAAAAGATGCAATAAACATTAGAAATATATGCAATAGTACATATAATACACATAATGTTCAAGATAATATTTTAATGAAATTTAATAAAATGTAAAAAAACAAAAAAATAAATATGAAAAATGTATAATTTTATTATTGTTGTTGTAATGCATGGCAAAGATGCAAAAGTAAATATGATTATATTAATATAATTACATTTATTTTTTGTAGTAATAAATATTAGAAAAAGTGCAATAGTATTATTTTTATTATATTAATTCTAAAAAAAAATAAAAAAAAATGTCTTATTATTGTTATTTCTATTAAAATAACAAGTGTGTAAAATAATAAGTGTGTGTAATAAGCTAAAACTGTATGATAAAATGACAAATACATGTCTGCCAAAATTCGTGACAGGATCATGACATGCCTAATAAAGTGTTGCAACATTACACTATTTTAAACAGCGTATATCATTTTTTTCCCAGCAGCTATGATTGGTTCCCATGTCACCAGCATTTTTACAAGAGCATGCTCAGAAAGCATTTTTTTTTTTTGTACTCCTCTAGGTCCAGTAATTTTTTTTTTCAACTCATCCTTTGATCATTTTACCCGATTAGCAGGAACGATAGCAAAGGCCATTATTTTTTCATCTCCACTCCACTCGGCCGATGCTGACTGCAGAGGGAATGCGAGGCAGGGACGGATCGTCAGAAGGGATTCCAAATCAATTTGTCAGGTCAGCCGCTAAGCGCCTGATTGCAGTTTGTTCGATGAAAAAGTGGGAATGCTCAGGTGACTGACGTGGCAGCTGCGACCGTTTCACAGAGGGGGGATTTAGGAGAGCATCCCAGTGCTGGGCAGCCATTCCCATCCGGAACGCTGGCCCCATACCAGCCATCCATCAGCAGGGATTTCAACTCCCACTCACTTGGACCCATACAGGATGTGCAGCCGAATACATCGGCTCTGTATCAGAATACCTCTGCCAGTGCGCTTATCAGCCAAAAGCACAGCTTCTTCTGAGTTAGACAGATTCTAGAATCATCTCCAGTCTTTAGGGTACTTCACACTGTATTCATGGATCTCTGCAGATCACGACACTCATTGTTACATCAGAAGAGCATTTGGACACTTCTGAATGAATGTCCACAGTGAGGAAAAGCTTAACTACTTTGAAGAAGCCAAAATATAGTGATTTAAATAATTATCATACCTCCTATTTGTTGTGAATTCAGTGTTAGTTTTAATGTGGTTAGTTATTTAAAAATATAAAAAAAATAGAAAAATAGAACTGCAATGCATTTTATGTTTTGATTAAAATAATTAAAAAATAATAATTACAATAATTCAGTCACACAGATGTAAATGTAAAAATTTCAAGATTTGTTAATAGATAATAATAATTATTATTATTATTAATAAACAATTTAAATATTATTACATTAAGCTTAGTTAAATTAATTGAAATGAATAATAATAATAAAAAAACATTAAATATAAAATTAATCTTATTTTCTTTTTCTTTTCTTGTGACTTGTAAATGTGACTGACATAAGACCACAAACATTAATGTGTTATTAAATTATTTAAATATTGACTTAACATCTCAGGGGATTTTAGAAGCAAATATTTTTTGTCAAAGGGTTTCGGGTGACCAAAGATGTTTGGGAATCCCTTGTCTAAAGAATCAAACTTATAAGGTTCACCTAGAGCCACAACATCAATCCCCTGGGGAAGTAAAGAGTGCATCTGATTCTGAAGAAGGAAAGATGGTTCCACAGCAGCTCATGCTTTGGTCAGATTAAACGCGTACAGAATGATTGTATGCCAATGGCAGTAATCATGCAGAATTCTTCTGTGGATATAGAAGCCTTTTCATAACCCGGATCAATTCTTCCTTCAAAAGAAGAGAAGAAAACAGAACATTAACATATGGCTACAATTAATGTGAACAAAATGCAGAAATGCAGTTTTCAATCAGCCTTGATAGATCAGACTAATATACAACTCCATTTCTCAAGAAACACATACCGATAAAAAAAAGTGGTGTTCCGTTTCAGTTCCTCTCCCCCGAAACGTTCCCCAGCAGAGACGTTTATTTCCATTGATCTGGGAATATTTAATAAGAATTTATATTCCGAAAAGACATATTTCAAGATGTTTTCCTTTGAATTAATAAAAAGTTTTGCATGCAAGGAGGAACAGACTATAAAACAGACCTGGCCTGGTCCGGTCAAACTCAGAATGGACTTCTAAATGGAAAATACACAAGCCTGAAACTAACACAGCAACATCTCAATTTGAATGCTCACCTTTTATTCTTCTGCCTCTTGTTTCTGTTGTACAAAGATCGGGTTTAGTTCTGTGTAATATCTTTGCACATGTATTTAAACCAAATGAAGAAAAAAAGTCTGTAAAAGTTGTAAATGTAAAAACAAAAAGTTGAATAAACATCTATATTAATTGTGCAGGTTAAAATGAGAGGCATACAGAAAACTAAAGCCAGGACAGTCAATGTTTCTTCCTTGTTCTGACAAGGGACAACATGCACCAAGAAGACAACAGATTGCATTCATTAGAAGCATTGAATTCCTTTGATTTCACTGAATGATGTACTGAAAGTACTACAAGTACTGGGCCCAAAAACAGAGAAATGCATCTGCAGTGACATGTTTTAACCTGTGACTCAGAAGGTTTAAGCGTGATTAACGAAATGACCTCAAAGCCTGAGAGAGTTCAGGAGAGAAAGATGGTCTTTCTATGATACATCACAGAGTTTCTTGCTCCAGTTAATCAAGTGAAATCAAGGCCCGGTATCTGTCATCATCTTCAAAAGCACATCAGTCTCATGCTCTCTGAAGCTCAGGTCGAAACGCTCCCAGGGTTCGGTTTCATACTGAAAACCCTGCGTCCTCTGGAAACATATTCAGGTGTGATCCGTCTCTGTACAGGAAGATGATTACAAAGATTTTTGATTTTGATGAATTTATGATCTCTGCAGATTACAGGTGCAAAGACAAACAGTGGAAAATACAAAAATAAATACAAATATTATGAAATATTGCTTCTGTTGCTCAGTGGTAGAGCATTGCATTACAGAGCAAAAGGTTGTGGGTTCAATTCCCAGGGAACACACATACTGATTAAAAATATTAATGTATCGAGTGAATGCACTGTTTGGATAAAAGTGTCTGCTAAATGCATAAATGTAAACATGAGATCAAATTATGTTGGTGACTTTGTTAGGTTATCCTGTCTAAAAGCAACATGACACTGTGAGGGAGAAACACGAAGTGAAACTACAAGCAATGCCTCCATAGCACTGTGATCGACTGTTTACACTGCGACTAAGATATTGATGACCTACTGCACCACCCTGACAAAAACAAATGGTGAACTATAGCCTACTAACAATGTATACAGTATATACTTAACTCTTTACGTGAGTTCTACAAAGTAAAGAAACGGTAATTGTCAAATTGAAATAAATAAAATAGATCTATATGTTCTCTAAATGTAAATGTCTGAGCAGATAATAAGCAACAATTTGTATTTGCAACAGTTCTCTATTACTTTTTTAATTCCTTTTACTTAACTAATTTCCTTAACTAGAGTATGGATATAACTTTTACTGTTCTGATCACACTGAAAAAAAAAAAAAAAAAAAAAAAAGTGATCTTATTGATTTTTTTCCAGTGAAATTATCTAAAGTTTCTTAAATCAAATTTAGCAAAATTATGTTTATGAGAAAAAACAAGAACAAATATCTGTGCCCAAAAAAAAGTATATATATATATATATATATATATATATATATATATATATATATATATATATATATATATATATATATATTTTTTTTTTTTTTTTGTTTTTTTTTTTTGTTTTTTTTTTGTATATAATCAGATATAATCTGTAGTCAGTTCAGCATAAACCGACTATATATTGTTCAATTAATTGAAATAAATGTTTCCTGATTTAAAGATGTTTCGATCTTTAAACAAAAACACCGTGAAGGATTTTTTTTTTCAGTGCAAGCTATATTTAATTTAATTTCTTTGTAAATGTAAGACTTACTGCTCCAAATTAAAACCCTTTTAAGGCCTTAATTTGTAGAAGGACAGGAGAAACTCAGGATCAATGTTAAAATGCTTAAAAACGAATAAACTTGATGAAAATTCCGTGTGGTTTTAGTAAACAAACTTTATATAAAGAACTTTTTATAGAAAACGTAATTTAAAAAAATCTAACATTAATATTAATTTTTATCTAATATCTAATATTGATGAACAAGTTCAAGTGCTTGCATAAAAAACACATGCTTGACCTGTCTACTTATAAAACCTACGATTATTTATTTATTTATTCAATCAAAAGCAGGCAACAGATGCAATCAATTGCTTTTAACTTGTACATAGCTTGCCGATGTCTTTATCACTGTTCACTCATGTTGTACCATCCATGCATGTAAAGCAAACAAACGTTTCACAACGTCGCTGGAAACAATTCGGAACCGCAAAACATTACACAGATCTCCCGCAGTCCAGCGGCATCACATTTCAGAGCATTTAACAAACTTAGAAAAATTTTAATCAGATATTTCCATCTCCTATAACATCAGCCACCTAATTCCATACCATTTACAGCCCACTCTCATTTTCAGCCGTAAATATTTGATACCGCATGCCGCACGACATTTACAGCCATCTCTGCTGTCAGAGTTCCAGCATCCAGTATCACCGCGAGAAGGACGGAGAGCATGTGTGCATGTGTGAGCAAGTATAAACCATTATATTTCAAGGGGAAGGCCGCAGTAGCAGGCATTGTGAGCGATCACTCGCAGGCCGCCCCGACTAACTGTTGGTACTGTAATTGTGCACGATTTACTCCCGCTCTATGAAACCGCACTTGCCTCCTGAGAGCCGTCACGCCTGTTTACATCAGAGGGCTCTGATGTCATTACAGAGGGCCCAAGCCTTTGATAGCGCTTCTTTTGGAATGTTACGCTCCGTGTGTCCCTCGCATATCATAAGAAGCTCAGCTGGCAGGTACAGTAGAAATTTCAGTTTTATTGCCTGCGGCCACATCACAAACAAGAGGACCCCATGCCACACAGAACCACCTTCAACCCTCAAAAGGGCCTTTTCTCACGCCATGAAATTTCACGGCGAGGCTCGCTTTGGCTAATCTCTCGGAGCACAATAGAATCCGGGCCGTTTCAACATTTGCACCCCCGGAGGAATGCAAACAGTTTCTTGATCTATTTACAGCGAGAACACATGCTTCACACTTCTGCGGCGCACACAGATGCCGTTTACTCTTATGTTCGGCCCGTTGCAACGTTAAAGGAGTTCAATAATAAATACGTATCTGAATCGAACATGACGTGCGGAGATATGCATGAGACCCATGTGTTAGAGGAATCCATTGCAGGCGAGCAATACGGCGTGGCAGTTCTGCTATATGCGCATGCCAAGATCTTTCTGGAGCCTGTTCAAGCCTTAAGCACAAAGATAAGTGAGCTGCATGAATACTAACAAATTTAAAAGCATGTTGTACATTGAAAAGACGCACGCTCAATTTCCTTCACTCCACATAGATCTTTCTGACTCTAAATGGTACGTCAGGGGAACAGGTGAGCGTACCGAAGACTGATTTCCTGTGGCACCCTAATGATGTCATGGGGCTGGTGGCGTACAGGGCTCTTGCTGCGAACCGTTTGGGATATATAGCATTCCTGCTCGATCCCATGAGGCGGCACTCAGAGCAGAGCTCCTCCTGACAGGAGTACAAATTTATCTTTTGCTTTACGATAACCCCAAAAATCTGTTTCAAAAATGCCTTAACAACAGCTATGAGCAGAGCACATGTGTAGAGCGGCTGCACGCCTGCGCTTTCTCTCTCTTTATAACATAAATCGCTGTCTAACTTAGAGCCTGTCCGCCGAGAACATACTTTCTCAATAAAGAGCGATCCTCAACCACTCCCCCAAAAGGTTGAGTAATAACCTTGCATTTACTGACCTTATAACCCGCAGTCCCTCAAAACAAGCCTCAAATCGGATTGATAAGATACTATTTACTGCATTTAATTGCTACTTTTACTTAAAATGAACAGATGTGGGTTGTTTTTATGTAAAAACAACAACAACAACAACAAAAAACAATATACGAAATAATTTGAATGTTTCACAAGAAATTACTTGGCCTATTTTACTTCATGCTTCAAAATTTCACATTTACACTATTACGCATTATAAAAACAATATGAATGTCAAATTAGGTTAATGTAAAAAACAACAAAATAAAATCGCCTGCATTAGAAGTCTTAAATTATTTAAATGCATAAACGTTTTATTTTACCTTACGAGTTGAGAAGTGAAATATTGGCTCTTAAACGAACACTTCTTTAATATTTATAAATCACATTACAGCTTGAAGCAAGACAGGGTTCTGCTCGGTATCGTTTATTTAAGATTTGGAAAATACTATTATCTCAGCATACGATATTAAGAAAGTTTGGTTTACGTATCACAGAAAGCACAACATTGTAGCTTTCAGCAGAATTCCGCAGCACTCTTATCGGCAGTCAAAACATTATTCCATAATGCACATAAATCCGTCACACAGAACAGATAAATGCTGCAATATTGGCTCGGCTAATTTATTTACTGAGACGGTTTCATAGAATAAAAAAGCAATGAAACAGAGAAACATTGTCTTTTTTTCTCAGAGTGCAATAACTAGATTAGATGATAGATGTGAGTCTGGGGATGACTGCTGCATCCAGCAATTACTGAGCGCCGCTTTCCCGAGTCCTCTCCAAACACGGTGTCGGATGACAATTTCATTAGCTAAGATTAGAGGAGGATGTGGGAAATTACAAAACATTATTGCACTTTACTGCCTGGAAGATCCACCTTGTCATAGACAGCCTGACAAGACCTGACAGATGTATTAAGATGTGTGAGACTCGGGCAGAATCTTAAAGACTTCGGCTCAGCTGGGTGCTTGGAAGGCCCTGTGCGTGAAGGAAGAGTGTTGTTGAGTATTCACTGCTTTTTCCCAGAATGCACTTCATCTACAATTTGCTAGTCTGCATGGAAAATCAGAGCGTGCGAAAAAACAGTCACACCAAAGCCGGAGGGCACGACAATCATCACCAGCATGTGTCTTATTTTTTATTTTTTTATTTTGATCTACAGTTTTTCCAAAAGCTTTTAAATGGCTGCTGAAAGTTTAATGGAGGTGATAACCAGTCCTGGCTCAGAATCCTCTCACGGACTGATTTGTGGGCACTGCCTCTCGGGCAGAAATAACTAATACACAGCGGCAGCCATTTCTGTGCATGAGCAGCAAGTTTAATGAGGAAAATAAAAGCAGATCAGCAGCAGATGCTCTTGGTCAAAAGCCTGAAAACCACAGCTCTTTTCCCTTCCCTTCTCCTCCAAAGAAATGTACATTTGGCATGGCTGTCAGCGGCCTTGAGATGCTGAAACAGGATTTGTAGAGCACTTAAGACTGATATTTAGTGGGTCTCAGGCAGGACAGAATTGGAGCCACAATGGCTCTTACGATGAAGAATGAATACGCCATTGTGACGGATCAGACAAGTTAATAAAGAGCTTTCTAATTAGGGCTTCATTTACGTTTGTCTTTAGAAGACAGAGGATTGTTTTCTACCGATGTCCCATTTTCTTGAAATATGTTCTTCAGTGACTGTGTTTTAATGCACAAGACTTATTTGAAAAAATAATAAAATAAAAATACTTCATACTAAAATACTACTACTACTAGTAGTAGAGAGTAGTCCACAATGCATGTAATGTATATACAGTGCATTAGCAACATTTTCAGTAATTCCAGCTGAAATGTTCAGTCAACATTCTTGTGAAAATGAAACATTGAAGTGCTAACCACTTATTGGAAGAAAAAAAAAGTAAGAACAAATAATACTTCTGTGGTTCTCTTTCCAGTTACATCTGTCCCACGCTGATAGCCGAACTAATGTCAGTATCAGCACCGATACCGCTGTATGGATGCACCTCGAGTCAAAAACAGCATAGGAAAACACTGCCCTTTGAAAACTAAATGCATTGGAATGTCTTCTTTGGAGGAGAAGTGGTTTGAAGGACTGTATCCCACAGTCCTTCAAACCACAAGACCATTTGTTCACTTGCATCACGTGGGTGGACAACAACGATTCCATGAAAGGTGTCGAATTTCCCTTTATAATAACCAAACATCAGCATCCCTCTTGGTGAAGAAAGACGAGGAGATCAAAGAACTTGTCCGACCTCGGTCCTGATTCTGTTTAGTGTTTCTCGAGCCTGCAGAGGGCTAGAAAACAGCATTCATATCCTGCACTCCCAACAAGGCGCCCCTGCAGCGAAACAGATCAGGTGCTGAAAGAGGGACGTCTGCAGCTCCGGGTACTGCAAGTCCAGTGCTCTCGCTGACCGAATAGTCGTCCTACGAGGAGATCCTCTCAAACACATGCTAATCACTGCCAGTTGTTCCTCTGAACATCTAGCTACACAATCGTGCACTTCACTTTTGGCTTCGGATCAATCGCATCATAAACAGGCCGAAAGTTGGCCGTCGCCGAGAGCTGAATCATTGCTCTCAATTGTTCTGATTGCTCCTCGGAGTGTTGTGAAGCAACTAAGCAACTTTCATCTTTAGCAAACGAGTTCACATCTCAGTACATGTGAGGAAGTCTTCCATGATGGCACGAAGAGCATGTATTCTTCTCACTTCTCCAAGAATGCTAACCGAGCCAGTAGATGGGAGGAAGAGAGCAGCGAAACCTCTCTTACTCAGTAAAACACTCTTTTGTGAACTCCAGATCCATTTCAATGATAAGTGTCCAAAACCACCTCCTTTAAAATGAGCATCAGCACATCAGAGCACTTGAACATGGCATGACCTCTGCATTGACATTATAAAATGACTCCACAGATAACAGACCAACATTTTTAAGTGACACTTCCACACATCAAACAGCGGACAGCACCTATTTTCCTTTCCAATGGGCCACTTTAAGCTCCTATCGCTAATGGCAGTGGGAGAGATGGATCATTAAGAAAAAGGAGACACACTCCCAGAATCTCCCTATATATCATCATACAGAGAACTTCACCTGGATATGGGCAGGGTCACCCTGGAGGTGCTCCATTAAACTTTACGCTTCATTGATTCAGAGGGCCGGCATATGGTTCCCATCAAGCACCGCTGCCTTTATCAAGAACAAACTCCGGTCCAAGCTGTCAGCTGGATCCGCCCCGAAAACTTTGACTGACAAATTTATACAAGTGTTGATTTCTTTCACCCTTCACCCACTCGTTCTTTCTTTCCTTCTTTTCCATAACATTACCCTCTCGTACATGAGAAAAAGAAAAGTGGTGAATGGACCGAGTGTTGAGGAGAAATGTTGACGGCTGATAAATTTGAGACCGGGCCAAAATTTATAATGCTGTAAAATCGTACTAAAGAAACACTTGCATCCTGAGGTATGAATAACTTTCTGAAAGCCTGAGATTTTACGAAGAATATGAAATGTCCTCACACTGGGGTCAAACTAATTCAACGCAAGTTCATTTCCTGTAATAAAACGTCTTTTTAGGCATCATGCTTTCATGTATGATTTTAAAGGGATGTTTCAGCCAAAAAAAAAAAAAAAAAGAAAAAAAAGAAAAGAAGAATTTGACATCATTTACTCACCTTCATGTCATTCCAAACATGTTTGACTTGCTTTCTTCAGCAGAACAAAAAGAGGATCTTGAAGAATGTCTCCAGTGTTTTCAAGGGTCTCAAGTGAAGAAAATTAATGGGGTCCAGTGTTTTTTGGACAAAGAATAAGGAAGTTATACAGATTTAAAGCAACATTAGGGGCCCTATCTTGCACCCAGCGCAATTGACTTTGTACACCAACGCATGTGTCATTCCTATTTTGCACCCGCGCAAAGCGCGCTTTTCCCTCCACAGAGGCACGTCGCTAAACTAGTGAATGAACTTGCGCTCCCTGGGCGGTTCAGCGCAAAAAAGGAGGCGTGTTCCGGCGCAAACAATCCCTGGTGCTATTTTGCTGTTCCATTAAACAATTGCGCCACTGACCAGAAAAAACCTAGTCTAAAGTCAGTGGCGCGTTGCGCGTTGTTCATTATGCTATTTTAGGGGCGCATGCTTGACCATAATGTATAGCGTGCACAACGCGCATACACTTTGCTCATGTAATCTACACAGATGCAACAGTTATTTTTGCAAATCATAAATTGTTACACTAAAAAAATATTAACACATGAGATGAAGGAAATCATGACGCTATTTTGGATGGGTTTCTCCCATCCCCATACAGCACAACTTCTCTGTCTTTCAGTGCTCTTACAAGAACATCAGTCTCCTGGCTGTGAACCGCTCCTGGCGTGCGCCTGGTAAATTACGCCATAATAATAGCAATCCATAATGGAACTTGCGCACCTGCTTTTAAAGGGAATGTTGGATGACGCTCTGATTGGTTTATTTCACGTTACGCCCAAACCACACCTATGAATAATGAAGCTACTTCAGACCAACCCATTTTAGATTTGCGCCGGGCACAAGAGCCATTTATCCCGCCGGGAAAATAGCAACAGCGCCGAGACCCGCCCACAAAGTTACTTGCGCTTTGCGCTTTGACACTTGCGTTTCAGATCGTTTAAATAGGGCCCTAGGGGGAGTAAATTAAAAATGATAATACATTTTGTATGTACGGGACCTTTTATACTAGAACTGCAGCTTAAAATGCTTTACAGTGAAAATTAAGTGTAGTGACGTGAGTATGACCCATACTTGGAATTAGTGCTCTGCATTTATCCCATCCAAAGTGCACACACCCTGAGTAGTGGGCAGCCATTTATTTATTTTTTTTTTTTTTGTGCAGTGGCACCCGGGGAGCAGTTGGGGTTTCAGTGCCTTGCTCAAGGGCACCTCACTCATGGTTTTGAAAGTGGGAGAGAGCGCTGAACCTTGTCGGTACGAGACTCAAACCCACAACCTTGGGTTATAACTCCAGCTCTCTAACCATTAAGCCACAACTTCATCTTAAAAACAGATGAAGTAAATAGACTTATGATGGGACCTATACTTTCAGAAGATCAAATTAATAGCATACATATAGTCCACAACAAGATACAACAATGAAAACAGTGTAAGTAATAATAACACAAAAAATATTAATATATTATTTATTTTTAGGTGGACTATCTCTTTAAGGAAAAAGATAACTGTAAATTTAAATACAAAAAAATAAATATAAAAACCAGTATGTACTTTCGTCTCATTATAGATGAGGACCATAGCATTCTTCAGACAACACTTGATATCACAATCTGAAAAGTTCACGGGTCAAATTACAGACACATGGCAAGCTTTCTTTGTGGACATTATCTTGCTTTCTTTGTGCTGCGGTAACCAAAGAAAGACGACTTAACGACAAAAAAGCCTGGACCGAAGTGTCCCTTTAATCACCATAGACGTTTTAATGGCAGTCTTAGGGCGAGTGACCACCACGGTCCAGAGTAAAGTACGAGTCTGTGCTTGACGACCTGACATCTATAGGACCCATTGCTACAGCTGAGAATACCATTTTTATTTCAGGAAAGAGTAATTACGAAAAAAAAAAAAAAAAAAGACAAAAATGTTTCCGCCACAGCCAACAATGCCAGAACTCCCAGAAGTTCTTGATGTGCGTAATATGAATTTATCATCTTAAAAAACAAGAAACAAAACTAGAGATAAGATTTAGTCAGCTCTGGAGTCATGGATTGAATTCTGAAATGAACATTTTCCTCATGGCGTGATGTTTGCCAAGACATTCTGTTTGGAATGCTTTGACAGATGTGCCGCGCTTATTTTTGAGACTAATTAGACTTCAAGCTATTCTTCCATTTCTGTTAACCATTTTTCAACGTAGGTCACAGATCTCATTTCTCCTCGTGTGTGCGAGTTGGTTGCATCTGGTTCTTTCACAGTTTGTCGCTAGTGCTGGACACGGAGGACAGAGAGGGCCAGGTGCTTTTAACAAGACCCTTTACGCTTTCGTGGCTCTTTATTGGGTTAACACTGAAACACTGTGGAAACTCAATCTTGGTATCAAAAGCAGATGCTTTGCACAATGTAGAATCTTACATAAAGTTGAATTGATTATCGCTGGTGTCTTTAAGGAAAAACCAAAGTTGCGTTTGTTCTAGCGCCACAAACACCGTCGTCTTTAAAGCGGCCCACTTGGGTCTAGGGAAGGACTCTCCATGGAAATGCTGACCCTTAAAATCTCCTGCGATGTGAAGCCGACACAAGATTTATGGGTGTTTTCAGCTTGTTACAGGAGATTTATATTTACAATAAAAAAGCACAACAATCTGCAGAAACCATTAGCGAGAGAGCAGGGCTAAAGTGCT
This sequence comes from Carassius auratus, assembly GCF_003368295.1. Lineage (NCBI taxonomy): Eukaryota > Metazoa > Chordata > Actinopteri > Cypriniformes > Cyprinidae > Carassius > Carassius auratus. The sequence goes on from NC_039256.1 coordinate 15,085,203, forward strand.
AAGCTAGCAGACAGGATGGCTAAATGTAGCCGTATTCTTGTTTTTACATAACGAATGACTGCCGTTCATTAAACCTCTTGTAACGTGGACAGAAAGTAAACACTTATAAATAAAGAAAGACAAACATTACCTCATTTCCTCATGTTCTCTTTTATATTTTAGAATGACTGAAAAATGTGGCCATCAACTGACCACAAGAATGTTGTTCAAAAAAAATAACAAAATAAAAAAGATTGTCTGGTCTCCATGGAGTCTCGGAATCCGTTCTCAAAGATGATGTCGTCAGCACCTGATTAAGATGGATGTGACCGAGCGACAAGGAAACGGAGAGGCCAAGTTGAGTTAGAGAGAGAGAGAGAGGAAACAAGAGAAGCGTTTGGCTCTGGTATGTGAAGCAGCACGTCTTCATTCTCTGCAGTCAACGTGAACGATCTTCTTCCATTCTCCACGCTCTCGGGCCTGCTGACCCTGGAGGTTGGTCCTCAAGGGCTGGCCCCTCGCCACGGTCGCTGGCTGTGCAGCTCCTAAGCAGGCTTGACCGTGGATAGTCACACACAAGTGCGGTCAAGCTCTGGGCAGCGGGATTTGGGATTTGACAGCATAATCAATTTCCATGATTCATGGCGGCCCAGCGGAGGAGACACAGAGTAAGACGCTGACAGTGTTGTCTGGGTTAGTGTTCTGATGCAGTGTGATGGAGGTTCCTGCTTCTGTCTCTGCTGCCTGCTACAGAAACTCTTTATAAAGCCACATCAACTCTAAAAAGTACTGCCTACAAGAGTGTAGAGTAAAAATGAATACGATTTTGAAAGAGCAGGCCACAAGAATCTATGTTATGATGATTGTACTAGGTTTAAATGTTGCTGTTTGGTACTTTTTCATTCATTTAAAATTAAGGAAACTGACCACTGGCGTCACAGGTCAACAGATTCAATTTTAGAGCCAAAACTGTTTTACAATTATGGTGTATCATATTTTGAATTCATTTCTTTTTTTGCAGATCATTAAAAACATGTATATGCACAATCACACCTATAATTGAAAAAGCTATTCACCCAGTCATCTGCATCCTTTGATAAATGGTAACACTTGAGTGTAATGACTCTCTGTGGGTCAGAGGTCATGGCCGGACTCTCTCTCCTTCTGAGAAAATGATGGTCATTACCACTCGGAAACACTAGAGGTTGACGTCCACCCCACTCTCATTACACACCCATCCACTCGCCAATATTACAAGCATTTCTGTGACGTGGACGCAGCAGGTGGACTGCAGCGCTGTGAGTTTGTGTATGTGTTGACAGGTTGTGATGTATATTATAGTCTGTATCAGCTTTAAGAGTCAGTGCAGCCCAACTGCTTGTTTAAGTTTGAATAACTAAGGGCCAAAACCTTAGTTACTTAGTTACTTTGTCACCAGTCTTCCACTAATGTATCAAACAACATCCTGCAAACACTATCGCACACATATTGTGTCTAATAGTCTGGATGTATTATGAAGCCAGTTTGTAACAGGCAGCAGGTGAATTTCACAGGCATTTCCTGAGAGGAAGAGCGAGCTTCTCTAGACAAATATAGAGCTCCGACAGACTCTATGTGGCATTTGAATAGGTTGAGTTCTAATTATGACTCTGTCTTTGATCTGAATTCCATATACTTCTATGATTCATCTTCTGTTGGTGTCAATTATTACTTTAAAGCTCACTCTATTTATATGTTAATAGCTTCACTTGAGTATTTAATGCCATGCTAATAAATACCATCGGTGAAGTCCATGCATTTATGATCTAAAATAAATAAATAAAAGAGTTAGTTTAAAATTAGTTTATTATAGAAAACATTGTTGATAAAAAACTCGAGAACCACATGGTGTAGTGACAACATCTACCAGGAAGGAATAATAAGGCCAATGCTAAACTATCAATCCTTCACCTCTTGATTCTGACATGAAGAAGACCATTTCTACCTAATTTCTACCTGGCAAAAGTGAACAAATAACTGTATTTGATAAATGGAAGCATAGCAAGGCCAAACACGCAGCTGGACTTTCCAAACTCACAGGTCCAACCAGGAAATCTTGAGAAATATGAAGTTGGAATTTTATTGCTTCACTTCAGCCAGATAACAAGAGCAGCCAGTCTTTGAACTCTCACTCTCTTTCTCTCTCGTTTCCCTCTCTCTCTCTCAGCTTCTGGTTATAAGACAAGTGAAAACATTGTTTTTAAGCCATGTAGTAAATCTCGCAGGCGGACACCTTCTTTGATTTTTTTTTTGCCCTCCCCTCTCCCATTTCCACTCTGAATGCACCTGCACAGCACATTTTCACGACAACGCTGAGGATTTTGGGCACCGTTTCACCCCAGTCACAAACGAAGCCAGTAACATTAGTAGTGCTAGTCGGAAGGGAACCCCCCAGCGTTCTTCATTTTGGAGTCTGTGTGGGCCAAATTTTACCGTCCATGCTGTGCTGAAATTATTCACTGGCCTCTAACCAGAATCTCTCACGTTACCACATGCTGAAGCCAGAGCCAGCTGTGTCAGAGGATTTCAGGAAAATCATCTCAGCCCCTGAAATTTTTTTTTTTACAATCTCACATTTCTGTAAACTTGCCACATTGTAATCACTGAACAGTGCAAATTAATGCTTTAGAGAACGAGAGGTCCATTCACATAGAGGGAAAAAAAATGCTTACCTGGTCATATTCCAAAAGGAAAGCTTCATACAAGACCTTCCAAGAAAAATCTTGGGCAGTTGAAAGGTGGAATGATGGTTTTATTTGCATTGGATATGGACTTGATCCAATGAGATGCCAATTTTCCTGACAGTTCAGATGGATTGGTGTGTACCGAATAACATGCTTTACCCTTTGCACCACATCCAACCCTTATTTGCCCCCTGAACCGCAACCATGAAACACTTAAGAACAACCTGACAAACCTCATAAAGGAACCAAGGTGCTAAACAGGTGCTTAATGCACAGCAGAGACTGGTTTGAAAGGAAAACTGGATGGGGAAAGAGAGAAAAGAAAAGAGAACAGGAGAGTGGGGTTTTATGGGGTTCACCAGGTGACCTTTGACCTTTTGCTCTCAGCAGGACGGTGTTGTAATAAATTGCTGGTCGTTAAGGGCCCGGACACTTCTTGGCCCTCACTTCAAACGTGCACTAAGGTTGTGCCTGTTAGCTGGAAGTGGCATGGCAGACAGGCCCGGTTACGGCCCAATCGCCTCTCCGGCTCGCGCACATCTGGAGGGCAGCACCTTGGCTGAAAATGAGACTTTGTGTCTCTTGATGTTTTCACATGACATCTTTATTAACGCTCCAAGCGGCCATCCCTACACCTCCATCATATCTCGGTTGTCTTGCTCTCATCGTGTGGCTTTAATGCGAAACATTTGTGGCGTCTTCCGAACCGTGGCATCCGCGGCCATGTTGCTAAGTAGCTTGAAGGTGCGTGTCAGCTTGTCTGCATTAGCAAGACCAATGAAAATCTCTCGCACTGATCAAGTTTTATTGTTTCGTTTAAGAATGCCGTTCATCCCGCTCCTCTGTCCCTCTACTGATAAGGTAAAAAGAGCATCAATGGCCTTTGCCTTTTATATAGAGGCAGTTTGACCCACGGCGGCCCTGGCAGGGAGACAGAGCTGATTGTTGGAGCTCAACAGGTGCGAAGCTGAATCGCAGAGCCAGGGAAGATACATAAATTACCACAGCGGCTCAATCACACTCTTCTGTGGCTCTGTTAATCTGCCAAAGGCTTTGAAGGCTGAAACAAGAGTTATGGACAGCACAGTCTGTGAAGACGAAGGGTGAAAAAAATATGCATACACATCACACATAAAAACATAATCTCAAGCTCTTTGGGCCTTTGGGGCTTTACGGTTAAAAGAAAACAAAAATATATTATATATCCATGATTTACAAGAACTATTTTTGATTTGATTCTGATTTGCACTCAACTATTGAAAAACGATTTCAACGACAGAACGAGAGAGAGAAAGATGGACAGAAACAACAATAGAGAAAATGAACAACAGATACATTGGACACCGTGCTCTCCAAAAGTCTAGACACACCTTTGGCAAAATAGCATAAATCCTAAAACAGGAAAACCATGAAACCCAATAACTAAATAAATAAATTCAGAACAGAAAAATATTAATAAAGCATCTCTAAACTGTGTCCTAACTGGTTTGTTTTGCTTTTACTTTCAAGTATTCAGTAAAGGTTTACAGATGTGTGGATCTAATAACAATATTGAAAAAGAAACCACCACATTTAATCGAGTAATCCTAAACTTTAATGCATTTAGGCCATGAAACAATTATGATATTCTTGAAGAATAGCTGTTGTGTTTCAATTGTAGACAGTACTGTAGAATAACAGAATGAATGAAAGAATGAAAGATACTATAGACCGCAGAATAGTATAGCAATAGACAGAACAATAGAACAAATACAAAATAAATAGATTGGTTGATTGGTGTTTTCCTTGGATTTTTTTTTTTTGATAGTGTCTAACAAGTAAAATATACTATAAAACAGCAATTTAAAAATGTTTTAAAAGTTTGCTTTAGATTGAAATCATTTCCTAAAAGAACTTGAACCAGCACAATTTAATAAAATGTGTTAAAGAGATATTGGATAAATAAAATAAAATATAGAGTGACTGAAATAACTACTAGAACAATAGTAAAATAATAATAATAATAATAATAATAATAATAATAATAATAATAATAATAATAATAATAATAATAATAATAATAATAATAATAATAATAAAAACGAATGACACAACGATCAATGACAGTCGGTTTAGATAAAAGCATGGGTAAAGTAAAACAGAACATTAGATTTAATGGATCAAACGATAGTTAGCACAGACAGAATGATACACAGAATGACAGATAGGTAAAACAAACAACACAGAGAGCAAGAGATGTATCTCCAGGACACTGAAAGACAGGAAGCTGTGAGATCCAAGGCAAAGGAACCAGTGAGAGTAAAAGATAAATCACTTGACTCATAGAGGAGTCTCAGGAACAAGGGAAGCAGATCCCACTGCTGAGTAGATCAGAACCAACACAAAGGGACCAGAGTCAAAGGACTAACAGAAAATATGAGACTATTCTAAACTAATATCCTGCCTGTGTATGATTTGACATTTAATTTTAAAGACACACATATGACAAATTATTTCAATTTGATTAATTTCCAACATATTCAGTGTGAAATCGATGGATCATGCACAATCCATGTGCACATTTTCAGTTGTGATTTCATGTTGTCTTTACCATTTTTTTTTTTTTTCCTTTTAGTTTATGACTCATGGAATTTAATTTTACAGAAATTAAATGAAAAGGGTATATATTTTTTACCAAAACATTTTGATCTTATTGCAGCACAAATTATTATAAATACAGCTTTTCTTTCCCAATGCATTAGTTTACATCCATTCGATATATATATATATATATATATATATATATATATATATATATATATATATATATATATATATTTATTCCAACTAAATGGTTAAACCAGTTTTTCTTTTGAATGCACTCAAGTCCAAATGCTCCTTCTCGCATCTGTTCTTTCTTTTTCCCTTTCCCCCTCATTTACAAAGACCATCTGACTGTTTCTCTTCATCTTCATTCCTTTATTCTCCCTCTCATTCTCTTTTGGAGAGCAGGACAAGAGGAAATTGGTGTAATGAATTTAGGGTGCCTGTGTTCGGCGAGCTGCGGTCCCTCTGGCACGGTTCGGTCATTTATCTTCCGCACTCTGTCAGAGGGAAATACAGCACAATGGGTGAAGGGGGAGTGCAAATTGACTACCAATTACGCGCCTGTGAATAAGGAGAGATTAGAGGAGGGAACGCAATATGGTTCACTGCTAGCGTTTATTTTAACCCTGCAAGCGGTGGACCGCCAAGGCCTGAAAGAAGGAGGAGGGGTTAGAGAGAAAGAGGAAAAAGAAAGTGATGGTCAACCAAGGGTGAAATCTGTAAAAGATTTCTTGTGTTTGCAAGGATGAGAGCTTTTTCTTCTTCTCTCCTTTCCCTTTATGAACAGAATGGATAGAGTTAAGTGTGTCTGCCTTTTGTGTCTGTTTAAATCTGTTATGTACTGTATATAAGTGTCTGGTTATGTACGCGCGATAATTATTATAGTTATAACTTCCAATCTTCAAACTAATGGATGTTTGAAAATCTTTTCAAGATTTTTTCCAGAGCCTGCCTTTCAAAAATATCAAATCTATTGACCGGATGACTCTAGAAGTCTTCTGAACCCCAAAAATATTTAGCATTTTGTCTTATAATAAAATCTTAAAAATAAAAATGAAAATAAATGAAGAACTGATATTCCAATTGTAACGATGAATTTTATATTCCATATAAAAACTAAAATTGAAAAAGCTAATTTATAAGCACATTTATTTATTAGGATTTTTTTTTTTTTTAATTTAACAATAAAATCTTAAAAATGTAAATATTGAAAAAAAATACTTCTATATAATATATATATATATATATATATATATATATATATATATATATATATATATATATATATATATATATATATATATATGTAATAATACAAATAAGTGCATTTAATAAAAATACACCACATAAAATCAAAACTTAAGTATAATTGGTTATATTTTTTTCTAAAATAATCTGCCCCTCAACCTAATCAGGTTTGACTCTCCGACTATAAGAACTTCCACATGAGCCTGGAGCACCATCACTAATGCCAGGCCAAATGTTTGCAGCTAAAGTAACACATTTCACGTATGTTTGCTGTTAGACAGGGTCGGAGAAGCATTCTGTGGATTTTTTGGGGGTGAGAAAAATGGAGGAGGGAAAACAGGCTGGAATGAAAGCAAGCAAGGAGTGTGTTGAACGCCTGCGTAGAGAGGAATAAGAATGTGAGTAAAATAACTGCCACTGATTGACAGAAACAGAAAATGTTAGACAAACTGAAAAGAGAGACAGATCATTATCTTTTTTTACTACACATCACAACTGGTTGCTTAAAGGTCTGATGACTTTGGACATGATAAAATACAGGAAAGGAAATACTACTGCATGCAAGGCAACAAAAGAAGAATGCTATAATGTTTTAAGCAAGCTTAGATTTTAGCTGTAGTTCTGTGAAACACTGTATCTGAGAAGCTTTTGCGCTGTCATGACATTAGAGCACGTCTTCATTTTTTTCTGTCGGCTACGTGAGAATCAACACATGTTTTACAGTGTAAAGGCAGCTAAATGGTTAAATAGATGCTAGAAAACAAAGCCGTTCCAGCAAGACCAATGAGAATTTTGTAGGCAAACAACTTTGACATCAGTTGGAGAAATTGAGAACATTCTATCAATGTAAGTAAATATATTTTTAAACTTTTACAAACATTTCTTTAAAAATATATATATAATGATTTACATAGAATTCTGTACATTTATGTCATGTCAGTATGCTGTATAGTACAGGGAGAAATGGAATGAAGCAGATCAGTGGTTCTCTGTCCAGCTAATGGGTCATGAACCAAAAATGGCAAATGTATCATTCCCTTAGTAAAAGCTTGAAACACTGAATAGACCCCCCCCCCCAAAAAAAAAGACTACTGTACATTATACTGTACACAGGTTCACAGAGGAGAGAGTAATTTAATTCAAAATGATTTACATTTCTTCTATTTAATCTACATCACTTACATAATTGTCCACACTGTTGGATTGTAAATGTCAATTTTAAGACAATTGTTGTGTACAGAATTGTTGGATTGCCCCTTGGTATCCACTGTAAAATAGAAAACAGTATTTTAAAATGAAAACTGCTTCACACTATTCAGTGTTGATCACAAAGCATTTTTCGATGACTCCTATTCTCAATGAGATATGATGTATTTCAGACCAGAAATACAGAGAAGCTACAACGCTCTTATGCATTAGCTAACACATTAAACCTGATGCTGCTATATCAGCTCTACCCTGCAGATTCACAGTGGTTTATTCCATCTCTCTGGTTTTCGGTTTCTGTCTCTCCTGCATTCTCAGGCATGCCTCTCATGCATCAGATAGATAGATGTTTGGACTGAACTGTCCTTCAGTACCTGTGGTCAGTTCCTGTTGCATGAGCTGTAAGCCGATACCAAATGTGGATGAAACCACACTGCCACCTACAGACCACAGAACAACATCCTCAAGACATTCTCAGACCTACAAAAACCAGACTGATCTTGCTGGGAGACCTAAACGATGCCCTTAAAGGGAAAGTTCAACCAAAACTGAAAATTCTGTCATTAATTACTCAATGTCGTTCAAACCTGTAAGACCTTCGTTCATCTTCGGAACACAATTTAAGAATTTTGTTGAGGAAATCTGAGAGCTCTCTGATCCTCCGTAGACAGCAATGCAACTGCAATGTTCCCAGGTCCAGAAACGTAGTAAAGACATCAGTAAAATAGTCCATGTGACATCAAAAGTTCAACCGTAATTTTACAAAGCTACGAGAATACTTTTTTTGTGTTTGACATCAAACTAGTTATTAGTATATGTTCACACTGATATTTTTCATCTCGTTCAAGTTAGATTTCAGGCCTCACATTTACACAGGCGAGTTTTGACAGCTCTGACAGCGATGTTTAGGCAGCTCAAAAGGTTTCCTGACGTGAGTTTATCCAGTGCAACAGCTGACACGTGCTATGTAACTGTTGTTTTCTTTAACAAGACCAGCTAATGGCTTACGATAACTTTCCTTAACCCCTCACACATACACTCTCTCCTCAAACCAGCAGAGATCTCAGCGTAGTCCTTTAGTATAAACGGACAACGTGCATTGCATGTCCTGCTTGCAGCTCTACAAGTCTCTTATGGTCTTCCCTGAGCACAGGGACATCAATCTCTTCCTAATTCCATCAAGTGTGAAAGGGCCCTTATGCGAGTGCGCCGGGGACACGCCAGCTCTTTTGTAGCCCGTTGTGGGGAGCTGGGAGATGGGCTGCACCATCACAATGCCCCTGCCCCAGACCCACCGTGCTCGTGACAGCAGAGCAGATGGCGTCGGCACTAACCCAACAAAAGAGATCTAATTAGAGGAACAATGGAGGCGAGCCGCACGGGAGGACGGAACAGCGGATCAAGGCTTTCTGGCTTTGACGGAAGGAAGGAGCGATGGATAGGTGGGGAGAAAAAGAGAAAGGAGAGCAGTCAGTATAAGCCTTTTTCTCTCACTCCTGCCCCCCTGGCATTAATATAGGGTACTATGACTTTATTACCCCTCATTAACACAAATTAGGGCACTCAAAGCCTCCTGAATGAAGGTGACAAACTGAATTAAGCATGTGAAAACAAACCCACCCTGAGCCAGGCTGTCACCATATTGCATTTACATTCATAGGGGTCCCACTACAAAAGCGTGAAGGCTCTTTTGGGATTCCTCAGTGAAAATGTGATGAGAGAATTCCAGAGAAAAAGGGAATTCTAAGAGAAATCTGAAATCTTTGGGCTTCCAAGTACATATCACTTGTATATTAATTATTTTGGGTTTTGTTAGAGAAACAATGCGTGTGCGTGTGTGTGTGTGTGTGTGATAAAAGCACATAATGCACTTAATAATGAATAAAAATATGCAATAAAAGGAGATTTTTCCTAAAGCAACTTAGATTCCCACACCGCAATCGCATCAACAAGATTCCCGAAATTTCCAATATTTCGTAATTTTTTGCACAACAGAACAAATCTGTAAGCACTTTAAACAATTGAGTGAATACTTGCGCTGATAATAATAAATCTTTGCAAACTTTATCAAACCTAAATGGATGGCACTTTTGTCAGGTGATTTAAAGACACTTACACACCTTTGTGATTTTTTTTTATTTTTTTATTTTATTTTTTTAATAAAAACACATAAAAAACATAATTGATGGTCTTTCTCCATTTATCTGTATCTTGCCTAATCCAGACCTAACCAGAATGGTAACTCACAAAACTTGATTTGAAAATATGACAGAAACCTTTTCAATCCCAAAATAACAAACCATTAAACAAACAAATCTCCGCGTATGGGCAAAAACAAATTTTTACAATATTTAGTCAAAAAAAAAAAAAAGATTTTTAAATAGATGGCACACACTTAAATTAAATTATGACAAAATGTTCAACAATTGTTCTGCATTAACTAATTTTAAATTAAAAGTAATTAAGAAAGTGTTAATATTTAACAGTTTATGCCAACATCCATTTATGTCAATACTTAAATTAGCCTAATTGTAAACAAGAAGCCTGTTTCAAAGAAAGAAAGAAAGAAAGAAAGAAAGAAAGAAAGAAAGAAAGAAAGAAAGAAAGAAAGAACGAAAGAAAGAAAGAAAAATTACACATTCAACAACATTCTCCTGAGAATTAATTAAAATATCTAGCAGCTAGGTCTTGGCGTTTGCAAATACACATTAAATCAACAGTTAGAGTACATTTGCCGGTCAACATCGCATACTGTATAACAAAACAGCTTTAGTTTTTTAGAAAGTAATTTTTCTACTAGTGGATGTAATGATCAACTGACTGTACACTATCTGGCCTAGGCCTATACAGCGACACAAAAATAAACACAGAAATATTTAGTGTTTATTGGAACTAAAATTGTTTTAGCTACCATTTTCCTTATCGGCCAAAACAAATATTTTTTCTAAACTTCCAGTTATACACTGGACAATGGCTGTGATCTAGACATATAACTTGCTGGTGCCATGACTGACAAACAGAATCACCAAACATTATGTATTTTTACATTAGGCATATTTCAGAAATAAATACTGTGATCATGTAGTATTTACCTTCTGTAAGTGTCTACTGTAAATCTACAGTACAATCTACTGTAAAATTACAGTAGATTGTTGTCATAGCGTTTTCTACTTTTGTTGGTTTTAATGACGCCACAAGGGTTCATGACTTAACAAGTGGTGATTAACGTTAGACTCGATTTCTAGTTCAGTCTGTATGCAAATTAACTCGCCATGTAGCTTAACTATCTGTCACTTCTCAAATATTCTCCAAGTCGCGTCAATTGTTGTTTCTGACGTCAGAAGTCAGTTATCGCGAGAGGAACGGAATGTTATTCGGAACTTTGATCACAAAACTCCGCTGTGAATATAGTAAACAATCAGCATCAGAATGTCCCTGAAAATGTTACAATATCTAAATGCAGGAGGTAAATATTATTTTATTATCCATTGTTGTTCCTCCTTAATTTGACCATACCTCTAAAAGGAATAATTCAGGTTTGCGTTGTACCTGCGGATCTCGACAGGTGCGTGACGCCGAGGATACTTTAAATTCCTTAACTCTGGCCCTCTTCGTTTAGGAGTCACACTTACCTTCTTCGCGGTTAAAAGTGACCGAAGCCTTGAAATGTTACTTTTTTTTTCTTCAGGAACACCAATGTAATATATTTTTGTTCAATAATATTTTTGGATTATTATTTATGATTTTAATGAGCTATTTCCTCCATTAGAATATATATATATATATATATATATATATATATATATATATATATATATATATATATATATATATATATATATATATATATATAAATGCAATAGTTCTCTTTAAAATAGAATGAAAACATTTAAAATAATTTTTCATGTGAGAATTTCGCAAATTTGAATCTGAAGGCATTAAAAAAGTAAAAACTTGTGTAATATTGCGTAACCTCTTTTATTAGCACCCTATATAGATATATACAGAGGCTTTTGGATTCCCATCGTTTTTTAGACCTCATCTCTTCATTTTTTTAGGATTTGCATTTAGAACTAGCCTATATCTAGACATTCTAAAAGATTACTTTTTGTCAAGGTTTAGATATTTTTTGGTTAGATAAGTATCAGGTTTTACATTATGATTACAGTCAAACATTAAAATCTTGTTAGAAAGGGAACACATAGAAAGCATTTTTGTTACTCAGTATTTGATCATTAAAATAAATCTAACAAATAAGGAATGAAAAGGGATCATTCAAAACACTAGCTATACAAAAATTTTGTAATAAATTAATATTTTATTCAATTTACTTAAATGTTAGAGAAAGAGAATGATAATCACTTTTGGATTTTTTAATTTATTATTTATTGAGTTTATTTCAATAAAAAAAGATTTTACTCTGATGCAGTCTTACCAGTTCATGTGTCAGAGAAAGAAAGATAAAGAGAAAGCAAGCATTTTTTTTTTTTCATTTATTGATTTCACATATTCTCACAATGTGCTGTCTTGCAGTCTTACAAGTTCATTTCTGTGTGTGTGTGTGTGTGTGTGTGTGTGTGTGAGAGAGAGAGAGAGAGAGAGAGAGAGAGAGAGAGAGAGAGAGAGCCCATTTTGTATTTTTCTAATTTATTGGTCGGTGTCTATTTTGCACTGATATTCTGGAGAGTCACTTGATTGCTGCACACTTTTTACTGACCAGTGGGTGATTTGTGGTTTGTACCACCAAAAGATTCACTGAGTTTTAAAAACAATTTCGTATTCCCCATTCCTTTCCTATGTCGGTCATTTTTGACCGCGAAGAGTGTGACATTTTTTTTTTTTTTTTTGACTCTTTAACATATCCAAATCATGTCCATGATATTTTTTTATTTTATTTTTTTTCATATTGCTAATGTGACAAAAGTCACCAAGTGTCATCTCTTTCAGTTGAAGCTACGAATTTTTACATTTCAAAATATACATTTTTTCGGTCAAAAATGACCGACGAGGGCCAGAGGGTTAAAAATGAATCCTGATTTAGCAATAAAAATGTAGGCTTAAATATGGGAGTCTTTTGTAAGACTTTGGGCAACAGTGACATCTGCTGTTACAAGAGTTTATGTACAGTCACGCTTTAAGTACAGTGAATATAGTAAGGCCGATATAAACATTTTCTGACTATAACTAGACCTACATATACATTTTATTGTCAGTGTAATCATTTGCAGTTTAATTTAAATTATTATTATTATTTATTTTTCTAAATGCATTAGTATTTATTTATTTGGCTTTTGCAAGGCTGGAGCTGGCATGTACTCAACGATTCATGTTTCCTAACATCATTTTTTAATGTTTCAGATAAACATTTCAAGGAAAGCAAAGGCACCTAACTGTCTGTTAATATTATCGATGTCATAAATTTGTTTAGTGACCTAGAACACTAAACAAATACCTAGGTAGTGCTGAATCATATTTTGTACTATTTCATTTGAGCTCATAGCTTTGAATATTTATATGTTGGATATTTCAAATTCTCACATCTCTTTACTTCCATTTTTATATAGGACAAAGAAAGTGGCCTTATGTATTTGGTCTTACCCAATAAGTAACACCAGAGGGCAGGAGAGCTCCATCTTTGAATCCAATGTGAAGGCTTTTCTAAAAACCCAAGTCAACCGCAAGGCTGCTAACGTTCAAAACCGCATGAATCTACTGGTAAATGCATAGATGTGATTCAGCTCATGTACTTCAAAATCAACAGCATCCTGGCTGCATATTTATTAAGGTGAGAAACTGGATGATCATCATTTTGAGTCTTCTCATTGCTATTTAAGGCCTGTCTTATTAAGCTTTCTGTATCCTCAGCTTTTTGTTGTGGAACTAGGTAGTTAACATGATTTGTGTGTTTTATTGTAAGCGGCTTTGGTAAAAAAGTGTCTGCTAAGAACATTAATGCAAATGTATTCATGCAAATTATTTTACCCAGGCTCACAAAGAACAGTACCAAAGCAGAACAATATAAAATCCATTACCATACCATTACAAATCCCCCAAAAAAGTATGTGTGTGTGGGTGTGTTAGTTTCACTGAAGGCACAGTAAGTAAGACATTTCTGTGAGTATAGCAGTGATGTGCTCTTGCAGCCTGCACAAGGTACAATTATGTGGGAAGTGTGTGTTTCCGCACTGTGTGCTTCTGTTTGTGTGTGCTTTCAAGGCTGTTCTGTTCAGTTATGCTGAATGCGTGTGTGTGGTTTGTGTGCAATACTTGAAGACTTCATTTAACTTACACTTAAACTATTACCATGCGTGTGTGTGTGTTCAGTGTACCTGGTGGCACCATATTGCAGGAAGCTGCAGTAATTTCCTCCATCCTCAGCGATCAACCCAGAGCCCAAACCACAAACACATGGGATCGCAGTTTTCTTTCGCTCGGTGGGAACATTCCAGAACCCAGTGACCAAAAGTAATATAGTCCAGCAAAAGAACCTCAACTTCTATTTAAAGGAAGATTCTGGATTCAATACAAGTTATTAAATATAGGTTACAAGGCACAAAACAATTTGATTGCCACAAAAGTGGCCCTTGTTTTCTTTATATTTTCCTGTTAGATTACATTACATTAATTCCTTGACCCCATTGTCTTCTATTGTCTCCCTATAACTAACAATTTTGCCATTTCTAAGCACTATAACTATTGTGCATACAGCACTAAGGGTTAGTGATTTGAGCCAACTCGTTAGCGTATTACAGGCTCATAACTTGTCTGTTAGTGACATGAACTCGAATCCTGTGACTTTATGAGAAGAAGTGTATTATTGCTTCTTTGTGATGATTAGATTTATGTTTTTTGCTTGCTGGAGGACATATCTAGGATGTAAAGGAGGGACACAAACAGAAACCAGAGACACAGTCAGTCTTGCTCTGCCAAGCGTCATTAGTGTTTGATGGGCAGTAGTGTGATATTTAGGCTTTCTGTTTGATAATGAGCCTGGAAAGAAAGCATCTGATTGCTCTGGAACAAGGTGTATGAGTCGGGACTCTTTGTAGCCAAACATCAAAGCAGAAATATGTATTTACCACTGATTCGTCTGATATCACGGCATGCAGGCCACAGGTGATTGGAATCAAAAGCAGAGCTACATGAAGTAAAGAGTACACTATGGCATACACACACAAACGCATGGGCTCCTGATCCCCTAATCCAGTCAATTAATTCCTTTCATTCCTCTTTAATGAATGCCTAAAACTGAAGTTTTTACATAGTGATTACATCTTCAATTGATTTTTCCATACATTTCTGCCATATGTACATAAACTCACCACTGATAAGCTACTAGTACATTTATCCGACACTTTTATCCAAAGCAACTTACAATTGCTATATATGTCAGAGGTCGCACGCTTCTGGAGCAACTAGGGGTTAAGTGTCTTGCTCAGGGAGACATTGGTGTCTCACAGCGGATTCGAACCCAGGTCTCTCACACCAAAGGCATGTGTCTTATCCACTGTGCCAACACCACCCCACAGACTACTAAATATAATAGAAACATTAATTTTCTGTAAAGTTGCTTTGCAATGATTTGTATCCTAAAAAGCGCTATACAAATAAACTTGAATTTTTTTAACTTTATTAATCAGAATGCATTACAATTTGCCATATATATCACCTCTGTATTTGTTTAAATTTGAAATAAACACTTTTATTCAGCAGGAAACATAAAAATGTCATTAAAGACATGTATTAAATTGCAAAATATTTCAGTTTTTTGTTCATCAAAAGTTTTTTGTTCATCAAAAAATCCTGAAAAAAAAAAAAAAGTACTGAAGTGGTATCGCCGGACCGAGACTCAAACCCACAACCATTGGGTAAGGACTCAAACACTCTAACCACTAGGCCACAAATTCCCCTAGTATAATTAATAATAAGAATTATGTAACTGTTGACTGCAGAAATTTAGCTTTGCCATCAAATTAATACATTAGATTTTTAATATATTAAAACAGAAAACTTTTCATTTAAATTCTAATAATATTTCACAATATTGCATGTTTTGCATTGTGTATTTTTCCTTAAATAAATGAAGCCTTTGTGAGCATAAAAGACTTATTGAAAAAAAACATCTCCTTTTTCTTCTTTCCTTCAATGCCTTTGCTCCGTCAGCCAGCAGGTAACCTGCCAAATTAGAGGAGAAGTGACCACAAGACTGACTTTTGCCAGGGTCACATGATCCTATTCTATCCTATTTCACTCTACATCCATGCAACTCACAAAAAATGCATGTAAATCACCGATACATGCTAAATCTGGTTGATTGTTAGTTACATTACCTTCCAGAAGTAATCACACTGTCATCACTGTGTGTGTTGACAACTTTCTGGAAAAACTACAACGCAACACAGCATGATTTTGAAAGTTGTAGAAGCTCGCCGAGGCTTTGGCTCTGTGGATCACGGGTCACCTCATTTGTTGTGTATTTGCGACCGCAGAGTGAAACGAAGACTCATGGGAAATAATTTGGTGGTCACTGAGAGGAAAACTCATTTTAGTTACTTAAGAGTTCAAGTTAAAGCATTCTGACTTAAAGGCCGCAGAGACCTTTCCTCCTGAAGAAGAATTCCTGTTATTGTGTTATACTGTGTAGCAATACGTCAGCTCAGTGGCTGCTGAAATAGGTTATGACAGCTATGTGCTTTAATCTCAGAGAGAAGCAGAGGAAGTCTAGTTAACCCCTGTGCTCTAGAAACTGGCTCGAACCGAGCTTTAAAACCAAGCTCGTCCACCCAAAACATTCTTGGAGCAAGATATCAAACCTGATCCAAAACATTGGCCACATATATGCAGCCGCTGTAGGCCTCAGAAGCGAGCGCGGTCATGTGATCCCAACATATGTTTCCATTCTGTTCAGAAGCCCTGGAAGTTTCCGTTTGACGGGAGACAGCAGTGCAGTATGAGGGCAGAGTGCATCTGGCTGGCCCGCAGCCAAGTCTGAGAGAGCCCGGGACGCTCAAGCAGGGCCGGATACCATGCAGACAGACCCGGTTAGCACGGGGGTCACACCCCTCATTACCATGTACAACCGCTCGCACTTCCACCAGGTTAGGAGGTCCTGTCAAAGCTGGTTTTGTATGAAATACACCTGACTTGTTCCAAAGTTGTTCCTTGTGAATGGGGTCACGTCACTTCCCTTTTACTGTATGGGGTTGAGGGTCCTGTCTTCACAATGTTGTGATAGATACCGTCCCATCTGTTAGACTACTTTGCATTCTGAAATACTGAATGTGAGAGTTAGAATGGCTCCAAAAGGCATTTGGAGACTTTTTATGTGGAGCCATAATTAAAAATGCATGAATGTCTTTGCATTAGATAACAAATGCATCTGGAGCGTTTCTCAGAATAAATGTAACTTTAGCCATTTTTGCATTTACTGTATGGATAAACAACTGATGTCGATGTGATTTGTATGTCTACTGTTTTTTTCTTCTTCTTCTTCTTCTTTTTTTTTATCCAACAAACCATTTTTGTTAAATTTGATATGAAATATATTTTCTAAATGCATGTTATTCATTTCACTGTGTACAATTTGTCCATGCATGTGTTTCAGTTTTCTTGACCTCATGATTTTGAATCAAAATATCTTAATCTTCTGGCGAAATGTGCCATTTTCAGTTATTTATTAGACTTAAACCCTGCTCCCTTTCTTACAGTTGACCGCAAGCTCATATTCAGGTCTGCCTACATCCAATCAGTGACCAGTTGAACTAAATTCCTATATTTTAATTTGTATTTATTCTTTTTTTTTAAATATCCATTTCACTCAAATGTACGTCAAAATAAAGAAAATATTGTCTCTACTTCCATTTTTTTCCGATGACCTTAAATGTTTTGTAAAGCTTGTACATTTTTTCCTTAAAATAAATGGCAAATTGATAAATAGTTTTATTTTTAATGAAATGAAATGACATGCATACTTTTTAAGGATAAGCTAAGTGTCGAAATAATGTTTGGAGCTAAATGTTTTCAGAAGTTTAGAGTGTAAAAATTAATCAGGCCTTGTTTTGATGGATGAATAATAATAATACTAAACATGCAGCCAGATCAAGAAAGTTTAATAGAGTTGAATAATTTTAATGTTGTTCAAATGCTACTTTGACTTGTTAAGATGATCGGTATGTGGTCTCAAGTCTCGAATAACACACAGAGTAGATTAAAAACATTACACGAGTGCAAAACCTTCCGTTAATTCAGAAATGTCTAGAAGAGAAATCAAAGGGGAACAAGTTCAAGGCTCTGTTTTAATAAAAACCATCTTTCCTTCTCCATTGTTCTGGCTAAAATCATAAGAGACTCTTGGTATAAATGGTGGAACTAACTTAATTATGAAAATCCTTTTGCTGCATTGAAAATGGGCTGCAGTAACAGGGGAATAAAAGCTGTTATCCAGACGTTCGTGTGTGTGTGTGTGTGTGTGTGTCAGATGCCATACCCATCGGGCTTCTCTGCAACTGTCTGCTGTAATATAAATCCCTATTGCACTTTGTATTTATCCATTTTTAATGAAGTGTCTCAGCTGTGTGTGTCTGAATGAAATGAGAAAGGGGAAAAAGGGAGAGGGATGGAAGGAAATATGTGGACAGGCCTGTTGACAGAGAGGCCCTCTGTCCTCTCATGGACGCCCCTTTCTGAGAGGATCAGAGGTTGCATGGTGACATCACTCTCAAGGGTGACGTGATTCAGGTGCTGTTGTGATTTTAAAATGAAAAGCTTTGGCAGTTTTATAAAAAACCCACCTCAAATGCATCAGCAGCACGGAAGAGAAGATACTGTTGACTGAAGTCATTATTTTTTGTTTACCTTATGCACAAAAAAGTATTCTAGTTGCTTCATAACATAACTGTTGAACCACATCACATGGACTATTTTAAGAAAGTCCTTACTACCATTCTTGAAAGTGTAAGTTGCGTTGCTGAGGATCAGAAAGCTCTCAGATTTAATCAAACATACCTTAATTTGTGTTCTAAAGATGAACAAGTTTCACGGGTTTGGAATGACATGATGGTGAGTAATTAATGACAGAGTTGTCATTTTTGGGTGAACTATCCCTTTAAGACTGTAATAAGAGTTTGTGAGTCTGTTGTGTTCTGACGAGTTTAAAAGCCTGGTAGTGTGTGATCCTCAGTTGTGTAGTGTACAATGCTCAATTTTCTGGTAACCATTTACAAAAGTTGGCATTTACAAAAGTTTCACGGGTTTGGAATGACATGATGGTGAGTAATTAATGACAGAATTGTAATTTTTGGGTGAACTATCCCTTTAAGATTGGAATACGAGTTTGTGAGTCTGTTGTGTTCTGACGAGTTTGAAAGCCTGGTAGTGTGTGATCCTCAGTTGTGTAGTGTACAATGCTCAATTTGAAGGTAAACATTTACAAAAGTTGGCAAGTGTTTGATGACTAGTGCTTGAAAATCTGTTCAGATTTTAAACGTCTTCTAGTATATTCCAGTCTGGAGTACATCAGCATTATAGATGCATTATAGAAAACTCCAGTTCTCATTTCATGGGTTTTTAAAATGATCAGAGAAACTTCTCCTTTGTTCTCCTTTTCTTTGTTTTCATTTTTGTAACATTTAGAGAGGAAAGGCCTGTGTAGGTGCAGAGAGGCCTTGAGTGGTGATGGGAATGAGGTGGGATTCACAAAGACCCTGATTGTGACAATGACACAGGCTCACATGGGTCTGCTAAACACAATCGGCAGGGATGACAACATGAAAGCACCAGTTAAACTGTTTCAGAAGCTGTTTATTTATCTAGTGAATCCATCTCTTTAATTTCTGCACAGCAGCATACAGGGAAATTGTGACAAAATATAAATAAGAAAATTCAACAGTGTTTCTTTTTTTACTCTTTTAATATAATTACAAACCTCAGTTAAAAGTGGCAAATTGGCTGATGTCTTCAACATTTGATTCTCAGTCTCTCTCTCACGAACCAAGAACGTCACATTGAACAACAACTTAAAATGCATGATATAATCATCATCATTAATATTATGTACAGCTGTCACCTATTAGCAAACAATGCTTAGAGCTTATTGGGATTTCACTTTCGTTCGTAGAATGCACTGAAAAAAAAATACAATTATGTTATACAAAGATCAAAAATACTATAAGAAACCCTTGTTATAAATGGTACACTATATTAATAAACTGCTGTTGACATTTTACATGTAAGTACAAAATCTTGGTGAGGTAGTTCCCTCTGAAGTCACTTTTAAATGGTAAAATACTGAATAGACATCACTTAATTATTTTCCTTTTTTTTCGGTAATTATTTACAATACAGCAAATCTATGCTCCTTACTTCATTAAAATTGAATTCCTTTGGTAAACATAACTGTCAGAAATGTGCAGTCCTGCAAGTGTCAAATTGTACATTCACAATATGTTTGCATCCTTTTTTGTTTTGTTCTTGCGTTTAGGGGGGGTTTATTCTTGTACATAATGCAAAAAGGGGCAAATACATTGTTTTTACAAAAAGCTTTTTTATTAAGAACATTCATACGTGCTATTTTCCACCGTGGACCCTTTGTTTGTTTGACATAAACCTCTCCCTTTCCCCTTTGCTCACCCAGGATGTTTTGGAGAAGGTGAACTTTGTATGGAGCTGAAGAGAGGCACCCATAAGACATACTTTATTTTGATTTATTTTTCTCCAGTGTGTGTTCCCCTTACTAGGGGTGTAAACATTGAAAGGGCACCTCATACAGAAGAATAGACTGCGGTCACACTTTACATTACAGCGTTCATGCTATACGCACTAATGAGCAACACTGCTTTCTGAAGCTGCTGGAAATTCACTTAACATTAGTGATGTAACATCTGTAACATGGACCCTGCAATGTAAAATGCCCAGCTCTGTCAGTGGGTTTGGAAATATTTTGGCCGATTGTGAAGTTATGCTGACAACATGAACGCGCAACAGAGCCTCTATTGTGTTGCTCTGCGCGTCCGTGCTGGCAAATGTCAGGAAACTGCGGAGTGGACTTTCAAGAGAGAGCGGAATGGGACTAGAGTTCATAAATGAAGAAATGTTGAACATTCTTTAAAATCGCTCAATGGCAAAATAAACTTTGGTTTAAAGACAAAAACGAGGTGCAAGCTTAGCTTACAGTAAAGAAAATACTTGAGTTGAACAGAAGAGCAACTCCTCTGGTGCCAACATTCACGTTTTCCCATTTTAAAGAAAAATAACATCTTATTTCACACAAAACGTGACTATGAATCGTGAATAAACATCTAAAACCTATGCGTGAAAAGGAAAAAAGAATAGCTTTTTATGAATAAAGTATGCAATAAACTATGGAAATAAAGTATCTATAAAAATATAAGAGTTTTTTTTTTTTTTTTTTTTTTTTTCGTTTAACAAAACATTGATATCATCTTATTTGTTTGCCTAGTAGTTAAGACTCGGAAAGCCAGTCAATCAGAACAGTCATCTGAAAGAAATTGTTCAGTGCAATACATGTAAGTCTACAGGAGTCTTTTTAGAAGATTTTCACTCGCTTACCACCCACAGCTCTGCCTCCCTTCAGCACTCTCTGGGCAGGCTGGTCTTTGGAGAGAGGGCAGTATTTTATTGTGTGCGCGTTGTCCCCGTTGGCACTGCATAGGGGGCATGTGTACGCCCGCAGGATCGGGCACACCACCCTCCCGTCCGGGGTTTTCAGGACGTGCGAGCCGTACACCTCCTCCGGTGCGCCGTTATTCCGACAGAAGACGCAGATCTTGGGCTCCTGCTTATTGCGCGCCACCGGTTTCCTCATCTTCCTCTCCACGCCGAACAGATCAAATCCCGCGAAGCTCCCTCCGATGGCCATCTCCCGCTCCTGGGAGGAGGACAGCAGTCCTCCCGTGCCCTGGTTCTGGTTCTGGAAGGGGCTCAGGATGGAGAAGCGCTCCTTCAGGTCCAGGATGGAGATGGGGGCGGGCGGGGGGCAGCAGCAGGAGTCCAGGTGTCCACCGCTGTCGCCGTCGCCGCCGGCCGCGATTACGCACGGGCACGGAGGGCTGTCGTCCAAGCCCAGAGTGGCTTTCAGGGACTCCGTGATGGAGTTGGGACTCTGGGGGATGCTGTGCTTGTTGTTCTTGGTGACCAGCGTGGAGAGGCCGAGATAGTCATTCCAAAAATTGAAGGTGTAATCGTAGGGCGCGCGCGCGCTCAAGTAGTTGTGGTTCAGAAAATCCATGTCTTCTTCGCTCAGCCTAGACGCTTCTCGAAAACAAACAAATGCGAACAGCGTATATTCCGTCAGGTTGCTTTCCGTCTGCTCTCCGGGCTCGTAACTGTGCTCAAGTCCGGTGCGTTTCTTGGGTATGCGAGTCTGAAGAACAGGCGTCTGGTTATAAGGCTCCAGGAGAGGCAGGAGGAGGGCGGGGCTCTTTTTCAAACCAAGCTTCTGAGCCGCAGATCCACAGCGTGTTTTCTTTCTGCACGACCAGCGACTGTTCACTGCAGTGGAATGACACCAGACACTGCTTTGTGATGGCAAAACACACCAAGAAGAGCTCGTTAGGGAGAGATTACGCTTTTTTCATATCACATATTTTGCTTTCATTATTAATTCTAAGGGTCAATGACGAATAATCATGTCCAAAAAGGGATTTTTTTTTTCTTTTTTTTTTTTTTAACTGGAAACACTGTTGTGTTCTAAGAAGTTATTGACACTTAGAAAAGTAATCTTATA
The DNA here is from genome assembly GCF_003368295.1 of Carassius auratus. Lineage (NCBI taxonomy): Eukaryota > Metazoa > Chordata > Actinopteri > Cypriniformes > Cyprinidae > Carassius > Carassius auratus. Next base: position 15,107,688 of record NC_039256.1, read on the forward strand.
TGTTGTTTTCAACAACATTTTAATTCAGTCAGTGAGTTTTAGACATGTTAAAAATAGCCTACTTTAATTGCATCAAAAAAAAAAAAAAAAAAAAAAAAAAAAACCTTGGTGGGGGCCTAAAAGGGTCTTTTCTGTTGTATGGTTTTCTTGTCACGTGACAACAAAATGGCGTCATGCACACTTGTTGTGCAACACTGGCTTCACATTTAATAAATAAAATGTAATTATATTTATTAATACTACTACTAAAAATAATATGTGAAAACTATATATATATATATATATATATATATATATATATATATATATATATATATATATATATATATATATATATATATATATATATATATACATGGGGGGGGGGTGCATTATATTTTTATAAAAATATTTCAGAACTGACCATAAACATTATGTTTCATTGTTTAACATGCAAAGAAAGCTACGTTAATCTTAAAAGTGAAAGTGTTTCAAATCATGACTGCATAATGTGAGCAGATTCAGCTCTCGTTCAACTATATCAAATGTTCCTCTGGCAAAATATAAAGGGAAAATGCATTGCAGTCTATTCACCGATGATACATTATTACATCAGATTTCCTCTCTCGCCTCAGTGTCATCTCACCGTCACAGTAGCTTCTTTCTTTGGTGTAAGATACTGGGCTTTGTGTGCACTGGCTAGGCTTTACAGTGCAGAGAGGGGAGCTGCAGTTTGTATGTGTTCAGGATTACGTGACGTGGTCAGATTACACGTGTGTCATTAGAAACAGAGGGGCACACATGGGCTCTTTGTTCTTTAAAAACAGGCCATGCACACACCTGCAGGCCAGAGACATGGAGTCGATTTTACTGTTGATTAACATGATTTTCTTTGATATTTAACTTTTTCAGTTTGAATAATATTATCATGTTCTTTTTTTTTCTGTAAAGCTGCTTTTAAACTATGCATTGGGAAAAGCGCTTAAAAAACTAATACAAGATTTTGATATAAGGACCTGTGGTACATCCAATGCAATTAGAATGAGATTCAGTACTGTGTGTCTTTTAGAACCGACAGGCTCTAGCTCAGATGTCAGTAAATTCGCTTGGAGCCTGCAGGTCTTTTATGCTCTTCCTGCTGTGGCCTTGCTTCTGTGTGAAAAGCTGCAATGGTGGAGGGTTATTATTCGGCAGGCTCTTGGCTCAACGAGCTGTCCTGGATCCGACTCGCTCCAAAACCCACACTGGCCAGGAAGACATGTAATGAGCGTCTCGCCAAATTAACTCATCTTTGGGTAAACAAAAGGCTAATTTGCATTTTTTGTGTTTTGTTCGAGACCCCATGATTTGGGGACACAGGTGCACAGCAGCTGATTTCTGCATCCTGCGCACATTAATAATAGCCTAGCGTGTCTGTCACAGAACGTCTCTGTAATAAATTGAGTGTGGTTATATTAAATGATTGATTCAGAGCTTGCCTGCAAGCGATGGGAAATTATGTTCACAGCTCACGTACTCCTGCAATTAGGCAGAAACTTAGTTTAAGGCAACACACCTGATACATGCAGTAGCTCTGTCCGACCACAGGGGGTCTGTGTGAGCGCAGAGGAGCGTCTAATTGGCATGACGTCATTGGGTATTCTGGACTGCTGCAGCTTGTATAACAAGACCTACTAGCAATACCTGAAGTAAACAAACTTACACTGCGGCCCTGCCAGAAATAGAGCACAGGGCACAGCTGTGTATTGCAGTATTCATTCAGGAAAGCATCCAGGTCATTCCTACAGTGCGGTATCTTCTCATGTCCCCATCTTTGTTACTGAGGTACATGTTCATATTACTGTGCATTTGCATTCAGGAGACAATTCATCCAAAAGGAATAAAGCAATCTGACAAAGAGCCAACCATATTTGCAATATACAAAGCTACTTTATTAGATAACTAGATTAGGAAACAAGCGGTTTATTTATTTATTTTGAATGGCAATTTTATTACTTAACCTTCTTGGTTACACTTTATTTTAAGGTGTCCCTGTTGCAGTCGGCTACTGCGTGATATAATTTAACTTTATGTACTTGCTATATGGTTAGGGATTGGGGTTTGGTATAGGGTTAATAATGTAATAATGCATAATTTATTGTTAGTATAATAGTAAATGTGTAACAAGGACACCTTATAAATGAATATGAAATAAAGTGTTGCCATTTGTTCATATAATCAGAGTATCACAATTAAGTGCACAGATAAGTTAATTTGTATTTATTTATTTCTTAATTTATTTAATTTTATTTAACTTGACTATGCTTTGTCATTTTGAACATTGCACTATAGCTTCTAACATGATTTTTTTTTATACCTAAAGTCAATTTATTAAGACATATCCTATATACAGTATAGGTAGGTAGGTTTCTTGAAGCATCTCAGAGACATTGCCACACAGACTGGATGATGGTGAGATCAGATCTCTGTGTGCAGCACTGGCTGCTGTCAGACTCCTTGTGCAAACAAAAATCTTACTGGATTATTTCAATTAATGGCAAATGTATGTTTGGAAATGTAAACAGATATTTCTACTCACACACTAAAGCAAAAGCTAGAAATAACTGATTTAAAAACATTTTTCAACTGGTGAAAATACTAGTAATAATAATTGTAATATTATCTATCTATTATCTAATAATTTTGGCTACCACTGTATTTATTTGCACGTGTCCTCAAAACATCTATTTTGTAATATTCCTTTAAAAGTAAAGCCAGTTTATGACATTATTCTCATTGAAATTCCCGTTTTTCTTTTTTTTTGGCATAAGCATCCATATAAATGTTACCAATAGATCTGATGATATTTTGTTATGTCTGTGTTATTAATTGGTGTATACTGTTCCATCCTGTTTCAAATGTTTTAATGTTTTGGGTATAAACATTAGTTTAAGTTGTACAGCAGAACAGGAATGACCCATTTATGATTTCAAAGCATACAGTTATTATCACTCATGATTGTTAGATGACAACACTCTGGCTTCTCAGTGATGACTCATCACACAGCTAACTGCATTTCAGATCGCTGTATTATTCCTGTTTGATTTGTTTAGGGACTCAGGGTCATCTAACTGAGGCTTTTATAGAAAGAAAGAAAAAACATTATAGCAACCCTCTAAGTAATAAAGTAGGAATCTATGTAATGACAAAGACCATTAGTATTCCCTGCAGGGAGGAATGATAGCAGTGTTTCCTGCCTCAGCGTGGGCAGAGGCCACACTCAACCATGCTGTAGTACAAAAGGCCTTCCTCTATTCTGATTAATTATATTCCTTCAGGAATGTGGACTCTGGGTTCCTCCAGCACAGCTACCATCACCAGCCACTGTACGTCTAATTAAAAGTGCAGAAGTGCTCTGTGAAGCTCTGCCAGCGCAGAGGATTAAGTCTATTTAAAGAGGGAATTCAATAGAATGCCGTACCTTGCTGCTTATCCGAGCGGAAAGTGGTGAAGAAGATGTGCTTTGTGTAAATTTGCACGAGGCTTAGTGGCTTTTCTTTCTTATTGAGCATTACATTGTCTGGACTTTTGACCCCTTTGGTACTGGTTGAGATTTTTGGGCTGTGTCGTATGTAGAGGGCAACAGGTGCAGAGCAGAGTTTCAAGATGACCTTTTAGATGTTTGCACACTGCACACAATGACTTGCTGACTTCAGCGTGGCATGCTGTTTGTGATGAGATCTCAAAGTTCAAATAAACACTCTGAAAGATGTTGTATCTGCGGTTGCTAGGGTGTTCTTGATGGGTGTTAGGGCACATATGGTTTTTAGGGTATTTTGGGTGGATGCTTAGAAGTGCTAGATTTTTATTTATTTGTTCATACATACGTCCATACGTATTTGACGATTAACCACAATGGACCGTGTCAGCAGAATGAGTGAAATGACGTCGCCACTCAGGATCGGTCAGTTGTCTGTTATCTGGCTTCTAGTTTCTCTCTGTAGCTGTCCAAGCATGATGTTTGAGCAAAGTAAACAGAAATAAATGATGACCCTCCATAATGTGATACAGTCTGGTTTCATTGTTTATACATAGTTACAATCTTTCAAACACACCTCACCAGAATCCCGGCATTTCGCAATCTGTGACAAAGCAGGTGAGAGCCAATGAGCCAATGTCGTAATGTTTCTTGTTACAACTTTTGAATTTGTAACGAGCGGGTCAGCATGGGTATTGCTGCTTGCAATCACTACTGCTGAGGATGGAGATGACAATGCTATCTCACGGCCAATTCGTACGTATTTTACGAGGTGGCTTATTCGTACGAATTTGTACGACCTCACTCGTACGATTTTATACGATTTGTCTGAACCCCAGTGATGGTTAGGTTTAGGGGCGGGTTTAGGTGTAGGTCATTCGTACAAATTCATACGAATTGTGCAATGATTTGGCAACAATCGTATGAATCTGTATGAGTGTGGTCGTACAAATTCGTACGAATAAGCCACCTTGTGAAAAATGTACGAATTGCTGTGAGATCGGGTTGGAGATGAAGATCACTGAATAAAGACTTGGGTTTGGCACTTTTCCGCCCAGTCATATGGATTCTGAAGATTTGGATTGCAGGGCACGAATAAAATTGACTCCTTTTCTAATTATGCTGCGTGTTTAGTCAAGTAAGACAAGTAAGTTAAGTAAATATTCCATAATAAATAATGGTTAAACGATTTCATAAATGTTATTCATGTTAAAAATGAAAATTCAGCCATTAATTGCTCACCCTCATGTGGTTCCAAACCGTTAAGAAAAATCTTCAGAACACAAATTATGATATCCAAAATCTTTCGGACCTTTGCACAGACAGCAACATAAATGAAAAAGCGGGTCTAGTATAGTGATGTTTGATGCTTTCATTTTAACATTTTCTTGGCGTTTCTTGATGTCTTCTTCACAGTCACTATTCTTTTAATAAATATCTCAACACTGCAAGTGTATCAGTAGGTTATTTGACAAATTAGCAGTAGATATGGAGTCAGAAATGTCCTATGTGGTTTGAATCTTCAGGGCTCATCCAGCATCATTACCGCGCTACATTCAAAATGCTGCAACATTACATCATAAGACAGGATGAGAAATTAGAACAGGCTCCATTTCTCCCTCGGTATGAATGTCTGATTTATCGGCATCATCAATTATGCAGCGGCATATCCAACCGGGAGTCTCCACGGGGCGCTGCTCTCTATAGCACCAAATGATGCAGTACATAGCAGGATGGAGCGGGAGGACTCTTATCGGGACGGTTTCTGCTCCGTCAGAGTTTCTGCCTTTACTCTGTTCCCCTTGAGTTGACAGAATCGTTTAAAGAGTTGCAGAGTTGTGTGATATGTGCCTCTTCCCCTCCAGCTACTGTATATTACAGATGATTGAAGATCTTGGGGGGCTTCTTCTTCTCTGACTGAAATATTAATGGTCACATTATTACTTAATTTTGTTGTGACTCAAAGGAATTAATATCCATCCATTAAACGGCGCTAATTCAGCCCCTGTCTGGAGAAAGCCTGCCTGTGCCGAACAGGGAATCACATTAGCCCCTGAATGATCTATGACACCGGTATGGCGTCTGTTGCTGCAAACTGATTTAGTGGTTCTAGCTGACAAACTGATGAGTGCACAAGCAGTTGCTGACCAGGGGAAACATTTACTTTTAATGAGATATATTGTTGCGCCCATCACTCGGAGTGTAATGCTTGCATTAGCTTGATGCATAACCCGACTTCTGTACACGGGTCTGGTTCTAATTGCAGGCCAGTCAACAGAAGCTGATGAATTGGATTTAAAGCACTTTATAAAAGCTAGTTTTCTGCATCTGCAATCGCCACTATCTTTCTTGGATTTTAATCGTCACATTTAGCTTGTATATTGAACAGGGTTAGCTGATGTAATGCTTCAGCGCTGGGACTAAGGGTAGCATATAGACCCCGTTTACACATGACATTAACATCTCTAGTGTATTATTATTGGTGATGACATGCATCTTAAAAGGATTTTGAGTACTCTGTTTAAGCAAATTCATACACAAACCTTCCAGTGTTATGTTAGTATTATTTATATACTCTTAAAGTATTTATTTAAATTTTTGTTTAAGTTAGAAAAAATGGGTTATGTTTTTTATAAATTATATATAGCTTTATTTTTTATTTCAGTAAGTCATTTTAATACTTAAACTTCAAAATATTTTATTTCAGTTAAATTTCTTTATTATAATTTTTTGATTTTCATATAATATTCATACTTTATTTATAAAAGCATTTACTACATTATAAATGCAGTTTTGTTGTACATGTTTTTGACCACGTATATGTGGTTTAATTGTATCACAAAACATTTTGTACCCCATTTACACTTTTACTTTACACTGCGTCAATTTACAATGAATAAATAATTAAAAGTAGGTTAAAAAATATGTTAACCAGTAAAAGTAAAAATACATTCTTAAAACAAGACAAATTCACTTGAAATGTAAATCTGAGCAATAATATTTTAGACTTGTTGGTAACACTTTCTATCAAGCCGGTATTTATAATACATTATAAGGGTATTCTTAAAGGGTTAGTTCAGCCAAAAATGAAAATAATGTCATTAATAACACACCCTAATGTTGTTCCAAACCCGTAAGACCTCTGTTTATCTTTGGAACACAGTTTAAGATATTTTAGATTTAGCCCGAGAGCTCTCAGTCCCTCCATTGAAGCTGTGTGTACGGTCCACTGTCCATGTCCAGAAAGGTAAGAAAAACATCATCAAAGAAGTCCATGTGACATCAGAGGGTCAGTTAGAATTTCTTGAAGCATCGAAAATACATTTTGGTTCAAAAATAACAAAAACTACAACTTTATTCAGCATTGTCTTCTCTTCCATGTCTGTTGTGAGCACGTTCACTGCAGTGTAGTGATATCTGGTTCGCGAACAAATCATTTGATTTAACCGGTTCCTCTTAATGTACCGGTTGAACCAGTTCACCAAATCGAACTGAATCGTTTGAAACAGTTCGCGTCTGGACAGTTGATGTAAAAGTGCATTGTCAGCCTCAGAAATGTTAAGTGGCTGTAGCATCTCCATCCCTCGCTTCTTCCTCTCTCTATTGCTTTCTTCCTCCCAGTGCTCTCAAGACACGCTTCTTGTTCTTGTATTGATCTGTGTGACGGTACAGATTAAGTTTAATCCCTGCTGGTTACATTATTGATTGCCAACATGAGAAAGATTATGGGCGAAATTTTAAGGGGGAAAAAGTCATTTTTCACCACTTACAATGTCTTTGGGCCGGTCTCCTCCATTATCTGTCCAGTTCACCACTGGGTTGTGGACACAAATAGCCTTCACTTCCAAATCTGTGGCATATGAGCTAATCTAATCAGGAAGCTAAACTCGTTCTACTTGATGTTGTCCTGTGGGTTCCCGGTAGCATATTGTGCTCAGGACAAACCGTTCAGGCTCTGCCAGCTTCATTTTTTCAGACATGCAGGAATGAGTGTCCGTGGAAATCAACACATACGAGATGTTAAAGTCTCCAGCAAAGACTATACTGTGACATTTATGCGAGTGGTTACATAATGTCATTTTCATATAGGCATTTTTGTCTTATTTGCATCTTTTGACAGATTTATGGATTTTTTTTTAAATCCGTTCCATTGACAGGAAACCAAGTTTTATGCAAATTTTATTGTGTTCCAAAGATCAAGTTTGTTGAACCTATATCAAGTTAAGGCATGTGACCAACAGAAGATCGGTATGGCCAACCTGATCTTATGGCAATTTTTTACATATTTCATGAGGTGGTTAATTCGTATGACCTCACACGTATGAATTTGTGTATGTTTTTTCTGTGCTGGAGGACATCATATTACAAACATTGCAGTGTTTGTAAAAAATCTGAGACAACAGCTTTAGCTGGGTTACTTCAGTAATAGACCATCCGTTAAAAACACCTAGTTTCAAGCGTTTTTTTTTCAGTAGTGTAATGTTCATGTCATGGTTAATTTATCAAACTGCATGTTAGTGTGCTTTTTTGCATGCATCTCACGGACAATCTCCAGTCTGGTTCCTGGAAACCAAAGAACAGTTTCAGCAGGCACTTCTCAGCGGCTCTTTTGTTTGCCTTGCTGCGTTCCTGCTGAGTGTCGCTATCATCTCAAAGTAAACAGTAAACAATAACCCAAACCACACCAGAAGAAAAGACTTAGAGCATATAAAAGGTGGCTTTTACGGTACACAAAAGAAAACAATGGGCTACGTGTTTGCAAATCCATCATTCTCTAAGTGCATTTTCCCTAAGGCAGCAGTTTAATGGAAAATGAAAATTCAGTCATTTACTTAGTCTAACATCATTCCAAACCATTTTCTTTTTATGTTTAAAAAGAATTATTATTTATTATTCAATGAAAAGCTTCCTCTACACCTCAGTTCTCAAATCAAAAATGGCACCAAATTTGACTTTAAATATATTTGATCATGAGACACACACAAAAAAACATTGATTTTCACTGTAACTACTTACAATTCTGTCGATACAAGTTTTATGCTTTAAAACATTGGAATATAGCACCCACAAATTGTATGGACTACACAATTTTGTAGTACTTTTATGTCCTTTTTAAAGTTTGACAGACATGGTTGCTGTTGCTGTAAAACAGCTGCATGAGGATTCTTTAGATTTTCCTTTCTTATACATGGAAAAAAAATACCACATACAAATATGGTACAACATGAAGGTTAAAGTAAATAAAGACAGAATTATTATTATTATTATTATTATTATTATTATTGTTATTATTATTATTTTACATTCTATATTTTCCTTTATATTTCCAGTTAGCTGAGAATCTGTTGTTCTGAATAGAATGAAAATAAACAAAGCATATGTAATGGAAGAACATTTGATGTTTCTTATTTTCATATCCAAAATAATTTGCCACATAAAACAGCATATTATCTCACAGATAACTCTTTGTAATGGCATGCATTTGTGTGGTGCATATCCAAGGTCCTGACTGAATGATCATAACTGTCCGGGTGTGTGTTGAATGAAGCCAATAAAGCAAGTGGGTCGATAACACACACACACACACACACACACACACATACCCTTTCATTATCTCACGCTGCACTGAAGCTGCACAGATTGGCTGCATTATTTCATAAAAGGATGAAAATGAGCTGCCGTTCTCGCATGAATGAGTTGATTTATTCCGCTATGTTTGTTTCTGATGTTGATAATGTGTGTGATTGCTTTAAATGCAGAGGTTTTTACAGATGCACAGGACATTTTGGGTTGAATTCTTCACTCATGCATTAATTCCTAATGCACATCTCATGCCTTCTGTTGCAGAGACGTGTTTATGCTGCAGATGTAGGCCTGCTATAAAAAAAACTCACATCTTCAACATGGCACTCTGCTGATATCCAGCCTTTGAACCAGTTTATTTGTCTCTTAAAGGAGCAGCAGAGAGACTGTAATACCTGCAATGCTGCATCTCAGCGAGCTGGCCAGGCCATATGCTCAATAAGTTAATTAAAATGTTACGAGCTTTTGCAGAACCACAATGAAATCAGATTTCATGTAATGAAGGTTATTAATTTTCCAATATGGCAGGGAGGTTGGAATCATAGACCCGGGATCAGTGAAGGGAAGAAAACTGCAGAATAACAGCGACACATTCATTCATCCTCATTTTTGCTCCGTTACGCCTGTGAGTGCTTGTGTGTGTGTGCGTGCGTGTGTGTTGTCTGGCATATATATGCAATTACACAAGCGAGCGTGATGAATTTCTATAACACCTCAAAGCCAGCCCAAGAATTTCTAACCTGTCAGAAAGCACAAGTCACTTAAGTCGCTTTCTGAGAGCTGAGAAAAAATGAAGCGTGATGCTCCCTGCTGTGCTCAGACCTGTTTGCACACTTCACCTGAAAATAACTCCTAATTGGCCCAGTTGTGTCTCGTTGATGTGAGCTGGCTTTATGTGGCACTTGATAAGGCAAGGATCACTTTTATTGCTTTTACTAATGCTACAGAATATGAACAAACCCTTAACATAAAATATTAAACTACAGTGTGTATCTTGGAACGTTTGTGCTACAGATATGAATGATGCATCAAATCATGCAGCATGTTGAGGAAAAGTGAAAAGATTTATTATTTTTGTCCATGCCCTAGACTCACATAGAAGGAAGAAGCTCAGTTATATCATAGTGCATGTAGACACTGCAGTGTGTCGAGAGACAACTGGATTTATTAATGGTATTTTATTTATTTGTTACGTTTATTTTAATCTTAGTTTAAGTAGTAGTTTTGGTGTTTTTGACATTTTTATTTTTATTATTATTATTATTGTTATTATATATATATATATATATATATATATATATATATATATATATATATATATATATATATATATATATATATATATATATATATATATATATATAATTATTATTATTATTATTACTCTAAAGAGACATGATAATGGTAAATTAAAGGGATAGTTCACCCAAATAGCAAAATTATGTCATTAATAACTTACCCTCATGTTGTTCCAAACCAGTAAGACCACCAGTTTGTGATATCTGGTTCGCGAACGAATGTAACCGGATCTTCTTGAATTGGATATCACAAACTGCTTTGTTTTGAACTCTCTCTTACAACAGACACGGAAGAGAAGACAATGCTGAATAAAGTTGAAGTTTTTGCTATTTTTGGACCAAAATGTATTTTCGATGCTTCAAAAAATTCTAACTGCCCCTCTGTCACATGGACTACTTTGATGATGTTTTTCTTACCTTTCTGGACATGGACAGTATACCGTACACACAGCTTCAATGGAGGGACTGAGAGCTCTCGGACAAAATCTAAAATATCTTAAACTGTGTTCCAAAGATAAACAGAGGACTCACGGGTTTGGAACAACATGAAGGTAAGTTATTTATGTCATAATTTTGCTATTTGCGTGAACTATCCATTTAAATGTGCTGAGATGATTTTATATTTAATATTTATATATTATATTGTGTTCTTTCAAAAAAAAAAAAAAAAAAACGTTTTCTTTCACAGAGGTATTACGTTCCTCAGTGAAACTTTACATTCACTCAAAAAAGCAAGATTTTTCCTTTCATATTTTTTCCATTGCATAATTTTTGCAAGCTTTGCTAACAAAACATCTCTCTGACAATGCAAACATTTTGTGAAAGAATGCAAAGTCATTTACATTTTTTTCTCTCTCTCTCTCTCTCTCTCTCTTTTTCCCCGTTATTTATTTATTTATTTATTTATTTATTTATTTATTTTACGAACACTATATCCATTTAGTGGCTCCGTAATTTTTTTACATCACAACAACACTAGTCCATGTTTATATGGATCCATAATATCATTTATTAATTTGTGATAGTTGGCTATAGTATGCATAACTACATTTTATTATGTTGTCCGTTTTAAACCCAACTGATGTTAGTGTCAAATGAAAATGTAATGACTAGAGATGTATTAACATCTAGTATTAGTAAACCACTACTAGTAGAGATTTTGTATTATGTTCATGCTCTTTAAGATGCTATTTTTAAAGGGTCCATTCTCTCTTGACTGTTATATAGGTTGCTGTAAATCTACATGCTTGCTGGGTGGAGAAAGATGGCATCAAATGTACCAAAATTTATGTTTAGGTCATGTCTCTGCATTAGTAGCTATAAACAAATGAAGTGTGAATGCTAAAACCTGAATTTAGTGGAGTGAATTTGGTCTTAGAATTGTTTATTTTTTTTTAACCACTAACAACCAAAATGTGGTATTAAGCAAACAGATTTCATCTCTCAAAAGAGAAGTGACAATCATGTTTTGTGTCAATGTGCATAGAAACATTGAGGCTGTTAAGCGTCAACTATCCAAAACAATCAAAAAACCACAGTGCACTCTACAGCAACCTGCAGCAGTCTCCACCCCATTGGACAATCAAGCACCAATCATATTTCTTCAGAAAAATCTAATAATATGTGCAGATGCATTCATATATATGTGCATGTGCCTTGCTGTCAGTTCATGAAATTGCAAATAGACAGAAATTGGTAAATTGATATCCATGTAAATCCTGGAAGTCGTTTAATTCCAGTGATGGCATTTCTCCAGGTAATCTAACATCCTTCGAATTACTCTGCATTTTCCCCATCTAATGGTCTGTTGCCAAGGCTGTTTTAAATGGCCCCTGCTGTTTTTTTCCCTCTTGCCTTTCTCTCGCTCTCCTGTCCTTTAATGCATTGTTTGAATTTGCTTCACTTAAAGCCTCGCAGGGCTGCCACAATGCACCTGACACCCTCACAATGGTGCTTTTGTTACCTTGGCTTAGACAGAGAAGGCAGCTAACCTTTCCCCCTCAATCCTTTCATCTTCCTCCCAGAACCACCTGAGCTCAGAGCCGAACGATCCAATGAGTCTTTCTTCAGAGATGGGGACAGATAAGTCAGTGAGGCTGCATGCAACTAGATTACAGACCGTAACAGTTTTAGGAGTGAATGTCTCAAGGAATGTCTGCTTGTTAAAATTTGATCATTCTAAAATGTCATGAAGTGAATTATAAAATGTTAACATGCAGCCATTCTCTGAGACAATGACGTAAGCTCTGTTTAAAAACCTAATGAGTTGCTTTAAATACAGTAGTCTACAACATCCTAATAGAAACTGAACCGCAAAAGTGACCAATCCATTTGTTGTACAACTAAGGCTTTTCACATAAAATAGTAGGCCAATAATTCTGAGTAAAATATACAATTTGCTAAAATATTTAATGTTGGACATTAAATGTGTATTATTATTATTATTTTTTTTTTTTTTTCATGATGACAGTAACTGTAAAGAGACTATTGTAATGGTTAAATCAAATGTAAGCCAGTACAGTCCTAATTACTAAGCAAATTTTCGTATACCAGTTACAATAGTCATTTTCTTCATTATTTATTTATTCATTTTTAATTAAGTGATTTTAACATTTAATGTAGTTATTTTAATGCTTTAAAGAGCAATTGTATATTGTAATGTTCTGTTATCTGTTCTGCAAACTATAAAATATATGACTGTCATAAAACCAGAGAGAAAGGCTGCATGGCTAAAAATTAAAAAAAAGAAAGAAAAGAAAAAACCTTAATAGTATGTGAGAGTCAGTGGTAATATCATTATGTACCTATTGGTCAGTGTTAGAGGAACTCAGCTTAGTCTGACAGTTAACCTAATATATATGTTTGATGTATCATATCCTTGGCTATGCATCAAGATGTGTATCGTATCGGCCTCAGTCATGGATATGCATGTCCCTACTCCAAACCTTCAAGTAGTTAAGGCCACTTAATATTAAGTGGGAACACAAATAATGCGCCTTTGTTTGTCACTGTACACATACATTGCTGTCTGATTTGGTCAAAATAGTGTATTCTAGAAGGCATCTGTCACGATCAAATTGGGAGGAACAAGGAGACGCAGAAGAATACTTGGGTTTAGATTTTTATTCAACAAGCAAAGGGATAAAAACAATGGAACTATAGGAAGACATAACAGCCAACACAGACTCAAGGAATCAGTTTTTAAATGCAAGGGGAAAACAAGATAATCAAACACAGCTGGATACAAATGACCACAATGAGGACAGGAACAGGAAACATTACCAAAAAAAGGAAAACAGCAACTAAGATGGATTAAACAAAGAAACCCAAGTCCACAACACTGACATTACTCACCCCTCCGTGAAGGCGCATCCCACGCCGTAACAAATCCACCAGGGAAGGTGGGTAAGCACCATGGAGGCTACTGCGGGACTGGGACAGGCAATACCTCCAGGGTGGATCAGTCAGTCCAGGGTGCCATGGTAAAGCAGGGAGCAATGGCAGAGCAGACAGTGCATGGTGCCATAGCGGAGCCGGTAGTTTGAGGGGCCATGGTGGAGCAGGCAGACTAGGAAGCCATGGCGGAGCAGGCAGACTAAGAAGCCATGGTGGAGCAGGCAGTTCAGGAGGCCATCGCAGGGCAGGAAACTCGGGAGGCCATGGTGAAGCATACATTCAGGAGGCCACGCTGGAACAGACAGACTAGGAAGTCATGGCAAAGCAGAGAGTTTGGGGAGCCGTGGCAGATCGGGGAATTTGGGGAGCCATGCTGGAACAGGGAGCTTGGGGAGCCATGGCGGAACAGGGAACACAGAAGGCCATGGCTGGATGGCCTCTGTTGTCTGGCCTCGCCATTTGGACTGGCCACTGCAGCTGGGAACTCAGGGAGCCATGGCTGGATGGCCTCTGTTGCCTTGGCCTCGCCATTTGGACTGGCCACTGCAGCTGGGAACTCAGGGAGCCATGGCTGGATGGCCTCTGTGCCCTTGGCCTCGCCACTCAGCCTGACCACTATGGATGGTCCCATACTAACCCCTGCCCCAAAACAAAATCTGAGGCAGAACGTTGTCTTTAGAAGCCCTCCATATGCCTAACTCGGGAATTTGTGGCCCTCCCTGGGCTTGACTTGGGGACTGGAATCCTCCTTGGGCTCGACATGAGAACTGGAGCCCTTTCTGTGCCACAATCGGGGACTGGAGTCCTCTCTGGGCTAAACTCGGGGACTGGAGCCCTCACTGGGCTAAACTCTGGCACAGAAGACTCCTTGGGCTGGATTTGAAGGCTGGAGCTGACACTGGAGCGAGCTCTGAGGCTGGAGTCGACACTGGAGCAAGCTTTGTGGGGCACTCTCAGGCAAGGAAGAGGGGAGTGAGCCATTCATTTCTCGTCTTCTTTGAGAGAGGAAGAGCTGGCAGGTTGGAAAGAGCTGCAGTTGACAGGCTTGAATGTGGAATAGCCAGTGGAGGGGCTCCAGATCGGAGGCTCTCCAGGCACCGGATGACCTCCTCATTCCAGTCGATGGGTTGTGGTGATGAACCTCACTTGTTCTTACATTTTAGTGGGGAGAAACAAACATAAAAACAAAACTCTTTTCAAAAACAATCAAGGGGAGAAGGGGCACCATTTACAGTTTACAGGTTGGCTGTTCTTTCACAGGACTTCAAAGAACTAGCTGCAACGAAAGACAAAGGTGTTGTCACCTCGCATAGGCAGCGTCAGACCAAAAGCTGCGCTGAAACACAAAGCACAGATTACAGCCGACAGCAAACTAACACGGATGTTCTGCACACGCCTGAGAGGAATGAGCTGTTAATATTAGCAGCTATTAATAGTATATATTTGTAATTCAAAAGGAGAAACTGAAACAAATATATACAAGATAAACGCAAATATACAAAATGCAAAAAAAACAGCGCTTGCTTACCATGTTGAATATCAGTAATGTTTATAACTTTTATTATTTTAAGTGGCTAATGTTTTGAAAACATTTGTGTATTAGAATGATTGGGAAAGATCACTTAACATTCAAACCCCTCTGTCTGTACCACCTTCATTCACATGCTTGTTTTCATCACTTTTGCTTTAATCCTCTGCACTGACTCGTTCGCTAAACTGAACATCCAATCAGAGCTCTCACTCTCGCCGATGGCCCCGACGTCCCTGATGCTGATTCAACATGTTGAATCAGGCAAACTGCCACCGATGTGAGCCCAACGAGAGCCGACGACAGCCCAATGATGGCAAACAGCCAATCGTCGGTCTGGTGTGTCCCAGGCTTAAAACAAGGAAACACAAGTCCAAAACACTGACAGCATCATAATCATTCAGTCTAATTTTTTTTATTTGCCCTCATGTTTGGACAGCCTCATTTGCATGTTATGTTCTTGTTTGTTCCCACTATGTTGTGCTTTACTTTTCTTAGCATGTACTGATGCCTAAAAATGCTGACTATGGAGACTTTTAAGCTTCTAGATTTTGAGTGGTCATATACCAAAATAAAGGTAAGAATTCATTTTGTTATAGTTTGACATTCATGTCTGCATTAGTACAATCATGCGCAGTTGTGGTTGTGTAACTGAATGTTTTCCTAATGACTTGTGTAATCTAGCGGAGAGAAACTTGACTGCTCACCTTTCACCATCTCACCATCATTAGTGTTCTGACCACCCCATTTCTATCCCCAGAGGAAATCTATTTATCTGTGTGTGTGTGTGTGTGTGTGTAGACAGAGAGAGAGAGAGAGAGAGAGAGAGAGAGAGAGAGAGAGAGAGAGAGAGAGAGAGTCTGTGTGTGTTTATTCAGGAGTGATGAAGTCCTAAATGCCAGTTTCTTTTGGAATCTGCATCTTCAGGAAAGTGTTATTGAGTTTGAGTGGGTTGGTTGGTGTGCAGTATAGTTGAGTGTAGTTAGCTACCGAGTGTGAGTGTTTGCGTGTGTGTGTGTGTGGAGGTAGACCGCAGCTGCGCTCTCATACTCGTCTCCTTCTCTAATGAGGACCTTTTCCAGATGAAAGCCCTGTTACCACTGCTGTTCCTGTCATAACCCATTCTACCTCTCTCCCCACCAATCGAGGCCGACTGAAACCTCTCCAGGGCACTGCCAGTTTAATCACACAACTGCCCAGTTCCTTCAATCTCCTTCTTCAAGTCCCTACAGCAAGACCCACTTCTCAAAACATGACTATATGCATATGTACTGTCATACCTACAAATTTCCACATACTTATGACAATGACTTTTAAATTCCATTTGCATTGTGGTATGATGCATAATTGAAATTTGAATTTGATGTTAGAAAGTAGTATTTATTTAACTAAAAAAAAAAACAGTCAAGGCAAATTATTAACTGAAAAATGTTAAAGACTTGAAGTTTGAAGATGGATGGATGGATTCATTAAAAATTCAACCTCAAGAAATGAAAGGGAGACAGTTGTTAATTTCTAATTTAAAAAAATTCTAATCTGATTGGATCATTTCTTCTGTGATTTTTACAGACTCTGTGGTCAGTAATTTTGTCGACTATCAAATAACATACAGGTGCTGGTTATATAATTAGGATATCATCAAAAAGTTGATTTATTTCACTAATTCCATTTGAACAATGAAACTTGTATATTATATTCATTCATTACAGACAGACTGATATTTTTCAAATGTTTATTTCTTTTAGTTTTGATGTTTATAGCTGACAACTTCTGGAAAATCCCAAATTCAGTATCTCAGAAAATTAGAATGTTGTGAAAAGGTTCAATATTGAAGACACCTGGTGCCACACTCTAATTAGCTAATTAACTCAAAACACCTGCAAAGCCTTTAAATGGTCTCTCGGTCTAGTTCTGTTGGCTACACAATCATGGGGAAGACTGCTGACTTGACAGTTTGTCCAAAAGATGACCACTGACACCTTGCACAAGGAGGGCAATACACAAATGGTCATTGCAAAAGAGGCTGCATGTTCACAGATCTCTGTATCCAAGCACATTAATAGATAGGTGAAGGGATGGAAAAGATGTGGTAGAAAAAAAGTGTACAAGCAATAGGGATAACAGCACCCTGGAGGGGACTGTGAAACAAAATGTGGGGGATATTCACAAAGAGTGGACTGCAGCTGGAGTCAGTGCTTCAAGAACCACTATGCATAGACGTATGCAAGACATGAGTTTCAGCTGTCTCATTCCTTGTGTCAAGCCACTCTTGAACAACAGACAGCATCAGAAGCGTCTCACTGCAAAAAGGACTGGACTGCTGCTGAGTGGTCCCAAGTTATGTTCTCTGAGGAAAGTAAATTTTGCATTTCCTTTGGATATCAGGGTCCCAGAGTCTGGAGGAAGAGAGGAGAGGCACACAATCCACGTTGCTTGGGGTCCTGTGTAAAGTTTCCAAAGTCAATGATGGTTTGCGGTGCCATGTCATCCGCTGGTGTTGGTCCACTGTGTTTTCTGAGGTCCAAGGTCAACACAGTCGTATATCAGGAAGTTTTAGAGCAATTCATGCTTCCTGCTGCTGACCAACTTTATGGAGATGCAGATTTCATTCTCCAACAGGACTTGGCACCTGCACACAGTGCCAAAGCTACCAGTACCTGGTTTAAGGACCATGGTATACCTATTGGCCAGCAAACTTGCCTGACCTTAACCCCATAGAAAAACTATGGGGTATTGTGAAGAGGAAGATGCGATATGCCAGACCCAAGAATGCAGAAGAGCTGAAGGCCAATATCAGAGTATCCTGGGCTTTCATAACACCTGAGCAGTGCCACAGACTGATCGACTCCATGCCACGCCACATTGCTGCAGTAATTCAGGCAAAAGGAGGCCCAACTAAGTATGGAGTGCTGTACATGCTCATACTTTTCATTTTCATACTGTTTAGTTGGCCAAGATTTCTAAAAACCCTTTCTTTGTATTGGTCTTAAGTTATATTCTAATTTTCTAACATACTGAATTTGGGATTTTCCTTAGTTTCAGTTATAATCATCAAATTTTAAAGAAATAAACATTTGAAATATATTAGTACGTGTGTAAGGAATGAATATAATATAGAAGTTTCACTTTTTGAATGGAATTTGTGAAATAAATCA
Source organism: Carassius auratus (assembly GCF_003368295.1). Taxonomy (NCBI): domain Eukaryota; kingdom Metazoa; phylum Chordata; class Actinopteri; order Cypriniformes; family Cyprinidae; genus Carassius; species Carassius auratus. The sequence goes on from NC_039256.1 coordinate 15,126,144, forward strand.
ACTTTTTGATGACATTCTAAATGTAAGACCAGCACCTGTACATAACCTAAATTTAAAGATGACCTTTAGTTACACGTTATGTGTTTGCTTTGTTTTTTATTTTATTTGATGCATATAATGCATATAAAAATGGATTTTCTAATCTTTCTTTTTTTATACTTAAACCTGTAACCTTGATGTTACATTGTCTACCAAAATTATTCACGCCAAATGTAGGACCAATTTCATCAGCTTCATTCCTATTTTATCTGTTTGTTTTTGGCTTCCTTTATTGTACTATCTCCCTGTTCTGTGAAATCTTGAACCTGGTGGGATAGGAAAAAAAATAGCTTATGGTAAATATTTGGTATAAAGGTATCAGTACAACAGAATGAAGTTTTATCTCAAATATTTACATTTTACATTTACACATTTCGGCTTTTATATGAAGCGACATTGAATTGAAGGTCATGCCTTCTCTTGGAATCAAACCCATGACCTTGTTTGAGCTGCATTAAGATTTCACAGTGAAGATATTTGTTTCAGCCTTGGTGAATATAAATATCTTCTGTTATTTCTTATAGGAGAAATGATTTAGCCCAACACTTCTCTTGTTGTATGGTAATTGATTAAAGTCTTATTATAGAGTGTGGTAGAAATTTCTGCAGGATGCGTCTTTTTTTCTGGACTCTTTCTCTCTCTCTCCTCCATTTTTTTTTAAATCCAAACTGCCATACCATCCCCCCACCCCACCCCACCTGAATCCCGCTGCTGTCCATCACCTGTTCCGCTCCATTTCAAACGGCTGACGTTTCCATAAACATCCTCCTTTTCTCCTCGCTCCAGCTGGGCTGAATAGCTTTATTTGCTGCTGATTTTTTTTTTGCCACAGTTGGCTGATGGCAGAACCACCTAAGTGGCAAGGTAACATTTGACTCCTTGCGCACCTTTGTACAAGTTGTTGTTCTCAGGGAGTGAAAGAAAACTCCCCTCCATTTAGCATTTGACTAAAGCTAATTTACCCTTTGACCTCGTGCACTAAAAGCTTGCACAAAGCACTGGGATATCGAATTTGGACAGGAGCTGTTGTGAGGAGAATTCGATCCGCTCGGCCACCGGAGATTCTCAAGGACAGGTTGTTGTTGTGGGAAACAGCAGCTTTTTCCAGATGAAGGTTTTTCAGAACCATCTACTCCCGCTGGGAGACTGGAGCCACCTGTTCGCTCCGCAACCGAAGATGTCAACCTGAAAGTTCACCGCAGCGTGTGTCACGTCTAATCACCTTACCACTGAGGCCAGCAGTGTAGACGGATTTGTTAAAAAAAGGTTGATCAATGCTATTGTAATGGCCCCGTAATAGAGATTGTATTAGTCAAAGGTTTTGAAATCTTAGCAGTAAGATTTAGTGGCATCACTTCACAGATTCACTTCACTCAGTATTCAGTAAGTTTTAGGAGACTATTTTAAATAGCTACACTATGTAAAGGGCACCAATTATGCCAAATTCACATTTACATGTTGTTTGAACATAAATGTGTTTTGGCAGTGTGTGTGAACAACCACCCTATAATGATAAAAATCCACCTTCAACAAACTTGTGTGTATTTGACAGTTAAGGCTCAATAAGACATGAAAGAGAACTTATTTTAGCATATTTTTTGTCATATGCTGTGTGCCAGCCACTTTACATACTTTGCATGTGTGTGCTCAGAAACCATATATTAGAAGTTTAAGTTTAGAGCAGCAGCTCATTTGCATTTTAACAGACATGCACAAAATAAGCACATTTCTGTTTCCACTCAAAATAGGCATATTCAAAATGATGTAATAAATGACCTGTGGGGTATACTGAGCTGAAACTTCGTAGACACATTCTAGGGACATCTGAGATTTATATGACATTTTGTAATAAGGGGTATAAAATGTGCCCTTTAAAAATAAAGGTTGTTTTATTGCCATTATATGTACCAAATAAAGTTGCAAATTAAACTTGTGTACAAAATTCCATGTGTTCAAGAGAATAAAATTATCCCTTCTAGCGCAAAATATTAACAAAAATTTCAAGTTGCTGCAGAAAGAAAGCTTTTTTTCCATACAAATAAATAACTTATGTCTCAGAGCATAGCAGGGCAATACAGGGCAAAACACAATAACAAATTCTGTCATGTTAACAAATAGCAAATTCAGCTACTGTAGCAGTAGGCTATAGGGAAATACAGTCATCACAAATGTAAGCACTCTTGTTCAAAATCAACGTAAAAGGTGTTCACAAACCAGTTTATTTCAATTACATATAAATAATAATAATAATGATAATGATAATAATAATAATAATAATAATAATAATAATAATAATAATAATAATAGAAATATATAATAATAATAATAATAATTCCTTGAAACACTGAATGGATGGTGTCTGAAATAGAGGTGGTGAGAAATATGAGGGATTGTTGATGATAGAATAAAAGGAATGGTGTTTCTATGAATGCATCATAAATGATTTCCAAAAAATGTAAATTGTTGTAGCATAAGTTATTGAATTAGTTATCAGAAACACATTTTTTACAGCATTTATTATTATAGGTTAGACATATGAACACTATATATATATATATATATATATATATATATATATATATATATATATATATATATTAATTTTTTCAACGTTTTTCATTTATGTTTGTCCATAGCACATTACCTAATGTTTTTACTATTTTAATTTACCCCCCCCCCTCCTTTTTTGTTTTTATAACGAGCACTAATGAACCGTTTAAAATAATTCATTAGTACACTGGATTTATTTAGACTTTAATGCTGTGAGAGTCATGGTTTCCTTCAAAATCCTTTTAGTAAAGAGAGTCAGTTCTTTACACTGCCGAAAACAAACAGCTTACACCAGTTGGTTTGTTGGTCTTAGCTGGTTTAACCCTGGTTTAATCCTCACTATTACTCCTGAAGATCCAGGATAGCTGTCAGATTGACCCTATATAGCATAAGAGTCAACATTCACTGTTTTAGGCTTAGAAGATGTCAAGATGTCCTGATCTGGTTCAGCTAAATCCAGATCCCTCTTCTTAGGGCACCTCAGATTAGTTCTAGTTGAGTGAGTGGTATTCTGTGGTGGATGCACTCTTAGTCAAGGTTTATTAGTATTTGTTGTATATCCCAATGTGCTAGTGTAAAAACAAGGCTGACACAAAGAACATTAATAAAGATTTCAAAATAAACATCAAAATGTGGCTATATTCACTGTGTATGAAGGAAATTACAAGGAAATGAAAAAAAAAAAACAACAACCTTGGAAGCAGACAAAACATCTAATCAGCAATGCGGATCTTTGTTTCCATGTGCAGAATATTGTCTAGGCACACAAATAGATGTGTTCCCACCCCACACGAGGCTCTCCCATGTCAGCATTGTGCAAAACATAATGAATTCTCCATATCCATCATTCTAGGGATTATGGGATACTTCATTATCATAGATGGTGATAAGCATGGCTTTGGGCGGGATAAACCTCATAATGAGCTTTAAGCTTCATGCAATTAATTTTCTTTTCACAAGGGGAGGACAATTCCACGCGTGGGGAACCGTGGCCTGTAATTAAATGTAACCCTGGTGTAACTCTTGGACTATCACAGACAGGGATACATCCAATGGAATTACAGATACTAACACAAAGAGATTCGGTCTGAGACTCAGAAGTAAAGTTGTTTGTTCTGCATGATGTATGCAATATTGTCTAAGAGATGTTGCCTGATGACGTCTCAGAGCTGCAAGGAGTATTCTAGAAATGCCATGTTAGATTAGAGCATGCTGGGGAAACAGATGTACATCACTGGACTGATTATTTTTCACTGTATCTCAAATTCTAGAATTTGTTTATTTATTTATTTATTCATGAAATTATTGGGGTGTTATAAGAAACACAGACACACACAATCTCTTTATATCTTTTTGGAAATATCAGTAAGATACATGCTCCTTTTTCAGGATTTTATATGCATTTACTTGAAATAGATGTTTTCTATCATAATTTTTTTTCCTACTGCTTAATTTAATGTATCCTTGCTGAAAAAAAAGAATTATTTATATAATTAATATTAATATAACCATCCATCTATTCTCCAAATCACTTACACCATACTATTATTAATATTAAACTACATAATAACATATTATTATATGAGACCTCATTTGTGATTTCTTTCTTTCCTTTGGGTGTCTGCGATGCTGCAATGTGCTTGCAATCAACTGCTTTAATGTAATACCTGTAGACCTGTTACTGTCATTGACAAACCACCTGTCTGGCCTTGAATTTTTTTTTTTTTTTTTTTACAAGGAAATGTGTTGAACATGTGCTCATTAAGGCAGGTTTAATTTCCTGAAGGGATACCAGATTCCACAACATGCACTAGTTCCACCAAAACTACTATGAATGAGCTCTTAAGATTCTACTAGATGAGTTTACCATGTTGGATAGCCACAATGCATCAGTCAGGTGCTCCAAAAAAATGATATGAAAGGTGCAAAGTGAGACAGGTGTGATCCATCATCGGTAGTTCAGCGTGTACAACACTGGCTCTCATTTCAAACCTTCATTGCAGTGACTGGATCTGATTTGCACAGACATTCCTTCCCGCTGTCCTTGATTCAGTTCTGTTCTTTCCCCTCAGGGTCTTTTTCTCTCTCCCTATATCTCTGTCTCTCTCACAAATATAAGCTCTGTTACAAAACCTAGTAAGCTTCCTAGCTACCTTTATAGGCAGATGTCTTTTAAGGCAGCATTCCAATTGCTGTGGAACCAGTGCTATTTTAGTACCATTAATTATGGGCTTCACTACCCCATACTGTCCGTAATATTTAATTTCTGTCCATTTTCAAGACCCAGCTGAAAATGTTTGAATGTTTTTTTAATACTGAGTTTTCATGCTGCATCATACACAGGCTAAAACACAGTTAAACACAGGTTAAACTCATTTAAAATGAGAAGCTGAAATAATAAGTTCAAATAATACAGAAATAATGAAACAATAGCAGTTCACTAGGTTTTGGAAGAGAGCAATACTGTCTCTTTCCATTTACTCATGCCTTATCTGATGATCTTTCCTGATTAGAGACAGGTGGTCAAATTCATATCACCCCATATGGCCAAAGTCTGCGGTTTCTTTCTTTCTTTTTTATCTCTTTTTCTTTTTTTTCCTTTCTTTTTTTGTGAAAATTAAAACCCTTGCATATTTATGTTCAAAGATTAAATGCAGCCAAGCTGATAAATGAATTAGCTCATGCATATGCATGATCCCGCTAAATGGTCTCCTCTGACACCGGTTACCGCAGTTGCACCAATCACATCAACCCTATTTGGGTAAATTTGCATGAGGACATTGGAATATTAATCACTTTTGACAGCGATGGCAGCAATAAGGTGAAAGACTGAATGAGGCAAAGTGGTCTATGACTTATGTAGTTCCCGAGACCAAAATATCTAGCCTCCTTTTTGTATATTACATCACCTCAAATCAGTACAGCTGGCCATATTTGCAGTTTGATCATATCTGTTCTTCACCAAACCCACATAATCTGTATTTATAGCCTGAACAGCAGAAAGAGGGGGCAGAATTAGCATTGTACAAGGAAAGCACAACTAGGCTGCTGTCTCTTCCTCTCTATCCGTTCCTGTGTTTACCGATGTCAACGCACTATTTTTATCGACAGCCCTCTGCAATACAACACACTACATCACTCTCAGAGCGAACGGATGTCTGACAGATGACCAAGTTTACTGAGTGCCGTTAGGAGATGGATTCTGGGGCAGGAACCCAATTTATCTGCTGCTACCACTCTTCTCCCCAGGTGACGAAGAGAGAGAGAGAGAGAGAGAGAGAGAGAGAGAGAGAGAGAGATTGAGGAAAATCAGGGTGAAGGAAGGAGGGCTGGCTGTGCTAAAATTAGCAACATGCTACAGACTGGCAGGCTTGTATCAATCAAGCATGTCTGTATATGACATGAAGAAAACAGGGGAAAAGAAAGACAGTTACAGAGAGAAAGAGAGAGAATATATCAGGGAATGTTCTTTCAATGTTAACTTATATAAAATGTTCTTGAAGTAATGTCAAGAGCATGTTCTTGTAACTTTAAATTATTCATATTTGACATGCATTGTCATTATGTTGAAAAAAAAGTTCTCAGAACATCCTCATGATGTTATTTTGATTCAGTTAATGTTCTGACGTTGAGAGTACCTACACATTCTGAGATCAGCTTTTAATATCCGCACTTGAACGTTTTCATAATGATAAGAGAAAACATTCGTAGAATATAAAAACTAAACTTTCAAATAACTTTGTAAGGAAAGTTTTAAGAACCTTTCAGAAATCTTTAAATAACATTCTAATCACAACAAGAAAACTGGATATTTTTATGTTAGAATTTAAAAGTTTAAACACAATTTATCTTTGGTGAAAATAAAGTTCGAAAGTTGCAATAAACTTTTTTTAAATAACATTAGAATCATGACTAGAAAACTGGTCACATCAGCTTTTTAGAAACATTTAAACCTAAATATGTTAGGTAGTTTTGTAAAACATACAGCATATATTGCTTTTTTAGCATAAAAAATGCATCTTATTCACTAAATACCATCAATCTAAAGAAAATGATGATTATTAAAGTACATCTTACGGAGATCCATTCCGTGTGTATTCCATGTGCACAATGAGTAGATTTGTTTGAGTGTTTTTAACCAGATGCTAAATGCACTGAAATAGTGCTGCGAATATTTAAATGAAGACATTATATTCTTTGTCCAACACAATCATGCCACCTATGCATGTAATTTAGATTTTGCCTTATTCACAAAACCCAATGCTGTTAGCTGAACTATTCCGGTGGAATGCAGGCGGTACATTGTCTATTATTTACAAGAGATGTTTGTGCATTTTCCAGTGATCATGGCAGCTTTAATTCATCAGATGATAATCAAGCGATGGAGAATACTGTTTTTAAAGAGCAGTTTTAAGTGCCTAGATTGCAGTTTTGGAGCAATGATGTACAATCACAGTAGTAAACTATAGCATATCCTAGTAGACTGCTGCCTCCTTCACAAGCTATTTCTGAAAACCAGCCTGTATCAGAGAATTTAAGTAAACAAATATCAAGTGTTAATTGCAATGTTCTTAATTCGTTCAGTGAATCAGGCGCTAAAATAATGCAGATAGTTTGTGCAAACAAATGCTGATATCAGCAGAAGCAATATATTCTTTTATTTAGTCATTTAGCAGATGTTTTTATCTGAAAGTACTTACAACTGAGGAACACTGCAAGCAATTTATCATAGGAGGCAACAATTTGCAGTACACAATGCCAAGTTTCAAGTATAAGCTAGAACAGCACACAAGCTGTGACAAGCAGAGCAAAAGAGAACAAGAGAATTGCCCCCAAAGACTTATGCAACACACTATAACAAACTAGCAATCTATATTCTGCATTTTTTTTTGGCTGTTTTTAAACAGGGAGTCCAGACATCTCGATAAAATTTGGACAGTCCTGCATCCCGATGGATTTACAGTCAGAAAACCATTTGTCTTTGTAATTAGTCTTATGTTTAGTTTGAATGTTGTAAATAAACATTTTATACTGAATCTGCTCCTTTTTTTTTTTTTTTTTTTTGAGATCGGCATGCGCATGTGTATTTTCTGGAAAATAATGAGATTTAGTTTACTTTAGCTGGTGTTATAAAATAAAATAATGTAATGAACCTACTCACATTAGAAAATCTTTGAAATCTCAAGCTGACTTAGGCTTTGTGTTGTATTTCATTATCAGCTTGAGAGTTAAAGTTTGATATAGGTTATGTGTAATATAATTTCTGCTAAAAACCATTAACTTCAATGATACCAGGCTGGTGCGACTTGAGTCACACACCAAGTTGAAGGATCCTAAATGCCAATGATCATCTTGTTACCTAGATTTAAATGATCCAGTCTGTGGCAATTCCTCTTCATTTTCACGTGGTCAAACGGGTCGAACTGGTTATTTGGACCTCTGCATAAAGGTCAGAGAGCAAGAGACCTCATTGTGTGCTCACATTGATTTCACTGATACTAACTTCTGCTCTCACTGCAGTCACCGTTTGATTTAATTTACAGGTGATGAAAGATGCAGAACATGGTAAAGTAGGATTGAATGTCACGATAACAGACTAAATCATGAATCTGAAATGCCAGTTTTGAAGATAATGGTCCAGCTTGGCATAATTTAGATAGATAGATAGATAGATAGATAGATAGATAGATAGATAGATAGATAGATAGATAGATAGATAGATAGATAGATAAGATTAGTTGTGATTAGGGCATCTTTAGGGCTGTTAAATAGTCTTGCTTTCTCCTGGTCCAGTGAACAAAGGGCATCCACAGAAGATGGACAAGCTCTGCAGGTGTGTGGCCTCATCTTGAGTCCATTAACTGAGGATTAGGGCACTTTATTCCATTTCAGCCCCTTAATCATTCCAACGTCACTCTCTCGCTTCCTGCACGTAAAGCTTTCAAGTGTTTGCCTCTCTTGACAGGAAAGAGAGGAGGTACGCCGGCCTCTTTAGTCTGATTTCGTCTGTCTGTTGTTGAGCGTGATGAATGAACAGACCTAAGCCAGCCGGCCCTTTCGCCCCGGGGGGCGCCGTTTGATCTCTGACCAGGAGGGCTGACGAGGGAGCTGGGGCATGTCAGGACCGCTGGGCCCATCTGACAGCGGAGCATCCTGAGACCCCTAAACCCGAATTATCCCCCGGTTTGAGGCGTGTAGTCTGTGAAGGGATTGAGCCTCTTAAAGTCAGTTTAAGTTGTTTTATTCTTTGTTTGAAGGAGGAAATGGAACTGATTCGGGGGTGGTTGAGCAAAAGGGTTTCAAAGGCCGTCGGGGTCCCATGATGCCCTCGTTGGAAGGTAATTAGAATTAGACACAAATTAGACAGCAATCTGAAAGTCCTCAGAGTTAAAACAGAAAGGAAAATCTGTTTATTCCCTGGACGTCTGGAAATATATGCAGGCTCGCCTTGAGGTAAAAAGCTCAACTCGTCTCCAGCGAGAACTTGTCTTTGCACAAACCTGCCTGGTCGCCCATATGTTTGCAATGAATTCAGGCAGGGCTTATGGAATATTATTTCAGGTATTTGCAGTGATCCATAACAATTTGGCAGGTTGCCATGGTTACCTGGGAGTCTTTGTCCAAAACAGACACCCATGTAATAAACAGACTACAGCAGTCATCAGAAAGAGAATCGGTTTGTGTCTTTACTAGTAAGTGTCTCAAACATTCAAAATTGCTTTTAAATGTTAACAGTAAAAACACTGTTAATTTTCATCCTTGTTGGCATTAATGAAAATGTGTCATGTTTATTATAATAAATTGGCTATGCTACGTTGATTGACATGTATGTAGAGTAACCGAGAGAGAGTGAATTTGTTTATTAATACAGTCGGGTTGCTCATGCAGTGCACATTCAATGTCACATCTGCACACATTTACCTAATCATGTCTCCAAGGTGACTATTTGCATATGTTAATTACAGAATATAAAGTAGGAGGGTAGGCCAATTCAGCGTCAAACAAAGCCTAATCTGAATAGCGCTAACACACAAGATGGGGAATTATTATAATTTAGAAGCCTGTGTAGATGGAAATGAATTAGATGTGTTTGTTAACCGCTGTGGGATTCTCTCTTATTTAAATCACGTGTCTTTGGATATTTGTTACAAAACGGTAAAAAAAAGTCTCTTATGCTCACCAAGGCTGCATTTATTTGTTCAATAAAAAACTGTGCAATTATTAATGTGAAACATTTTAAATAATAATAAATTAATCATTTAAAATGTCATTTATTTCTGTGGTGCTAAACCTGAGTTTTCAGTATCATTACCCCAGTCTCCAGTGTCACATGATCATTCAGAAATCATTCTTATATGCTGATTTGCTGCTTAAGAAACATTTCTTGTTATTATCAGTGTTGAAAACATTTGTGCTGCTCCATATTTTTTCGAACCTAAGCAGAATTTTTAAATGTTCATTTGTTTTTCTTTGTCCAAGACAACAATGAGCTTAAAAGAACTAACGAACGTTATTATTGAAGTCTTCTGGCTATCCGATGTTTAGAACATTACGAAAGGGTGTTTTTCTAGATACATAAAATTGGTAAAAAAAAATAAATAAATACAACTTTGTTAGTTACTTCAACCACATATTTTTCCTTGGAAATGTTCTTTATTGTTCAGGTTCTTTGTTCATTCAGTTATCTCTCTCTCTCTCTCTCTCTCTCTCTCTCTCTCTCTCATTTTCTCTGTAAGCAAGATCGAAGGACCACAGTACGCCCTCATTCTGTGTGTTTACTGAGGTGTGCTGTAACAGTTTTAACTCGAGATCTCGTCCAATCGTCTCTCTCAGTTAGGTAAGCACCTTATCACAAGCTCCTTTCATTCTGCCTCATTGTTTGCTTTAGCACTGTTGCCATGGCGACCTGGCTGAGGGCCCCCGTTGATGGGACATAGCATTATGGGTGGGGGTAGAGAGGTGAGCATACAGTCTGGGCCAATAATGTGCCCGTGTGTCCAGGGTAATAAATCTATGAGCAGGGAAATATGTCAGAAACAAAATGGCTTTCTGCTGACATGCAGCGGGGTTGTCATGCTACAGTAGAGTGCGGAATCCTGTGATGCTGTAGGTCTGATGACAGGTGTGAACCCGAGCCTCCCTCTCCTTCTTCCCCTGCCACTCTGTCTCTTTGTTTTTCACTTATTCTCTTCGCTTATAGTTTCTCTTTTCTCATAGCTGTATTTTTCTAAAAATGTAATAATATTTATATTAACATTTTGTTAATTATTTTAAAATCTAAATTGTACCAAGACAAAAATAAAAATAAATAAAACAATGCAGTGTATAGACTGTACTGATTGGTTTCCAGTGTGTTGCTATGAAGTTGCTAGGGTGTTTCCGGGGTTTTGCTATGCAGTTGCTAATTAGTTGCTAGGATGTTTCCAGGGTGTTTCAATGTTGTTGACTTTTTCTAAGCATGAAGTTGCTAGGGTTTTGTCAAGTCGTTTTTATGCAGAGCGTTCTTGGTATTTCCTAGGATGTTGCTATGACGTTATAGGGTGTTTCTAGGGTGTGTGTGTGTGTTTATGTAGTTATGCATCCATCCAGTGTGTTGCTATACAGTTGCTAGGGTGCTTGGACTTTTGCTAAAAGTTGCTAGGGTATTTATTGGGTTTTAAACCTTTTTATCTTGGTGATTCCCATGTTGTTGCTACGCAGTTGCTAGGATGTTTCTTGGGTGTTGCTATAAAGTTGCTAGTGTGTTTCCAGGGTGTATTTATGTAGTTTTGCATCCAGTGTGTTGCTATGCAGTTGCTAGGGTGTTTCCAGGGTGTTGTTATGTAGTTGCTGGGATATTCTTATGGGTGGTGCCCAGTCGCTCTGTGGTTCCTATGGAGTTTCCACAGTGTTGCTAGGATGTTCTGAAGTTCTGGATTATTGCAATTGTACTGGTAAGCAGTTGTTAGTGTTTTTCCATAGTTTTGCTTGAGTAGCTAGGATGTTCTGGACTTTTTTAAGTATGAAGATGCTAGAGTGTTTTATTTCTTTTATAGTTTTTTTCAGGCTGTTTTTATAATGTAGGGTGTTCTTGGCGGTTCCCAGGTTGTTGCTATAAAATGCCTGGCTGTTTTCAGGGTGTATGTATGCAGTTATGCATCCATTGTGTTGCTATGCAGTGGCTAGGATGTGTCCTATCACACTAATCACTATTTTAGCAATGTTCCGCTAACCTTTAAATAATGCTGTATCCATATTAAGAACATTTGATCCTTTCCACAACCAAAATACAACGTTTAAATAACATTTCTTCAACATATACTTCTATACTTTGTTATACTTTCTTAGCTGGGATTTTTACACATTAACCATTTCCCAATTTGTATTAAATGACTCAAAATCCCCCTCCAATGATACAGTCTGTTATTTGTGCTTCAGAAAGCCTTTCATGACATGTAATTTTCTTCTCTTTTCCACCATTTGAAAGGTGGTGTTGTTAGACACCCAGTGACACCTCCTCCCCCCAACTCAGCACCATACGGCATCTTCTCACCATCTCTAAATCACTCCATGTTGATTGACCCGGGACTCAGGACACACCTCCACCCTTTTCCCTGAGTTTTAATCATGTGCTTTCCTCATCATCCACCCCATCCGCATGCACCCAGACACTGCTTAAAGTGCAGCTGGTAAAGGGACCTGCAATTTGTTTCAATAAAGCCTGTTGGGGAGGGGTGGGTTGGGCTATATTTCGCTTCTGGTTCCACATGTGGAGATGCTGACAAGAATACTGATGGGTCCAGAGTTGTCTCTGTGGGATCCTCTCTCTCGCTTTCTCTCCATCGCTCTCTTTTTTTTTTGCTCTTCAGCCCAGATGGTTAAATGGCCATTAGATTTGCAGAGTAGCCTCTTAACACACACTGATCTGCATAGACGGGCTCTCAGCTCATTCCCAGCGTGATGACTATGTGATTGGGCCCTGCGGGACCTGAGTCATTTCCATCCAGTCAGAACCTTGGTTTAATAGACCACAGGGCCAACAGAGCTTCAACAAAAGACAGCGGGCTACTGGACTGACAGGCATATAATCAATAATTAGGCCGGTGGGTGTTTGTTTGGGTATCTTTGATTTTATGTCCCATTTTCTGAGAGGAAAATACATATTTGAGGGTTTCAAAGTGCTTAAGTATCAACACACTTAACAACACAGGGCTGATGACTGGGAAAATCACAGTGGAAGGATCTAATGTGGATAAACAGAAATCAATCTGGTGATAATAACAGGCAAGTCTACGGTAGTTTGCATGCTCCTGACAGCTAATTTCACCAAAACCGAACAATGGTCTATGAATATATTCAATTGTGTTTGGCAATTCTCACTTCTGGGCTGCAAATTTGGGGCTTCTGTTCATTTCCGGTTCTCCGTCTTGCCAAATTCCTGGTTGGAAAAACTGCCAGTGCCATTCATTTTAAATGTATGATATATTATTCACTGTATTTATTCTGTTCCTGCCTTCAATTCCCTGTCCTCCCATATTCAGAAGGGTTATCTAAATGCTAATATGCCAATGCATTAAACTGGAGAAGAATCGCGGGTACACGAGCGGAGCTCTGACCCTTTTGTGACAGAGGAAGACGAATAAAAATAACCCCAGGATTTTTATAAGGAAGGGTGGGGGCAGGAAGGGTTGACTCTCAGTGTTACCCTGATGGAAAATGCATGGAGGTTTACCAGAGACATGAGATCTCTCAGAGAGAGAAGTGGTTGAAAAAACAAGTTCCAATCTGTTTCTCCAGTTTCTAAATGTAGTCAAAATGAAAAAAACATTTACTTTATAGGGTCTTTGAATGGCAGCAGATCTCTCTCCATTAAAATTGGCTCAAGGTAACCACAGACACAGCCCAGGAAACACATGCAGGTGCTGGAGATTTTGATAAAGGTATGATGTATAAACATTTGTCAAAGTCAGCCCCCAAGTATGTTGACCATTAAAGGAACAAATGCTGGAAATCATGTTAGTTAACATGTCATATCAGTGTGGTCCAGACTTGTAAATCGTGCCTCTGTTCTGCCATGCTGTCCAGTTCATATATAGCAGACTTCTTTGGCTGCATCCTAACTGAAAATGAGGTAATTAGTTACAAATTAAAATTACAATTTAGGTTAGTAGAACTTTAAACTCACTTAGTCAGTTGGTTTGCATAAATCTCTAGTTAAATCTATTTGATCTTCTACAATTAAATCCTAGCTAGTTATGGCCCACTTATATGTAGTCTCATACACTTGTATAATCATAAACACGTACATCTCATAATACACTTATGCAACATGTATCACAAATAGGCTTTTGGCTTTATATCCCATCCTCAAACTGCTCTCTTGCAAGCAAAACGGCAACAGAACCCCCTATAAATCCCAGAATAACCTAATATCAAACACAAGCACATTTCTCTCTCTCTCTCTCTCTCTCTCTCTCTCTCTCTCTCTCTCTTCTTAATTAATCTTGTGCAAAAACACACAAATCACACTTAATTGCGATGTTTATTCTTTAAGATTGAAACAATGCATGCTGGGAACTAGATATCTGATGCAACTCATTCAAAGTTCAGTTTAATATCACCAGTTGCAATGATCTCCCATTAATATCTGACTGACATGAATTCATTTCATTTTGCTAATTTAAATGTTTACACTGTTGCATTAACAGTATATAAAACCCTCTATAAATTATTTCAACATAAATTGCAGAAGATTTTAAGACTGTAATGCAAGTGTTTAATTTTGTCTTATGTACTGGCATTTTGTTTTTCTTCACTTCTTTAAATGCAAATATAATAAAATCAAAAAGTGTTTTCATTTTGATAACAATTTTCATATATATATATATATATATATATATATATATATATATATATATATATATATATATATACATACAGTACAGACCAAAAGTTTGGACACACCTTCTCATTCAAAGAGTTTTCTTTATTTTCATGACTTTGAAAATTGTAGAGTCACACTGAAGGCATCAAGGGCTATTTGACCAAGAAGCAGAGTGATGGGGTGCTTGCGCCAGATGACCTGGCCTCCACAGTCACCGGACCTGAACCCAATCGAGATGGTTTAGGGGTGAGCTGGACCGCAGACAGAAGGCAAAAGGGCCAACAAGTGCTAAGCATCTCTCAGGGAACTCCTTCAAGACTGTTGGAAGACCATTTCAGGTGACTACCTCTTGAAGCTCATCAAGAGAATGCCAAGAGTGTGCAAAGCAGTAATCAAAGCAAAAGGTGGCTACTTTGAAGAACCTAGAATATGACATATTTTCAGTTGTTTCACACTTTTTTGTTATGTATATAATTCCATATATAATTCCACATGTGTTAATTCATAGTTTTGATGCCTTCAGTGTGAATCTACAATTTTCATAGTCATGACAATAAAAAAAAACTCTTTGAATGAGAAGGTGTGTCCAAACTTTTGGTCTGTACTGTATATATAAAACTCATGAAGAATTGTGTGTGTGTGTGTGTGTGTGTGTGTGTGTGTGCTCTTGTTTTTGTGACATATCAGGACACAACTTTGTATAATGACATGGCACAGGTATTACAAGGAGAGGGTGACTTATGAGGACATAACCCATGTCCCCATTTTTCAAAACACTTATAAATCATACATTTTTTGAGAAAGAAAAAATGCACAAAGTTTGCTGCGCATTTTTCACAAAATAACAAACAAAAACATTAGTAGTTAAACACAAGTAGTTTAAGTCTTTGGTTCTTTTTATTGTGATGATTTTGGCTCACATTTAACAAAAACCCACCAATTCACTATCTTAACGAATAAGAATATGGTGACATGCCAATCAGCTAATCAACTCAAAACACCTGCAAATGTTTCCTAGCCTCCAGAATGGTCTCTCAGTTTGATTCACTAGGCTAAACAATCATGGGGAAGACTGCTGATCTGACAGTTTTCCAGAAGACAATTATTGACACCCTTCACAAGGAAGGTATGCCACAAACATTCATTGCCAAAGAAGCTGGCTGTTCACAGAGTGCTGTATCCAAGCATGTTAACAGAAAGTTGAGTGGATGGAAAAAGTATGGAAAAAGAAGATGCACAACCAACCAAGAGAGAACTTTATGAGGATTGTCAAGCAAGATCGATTCAAGTATTTGAGTGAACTTGACAAAGAATGAACTGAGGCTGGGGTCAAGGCATCAAGCCTTAACATACAGATGTGTCAAGGAATTTGGCTACAGTTGTCGTATTCCTCTTGTTACAGGGTTAGTTCACCCAAAAATGAAAATTATGTCATTAATAACTCACCCTTATGCTGTTCCAAACATGTAAGACCTCCTTTTATCTTCGGAACACAGTTTAAAGAGCCACACAGAAGGGAAATCAAAAATTACCTGTATTACAGTGTATGGTGTAGCTGTCCATCAGTGTAAACAATGTGCAAAGTAATTAAACCAAAAAGTACACGATTTATAAAGTTATTGGCTTCTAAAGTAAGGAGTCGACTCTGAATCGCTGAAACGAGTCGTTATAGATTTGAAATCTTTTGCCCATCTCTATGTACGTCACTAGGAACACTTTGCATAATAATCTCCGCCCACCGTCTTGGGAGAAACAGAACTCTGACCTGCCTCTGACCTGCCGTAACTCCGTGAATACTCAACGAAGAGACATGAGAGAGATATCTATAGAAAGCTTGACATGTCTTCTTTAAAACTAAACAAGTGCTGCTAACAGATATTCTGTGATAAAGTAATCCATATGAAAACAACGCGATGTCCGTTTTTCACGTCTCCCTTCATTATATCTAATGTGACCACGCCCCCGCGCTGAACGCGCTATTCAGATTCAAACTGAAGCGCGCGGCTTGAATACACCCACACAGAAGTAAAAGCAGCGAGACTGTTCAAGTTTTTTATTGTAGTGTTTGCTTTTCGGTGAGAGGAATAAGACATAATTCACCCCAAAAAGATGCTAATGCATTGTTTACCTTGAAGGTGTGTGCGGAACAACCAATCAAAACTGACTATGTTAGTTGACCAATCAGAACACAGAATGCTACCGAAAGGTGGGGTTTAAGGAAACTGAATCTTTGGAACAGCTTCGCGCGAACCGTTTAGGGATCTCTGAGAATTGAGGTAATTTTAAACTGATATTTTGACAAAATGACAATGTTTTTTAACCTGGGATGGATTTAAACCTATTGTACAGGACTTATAAACAGTGATAGGAAGCTTAGATTTTTCATCTTACTGGCTCTTTAAGATATTTTAGATTTAGTCCGATAGCTCTCAGTCCCTCCATTGAAACTGTGTGTACGGTCTACTGTCCATGTCCAGAAAGGTAAAAAAAAGAAAAACATCATAAATGGGTTTGGTCTCATGGGTTTGGAACGACATGAGGGTGAGTTATTAATGACATAATTTTCATTTTTGGATGAACTAACCCTTTAAGCCACTACTGGGGTGTCTTTACTGGGCTAAGGAGAAGAAGAACTGAACTGTTGCCCAGTGGTCCAAAGTCCTCTTTTCAGAAGAGAGCAAGTTTTGTATATCATTTGGAAACCAAGGTCCTAGAGTTTGGAGGAAGGTGGAGAAGCTCATAGCCCAAGTTGCTTGACGTTCAGTGTTAAGTTTCCACAGTCTGTGATGATTTGGGGAGCAATGTCATGGCAATGTTATGGTCCATTGTGTTTTTTGAAAATCAAAGTAACTGCACCAAATTACCAAGACATTTTGGAGCAATCCATGCTTCCTTCTGCTGACCAGCTTTTTGAAGATGCAGATTTCATTTTCCAGCAGGATTTGGCACCTGCCCACACTGCCAAAAGCACCAAAAGTTGGTTAAATGACCATGGTGTTGGTGTGCTTGACTGGTCAGCAAACTCACAAGACCTGAACCCAGTAGCGGCGCCAGGATTTTTATTGTAGGTGGGCCTCCAGAAAACTGGATGGGCCAGTTAAAATATGACCCCCCCCCCCCCCCAAAAAAAAAAAAACCCGGGTATCCCTTCATCTCCGTCCAGCGCTTTTCTGCGGCACTGAGGAGGACATCAACTTGTATCGCTGTCCTCAGCTCAGTGCTGAAGGCAAGCGGACAAATAAATACACCTTAATTGTTGGCAGTAAGCTAACTTCATTTATCTCCTATGAACGTTCAATACACAAAAAGACTGAAACGGAATTAAATCTTTCTGAAATCATTCTGTTTCTCTTTCCATTTATTTGTTCATTTGTTACGTTGTTCAGCTGGTTAATAATATTTCCACATCCTGGCTGGTGACTTTGTTTGAAACCATCCATTTTCCCCAGCGCTGCAGCATGTGCCCTGCTGGCTTCATGTTTGCCACAACCGTCAGAAAAATGTTTCCAGTCTTTGAAGCCCGTATTAATGAATCTATCCTCATAAGCTGCTTCAGCGAAATGACGACAAGACTTACAAAAAACAGCATCTCTTGAGATGCTCATTTCTTGATGAATTTAAAATAAAATAAGCTGCTTTGTTTTGTTTTACGTTTCATATCGGAACAACTGTCTGTGTCTGTCTCGAATGAATGACGTCCGCCAACGTCATTCATTTCATTGGATCACTTGCTGGTGGGGTAGAAACCGCTGATTGGCTGAGAAGCTTTCGCTCAAAGCTTTCCTCGGGCTGCTTATTGGATGAACCGCTAGAATGAAAATCACTCACTACTCATAGGCCTGGGCCAAAATGGGTGGGCCCGGACCTTAAATGGGACCTTAAATGGGTGGGCCTGGGCCACCCAATGGTAGCGCCGCGGCTGCCTGAACCCCAGAGAGAATCTATGGAGTATTGTCAAGAGGAAAATGAGAAACAAGAGACCAAACAATGCAGATGAGCTGAAGGCCAATGTCAAAGAAATGTGGGCTTCCATACCACCTTAACAGTGCCACAAACTGATCACCTTCATGCCACACCGAATTGAGGAAGTAATAAAAGCAAAATGAGCCCCTACCAAATATTGAGTACATGTACAGTAAATTAACATACTTTCCAGAAGGCCAACAATTCACTACAATTGGTCTTATGAAGTATTCTAATTTTTTGAGATAGGGAATTGGTGGATTTTTAAATGTGAGCCAAAATCATCACAATTAGAAGAACCAAAGAGTTAAACTACATCAGTCTGTGTGCACTGAATTTAATACATACGTTTTAACACAATTTGAGTTAAATAACTGAAATTAATGTTCTTTTCCATGACATTCTAATTTATTGAGATGCACCTGTATTTTTTTTTTTTTTTTTTTGTTGATATTATTAATGTCTTTATTGCCACTTTCTTTAAATGTAAATACATTTAAATGCATCCAGATAAAGTTTTTAAATTATTTTTAAAAAAAGCAAAACTTTCAGATGGTATTGCCACTCACTAAAGGAAAAAATGTTAATTTGTACAGCTACCAAAGTAAAGGTAGCAGTTTTAGTCATGCAGAGAAGATGCATTCCTTCGTGTGGGCATGTCTTCATACCCTGTTTAGCTTTGATGTTTTGTTCTCTGTGATTCATTTTACTTTGCATTCCAGAAAAGAAGGGCTAGATTATGTTTCTATCTTGACAGGGAGCTGCATATTGCAGTATAATACCTTAACGTGTGCTGTCAGGTTTACAATGGCCAAAACTACGTTTTGGGGGCCAGTGGCTAAAATTAAAAGGCATCAGGTTTCCGTCACTGCCATAGCAAGGCTCATTGGTCTCAAACAACCTGAAACAAACATCTGAGGAATCTGATAAGAACTCCAGCAAATGTCTCTCATGAACGAAAGGAACAAATGGTTGTGGAGTTTCAGGATAGTTTAATGTGTATTATCCTCAGGTTTTGACCTTCACAATCCTCCCAATCTTGCCCTGCAGCTGTTCCAACAGAGTGTTTTTTTTTGTTTGTTTTGTTTTCACCGCAGTCTGAGAGAATGAAGTGTAAGATCTTTTTCCTCCCATAGAGAGGATTGCTAATGTGATGATTCATGGCCTACCCAACTGCAGGCTCAGTGCAGGGCAGAGCTGTATTATGGTATTATCAAATGTGGCCTGGAGCCCGCGGCCTGCTCTCAGATCATGTCACACAGTATGAGCCCAGCATTTCTCATTTGCACCCTCACTGTACTTAGACAAAATGACTTTATACTCACATAGACTTTTCAGCTACGTACATGTAATCCAGTTCGGGTTTGTGTTTGGGTCATCAGGATTGTTTGGATGTATTTGGAATGGATTACCAATTTAATAGAAGGTTATCCATTGAAAATTAAATGATTGGTAATTTTAATCACTAAAATTAGTTATTTAAAAAAAAAATATAAGAATAAGTAATATTTAATGACTTAGTGTTTAAAATACATTCTATTTGGACACTATAAACTATAAATCTACGCTACTCAGCATGATTTATATAATATATTCTAACAGAATCTTTTAATTTTGTGAAACAGTATGCAGTATAAGACATTTCAAAGTTGTTTGTCATTCTGAGATCTCATTACGTTTTACAGTTAATCCAGTAAGCGTGTCCACTTGTCTTCTCGGAAATAAGTATGGATATATTTACAGTAAATTTTGTTTAGAAATGTCACTGTCTGAGCAAATAATGAGTCAAGAATGACATTGCGAAATGTAGTAGATGCGGTAACACGGGAAATGAAAGGTCAAACTGAGCAAATTACATTGAGATATCGTATTATATGGTGTGTCTTCTGCAAATATATTTTGTCATCCAGTTATTCAATGCATACAGATACACACATGTACACACATACTCTGCTGTCTTTCAAAAATAGTTATGTCATTCTAAACATATCCTCTGACACTTCTAGTTGTGCGTTCTGTCTCCTTCTTTTGCTCTGTCACTCTTGCGAAACATAAACATGTGTATAGGAAATATAATTTCAATCACACTTGCATTGAACCCCACGTTATATGTGACAGGTCATCTGTATAATTCAATCTACTGTCATATTTGTATGCTGTGTGTGTGTGTCAACAGTATATCTCGACTCGATTTAGAAGCACGAGTACCAGAGGGAAATTTCTGGGCATTTTGGGAGGCAAGAAATGACATGATCGAATGTCAGCAATAGCACTTACCTATTTACATATTTGGAAGAGCCGTGGGAGGTTTTTGGATAGGATCAACTTTGGCATACCTGTTGGGGGAGGTTAGTGTTTCACGTACAGAAAAAAATATTCACACATACATACAGCTCAGAAAAGTGTCTCGCTGAATGGAGGAATTTGATTGGACAGGACACTTAGAAAGCATAATCACCTGTAATTGTACACATCCTCAGACTTACAGAACAAGCAGCTCTTCAACGTGAGCTGATTCCTTTGATCACGCTGCAGCCACACAAAAAGCCATTGATGCGTTCCAAAGAAACAGATGGAGCTGAATCTGCAACTTTACTTTTTTTCCCCATTTTCATTTGCCAACGTTGTCCTGAAAACCCCACACAATCCTATTTGTGTCTACTAGGAAAATTATCATTGGAATTCTTATTTGTTCTGTAGATGGTTTGACATATGACATAATACTAAATATTATTTTACATAGATTACGCACACACACACACACACACACACACACACACACACACACACACACACACACATACACACACACACACACACTATTTATTGACATTTTTATTCACTAGTGCTCACTGATTTCACAATATTCCACCTGTCCAATCTTTAAGCCTTATCACAGCGACACATGAATGCTTGAGGGGGAATAGAGTTAACAAAACTTCCCAGAAAAAAATCTAAACATCCACCCTGGCCTTGGAAAGGAATCTGCAGTGAGTAACAATGAGTGCAATTTCACAGAAAGATTTTCCATGTTTTGTATATAATGCTGCTCTGTTTGTCACAAAATTGCTGTGCTAAGCAAAAATCTATACTAAATCATTTTAGTTCCAATGCCTGTAAATTTTCTGAATTCACTCAGCATTGGCAGGTGAGGCGTAAAGTTAATTTTGGACCCTATCTGTTGGCTATTTTGCCTGAAGCTGAAAAATAAATGGGCATATATTTGTTGTACAGAATTGCTAAACTATAACAGAGTTCCCAGCTTGGTGAAATTCATTATTTCAAATAGGAAATAATAGATCAGTGTAGACATCTCTATCCAGAGCTGTGTTTGGCATCACTTGGTACTGAGTCGAAAGTATTCACACACAGTAGCATCCAGCACATATCGATGTCTCCTGAGGATCTGAGAAAGATCTCACACTTCCCCCTCAAAGAACCTTAAAACAGGATCTCTCCATGACACACAGTTGGTGTGAAATCCAACAGATTGCATATTATTATAAACAACTTGTGTTCTAACTCAAAAACGTGACTAAATGTGGTCAGTTGCAGGAATAGTTCACCCCAAAATGGACATTTTTGTCACTCACCCGTATGTCATTTGAAAACCATGTGGTTGCTGCTGTTTTTTCTTTAATGTAGATTCATACAGTATGAAACTCTTTATCATACTCTTTGATTCTTTGAAATTATTTATTTTTGATAACTTTGCAACCAAAAAAAAAAAAAAACTGAACTGAACTGAACTGCAAGATGTAAACTGAAAATTCTAAGAAAAAAGCCAGAATTGTGAGATGCTGTATAAACGAAAGAAAGTCAAAATTCTGAGTACATATCTTGTAATCTTGACTTTTTCTTCTTCTCAGAATTGTGTTTATAACTTGGAATTGTGAGAAACAAGTCAGAATTATGAGATATAAAACCAGAAATAAAATGTCACAATTTTCCTTTTTCTATTTTTTTATTTTATTTTATGACGGAAACAGGCTTCTATAGCATCCTGCTCTTGATTTTCAATTCCAAAACATTAGATATCCACGTTCATATGGAGCTCAGCACAGTATGTGATTGTTCAAACTTTATGTAATTTTGGTATCGAGAGAGAAGCCGTGTTTTTTCTCAAAGCGCTCAACATTCCTGTGGGTTCAGTCTCGCCTGCAGATTCCTGGAGAAACTCGCTGCCTTCCTCTTTCCGGACACACATCATAGCTGTTCAGGTTATTAAATTCCATCACACTCTGTCTAGGTGAATCAAATTACCGTGGCGAGCAGCTCCAGGCAGAGCTGTGGTTTGCTCAATGGGCCAAAGGCTCTTTGTGAGCTTGTTCAATGCTGTTCATAATTTAGCATGCAGCTAATGCATGAATTACATTTTATGAAGATGAAAGTGTTAAATGATCCTGTAAGGCAACATTTAAAAACATTAGCACGTGGGAAGAAGGGGAGACATCTCTAAATGCCGACAGGATCGTTCACCCAAAAATTAAAATTCTGCCATCACTCACTCATCTTCATGTCATGCTAAGACTTTCTTTCTGGAATACAAAAGGAAACATTCTGTGCAGCTCTTTTCCAAGTACCACATATGCAGTCATATACAAATTAGCACTTTATTTCATGTCATACAATTACATTGTCGGACAAACAATCTGAAAGTCATCCACTGATCATCTAAAACAAGTTTAATATTTTGGGGGCTACTTTTTTTAAATTAATTTGTACGTTTTTGTATGTTTGTACATTTCCCATGAGATTGGGTTAATCCTACTCTATCAAAGTTCTGAAATTACGCTACAAAGTTAAATTGCAGCTACCAAAAAGACGTACCCATAATACGTTTTGCTAGTGTTCCAATTAAGTTCTGAAAATGGTTATTTAACGATGTTCAAAAAGTCCAGGGTTTAAAAATTGATATATATATATATATATATATATATATATATATATATATATATATATATATATATATATATATATATATATATATATATATATATATTTCTTCTTGGTTATTCTAATGTTAAGGAAACATTTAATTTGATCATTTAGTAAACATTATGGGTATGTCACTTTTGAATGTTTCTAAAAGTTTCATATACCTGTAAATAATGTTTTCTGTTAGCTGCACTCTCAGAAAAAAAAAAAAAAATGGTACAAAAGCTGTCCTTGGGGAACGAGTATTTCAAAAGGCACTTATGGTTTAGATATGTACACTTTGGGTAATGATATGTACCTTTAAGGGGTTAAGGCTAGATGATATACAGATTTGTCTACTGGCCATCCGAACATCAATATAGCGTAATTTTTGTCACACTGCACAACAAATATGACTGCTTTTGCATTATTGTAAGGAGTAGGTTGGGGTAGGTGTAGATGTTAATAAATTACTATCTTGTAGAACTTTTTATTTATTGCTAGCTTCCGGTTTTAGCTGTATCCCTGCTAGCCACAACCCCTTTAAGGTACTAATATTCAGCCATTAGGGTTAAATAAGGTCTAAAGGTGTTCCTTTTGAAAAGGTAATGTCCCAGTGACAGCTTTTTTACCTAGGTTTTTTTTTTTTTTTCCTCTGAGAGTGTGGGATAGACTGCAAAAATGATGTGTTGAATGACCCCTTGCTAAGTTTGACTAGCGTTGCAAACATCACTTTTGTAACCAAATGTTATCAACTTAATCTGATACAAATGCACCATAACTGATTACTAGAGAGAACATTTCAGAGAAATTACAATGTATACATAATTCATATTGAATGCTTTTTAAATGCTCTTTTCTCTAAATGCTGCTAAACACCTTTTTGACAGATGACCAAGCGACCGAACTGCATGGAAAAGTACCACAGCTTATTCACAGCTTACTGGCATGTACGGACATGATTTTATATTAGTTTGCAAAAAAAAAAAAAATTATTTAATGCACCAATGTGTCCCATGTGAATCACAAATACTGAAATGTCTTCACCTCTTAGCATTACAGGAAGGCAGAAAGCGAATATAATAAAAGTCCAAACGGTGGGTGACCGCAGTCTGTCACCTTTTATACAGCCAATTCTCTGTCTTCCATCTTCCATCGTATCATCACATTACAATCGCCGAAGCCCAGGGGCTGTTCATTATAGCTATGATTAAAGGGCAGAGTGAAAGGAAAATGGCACTTGGCCAGCATAAACGCGATATGACAGAAGACCCAACTATACACCTCCCCATCTGTTCTCACCGCTCATATTCGATATTATAGACCCGCCGATTCGCCAAACATGTAGCCAGGCCTTTATTATCATTTCTCCACACTGATCTAGAGTCACTCTATTTATCCCGGACCCTGTGCTCTGGGTTATTTATTGTGAGCGACGGCGGGCGTTCAGTCATAAAAGTCGCCATCCAGCAGGGTTTGTTGAAGCCCAAAGCACAAGCACCTGATGCTAAATGAATAAATGCTTCAGTGGGGCATGAATAACTGACTGTTTCTGCTTTGGTGAGGCTGAAGAATATCAGGTTACATATTTGAGAAGCTGAATACAGGGAAACCTGATATAATTTCGTCTAACTTAATTTGGCTAACTGAATGCTAATGCTATTTTAGCCAACAGAGAAAACCAAAGACGTGTTTCGTGGCAGAATTACCTGTGTTTTCCACTAGACAAATGGTTTGGATAGTTTTTGAACTTGTAATTAAAGGGCAGAAACTTAGAAGTTTATGAAAGTGTTGACTTCTCTTTTTTTTTTTTTTTTTTTGTAAAGAACCACATAAAATCACCCTACGTATATAGTGTGCATGTTTGGAATCACTGTCTGAAATTGCAATCAATTGTAACTGACTGCGACAAAGGAAAGAGGGTCTGTATTATTATGACACAATCTTGACATGGTAGTGTGTTTTGGTATAATCCTTCAACTGAATAGATCTTCACCTAATAATAAATAATTTTTTTTAGAAAGCATCAGCTCTCTGTTCATTTGGCTTGAGACTGAATATAGCAGGTGTTACTTTCTGGTCACCGATGCGTGAGAACTGATAGCAGCTCGCAAAGTATCCACCAGAGCAGCTTTCTCATAATTAGCATGGTCATTAGTTCGATTATTAGAGCAGTGGACGGTGTGACTGTCTGTGGAGGACTCACAGTCCTCGCCGGTATTTTCTAGTCACTGGTTTCCCAAAGCCCTCTGTGTTCAACAGCCACTGACAAAAGAGAGATAATCAGAGCATGACGAGAGAGAGAGAGAGAGAGAGAGAGAGAGAGAGCGAGAGAGAGAGAGAGATTCTGTAATTTTTTCCAGCTTTCATATCCCCCAGAAACATTTCCTTCCTGTAAGTGGATCAGCTCTTATTGAAGGCAGATAAGATTAACTAGAAATGCACCATTTGAAAGGATTACAGAAAAAAATAAAAATAAAAGGTTTTACAGTAAAGGAACTTATTTTTTTAAAAAAGTCACATCATCTTGAACAAGTAGGCCTACTGGATAGCTTCTAATGAATACCTTTTTTTTTTTTTTTTTAAATATGCTAGTTACTAACACCCCCATATGTAAGGAATGATTTCATTGTCATCCTGGAAAGTTCCTATTTATGAGTTTTCATATTTATGCTGTGATGTGTGTTTGAGTGATTTTATTCACTTGACTAGTCAAATCAATTTGAAACATTGGGCAATTTCATATTTCTTTCTTTTGTTTTCAATTATCAGCATTGACAGAAAGTGTTTTTTTTATGCTAGTACAATGAGATGAAGCAGAAAAAGCTGGTAATCAGGTAAATGATGCTTTATCTGAGTATTTAATAGTCTTGTGCTACCGATGTGAATTATGGGAAATGTAGTTTTGTCAAATAAGCATTCTGTTAATAAATAATAATGCTATTAATAATAATGTTTTATAATAAGGCAAGGGATTTAACAAGATCCAAGTAATATAATGACAGTGAATGAGTAATAGTGTTGTCAATCTTCAAAATAGCTAATAAGCATAATCTAAAATCAATGGCGCAAAATGTATTTAAAGTGCGCGTTAGAAGAAAATGTGCCTCTGGGCGGGTCCACAACATGCATTCACTTTGCTTATTACACTCAGGAACGTGCAGCAGCACACAAACATGCCAAAAACACACTCATTACTCATTAAGAGAATAGGGACAACCATTTTAGACCATGTGTGGGAGCGCCAACCATTTTTTCCATCGTTATACTAGCAAAAGTGGATATGAAAATGCTCTAAGTGCAACTGCGCTGTCCTCTTTAGACCATGCACTTATAGATTGTTAAAATCGAGCCACTGGATTTTTTATTTTTTTATTTTTTTTAAAAGTCTGCTCCAGTCATGCCAGTTGCTTCATGCATCTTATTTTTTTAGTTTTGATGTGTTGACATTTCTTAAACACCATCAGTCATAACAATTAAATATCAGGTTTTAATTAAATCAGCCACCTCACACTCTCTTATTGTGTCTCAGGGCAACATTGCAGTTCCAGATTCCAACTTCATTTAAGATGCATTTTGTTGGCATGTTGAAATCTGGAGCAGTCCGATTTGAAGGTCAAGTCTTGCGTTTTGCATTTTTCTATTCATTAGAGTTTCACAGTTAATTGGATTTTTAATTAAGCTGCCACTTTAATTAAGGATGTCAATTTGATGACGGCTTAATACTCCCATGCCATGCGTTTCATTAACAGCAATAAAACTGTCAAACATGGAGTTCCAGAGGACATGTACCTCATATCTCTCTCTGTGCACATTACCATCGGTTATTATTACCCATGAGCCTTTCATTACAGTGCAAGTGAATGTGCGTGGGTGTGTTTATCAACATAATATCTCCTCAACCTCTATTTCTGAACGGAAATGAACTCTTAGGAGGTTTATCCAAACTAATTTATGCAAAGAAAGTGCATCTTGTGCATCTTCACAACTGTTTATGGCATATTAGAAAAATGACAACAGGTCAGACAGCAGCGAGTTTGTTCTTTTCCAGTGCTGTAAATATGATAAAGAGACTTAGATTCTGCCACAGAGTAAAGAGAAAGAGCTGAAAGGTTTTTCATTTGTTAATTCGTTTGTTTTCATTACACACCTTAAGTTATCAGCAGCAGCAACAACAACTCAGACTTTAAATTAAATGTCAGATCACTTAAAAGAAGCAAGTCAAAGCACTTAAAAAATGATATTTCCATCGTATTTTGGACTTTATTATCTTTGTGTATATATTGCAATAGATTTTTTTGCAATAGAAAAAAAAAAGCTAACCTGAAAATGGTAGCATTTAAATTATCTGGTTTCATTCAAATTATAATAATAGTAATAAAATGTAATTTAGCATCGCTTAATCAACTTAAATGTATTAATTTATTCCAACAAAACACATTTTTATAGGTTAAATCAGGTAAAATGGCTCTTTCAGGTAACTACTTTTCGATGGTATATCTGACAACCATTTACTACAAGAGTACCATATCAAAATACCATTATTTTGATATGGTATGACGGTATTACCACCTGATACCATCATTGTGACACGTTACCAGCACAGTACTTTTGTACTGCATAAGTAAGCGTAACTTTCTGTTCACAGCAGTTTTATTATTTGTCTGAACGCGTTTCTCCTTTGCTTTTGATGTATTATACAAACACAATCGTCCAATATGGCTGTGTTGTTGCGGTGGGACGTTTGCCATATTCTTGCATGGCAAATTAATCACACATGTGAGCGGCAAACACAGACTCATTCTCTCTCAGCACAGCAGACAATAATCTGTCTGTTTAAAGAGACCTTCACATTAGTAACCCGTAAAGACCTTAAAGTTCAGGATAATATTCTTTCTATATAATAAAGACAAATTGGAACAGGAAGGTGTTAGAAATTTCCAGAGAGCTGGATCTCCAAATGCTGTCAGTTAGGATCTCCTGTGTAATTTCATCTGTATCCTGTGGGTAAACATGACTTCCAATCTCCCAGAAGTCTCAAGGCCTCTCCATTCATAAAAACAACTTTCTTTGGTCTTATATGCAGGACAAATTTTTCCTCTAGCATTTCTCTAAGGGCTCCTCTGTCTGCAGCTGGCAAACAGGCAGCCGAATGCGGATGGCAGCACTGGTTGTTTGCACTTCACTGCTGACACTCTTAAGTTTGTGCCAAAGTGTGGCCATTTGGCTTCTACAACCCACTAGTACATTCCACACAGATGTTCTCTTATAAACCCTGCTGCTCCATAAAACATGAGAAATGCACTGAGCTTGAACTGTAAATGTAAGTTAGTTTCAGGGAGTCAAAAGTATAGTGATAGAAACAAATTAACTTTATTTTTTTATAAGTTATGATAGAAAATCAGTGGCTTTCGAAACAGTCTAGCTTGAAATTTGCTTGGATATTGTCACACTGCATTGTGCATGGCATTTTGTTCAGTAACAGTTAATAATTCATTCAATAATTATGAAGAAAGACAAAGACTGGAAAATAGTTCCTAGTAATTGATTAGTGTCATTGATATACTACAATCATTAGTGTATACTATTATAGTTTTATTAATATTTAAATAATAATAATAATACGTATATAATATATATATATATATATATATATATATATATATATATATATATATATATATATATATATATATATATATGTTTGCCACCAGTGAATGCCATGAGGTGCACACTTTAAAACAAAGTCCACTAGACAGTGACCGAAGCTGTATCAGAAAACTTAGGCAGGTTACTTGTTGCCTTGCTGCCAGTCAATGACTTTGCAGGCAGCGTTTTTGCATGAAGGCACCTCATGAAACTGATTTCGGACAGACTTCTGAGGCAGAGTAATGGTTTAATGATCTACAGCAAGATAAAGAGAGCTTTGGTGACAACTAAGGGGATATTTCATTACTGCAATATTTATTTCTCGCTAGAAATTACATAAAAAGTGGAAAACATTGACCAAAAACATACATTCATACACAAACTGGCCACCAACCGCAACTTTCAGATGACATCTTTGGTTTAACTGTCAAAGAATCGAATGCACAGGATTGTGGGATATCAAAGGCAGCAAAGGATACATCTATGCTGCATTCAAAAATCGGCTAGATGAAGGCATATAAGAAGACAGAAACTGAAGCGAAACTTTTATTCGGACGTGCCTTGATGCCTTCCTACCTTGGAATGTGTCCTCCAAAGGCAGCATTGTTCAGTTTTTGGATACAGCCTATGCGCTGATTCTGAGTGCGTCACTCACAGACTGACAGAGGAGTTCACTTTAAAAGCTTTTGCACTCAACTGTTTGGTGAAAATGAAAACTGTTTTGTGCTCGTGTATCTTACCCCTCTCATTCGGCACAAATCCAAATAGTCCATAATATTTCCATATTTGCGATGTATCGTATCTGAATGCTAAACTATTATGTATAATGTAAATTTTAGGCTTTGTACTTCAGTCATGTTCCAGCTGTGACAAAGGTGAAGGTGGGCACGCTGATGTTTGGTTCACTGTATTTTATTTTGATAAAGTTCCAACTGTGCTGTCAAGTTAGCAATTCTGGAATTGATGTGTTTTGTGTGTATGTGTGTATGTGTGTATGTGTGTGTGTGTGTGTGTGTGTGTGTGTGTGTGTGTGAGAGAGAGAGAGAGAGAGAGAGAGAGTGCAGAGTGTACTGAGTTTCCTTATACCAGTGTACTGTTTCCTTATACCAGCAGAATCAACTTTAAACACTTATTATCTTATTAATAATGCATCACTGTACAAAGGTCTGCTTTTATTTGTGTACACTTACAATGATAACAAAATATTGTGCTTTTGTAAAATAAAGAAAACAAATAGGATGTCGCTTTCTGTCATTTGAGTTTATTTTCTGTGAACAAACTAAGCACAGTCCCAGCGTATATAAGCAACATTACGTGTCAAACTGTTTTTTTCTCCTTGTTTATATGTAAACTAAATCAAATATATTTCAAGAATTTATTCCTTGTTTGTATATGTACTGCAGATGTATATATATGTATAGTGTTGTCAAAAGACCCAGTATACTGAGAGTCTCAGTCATGAAAATGTAACTTACATTTTATTATGACCATATATATATATATATAACTTGATGTAAAAATATTTAGTATTTTCTAGAGTTGTTCCGATTCCGATACTAGTATCGGAAATATCTCCGATACCACAACAAATTCTGGCATCGGCATCGGCGAGTACATGAACCCATATACCGATCCGATACCATTTTCTTAAAAAATACCTAGTTATGACCGCAAGCTTTGCCTAACCGCTGCACGGTTCTTCTTCGCTGCTCAAAATGCATTGAAAACACAGGAAGTTGTGCTGTGTTGCCACAAGCAACCCCTGTTTAGAGCAGCGAAGAAGAAATGAAAACGCGTTAGCAGCCCTTATCTATATATGACTGGATCACTCATCACATTCTAAACTGCCAAAAGACAGTGAAGCCGCTACTATATTATAGATCAGTGGTTAGCAGTATGTCTCTGTAGTACCGGTAGTTACAGACTCTCGAGTATATTCAGTACCGGCAACTGCGTTCAGTCGCTTCCGTGACTCAAAACGAGTCAAAACGCAGGGCTCCAGACAGTAGCCGAATATATACTAGTGTCTGTGAATATTAAACTGCAAAATACTATTTAAATATTACTCCCGCAAAATCTACATCTCTGTGGGTGACTGGCACAGATGCGCGAGAGCTCGCTGTTTTGTAGTCTCTGCTGTGTGTCATGAGGACACGAACGCATACCGTCACTTCATGAGAATTTACCGTTTCATTTGAGAATACTGTCATATCATAAACACAGACACTCAAAGATCTTCATGGCAGCCCATTAAAATAAATGTTTGGTTTACATGAGTAAATTGACAATATATAAAGCTACTGTTGTAGCCTACAGTAATAATAATACATCTCTATAATAATAATAATTATGCCTAGATGGTTGCTTGTTTTTTACTTGTTTTTTACTTGTTAGAGATTATCTGATTAATAGATCTTTTTTTATATTCCTAGACTTATTTGTTGCAGTTTTTTTATACAGTTATATTGTAAAACTTAAATACCTTTTTTAGTTTGCGGTGTTAGATTTTTGGCTGCATTTGAAGTTCTTTTTTGCATAAGAAAATAAATAATACTGTCAAATTCATGTTAGATAATAAAAATACTGTAATAAATACAGTAGTTCACCATGTATTTGTTCATGTTTTATTGAGGGATCTGTCTGAAGCACACCATAAAAAAATTCTAGCAATTTACACAGGGCTAGTAGTATATACAGCTGTATATACAGATATACACCCAGGTATCGGATCAGTACTCGGTATCGGCCGATACCCTGAGCCCAGGTATCGGAATCGGTATCGGGAAGAGAAAAAGGGTATCGGAACATCTCTAGTATTTTCACATGTAGGTGGATTTTTTACAATTATTATTTGTACTACTGTCTGTTCAAAATCAATGAAAAGAAACCAAGAAAATAAACCATTCTTTTCAAATAATTGCCCAGAACTAGTCATAAAATAAACTGATTGCAACTGATTGATTGATTCAGGTCTAAATAATAACCAATTCTTTATTTCCAATACTACTCATATGTGGAAAGCCTGATAGTGTATGGGTTCAGTGTTTAAGCTGCATTTTGGGTCTTTTTTTTTTATAATAAATATTTAGATAATGTTCATTGCTCTTTCTTGCTTTTTTTTTTTTTTTGTAAATGTATGTAAATGTATGTAAAGTAAATGTAAATGTGCTTTAATTGATACCCTAATTAAGATAAATATATATTTAAAAATATATATATATATATTATGATGTTTATTTATAAGATTACAACCGATCGTTATTATATGCTATATGTAGTTATTGTTATGAACTAAAGCAAAATGGTACATCTTTGTACCTTATTTACCACTAAATGACATGTTAGTACTTTAAAGGTTGCTTACAAATTGTGTGTAAAGTATACATACGTATATAAAGCATGTAAGTGCAAAAGTAATCCATTTTAGTAGTAGGCCTCACTGACAGATTTGTCCTTTTATTTATTTTTATTTTTTTCTGAGAGTGTACCAATCAGCTAATTTTGTTATAGTGTAGCTGTAAGGATAATTTACTTAAAATTATGAGTAGCTTTTAGCTTGGCAAACTACAGTTTCAAAGTCCAGCAACGGAAAGGAGTCTGCCAAATGCATAAATGTTAGCGTGTTAGCGTCCGCTAGCATCTGCGTTCGTCTCCGGTTCCCCATCTGTTCACTAAACTAGCTGGTACTGTTCTGGACCTTGATCAGAAATCTGCAGACAAAATATGATGTACTGATACCAGAACCTGATGTACGTAGATGATCCTAATTAGCTCAGTTGAGCATTTAATGTCAGAAACCGTCAGCCACTCAGTATCAGGACGCTCCGTAAGAAGCTACATAAAAGTACAGGCTGTAATGCTAAACCTGGGAAAGTCTGGCTATCGTCAGATCTGAGCAGAACACGATAGGTGTACAGATGGTGCCGAGCTGTGGTGGTTGGTGGTCGGTGAGCTGTTGCCGTACAGTGAGACAGAGAAAAAAGTGCTGGAACCAGCTGTCAGCCGCCTGCGTCTCCTGGCCCGAATTCCTGAGATTCCCCCGCACCGAGCTGTCTGTGTTGTGTTGCATGAACGCCGGCTGAGCGCAGGCTGAGCTGGCAGACCATGAATAGGGTTAGTTAGATTTCAAATATCTGCTGATGAAAAGGGCGAGAGCTGAACCCAAAGACACAACCACAAAGACATGCTTTCATGGAGAAAGAGAGAGAGAGAAAGAGAAGGAAAAATAAAGGAAACCACAGGCTGAGAGAATGTAAAATAATTCTTAGATCAAAAATATTGCTTCAGAAATAAGCAACGTTGTACTAATCTGGAAATATTTGAAAAGGTCATTTTCATTTTGAAAATGCTCTCAATCCACACTAGCTTTTCCAAAATATTTTATATCCACTCTGAAACGCTAAAAAATTCATGATGCACCAATATATGTTTGGACTAAAATGTATCTGCCCTCATATTTTGCTGCAGGGCAGCAATTTTGAGTGAATTTTTTTGTCATCTTTGCAGGTAAAAACTGAACAAAGTAACACAGAGTATCTAGCAATTGTGTTAAAGTTTTCAGCAGGTATCAGGCAAATACTGGTATAATCATTGATGTCTATTGGTGCTATATGTATCACATGACTAAATGCATCATCATTTCAAATACCTCTGTTTTCACACTTCACTACAATGTGAACACTACGTTTTCACAGGGGCGTGTCTAGGGGGAGGCTGGGGGAGGCAGTGCCTCCCCTAGGATAAGCCCTGCCTCCCCGAGAAACGGACTGTCCCTCTGATGATAAATAAACATTTAAAAGTTGATTGTTTTGTGCATATTTTTCCATCAGTAGCAGATGAGTCTAACCCAACAAAAATCCAGTTTGGCGCTGTTTGACAGTGCTCGCGTGCTTCAGGCTTACAGGCTCAGAAAAAGTGCATCATGTGAGAATTGAACGCCAATGAAATGTTTACCTGGCAGAGCCTTAGAGCAGTGGCGTGTCCACAAGGGTTGCACAAATGAGCTTTGCCACTCCAGTTGCCACCCCAAAACAGCGTATGGGATCGAAGTGCATTGAGAGCGGAACATCGTGATTTTGACTGAAACAGGGTTTTTTGAAAGTCAGAGAATTCTGCGACTTGCGACTACGACTTTAAGGTCCAACGCTAAAGTGCCCTCGCGGTCCCGCCTGCCCCCTGTCCTCAATTTCTGCCGAGGGTAGTATATTAATATTTTTGGTTGTGGACAATAAAATATTATTATTATTATTATTATTATTATTATTTGCATCTGCTTTAAATCCTTATTGCTTATTTTAAAGTTTCATTCGTGTGCTTTTCTGACGTTCGGTTCTTCTAAGCACAATCAAAGTGCGGCACGAAAACGAAAAAGCCCTTCAAACTGTGCCTGATTTCTAAGTTATGTTCTGTGCTAATACTGTCGAAACACACAAGGTTTATGTATAGACTAAGTTGGATATGTCTAAAATGAAAGTAAACAACTGAAAGAGGATGCATGTCTGTATGCATGCAGGTCTTAAAGGGACAGTAGGCAGTACATGCTGCCGTGTGAATTAAAGGGATAGTTCACCCTAAAATTTAATTTCTGTCATTGTTTATACACTCACATGTTGTCCAAAACCTATATTAACTTCTTTCTTGTGCTGAACACAAAAGAAGATATTTTGTAGAATCTGTGTAACCAAACGGTTCCTGGTTCACATTGACTTTGATTGTAGTAAAACATACTCTGGAAGTCACTGTGAACCAGCAACTGTTTGGTTTTCTTCAAAATAATGCTTATATTTAGCAGAAGAAAGAAACTCATTCAGGTTTCTTTCTTCACTATTAAAATTTTTGGGTGAATTATTCCTTTAATGTTAATAAAACACCAAACCCACAGAGAAAAATCACTCAAGACTCTTGACTGAAAAAAAATAAAAATAATACAGTTGCTTTAATAGGAATCAGTGTATATAGTGTTTTATTTTTATATTTGTTCATTAATTATTTGTAATGCTCCTGCTAAATACATTTCTTGTACCTGAAAATAAAACACTTTATTTGTATTATATCTGTATTTTTAATGTGTATCTTTGTTCTCATTTTTTAATAACAAAGATAAAATAATTACAAAGATTTTTATCTTCACCCATGCACTTTGGCCTAAATATCCCCCATACTTTTTCATATTTTGTTACCTTAAAATGCTTTATAATAGGGAAATTAGTTTGGCTGTGATGCTCAAACAGCTTGCAAAATAGAAAAACCAACATGACAAAGAATCAGGATAAAATCATGATTTCTAAAAAAAAAAAAAAAAAAAAAAAAAAAAAAAAAAGACTTATTAGATTTTTATTATATCACCCACCCCCTGAGGGAGAACAAACCCATACAGATTCCACACCCCTGTAAAATAATAATAACATTTGCCTATGTCAAGCATCACTAATAATAAATAAAATAGTTTCACAAAATTATCTTTTATTTCAACTCTCTAAGTCTCCTTACCCCCTGTAGCCTAATATGTTCCCTTTTATCTAGGCCTACATGTTTACATTTATTCATTTAGCAGACACTTTTATCCAAAGCCACTTACAACCAGAGAATACCATTCAAATACTATTCTCATACTGTTCAAATGAGCATATGCATTTTTTTTTTTATTACCTGGGGCCGCATTCACAAAGAAACTTAGAGGCTAACTGGCAAATTTATGGTAGCACCTACGTCTGGAACAGCTTAGAAGAAACAAATTAATTTACCTCTTGTCTATACAAACCTGACTTCAGATTCATTTAAAAAAAAAAAAAAAAGCCTACTCGTGTAGCAAGTCTTCTCACAAGCAAACCTGTCACTCATCATCAGGCAATCACTGTGATCTGTTCTATATATGAATATGTGAATAATAATAATAATATCATCATCATATTATTAATGTTGACCGGGTTTAACTAACTTTTATGTGACAGCCCTATAGTCTAATAGGGGCCCTGTACCTATCTGTGGGTTCCTGGCTTAGAAAAAGATATGCACTAAAACAGATTGTGTGTAGTAGGCTATAGATTATTTTGCGCCGATTTTTTCAGTTGTTTATGTTGCCCCCCCAAAAAAGCCAAATGCCCCCCCAAACATGACATCCTGGTAACCCCTCTGCGTTTTCAAATTTTTCTGCTCTTGAAAACTTGGTTTTCATTGACAAAAACGCCATCTAAGTGTGGACAAAAGGGCAAAACTGAAAGAAAAAAATACATTTTTGTAATAAAAAAAGTATATTTGTGGACAAGTGTAGTCCATAAATCACTTGTTTTATTCGTTGTTGTCAAAAAATAACATCTTGTCTTGTGATTTCTTGAGGTCTCTGTGTGCGGTTTTAAAGGTATTTCATTGTTTTTTTTTTTTTTTTTTTTTTTTTTTTATATATAAAAGTTTCAATGAAAATCTTTAAACTTCAGAGTTACTAATTAAAAATTGGTATTTGGTAATTTTACGTTTCATAAGAAAGCACAGTAAATTTTACTTTTTTTTTTTTTTTTTTTTCGTATTGAATGCACCTGGTCATAATCGCCCAGGTGTGCGAGGGATGTTTATTTATAAGTCATGGCAACTTGACATTTAAGTTTCAGTCAACACAGTTACTTAAAATGATTACAGAGATGCATTGAACTCAAAAAGTCATGCAAGCTGTCTACTTCAGTTTTTAAAAGTACCACAAACATCCAGCACACTCCTATTTTACAGTTTAGCCAATTCATGTGAATTTTACGTTTTGGCGAATTCATACAATTTCATTCACTTTCGTATGATCTGCTTTCATCTTACTGATGGTTAGATTTAGAGATGGACCTTCATGCTTACAGTTTTGTTTCAATCGTACCTTTCTATACACCTCACCTCATAAAATAGTTATGTTTTCTCATGAAATCAGGTTGTAAAAACTTATTTTTTACAGCCCGATTTCAGAAAAAGTGTGCAACATGTAGAAGTAAGGAGGAAGATAGAGGGAGAAAGATAGTAAAAGAAGAAAGACTGACATGGAGACGGCAGTGAAATGCTTGTAAGAACAACTGAACAGGTGTTAGACGGTGTAAGATTTCAAGTGCAGTGAGAGAGAAGCAGAGAAAGAGGAGAGTAAAGATATGTTGATCTTCACAGTTGACAGAACTGAACAGGTCATGGAACAATCTGCTTTTCTACAGGGCAATATGTTAGCAGTACTCATCTTTACAAAAACAGAAGAATGAAAACAACTCATTGCTTTAGCATTAAATGGATTTCATTTTTCTCATTCTGCATGCATTTTTATATACCACAAACATGTGGAAACTTGTATGCCTTTGTAGTAGCACTTTCATAGCTTACATGAGGTTTAATGGAGTTCTCAACTTCATCTTGGATCAGGCACGTGCACATGTAGGGCTCAACCTGTGCAGAGCACATGCCCTTTTTGCCCTTACACTCCGAAGTGCCCTTTTTTTTTTGGTGTTTTTTTTTATTATTTTTTTTTTTATCAATGCTATTGGTCACCCTTTACGTCTGTCTGTCTGTTTTACAAATATTTAGCAAATGAAAGTTCTTAAAACGAGCTTGTGTAAATCTTATTCGATCCTCAAGCGGTCAGTAAGCTGATAACTCCGCCCCCTCTATATTCATTGAGTCAACACACAGTAGACAACAGCTGAGCTGAGCAAAGTTTTGCGAAGGGTAAATAAATATCTTGTTGTTTGAATAAGTACTACTAAACACTATGTCTATAAAGGCTCATTTTATTTATTGGATGTCTGTCAGACTGACTGAGACATGTGGGACGTCGCCTCAGAGAGAGGGCTTTATTAACATTTAGGCTAATCATGTTATGGTATATTCTCCGCTCGTCCTCACATGTTTAAAATGTTGTAAAACATGGTTTTATTACAGTAATGTAGTAGTAACTAAAATAAAGTTACAGAAGATCACTGTGAAATCTTTATATTTCATCATGCAGAATGTAATTCATGATTCATTCCAAGGCTTCATTTATTTGATCCAAAATACAGCAAAAACAGTAATATTGTTTAATATTTTTACAATTTTAAATAACTGTTTTCTATTTGAATATATTTTAAAATATAATTTATTTTTGTGATCAAACTGAATTTTCAGCATCATTACTCCAGTTCAGTACTCTTCAGTGTCACGTAATCCTTCAGAAATGCTTTTCACTGCAACTGTACTTTTCACACTATTTTTATTTATTTTTTCATTGCTGGCTTATTTTAGGGAAAGTGTAGTGAATAAGAGACCTTCAAGAGACCAACATCCCTGGTCCACCACAGTATCAAATGTATGCCAGGTAGGCGGATACATGTTGGATATGTTATAGTAACGGTATGGCTATAGTTTCTTATAATCTGGAATTGAGTTGGACATAATTACTTAAATTATATTTCAAAAAAGTTTGTCAAAAATACTTGACTCATTGCTCACCTTCCCCTCTTCTCAATGTCATTCATAATCATGTCAACCAAATAATACAAATAAGCTTATAAAACCAAACAGA
The DNA here is from genome assembly GCF_003368295.1 of Carassius auratus. Classification (NCBI taxonomy): domain Eukaryota; kingdom Metazoa; phylum Chordata; class Actinopteri; order Cypriniformes; family Cyprinidae; genus Carassius; species Carassius auratus. The sequence goes on from NC_039256.1 coordinate 15,164,642, forward strand.
ATAGCTAAAAAAGAGAATATATATAATTGATATAAAAATGGGAGGGGGGGGGGGGGCCCTTTTTCAGTTTCATCACATGCCCCTCAAAAGGTCTGTGCACGGCCCTGTCTTGGATGTTTATCAATTCCCTAGAAAATCTTAAAATAGATACACGTGAGACAATAGTATAGTATTGTGTTGTCAAGAGTACCATTACTTCAGTAGCAAATCAATACTTACATTTAAAAAATACAATACCAGCCTTCATTTTTCATTTAAAGGCCAAGTGTCACTAATGTTGTTTTTGTAATGTTAAATGGTTTAAATAAAGGAGTTAATATTAAATTATTGTTTTGTTGTGTGTGTGTGTGTGTTTTTTATTTGCTATTTTTTAGGTATTGTGACACCCCTAGTACAGAGATATAAAATGCCGATACTGTAGCAGCTCCGGTGATTAAGACATTGAATTTGATGAGAATTTGATGAGACATTTGATCACAGTGTGTAGTACTTTGCTGTAAAATCAAGCAAAGTTTGAGATACATATGACATTTCTTCATTTTTAAGTTGTACAGTTCTGCATTGACATAATAGGTTCTTCAGATCTGTGTTTTGGTGTCTGGGTTCTTTAAAGCACCAAAACATAAATGTTTTCTACATAACACTCTTAAGAATAATGTTTCTCTTATGACATCAGACTGGAAAACCCTTTTTATTTCTAATTGTGGCCTTTATTTTGAACCGTGAATAACTCTTTTATGCTTAAAAAAAGAGCCACTGGCTTTCTTCCATAAACAGTAATTTGTAAGATAATCAAAAGCAGCTGTAGGAGTGAACTATGAGATTCAGTGCATGTATTAATCTGACTCATATTAGAGAAGCAGAAGATTTACTGGCTGTTTGTAACACATTCACAGGAATTCATGCCCAGACGTCAAGATGCTCAAGACACAATAAACGCAGGAAACACTTGACAGACTGTGTTTTGTAATGTTCTAATGTTTTTTGTTTTTTTTCATTATGGTGGTTGGATACAAAGAATGTGAACGATTTTGAAGTTAACCTGTCTGGTACAGAAAGATAATAGGAGGTTTTAAAAAAAGAAACCAATCAAGTGGAAGTCCACAAACACTAGCAGTACAAATATACACTTTGTAACAATACCATAGAGGAAAATGTATAGATTGACACTTGGTTCCTTGCACAAAATGTCTCACATTTGCCTTTATAAAATGCATTTTTTCCCCCTTTTTTTCTTCTTTATTACATTACTGCTTTGATAAGAGAACCTTACTAAGCTAAACTGTTCTTTTAAAACATCCATGACTAGTGCTGCAAAGAATCCGGGAGGGTTTCACTCTGTTAATGGATGAAACCTTGAACCAGTTCTCTGATCTTATCTGAAGAACATGCAATATAACAAAAAGGACATTTTTAATGTTCAAAGAACCATAATAGCTCATCAAAAAGCAGTCTGGATCTTTACTTAGCCTTATCTGCTCAGATGAACTTTATCTATGTTTAATGCGTTTTTTAATGTCATTGTGTCCCTGTTGTGGTGTCAGAACATTAATCTTTATATATATATATATATATATATATATATATATATATATATATATATATATATATATATATATATATATATATATATATATATATATATATATATATATATGTACCTGTAAGTTAGCATCATCCTGATCCCTTAACTAAAGTCTAATAGGAATTTCCCACTGTTTTTGGATAATTGCAGAAAATAAGCTATGTCACCAATAAAAGTTTATAGACTTTATACATCTTTTATTTACCAAAATAGCTTTCACAATTAAACACAACTTAATTAATTTTGAAGCCGAAATACAATTGTAAAAAGTAAAAAGCTAAAGGCTGTTAAAGGGGTCATCAGATGCCCATTTGCCACAAGTTGATATGATTATTTAGGGTCTTAATGAAAGGTCTGGTAGTGTAAAAAACACCTTTTTACCCTGTCGAAAACAGCTCTGTTTACAGCATGCACTTTAAATGTTAATGAGCTCTGCTGACCCCACCCCTCTCTTCTGAGCTGCTCTTAGAGAGACTTGCTATTTAGCACAACACAGAGCTGATTTTGACAAGGTAAAAAGGGGTGTTTTTTACACTACCATTGAGAAGTTTTAACTGAAGTATGTAATACTTTTCATTAAGACCCTAAACAATCATATCCCCTGTGGAAAATGAGCATCAGATGACCCCTTTAATAATAAGTGTTTAAATCAAAATGTTTTTACAACTATGGAAAGCATATTTGATCAGACTTTTTATTGGTTGAAATAAATCTGCTACTTTTAAGCCCAAACTAACCCTCAGCTATACCTTAAATATGAAAATAAGTTAATATTTTATATATAATTATATTATATTTTACTTTTGAAATTGCATTTTAACTGGAAATCAATTTGTCCAACCCTGATTATTTAAATGTCCTTTAGAAATAAAATTGTATTGTATTAGGACCAAGAAAATGTTGATCCAAGAAAATTCGGCTTCCAAAATCTGTCACCTTTTTTTTTTTTTTTTTTTTTTTTTATGCATTGCTGCAATTTTATAGAAATACGTCACTGAAAGCTTACATTACAGTGATTTCACCATGATTAAGTCTTGCAAGTGCATAGGAACACCCTCTGAACCACTGTAAATTCACAGCTTCTCGTTGCATGTTCGGAACAAATGAGATTTACAATCTCAGATTCCCCGACCGTCCCTGGAGGGACAGTAACAGCATGCATAAAGAATGTGCCGGCCAAACACCTTGAGCTGCAGCGCTCTAATGACCTGCTGATGAAAGCGCCTGCAAGATGATTCTCTTAGCTTTTTTTGTCCCCAGAAGCAGAAACGTCGCCTTGCGTTTGCTGACTCATCAGTCTGATTTCATGGGCAGCTGGACTCTGATCCCCCCAACCGGCCCATCTGCTGGAGAACTGTGTGTATGTGTGTGTATGTCTGTCTGTCTAGTCTGCTGGGAAAAAATGAGGAGTGCTGCTGTGGGACTGAGAGCTCTGTGTGTGAAAGTGTTTGGCTCTGTTGTTTTCAATGGACAGTACGGCTCGGCCAACTCACTCAACAGCTGCTGCCCTCAAAACCACCAACACAATTACAGCTCACACATACACAAGCTCTTTTATAACCCACTACAGTGTCATCTATATATTCCACCATCATTTTTCTTCTCTTTCTGTTTGTAGAGAAATTCTTAAATGTCTAGTATATCTGGAGCTAACTAATTCATATTTGTTTTATTTTTAGTAATATCAGTTGTTAAATTTCTTTTCAGTTTGTTGCCAAAGCAAATTTTTAGAAAAAGTTTTAGAATTTAAGTTATTTATTCAATTTTAAATGAACAGAATGTCAACACATTCAATAAAATAAGGAATACATTAAAGAGTGTAAAACTTGAATAGCTTTTGGTTTATTTGAGGGCAATATGGACTCAATATAATGCTTCACTTAATTTAAAAAATGCTAAATGCTAAAAAAAAAAAAAAAAAAAAAAATCCTATAATTTACATGTATGAATGTGTCAACAACAAATGTCAACAATAAAATTAAGGACATTTCGGCAAAAAAAAAAGAAGAAAAAAAAAAAGAAAAAAACCTTAAGGGCAGTGCCAAAATAAATGAACAGCTGTCTCCGGCTTCTGCTTGCAAAAGCTATAACTTGTCATGATACGCTGCCGGAAGGAACGAAGGAGACGAAACTGTCATTTATTAAATCCAACACAAAGGGTAAATCCACACTTGGAAGGGAAGGAAGACACACATACACAACTGGTAAGCCCAACAAAGAAGGAATGCACAGACTGGAACTAAATGCATGATTTAATGAGGCAATTGGGAAGAACACAGGTGAACAAAATGACTGACACACAGACAGAGTCCAGGGGCATGCCACAACCTACATATTATTCCTTTCTCTTTTTCTTCCTTTTTTTATATAGCTGAATAAATTTTAGCAGGGTATATTCTGTGAAAATATATCTCTTTAAACTTGTATAACAAAGGAGATAGAGAATTTTTTTTCCGAAAAACACACTCACAAATTGATTCTAATATGCAATTGCATTTGGTTTTGATGCAACATCCTTCAGGAAAAGGGATCTTATTGAACAGTTATAATTATTTCAATGATATAAAAAACATATTTTATCTAGGGGCATCTGAATTAAATGGTATACTGTAGATATATACTATAGGTATACTGTTGTGAATTGTTGGCCTTCTGGAAAGTATGTTCATTAACTGTACATGTACTCAATACTTGGTAGGGGCTCCTTTTGTTTTAATTACTGCCTCAATTCAGCGTGGCATTGATGTGATCAGTTTGTGGCACTGTGGAAACTTAACACTGGAATTCAAGCAACTTGGGCTATGAACTTCTCCACCCTTCCTCCAGACTCTAGGACCTTGGTTTCCAAATGAAATACAAAACTTGCTTTCATCTGAAAAGAGGACTTTTGGACCACTGGGTAACAGTCCATTTCTTCTTCTCCTTAGCCCAGGTAAGACGCCTCAGCAAATTTCTTGACACATCAGTGAGTGGTGGCTCTTGATGCCTTTACCCAAGTGTCAGTCCATTCCTTGTGAAGTTCAATCAAATTCTTGAATCAGTTTTACTTGACAATCCTCATGAAGCTGCGGTTCTATCAGTTGGTTGAGCATCTTTTTATTCCAGACTTTTTCCTTCCACCAACCTTCTGTTAACATGCTTGGATACAGCACTCTGTGAGCAGCCAGCTTCTTTGGCAATGAATGTTTGTGGCTTACCCAGTCAGTTGAGTTGAATTACTCAAATAAATGAACTTTTCCACGACATTTGAATTTATTGAGATGCACCTGTATATATATATATATATATATATATATATATATATATATATATATATATATATATACGCAGATAATTAATGTTACTTTTTTTGTTTTTGAAGGGAATGCGCCAATCCCTGATCTACCTAAATGCGTTTATGTTTGTGCAAATCATTCTTGATCCATATTCATCTACAGAAGAACTCAGTATAAGGGTATATATATATATATATATATATATATATATATATATATATATATATATATATATATATATATATATATATATATATATACATATATATAGTTATATAGTTTTCTTTATTGTCATGACTATGAAAATTGTAGATTCACACTGAAGGCATCAAAAATATGAATTAACACATGTGGAATTATATATGGAATTATATATATATATATATATATATATATATATATATATATATATATATATATATATATATATATATATATATATATATATATATATATATAATTCCATATATAATTCCACATGTGTTAATTCATATTTTTGATGCCTTCAGTGTGAATCTACAATTTTCATAGTCATGACAATAAAGAAAACTCTTTGAATGAGAAGGTGTGTCCAAACTTTTGGTCTGTACTGTATGTGTGTGTGTGTGTATTAAGCAAATATAATTGCATTAATTTTAATTAATATTTAAGAAATTTGTAAAAAAAATGCACAAAGTTTCCTGTGAGGGTTAGGGTTAGGTGTAGGGTTGGTGAAGGGCGATAGAATATACCGTTTCTACAGTATAAAAACCATTACGCCTATGATATGTCCCCACTTTTCACAAAAACAAACGTCTGTGTGTGTGTGTGTGTGTGTCTGTGTCTGTGTCTGTCTCTCTCGATCTTTCTAATAACTTCATTAATAACTGGATTAGAATGCTATCAGCGTCTCAAGTCTCCGTTACCAGCTTTAAAATGACGTTTTGGTACAAAAAAAAGAGGCATTGGATGAGTTGCAGAAGAAATAGTCCTACTCACAACAGCAATTTAAGTACAAAAACGGACAAATCCCTTTGAATTAATCATCGGATCGATTGTCTTGAGGTGTGGTAACCATAGTATAAGTGGAATAATTGACGACGGGCAGTTGAATTATTAGAAAAAAAATACAGGTGTGGATTTTTAAATTTATAATTCAACGGCCCGTCGTCAATTATTCCTATATATAAGATTTCTCTCTCTCGAAAATGGCACTTCATTACGTCATGAAGGGTGTAATTCCTTATATTATCACTTCTCCCAGAAGAGCGAGCATTTTGACACATCAATCATAGCGAGAGCAAGAACACTCCCATCAATGTGGTTGGTATTGTGTCCCCCATCCCCCCCTCCCCCCACCCCACAGTATAGGTAGGTTTAGGAGTAGCTCGAGAAGAAAAAAATAACTCCAAAGAAGTATGTTGTTGGTTGTTAGGAGAATATAACCTTGTTCAGCTTCCCAAAGAACCCATTGCTATGTACATAGTGGATGCCGTTTTTTGAGGGTTTTTTGGGTCTCAAATTAGGATTATTAAAGTATAGAAAATTATTAAACATTTATTTAAGCATTCATATGTGTACCATACTGCTATTTACATTATTTCATCTTATGATTTTGCTGTAATCCTAAAATTTGTTTAACTAGCAGTATAGTTCATTGGCTGCTGGCTAATGTAACTGTTTCATGGTTTTCTAGAATCTTGGCACATTTTCACACAATTCACCTGCAGTCGCATGTGCATGTATAACATTTTTTTACAAGCTATTTGCAACAGCTTAAACTGTGGTCCATTCAAACGGATTCCAGAGCTGTCTGTATTAAAAAGAAAGTTTGAAACATCTTCTTTATATCAGCACATACATTTTTCTCCAGCTAACTTTAAATCTCACTAATTCTCTTACTGCAAGGCCTTTGCTAACGCCAAAAAAGCTTTTTAGCTCCGTAAAGCGACACCTGTGGAGAACCCACTGAACTTAGCTGGCTGATGTCATGTACTATTGCATCAAGTGGAATCTGACTCAAAACAAGAGTGGAGGCGTACAAGGGAGTCGTGAGGCGATCCGAGGAAGCTCAGTCACCTGAAAGAAACGCTTCATTTGCTTTGACGTCTGAACTGGATGACTTCAGTGGCTGGGAAGTCCCTACAAAACTACCCATTACCTCCCTGGCTCGAGCAGTGCATCCTGGGAAAGAGCGCTCACATTCACACACGCAGTGAGTCTTAAGAAGATCAAAGGTGCCAGTGGACACTGATGCAGATCTGTGGGAATTATCGCCAGATGAAAACACACTGGAATTTCAGCACTCAAGTCAAATCCCACATCACACTGAGTGACAGACAGAAGGAGGGGGACTTAAACACGCATTATGAGTCTGAACACCTTCAGTTTTAATTAAATCATCATGTTACATATATCAACTCTGTTATATACACATATAGAGAATATGCATGCATTTCACACAGACAAAATACCAAACATACCATTCAGAACCTTGGGGTTGGTGAGATTCTTTCTTTTTAAAGAAATCTATGATGCTCGCTAAGTTGCATTTGTTTAAAAAAGAATACAGTAATGTTGTAAAAAAGAACTGTTTTCGATTTGAATATTTATTTTAAAATGTAATCTATTCCCCTGAAGCAAAGCTGAATTTTCAGTATTATTATTCCAGTCTTCAGTGTCACATAATCCTTTAGAAATTATTATATTATGCTGATTCTAATTGGTGCTTAATAAACATTTATTATTGTTATTATTAGTATCAATGTTCAAAACAGTTGCTTCATGTTTTTTTGTGGGAACTGTGATACGTTTTCATGATTCTTTGGAGTGCTCAAAAGAATTTTAATGGTTATTTTTAACGTAATGTACATGTATTGTATCATTCTCATGTTGTCAATCACAAAACTTATGATTTGTTTGTCTAGTTTTCTGTTAGCTGTTTACGTTGTTTTAAAGTCTAGTGCATACTATAAAACAGCAGCTCATCGCCCGTTTCATTTTTTGAAAAATCTGTGATTATATATGTTATTTATAACACATTTTAAAAGATAACTATTTACAATAAATCCCAAGCTCCGCTCAGAGTCATAAAATAAGATTTAAGAAAGAGAGAGAGAGCGAGAGAGAGAGAGAGTACTTCAAGAATATAAATTATGTGACAGGAAAGATAAAACTCATGAACAAAATAAAATACAGATGAGCACATGTATAACTTAAGATCTTAAAAAATCCAACAAAGTCAAACAAGAACAAGTACAAAGTACAACAATTTCCGATCAAAGTTGTACTATGCTTCCGGTAATGCTGGAAATATTAGTTGTTTAGCATAAGAAAACAAGTTCTGCTGTAGTAGCACGTGCTTAATTATTCTTTTGAAGAGGCACTACCACTGGCCTTGCTGTCATACAGAAAAAGCCTTTACTTTGTCATTTTTTCCAGGAATTTCTTGAAGGACACAATCTTTAGAGAGACACCACAAAAAAAAAATAAAAATAAATAAATAAATAAAAAAAAAAACATTTTATGCCACTTATGAAAAAAAGAAAGAAAGAAAAAAAAAAAAAAAACACTTCCGTGTCCTTCACTGTAAACACTACTGGATGTGTGTGTTTGAGGAATTTAATTTGGGAACTTTTAAATCCAATGCACACAATCAAGAGCAGATGGATCTCTTTTCAGCTGTTTGTTTAAAAAGTGATTGAGCTCTAACAAATTGCATGAATTTAAAAAACAAATCTTGCTATAAGAAGCGAAACATGGCTCAAAGCAGCAAGAACATAATGGAGATATGACAGCTGGGGACTGCACTTCAAATTGATGGTTACTCAAATTGATGGTCTCTTTTATTTGTATTGCCTTTGTTGCAACAGTGACTCATTTTTTTAAGGACCTTTAGTTCGGAAACGCATTTTCCATTCATTTTCTCCATAGATATTTAAAAACTTTAAACCTTGAACCAAACCAACAGTATCTGAAGCAGGCTGAATCCAGGAAACTTGGAATACATTTTAAGCTTTGTTCAGCTGCTGTGGACCAATTTAAAAAGTTGCTTGTTTGCAATCCTGACAACATTGTCTGTTAATGTTATTGCTTATAGATTTTGGAGTATACTCCTAAAAATCAATTTTCTTTATTGCCACTGAAGAACCATTAAGGACCTTTAAAGGAACAGTTAACTCCAAAATTCAAACTCTGTCATTAATTACTTAACCTCACATTGTTCCAAAACTGCTAGACCTTTGTTCATCATAAATTAAGATTTTTTTTTATGAAATCCAAGAGCTCTCTAACCCTGCATAGACAGCAATCCAAATACCACGTTCAAGCCCCAGAAAGGTAGTAAGGACATTGTTAAAATAGTCCATGTGAAATTAGTGGTTAAATCTTAATTCTACAAAGCTACAAGTATAGTTTTTGTGCACAAAGAAAACCAAAATGACTTTATTCAAAAATTTATTTTCTTCCGTGTCAGACTTTGACGCATTTTCACGTCAGTACCGCAATCATATTTTCAACATGCATCAAAAAGTATTTTTAGCATGACTGCAAAATCCTGTGCATATTTTTGAGGAACCTCTATCTAGTGTAAATATAACTTGTACAAAACGATACTCAACCGCAGGTCTTGCATTGCGGTCAACTGTCTGAGTCTTGACCCTGAGCAGATGTCATGGCTTTGTGTGATTACGCTCAGCACTCACACCAGCAGGACCTCAAAACCTGGCCCTGAGCCCATTCGGAGCCTGTTGATCCGTGAGCTGAGAGGACTCTGGGGCGAGCGGGATGAGGGCCCAGTGCTCCACTGGCTCTTTTACACGTTGTGACAGGCCCTGATGGTTGGAGCCTCCGGGGGTCTGTGGATATTTATCCGAGCCTTTCAGCCCGTTATCCAGCCTAGACAAACATCATGCCAAGAGCTCGGAGAAGTGCTGACTGAGTTAATACTTCTCTAGGTGGGATTAAAAGCTGAAGTGCACACAGTGGCCTGAGGATATGGTGCCTAAGGTATTGAGATTTTTTGTGTGACTTCAGGATTCACAGAGGTGAGAGTGGTCACACACGCTTGCCCACCAGTTTTCCAGTTGACTTCAGGTGCAGTGAGTCACTAAATGGTTGTGTCAATGCACTGAGAGTGAAAGAGAGTAAGAGCAAGAAAAGAATGGTGACATATGCTAAAAAAAAGAGGAGAGGTAATGAGAGGGAAAAAAATCAGCATTGCCTCTCTGAGGAAATGAAGGGCAGATATTTCAGGAAAGTAAGACTTCGGTACAATCAAAGGTGAAGGAAGTTCTTTCTTCCTCACTTACTTTCTTTCCAGAAGACTGACTAATTGTTTGGTAAAGCCACAAAAGAACTGTGGGAAAAGCTTAAGACGAGAGTTTGACTGAACATGAGCCAGATGAGATCAGTAATAACTGGCTCTTTGAACAACATTCCTCTCACAAATGCTCATGTTTACCACTGTTTAAGATCTTGCAGTTCATTGGCTACTTATCGGAGTATTGCTTTATCAGTGACCTCCACACTGGTTTGATGAAGGTCTGACTACAGAAGCCAGCCAGGAAATGCTGGTACAGCTTGTAAAGCTGGTTTATCACTGAAGAGTTGCTGGTTAAGAAGACTGGTGGAGATATTAGCGTCCTAAATGCAACACAAGTTGGTGACGAGACATTTTAGCAGGGACATTATTGGTGGACTTGACACAAACACACCATGTTTGGTTAAATGCTTGAAATGAGATCTGTGGTGTACACAAGCTTAAGAGATTTTCACATTTTACAGCCAAATATGTATATGTGTTATAGATACTGTAGATTTATGTTTTCCTTGTGTGTTTTTTTAAACTTGACTTGACTCTCTGAGCAACAACCGCACAAGAGTTCCTATGTGTGCAAGCACAAATGGCAAATAAAGTTCTTGAATCTTGAATCTTGAAATACATCAGTTATGCCCCTTGTATTTTTTTACTTTTTTTTTAAGCAATTGCTAAATATCTAAATGCGACTAGAGAGAGTATTTTTTTTATTTTTAGCAACACTAAATATCATTAAAGCAACATTTCTTATCTCTTTTGAGTGTTAAAAGCTCTTGGTGCATAAAGAGGATCTGTAAAGTTGCAAAAGACTATAGTCTCAAATCCAAAGGGATATTCTTTATAAAAGTTAAGACTTGTTAAAACACCTAATTTAAACTCGCCCCCATATGTCATGTGTGGGAAGATTTGCATAAGTCCGCCCAAATGTTCATGCAGAGAAAGTAGTTACTTTTATTCTTGCTGTAGTATTTGTTGCCGCCATGTTGTGGAGATGCTATGTGTTTCATTGTGAAAGCGAAACTATTTTGTTTGGCCTTCCAAAACAGGATGATATCTGGTTAGTCATGTCTAGAGCTGATCCGGGCTTGTTGCTGAGGAAATACATCAAATTCACACAGTGGATTGCCGGATCGGCTTTCAGTATGGACACTTTCAGCCCGGGGTCATCACATATTGTTGCCACAAGCTCGCCCTCCTCACCATTCTCTAACCCGCCTTGTGTGACGCTGTGTGTTTAATTTGTCTTGCCCTCCAAAAGAGGACACAACTAGAAATCAGTGGTTAAGTTGTCTTTACAACACTGTTCCAGAACAGTTTAACCCAAATATTCAGATGTGTGCAGCACATTTTATGGAGTAACCTAAAATGCATCTGTGCGCAAAGGCTGTTTCTTTAAAGTAGGGCAGTTCCAACTTTGCAAGGACATTCTGGTGCTTCTGACTCACAGCCTGTAAGTACGTTTTTTTATATTTAAAGAATTTGTCACTGATGATTCAAATGTGAGTTTTAAGCGGTGTAGAGTGGCACTTGTTGTTTGTCGTTTCTCTGAACACAAATGCAGACATGATTTTATGTTTACGTGGCGTGATACGCAATGTGTAAAAACAAAGTATTAGTCATTATAATCAGCAATTATGTCCCCACTGGATGCAACAAATGCCTCATGTGTAATGGGTTTTATTGGGGTTGTCTTGTCGTGCTGGGAGAGAGCATTACAGTATGGTAAGGTGTGTAACATTTCCGTCACACGCTTGAGATATTCAGCCAATCACAACGCACTGCATAGTATGCGATGAAAAGCGATGCGTTTCAGAAAGGTGGGGCATAGAGGAGCAACAATAACATGCTCTTAAGGAGAATTAACCTTTTATGAACCTTAAACCTCATAAACACATTGCATTACACCAAAAACACAAAATAATGGTCTTTTTAGCAATGTCATATGACCCCTTTAAATGAAAACTGAAATAGTTATTGGAACCTCAGAGGTGACCTTGAGATCATTTGTCCGTGATTAAGGCCTACATTTTGCTTTTTACTTATGGTGAATGCATTTAGACTTAAAATCTTTAAAATACATGTTCATTTGTGAAGATTCCCATGATGGATAAAAAAAAAAAAAATTGGCAAAAATCAGAAATGTTTGTTGTTCACAGAGTTTATTTTCTACATTAATCCAAAAAGAAAATGATAAAATCCTAAAATGTGAGCCAAAAACATCACAATTAAAAGAACCAAAGACTTAACTACTTCAGTTTGTGTGCATTGAATTTATTTAACACATTAGTTTCACAATTTGAGTTGAATTACTGAAATAAATGAACTTTTCCACGACAATCCAATTTATTGAGATGCACCTGTATTTCTTATTTTTGGCCCCTGAATGATTTTTAAGACTATGATAATTGGAAAGCTTCACCAGCTAATTTTTGCATGTAAGCAGCATGTCTTTGATGATTCACCAGTTAGTCCCTTAACACTAACCAGATTAAACCAGCATACGCTTATTCTTTCAGCAGCTTGTAGCTGGAGCAGACTGATATATGCACTGTCTAATGTTTTGTTCAAAATGCATATTTATACTGTACAATATTTACTTTACAGAGTATGCATTCAGTTTGGGAGTGCAGGGCTGTCATGGAGGTTCAGGTGACAGAGGGGGAAGAGAATTGAGTGAAAACAGGCGAATTGAATCTTCAGAGGAGGAGGTCATGACCCCTGGTAGAAGAGATGCCTCGTGACAGGCCACCCCCACAGAGTCCCTCCCCTAGAGCAACGTCCAGAAAGAAGAGGGGTTAATCGCTTCCTCAGCCCTCCTACAACACTCAAATATCGGCTTTCTCTTTCTCTCCTGCCTACCTTGGTATTTTTTTCTGTCCCTCCATTTATTCCTTTATTTCTTTCTTTTCTTCCTCCCACCTTCTCCCTTACTTTGTAATTTGTAATGTCTTCGACTTCTTTTTCTCTAGCCTTCTATATGATTTCATGTATTTGTCCCTCCCATCCCCCAGCCCTCCAATTACTATAGCCATCTCACCTCAATCCAGTTAATCAAGAAATGGTGGAGAGTCTCTCTCACTTTCTCTTGATAACTCAACCCTTTACCTTGATAAATCGACCCTCAAGGGATGTTTTTTGTCAGTTGGTGTGTGTGGTTTTATTTATTTATTATTGTTATTATTTATATAAATTTTTCATGTATCGTTGAAGGTGAATGTCTGTAACTGTAACACACATTGTGTGTGTTTGTGTGTGTGTGTGTGTGTGTGTGTGTGTGTGTGTGTAATGTCCAGACATACTACATAAAACAAACGTCACAATGTATACAATATAAATGTCTTAAATAAAGGCTTTTTTCCATTTAGAAATACGAAATATGACTTGACAATATTTATGTTATTCTCACTGTTTAGTTATCTGCAGAAAACATTTCAATTGTGTAGAGGTAAATATACTGTAGCTTGATCATGAACAGAATTTATAATAAAGGGAGAGAGCAAGAAAGATTGTCATGCATATCACATGTAAAAAAGAAGATGTTTCCCTTTCATTCTCGCTGAATTATGATCATCTAGTATCGTATGCTAATTTATCTCAATGTCATGTGTGTGTGTGTGTGTGTGTGTGTGTGTGTGTGTGTGGTCTCTCTCTCTCTCTCTCTCTCTCTCTCTCTCTCTCTCTTCTATCCATAAGCAGGTCAACAAGAAAAAATTGCCAAGGGCAACTTCCTCTACATGTCTTTACACTGCAGTGTTTAGAGTAGGGTTTGTGCAGGTTGAACACACACTTTAGCTTATCCAATGCATATTTTTCATTAGTTAAAGATTATGCTTGCAACAACAGGTTGAAACTGCTGTATGAAACCTAATTACACCAACATTATGTTTTTTTTTCCAAGTAAAGCAATATACCTCTTTCATTTTTGTCCACTTAATCATCTTTAACTCTGAGAAACGTAATAGCAAACCTATGCTCAAAAAATATTTTAAGCATCATCCATGTCCACAGCTGAAATGATGCAGAACAAGTCCAGAGGTTAACACTCTAATGACAAATGTAATAGCACTTCTCGACTTCATGCTAATATCCCACTAGACTTAAGAAAGATGCTGTTTGAAAACTGTATTTTGCAGAATTGGGGTACTTGGACTTGGATATAATTTTTAGTTTTTAGTTTTTATATATATATAATTACTCTACGTAAGAACACCTTGAATGAAAAAACAAAAACATTGCTATCAACCTGGCAAGCACCCCCTAAAGATATTTGCATTTAACATTTTTTTTTTTTTTTTTTTTTTTGCAATTCTGTGCATGATCACAAACAGATCTAAATCTCAGCAGCGCTTGTTGCCTGTTCATTCATAAATCTCTGAAGGACAGCACAATCGCAGACACCTGGAAGCATTTATTCAGCTCCCAGCACACATAACTTCATTATTTTACACGGCTCAGATCTGGAGTTCACTGCAGCTCTGTACATGGCATGAATGATTTGCGGATGCACCACAAAGAAGAAAGGAAAAGAGAGAGAATACCAAAAAAAGAGAATTCAGCTGTAAAGCCGCCTGCACCCGTTCCACATGTGGAGCTTATTATATGCAATAGCTTTCTCCTGCCGTTCAGTCTCGACTCAGATAATCTCCACAAAATCACTGTCTTTAGCAGTTCCTCTAGCTCCCTCACCTCTCTTTCCTCATATTCTCAGTTTTGTCTGAATCTTGATAATGATCTCTTGCATCTGCGGCACTGCCAGCCCTGTTTAGGGCGACTTTTCAGACTTTAACAGCTTTCATCTGTGCCACCAGAAATGCGGCTTTAATCAAGAGAAGCTCCTCTGTGCCACCCAGAGACATGCAGACAGAAATATAAAAGCAGTGCACTGCTCCCAGAATGACCATTGTGTCTGTCTATCTATCTATCTATCTATCTATCTATCTATCTATCTATCTATCTATCTATCTATCTATCTATCTATCTATCTATCTATCTATCTATCTATCTAAATGTCAATGCATTCATCTGTCCATCCATCTAAGCATCAATTCATGCATCCATCTGTCCATCCAGATTTTGAGTTGGTCTTGTAATACTTCCTGTTTCCCTTGTTATTTTCTATTATATGTAATTATAAACACGGGCAAAGCATTTTGTCTCAGCCCACAAGTGAATTGTATCTCTTTTCTTCCAATGCAGAGGCCTGCAGTGAAGGGATCTTCTCAGTCGAGCAGTCTGCTCAGATTCCACTGAGGGCACAACAGGCCTGCAGAGAACTCCCGCGGGGAACTGGGAACTGAGCCGGAGTTCCAAAGATGTCCAAAACCACATTCGACAGACTTATTTTCTAACATGTTTTAAATGCAAATCAGCCAGTGGGTTGCTCTATAATAAAGTTTACAGAAGATAAAATAATGTTTTGAATATTATAACACTTTCAAACTAAGTTGATTTGTGCAATACACTGGGGACAGGTTTGATGGAAAAATGTCCCTGAGGCAGGGATTTTTCCCAGGGGCCCGGCACACTTGTGACCTAGCAAAGTAATTGAAACCAAATTTATGCATGTAAATATAAAATATTTATGCATTATTTGTGCATTACCATTCAAAAGTCAGTAATATCTTTAAAATATTTTTGAAAGACGTACTGTATTTATTCTCACCAAGGCTGCATTTATTTCATCAAATATACAGTAAAATAATCTAATAATTTGAAATTCTATTACTATTTAAAATAGATGTTTTCTCCTTGAATATATATAAAAAAATAAAATTTATTCCTGTGATGCAAAGCTGGATTTTCAGCATCATTACTCTAGAAATCAATATAAAATACTTGTCATACTTATTGTCATTGTTAAAAACAATGTTGTAGTGCTTAATGTACTGGTAACACTTTATAATAACTGCACACTATTAACCATTCATTAAGCATTAGTAAACAGATAATACATAATTTATAAAGCATTAATAGACAATAATCAGTTTATAAATGCAGATATAAACAATTTATTCTTGATTTAAAAGCATATCTATAATGTGTAATTTCATATTTTATTCATGATCAATTTATCATTTCTCAATGAAGTATAGCATTATTTACAAACCGGTTATTTAGGAGTTGCCAGTGATTCATAAGATCACAAGAAATGTAGTAAATTCTGGTAGTTATACATCATTTAGTAGTGGTCAGTTAACTATTTATGTGAGCTCATCTAAAGTGAGGACTAGTTATGCCTTGTAAAGCATTTATAAAGGATATTTAAAGGCTCAGTTATCTTCTAAGCAGAAAACAAAAACAAACACAACACAGTGATACAGAACATAGAAATATTAACAGCCTTTAAATCTCATTTGCAAAAGCTTTACAAGGCATAAATAGTCCTCACTTTAGATGAGCTCACAAAAATAGTTAACTAACAACTACATATGTTTTATAACTACCTGAATTAACCCTGAATTACAGTAGAAATACATGTTAATAAACCATTTATTAACACTATAAGTAACTATTACTATATGTCTGAATAAAAAGATGTATGAATGCACATTTAAATAGTTTATTAATCATTAACTTACAATGTCTAAGTGATCTTATGAACCACTGACAACTCCTCAATAACTGGTGTGTAAATAATGCTATCCTTAATTTAGAAATGATAAATTGATCATTAATAAAGTATGAAAAAATAATTATTAAATGCATTATAGATATGCTTTTAAATCAGGTATAAAGCATTTATATCTGTATTTATAAACTGCTTATAAATGTCTATTAATGCTTTATAAATGATTAATTAACTGTTTCCTAATGCTTAACTAATGATTAATAGGTTGCAGTTATTATAAAGTGTTAACAATGTACTTTTCAGGATTTTTTCATGACTCCAAAGAGAAAAAAAAATATTATTAAAATGTTTTGTTACATGATGTTTTACTTTCACTTTTGATTAATTCAATTCATATTTGTTAAATAAAACATATACATTTCTTAAAATGAATGAGTAAATAAATAAATAAATATTAATTAATTGTATTGACCCAAACTTTTGAGCTAGTGTATACATATCATATACATAAAAGGAGAAAAATTACAGCTTCATGTAGAGGCTCTTAAAAGACTATATGAGATTTATCGAAAAATGGTGAAAATCACTATAAATATTATATCCATTCCAAAAAAAAAAAAAGGTTATTTATTGGAAAAAAGGTTCTTTAGATTATAATAAAGCTCTTTAGACTAAGAAATAAAAATATATATTTTGTGAACTGTTTTTTTTTTTTTTTTTTTTTTTTTTTATCCAAAAGTTTTTAATAGTATATGATCACATCCTTCTTTTGCTGTTCTAATGTTTATTCCAGTGTTATAATTTGGATGCTTGTCGAACGGAGTGTGTTTAGACATTCTCCATCCGCTAGGTTTGGTTGATCTTCACAGCTCCTGTTTGTCTTCGATTATAAGGACTGGCACAGGGCGTTCTCTGTTCGTCCCCCAGGGGCATCTCCAGCAGGTGTTGGCGTCTGTTGGGTTTTTAGCTGTGATTGTGCTCCAGGCGTTCCGTGAGGCTGCACCCGCTCCTCTGGGAGTTGCTACTGCAAACGGGCCACTTTGCTAAATAGGTTTCAAAAGTTGCTCCTTGTCCTCCCTCGGGAAAGAACTGTCATAAGCAGAATTTTCATCGGGACATCTGTACTGTGTCCATTGTGTTTAGAGTTAAACTGCCACAGCCTCTCTGGAAATGTACTATAGCTTAAATCAGCAGACTAGCAGTGCACACAGGTCAGTAAAAATCTTTTTTTGTGTAATGGAGGGATAATTCAATTTTAAAGAGGACCGCAAAAAGTTTTTTCCAAGTTAAAATATCAGGTTTAATGCAAGCTAAACACTCAGATGATAGTGAAACAGTGCCGAAAAGAATGGCAAATCAGCTTAAACAGTTAAATGAAGATACTTTAGATAATTAATTATTTATGTTTAGGACCAAATTTATTCTGTTTGTTTTTTCTTACGCCAATGCGAAATCCCACTCTGAGCACCATCAAGAAACACACAGACTGAAAGCATATAATAAACACTTCAAATCTGGAATGAACTGTGTATTATAGAAAATCAACAGTATTTAAGTGTTTTTAATCACTCCTCTCAATCATTATTCTGGATTTTTCAGTTCCCGTTCATCACTCAAGTGATTTGGGCTTGAGAGAAAACACTCAGAAAATGTATTTCTTTTTAAAAGGACGTGCTCCTCATGTATAGCCATTTTCACAGTTATCTCTCATAGTGTTGGAAGAAAAAATAACTTTTAACATTTTACATTAATTGAACCAACTGATTCACAAACAAATCTGTGATTATTTTAGTTTTGAAACACCTACTTGTTAAGATATAACTTAACATGTTTTTTTTTTTTTTTTTTTCACTTTGATATTGTACTTTGAAAGTGTCGTGAAATTTGCAAGAATCAATGTGATGTAATTTAGCAAAAATATCACCAAAGGCATGTTATTTTCCAGTGGAATTTTTATATTTTTTTCTCATCCAATCTAATCTAATTATTTGCAATGGTCTTAAAGCTTTACAGTTTTATAGTTTAATGTTAGTATATGCTGTTATAGCCATGCTAATCACCAGCCCATTCAGCAGCTCAGATCAACTCCAGGTCTTGTTGAGGCCACATGTAATCCTAGACACATTTGTTCTGTTTTTCAGATGTCTATTAAAAGCCTGACAGCTGATTTGGCATGGATCTGCTGTGACGTGTGCACAGTAGGAGTGGGAATTATCATCAAGCCCTTGTTTAAACACAATCTGAAGGTAAAGTTTAGATTAGCATCGTCAAAACATTTCAGAGCTTTGCAGATACTTTACATGTTTACATTCGTCGCTGGACCACTGGGAAATGACATTCCAGGTCCGCCATTTTCCACGTCTCCGGTTGAGGATGTCATAAGTGATACAGCAATGCGGTGCAGAAAAAGGCTCCTTTTGTTCCCTTGCAAGAACCACTCACTGAAGTATTCGGGTCTAACAAAGCAGCAAAGACACTCATTATATCAAGTGTAGTGCTCACAAGAACATATTCATTATTGAGTTTCTCTCTCTCTCGCTCGCTCACTCACTCCGAAGGCATGGTTTTAGGCTAAAAGTGCCTTTCATCAGGCGTATTGTTTATTTGAGGGACAAAAAGCAAGGGCAAACAGCCAGAGTTATTGAAGAGAAAGACCGGCTTGTCCTTTGAACTGTCCAGATGCTGTATAGCTGAATAAGTGTGAGTTTGAGAGGAATTAAGCTGCAGTATGAAGTTAAAAGTTTGGCTGATTTCTCATATCTCTATATTAATATTGATTTCTCAGTTCATGATGAGAAGTTAACAATGACTCCCATGAAACATGAGTCATGATAAATGAGCATAATTGTTTCAGCAAATGCTTTTCTTAACACACTATCAGTTAGGTTTATATGATTTATTGTTAGTGTCATGTTACTTTCAAAATGGATAAGCAGTAACTTTTTAATGGACACATTTTTTTTTCTTTTTCCTCCAGGTATTTTAGTATTGCACATTTAGTTTTGGAACTTAAGCACTGCGAAGGGCCCTAATGCATACAACGACCAGATTCATGTTTAAGTGCTTTTTTAATAAAAAAAAGAACGTGTTTTTTCCAGCCCGATCTCAATGTCAATTCACAAGGTGGCTTATTCATACGAATTCGTACGACCACACTCGTACAAATTCATATGATTGTTGCCAAATCGTATATTTTACGATTTGCACAATTCGTATGAATTTGTACGAATGACCTACATCTAAACCCCGCCCCTAAACCTAACAGTCACTGGGGTCGTATAAAATCTTACGAGTGAGGTCGTACAAATTCGTACGAATAAGCCACCTCGTAAAATACATACGAATTGGTCGTGAGATAGCGTTGGTTTTTTCACTTTGAAAGTGTCGTGAAATGTTCAAGAATAAATTTTGTATCATTTTGCAAAAATATCTACACAGCCATGTTTTTTTTTTTTTTTACATTTTTTTTTATATATATATATATAAGATTGGAATTGCTATTTTTTTTCTAATTCATTCTAATCCAATTCAAAATAAATAAATAAATAAAAATTCAAATAAAAATAAACTTTTAAGTCTAGTATAGTATATTTCTTGCATTCTGGAAGAGAGAGTCACTTTTGCTATTGTCACTTGTGCTATTGTAATTTACCAATTCTTAATGGAACTCTCCCAAACACTGACTCTTTGATTGGTGTTCGCTTCGCCTCAGGAACAGTGAGTGAGGAGAAGAGGATGTCAGCTAACTGCAACAACTGCAAGGCAATTAATATTTTATCACTTGTCATCATCCCCTGAATTTTTGAGTGTCTGTTGGCACATTTTGTTTTGTGAAAGATATAAAAACTGGTGGAAAGGATACAGGGGTGATGGTGATCATGGTGAATAATTCAGATTTACCCACTCCAGACGGATTTGATTTAATTTATTAATTTATCCCCCCCCCCCCCCCCGCCTCCCCTGCTGTTGAAAACCGAATCACGGCTGTCAGCGGACTCGAGTCTATGCCTGCTATGCTCTCGCCGAAAGCATTTGAGTGCTGGCTCCAGACCCCAATAGCATTTGATTTTGAACGTTCACATTTAAGCTTGAAAGAAAAGAATCTCCTGAGGCATTTCGAAATAGAGGAAGACCCATCATCTGTCAAGAAGAACTTAATAAACAAAATGAAAGGGGCTCTAGGGCAGAAGCAATAGAGAATCAAGTCCTTTACACCTAGAGACACAATCATGTTGATTCAGTCTTCTTACGCTGTGTTCACATTTGGTTTAATTTGGATAATTTGTTCTGGACCAAAAAGGAAAATAATACATTTGGTCTTTGTCCACTTAGCATTCACACTGGAAATTTTGAAAGTGAACCCAAAGGCAAAGTGATACGTTCACAACCTGTTTGTTCGGCTTGACTGACGTATATATCATGATGGATCTCACTAAACACCCCAAAAAAATGGTGCATTAGACTTAGGCCCCGTCCACATGGAGATGCGTTTCTGTGAATACGCACACATTTTTTATCGGATAGGCATTTCGTCCACACGGATCCGGCGTTTTTATCAGGTGAAACCGCTATTTTTTGAAACCGGGTCCCAGAGTGGATAAATTTGAAAACGCTGTCTTTGCGTTTTCGTCTGGACGGCTAATCAGTATATTTTCTGAAACGATGACGTCATCAGCCCACGTCTCCCCCCTAGTCAGACACCTCTACGTCACATAACAGCAACAAAAACATGAACAAACACTGAACGATTGTCTTTTTATTAACTAACATTAACACTGATTAATAAATGTATTGTTCCATGTTCGTTTGTGTACCACGCGCAAGGTTTATGAGCATAGTCCAAGTCTTCTTCTCTGTTTTTATTGTATCTCTGTGGCAGAATTACAGCGCCACATACTGGTCTGGCATGTATACTACATCATTATGGGGATTCGTGTGGTTGCGGATATTTCTTGAGACGAGGAAAAAAAAAGATTGGATTGGGGTAAGCTCCATCTCCGTGTGGACGGGGCCTTAAAGCGGCGTTGGGTGTATGATATCTAAGCACCCATTAACAGATCGGTCTGCTCAGCACTGCTTTAAGTCGAACACACCTAATGCGTCTGCTGGACTAAGTGCGCTCATTCTTGCATCTACATACAATAAAGAAAGAAAGAAATATGCAATTGTAATGAAATTAGTCAGATTACAGATGGCATATATTAAACGGGCCCAACAAGTTTTCTGACGCCATAAAGTTCGATAGCTGTGTGTGAAGAACAGACCAAAAAAAAAAAAACGTATTTCATATTTGTAGCCTTTTGTGTTTTATGGAAGAAAGAAATTCACATTCTAGATAGATAGATCTGTTCTGCTCATAAATTAATATCCTGCAGGGTTAATGCTTCCTTTAAATGACATTTGCCCTTTAACCTGACAGCTGTGTTACAGCTTTAGTGCATAAACATAAGTCTGACCCCTCTTGGCCCTGAAGCAATGATTTTTACCTGTTCAAGTCCTCTGGGAAGTTCCTTCTTACGAGTTCTGAAATTGTAATCACAATGTGGCATGTGTGCAGAGCGATTTTGATCAGAGAAGCATGGACGAATTGGAAATGTCATATTACTTCCTTTATTATTCAGTTACTGACAAAGATGTTAAGTGTTGTAGAAAACACTTTGTTTGGTTTGGCTCGGTTTTGAAACCCATTTCTTCCATGGAATAAACAATCTAAATCAATAAACAAACAAGTTAATTGCTTTTTCTTTTTCTTTTCTTTTTTCTGCCAAATAACTGTTTGATGAATTATCCCAAGCCATTACATAATTTCACAACTTGAACTTTTTCCCTCAAAGTTTTGAGTTTATATCTCACAATTCTAACATTGTTTCTTAAAATGTCAGAAAAAAAAGTCAGAATTGGCAGATATAAACTCCTTTTTTCTTAATATTTTATATATTTATTATTATTGCTATTATTATTACCATTTTATATTTTATTTGTTTTATTTATTCGTTTTTTGTCCTGTGGCAGAAATGGCTTCAATCGATTTGGTACAATTGTACAGTTCCAGCAATTTGTGGTGACTTTAAGCATTACAGTTAAAGAAATGACATGTACCTATTAATTATTTGATTAGAAAAAGCCCTGGGATAACATTTAAAGGGAATCACGTTATAGGGAACACATAATGATTTTTCTTCCCATTTATTTCTGCTTTCCACATAAATGACTAGAGATATTAGCCACGCTGAATAGTGTGACCTCGGCCGTCCTCCAGTACAAGGCTTCCTCCTCTGATTTCATTGTTTCCATGGCACACTGAGCTGAATGAGGAGAGTGCATCGATGAGCAAAAGAAAGCAAGAGAGCGAGAGCACATACATATTCACTAGAATCCGCCTCAAAGAGAATCTCTTTGCAAATCCCCGACTGCTGCCTCCTGCACGCAAGACCATGACATTTCAACAAGAGGAGGGTCCCCACGGCTTTCAGGCTCGGAGAAAAATGTATTTTGAGCGCTGTATGTTTCTGCTGTTTGTCTCAATACATCTGTTGAAGGAACTGTAAATTAACTTTTTATTATTCATCCTTCCACAGCCTTCACTGGGTCCGGGAGGCCTGCGGTTTTCGGCGCTATTATTTAAATGTGTCCTTTAACGAGGAGCAGAGAATCAGCTTTCCTTTATCTTGTTCAGACCTGCCAGACACGTCTTTGTTTTCTCGCTGCGGGAAGGCCGTATCCAAAATTTACAATCCAGTATAGATGAGACAGAGTTGAAATGTTCAGCTCTTTGAACATTCGAAATAGCTGGAGGTCTTTGATTGTGTGTGGTGTTTACATGGATTTGGAATTGAGCAGCGTATAAACAGTTTAGTAAAGACTGCAGTAATTGATGCATTTCACATTTCAGGCCCCATATGCATGATTGAGAATAAAAACACTCACGGCGGAATGAAGCTTGCTCTCGGCAGCTTTTAGCTTTTTAACTTTATAATCATATTCAGTGAAGCCTGATTAGATTTATTAGATTGAACATGAGACGCTCTAGAGAGGACAGACTAATTAGATTTGATTGCAATAATGCCTGAGAAATTGCCATGTGTATCATAAAACAAATATAGATTATGTTAATGTTTTGTTTCAGTGCGAGTCAGCATTTGAATTTATAATTGTAGATTCAACACCACAGAATAAGTTATGTATGTCTCAAGATCATGTCTAGGCTAGTATGAATGAATTAATAAATTCATTAATTCATTCATGCATTTGTATGCATAAAATTTGTTTAATTTTACAGTTTTTATGCATAAAATCTGTTTAATGTTGCTGTTTTGTTATGCTCATTTAAATGTTAAAATTATTGTAGGCAAATTCATAGATTGAATGAATGACATGATAAATTTGGGGGTAAAAGTTTTATATATATATATATATATATATATACATATATTTTATCTTATATTTTTTGCATTATGTCACCTTCTTCTCAGAAAGTTGGTAATTATTCCTCTTAAGGCTGAATCAAACTCGAGACTCACACTGCATGCAATTAAAATAAATGAACTCACTGTGACTCGCGGGTCAAGACAATTAGAACAATCAGGCTCTTATTTAGAGCTGTTCTCCACTGTCATGTTGAAGTACTGCGAGGTTTCAGGGTTTCAGTGATAAATGTTCTCCTTAAGAGCAGTTTAATGCTTATCTGTGTACTTTCATCTTATCAGTCACACACTAAACCAGCACATTCTAAGAGTCGCTTCCTTTTCCTGTGTATGGGAACAGGTGGATGTTAAGGGCTGTGCATGCATGTGTTTTTGGCGGGCCCACTTTACTATAGCCCCAAAAAGGAGGAAAGCTAGAAAGAAAACACAACCATCCATCATAAGCACTAGTGTCAAAATTGGCCCAGTAAAACAGAGGTGTAAATAATATGTGATATATTGTGTGTGTGTGTGTGTGTGTGTGTGTGTGTGTGTGTGTGTGTGTGTGCGTGTGTGTTTGTGTTTGAGTTATTGGGCACCATTGGGAGATGTATGCCATAAAAACAGCAGACATTTCCTTTACGAAAATATATGGCCGGTTGTTCTTTACCCATAATGCTGTGCTTCAGATAATGGAGCTGTGGGTCTAAGCTAACGACCCATAAACGACACAGGCCTGAGAAAGGCCATCTCCAGAACACACACACAAAAAGACAATAAAAGAAATGAAATCATTTCCCAGGACTTTCCAAATAGGCTTTATGTCTCTGGAGTGCAATTCTGGTTTTTAATTTCTCTCCTCTTGTGCTGAAATCATTACAGCTGCATCTGAAAAAAAGACATTAATTTAGTATATAAATACAGCCCACTGGATGTCTCTCTGATGTCTGGCTCCCATTAGACAACTAGAGGATAGAAAATAAAAGACAAGGTGAGCGGAAAGTGTATGTATCCATCCTCTCGTTAATAAAAAAGAACTAATTAATGATGACAGCTGCACTCTGGATCGTAAATAACGAAAGCAAGGTCATCTCGGTAAGCTGGCGTAAAAGGCAGATACCCTCGACATTCAAAAAGCCTAATTTGTTCTCTGAACGGCTGTAGTGCACCTCTAAGTTCAGGAAAGTCTCCAGTAATGGTATTTCTAAACTCAGAGGGGAAAAGCACTGTTAAAAGTGACCTTTGACCTTAAATGGTTTGAACAAAGAACAAGGCAGAAAATGGTACTCTAAGCATGTCAGGAGATAGAAGAGGAAGTTCACAGAGAGTCTTAGCTCCAGAACTACAGTTTAAATGTATTATTTCATTTCAAGGAAACAAAAGTGACATAGTGAGATATTTATGATGCTATAAAGAATTTCAAATACATGTTAAGCATGTTACAATATTAAGCAGTGCAACTGTTTTCAACGTGATTAATAACAATAATAATAATGAGAAATGTTAATTAAACAGCAAATCAGGAGGAAAAATGGTCACTTCTTTTGTGAGTTTATAGCTTGAAATTCTGATTTTGTAATTCACAATTGCAAGCTTTGTATCATGCATCATAACTGTTTTTAGTGAGCATTAATTAATGTTTTTGTTGTATGTTTATGTGTACTTTAGCATGCTACAGGATTCATAAGTCAGACTAGCTTGTGTTTTACTGTCCACTGTTTAGGCCTACTGTATGATGATCTCACTGTGCAAGGGTAGCTCTTTCTCTCTCACCTGTAATAGAGTCATCCTGCATCCAGCATCTGTCTGGTGCACCAGCAGAGACAGACAGAGAGAAATGACTTTATCTCTGTTCTCTGGCATAAGCTCCGGCTCTCTTAATCAACACCCACTGTGCTCCTGAATTAGATTCACACCTGTTTTGAATCCATTTGAAAGCCTCTTCTCATTACTCCAGAAATGTGTGTGAGTATGCTTGTGGGTGTGGGTGTGTGTGTGTGTGTGTGTGGTTTTGTCTACTTTGTGAGTGCCAGCCAATTGTCCCCATGAGGAAAATGGCTTTATAATTATACTTATGTATATATATATATATATATATATATATATATATATATATATATATATATATATATATATATATATATATATATATATATATATATATATATATATATATATATATATATATATAAAAACATCTTAATGAAAATCTAAAGCTGTAGAATGGTTTGTGGGAGAGTTAGGGAATGGGAAATATCATTAGCTCAGTAAAAACAATAGAAGTCCCTTACATAATATATAATGTGTGTGTGTGTTAAAGCTTGTAGCCGTTTGCCTGTGGACTGCAGAGCTAAATGCATAATGCAAATTATTCACAAACGTTAAAAGGGCATGTTCAGGCAGCTCTTTTGGAGGAAGTTTGCTGTGCTTTTCAGAAACACTTACTAAACAGTGTACTTGTGTCCCAGACCAGTTTACATCACATGAACAAACCTGGACAAATATAGGTGACCACAGCTGAGGGCAGTTTGCCTGAAGGACAGTCTGAAAGTGCTTATGGAGTTTGATAAATCCCTGTTTTTAGACGTTCTCCCTTTAGGTTCTAATACTTTCCTCTCTTACATATGCACAAATTACTGTAATTGTGTTAGATGTGCCTGTAACACTTTCCTTGAAGCTATTATATATAATGTGTTCTTAATGCATTAAAAACACACATAATGCTTTATAATACTATGCACTAATATACTAATATGCACTTAAATTTTTTGTAGTATTAATTTTTATGTTTTTAAATGTAATCCCTAGCAAATCTCAAACTTTTTACTCTTTTTTCAATGTGCATTAAAAGCTGCAAAATCTAATTTCACTTGAAGCATTTAAATATTTGACTTTAGTATTCAGTGACTCAAAACTAAAATATAAAAATATGTTTTGTATTATCAATTGTTCAAGCAGCAAATAAAACATTTTCATTTTCTGCATAATTTATTATATTGCTTTTATTTATAATATAATATAATATAATATAATATAATATAATATAATATAATATAATATAATATCATATCATATCATATCATAGGATTATAGGAAGGCTTTTGTTGTGCTTTTAAACAGTTTGAAGTTCTGTTAAACTCCAAAAATGCCCTGAAGTCTGATTTAAAACTCAAATGTACTTATCTCTTTCTGCACAGACATGTTTATGTAGTACAAGCTGGATGGAAATGGAATTGCCTCTATCATGAACTGAAAGTGCTGGACAGACCTCCGCCAGAGTTGAGAGGAGGATTTTGGGTAGACGCTCAGCCGAACACTTAGAATTTTGCCTGATGACATTGAGATTTAATGTGTTTAATAAGCTTGTGAGGACTGTATCTGGTACCCAGGGGAGCTGTGGAAAGCAGATATGTATGTGAGCGACACAAGGTCAGGCCGTATTCTTTAGTCAAGTGGCCATGAAGAATGGTATAGGAAATCCCCTTCTCACGACATGTAAATCTCTCCACAAAAACTCAGCCGTTACATACAGAGAGAGAGAAAGATAAGCGTACAGCACACATGAAATGTGCCGCAAGCTTGTTATTTATTATTGTTTAATTGTTTGAATAGTTATGCAAAATAAATAAAAAATACAGTATTTACTTAAAAAAAGGCAAATGAAACTACATTGCGGTGCATTTGAGATAATTTTTCTGTATATATGAGGTTTGACTTAAAGTGTTGTGTTTGTGTACTTGTTCAAAATAGCTGAGTGAATATATATATATATATATATATATATATATATATATATATATATATATATATATATATATATCAACACAATTGCACAAAAATATGTATTTTTATTTGTATTTTATACTGCGACAGGAATTTCAGTTGTTTACTTTATATACAATTATACTATAAAGTAAACATAAATTACATAAAGTGAATTTTAAGTGTTACATTTTATTTATATGAACGATGCAGAATGAACATAAATGTATTGATTAATTTTATTGTTGAATAAAATTGCATAGTATTTTTATTCAATTGTTTTACTATCA
Organism: Carassius auratus; assembly: GCF_003368295.1. Classification (NCBI taxonomy): domain Eukaryota; kingdom Metazoa; phylum Chordata; class Actinopteri; order Cypriniformes; family Cyprinidae; genus Carassius; species Carassius auratus. Next base: position 15,192,821 of record NC_039256.1, read on the forward strand.
TATACTTTAATATGAAATACACAATTATAAATGTATTATGGTGCAGTATAAAATATATAATTTGATGCAGTATAATACAATTGTATATTTTTATGCCTTTGTGTTCATTTTTGTGTATGAGGCTTGACTGTTAAATGGGATGTGTGTGTGCGTGTGTGTTTGTTTGCGTGTGTGTGTTGTGTGTGTGCTAAAGGAAACGTGAGTGTGAACAAGCAGAAAGGAGGGCAAGAGTGAGAAATGTCCACATAAATGGCTCTAGAATGATGTATGAGGTGGCATGTTAATTGTCTGGCCGTCTGAGGTGATAAGGAGGAAGTGTGTCCTTTCTCTCTCTCTCTCTTTCTCTCTCTTTCTCTCTCTCTCTTGTCACACACTGATGTGTATTTATGGCACGAAGCAATTTTGGTGATTAAATATTTATGGCAATCACTCTCAAAGTAACATGGGCAGCCGGTCAATCATGAGGGCCAGCACAATGTTCATCTGCTGAGGGGAAAAAAGGCACATATCAGTGTCTGCACAACAGTGCTTTGTGTGTGTGTGTGTGTGTGTGTGTGTGTGTGTGTGTGTGTGTGTGTGTGTGTGTGTGTGTGTGAAGCAGAGAGAGAGAGAGAGAGAGAGAGAGAGAGAGCACTGCTTGAAGAGCTCAGAAATAAAAACATCCCTAATTTAAGAAAACGGTAACCTAATTTGAGGGAGGAATTTCCTCTGTTTATAGAGTGTCAATACTGTTTTAACTCATTTGCCTGGGCTGTGTGGCTGAGGGACATTTAGCCTGGATATTCTAAGCACAAAAGAAGGTCAAACACTAAATATAATCCAGGCTTTTGCCTCAAACAGTACCTGTCACCGCTGTGACACAGACTCTGTTTAACACTCTGTTTGAACCAGGCTTGACGCAACAAGCTTTCAGCATGAAGTAGATTATCAGCCTACAAAGAAAGTGAGAAAAATGCAAGAGTAAAAACAGCCAATCAGAAATATTGTCATAGAGTTTAGAGCGTGATATTAGACTAGCTGGGTAGAGTTCACTGAGTGCAATGAAATGAAATGCAACTATAAAAACCAAGCGACTGACAAAATTCCAAAATTCTAAAATAACCCTTAAAACTATATTTGACTGAATGTGCAGTACAGAGACACTGCATGAGAACACAATGATTTAATAAACAAAATACTAAAGTGTGATTAATTTAACATAAAATAGGGAATATTAAATGAAAATAAAATTATATTATAGTAAACTTAAAAATAAAATGTTAATATTTCTTTTTTATATATATTTTGTATATGAATTCTCATGCATGTTTTTGTGCAGTAGACAGTAGAGCATTGCTTTAGCAGCACCAAGGCCAGTGGTTTGAATACTAGGGAATACATCAAACAAAAACAAAAGAAAAAAGAAAAAAAAAACAATAATGCAATGTGAGTTGGTATGGATAAAAGTATCTGCCAAATGCATAAATGTAAATGCAATTCAATCAGGTATTCAATGCGTACAGAAAATGTGCATACTAAGCACTATATGCATACTGCAGTATCTGAAGCCTAGGCTGTGTGCATATGTGAAGGGAATGTGAGAGCAAGAGATGGTGAAAGGGGTGGTTTGGAGTTCAGTTTTGATCATTGGGCCATGGTAATGCCTCTGGCTTTTTGACATTGCCAAGAGTTACAAACATGTTCCCCTCACGAAAGCCGACACTCCTGCGGACGGTTGAGAGAACAACAGAGAGAGGCCTGGACTCCATCACAGCTCCTGCTGGAAGGTGTGTGTAAGTCACAGCCGCGGGCGAGCGCTCGGCCAAACCAAACTCCAACGAAACAAGCGAGCGGATTGTGAGGTGGGGATGAAATGCACATTGGTGGAATTTTTGAACTCATACGTTCCCGTCCGCACAAAGCCTCCTTTTCACACGTCTCCTCTCTGGTCCCACCTGCACAAACCACTGCGAGATCATCTCTCCCAGCCTGAGCTGACAGAGCTAAATAAACACACAGCTGCTGGTGAATGAACACGGAGCCAGTAATGGGTTTTAATTGATCTGTAAGGTGGCTGGATTGCAGCGCTGTTGCAATATTGATCAGGCAGAGGCCCAATCGTGGGTTCCACACCGGATCGTTTGAGCATGCTGATGAAAAGGCTCAGGCAGTGAACAGGAACTCCAGATTCAGTATTTTTCCACTGTCTTCAGAGAGCATATCTGAACAGCACCAAAAACACAGTTCTTTTGGAGATTGGCAGCTTATATAGTATAGTATGGCTGAGAAACTATAGACTGCAGTGAAAGGAAGAGGCATACTTTGGTGTATTATATATAGTTGATTTAAATACTTTTAAAGAATTCTTATTCTGCTCATATATATATATTTTTATGCTTGCTAAGAGAGCTTTTTCCAAAACTCATCCCTGCACTGTTTGTGCTACAGACATGAACACTCTCAGAAATAACGTACAAAAGCTGTCACTGGGACAGTACAGTACCATTTCAAAATATGTAACTTTACCATCACTGGGGTCTAGTCAAATCATACATAATCCTACGAGTATGGTGGTACGAATTTGTACAAATTAGCCACCTTGTAAAACGCAAAGTGCTTATACTACGGTTACCACGATCAGATAATATTTTTATAGGGATCCGTCGGGTTTTTGTACTTAAATTGCTATTTTGAGTAGGATTATTTCTTCCGCATCTTATCCAACGCCTCTCTTGCTGGTTCCAAAACATCATATTAAATCTGGTAATGGAGGCTTGAGCCGTTGATTGCCTTCTAATGCCCTTATTAATGAAGCTATTAGAAAGAGAGCAAGAGAGTCAGAGAGAGAGAGACAGACAGACAGAGAGAGAGAGAGAGAGAGAGAGAGCTTGTGTGAATTAGGCTACCTTTGTGCGTATCTAAACAGTGCTGTTATTACCTCGCTAGTCAGAAATGTTGTGTAGCCTTTAAAGTTGCTACACTATATAAGTTAACTGATAAAATTGTCAGGGCATCGCTGACAACACCCTTTTGTTCAAACTGTGTGACCATTATTACAGTTAACTATGTGAAGTGATACAAGATATCATCTAATGTTCATTTATGTTTATGTCATGCTTTAACTACAGTAGTAAATATGAAAAGATGATCGGTTCATGTGCCGCTTGAACTGAGGCACTAATGTTATATATTATGACACATTAAGAGCTACCAAACGGTATTCATTGTTTGTCATTTTGTAATTGTAATTGTCATATTGTAATATTTCACAATATTTTTATTTTTACTCTATTTTTATCAAATAAATACAGCAAGAGAGTAGAAAAGACTTCCTTCAAAAAGATAAAAAAAAAATCTTACCACACCGAAATTTGTTTGTACAAATGAGGATGTCCCTAGATGCAAATTTGCTCGAATGTAGCTCAATCCTGGGAACAAATTTGTCCCCAAAGTATAAATAAACTCCCACAGACATGTCTTGAACACACTTTCATACACACACACACACACAATCCTGGAACCATATGGAACATTCTGTGCTGTCTGTTATAACTTATTTTAAGAGTTGAGCAAGGTATAAAAACTTGTGTTTGTGTGTGTGTAAACTAGAGTGCTGTGAATAATGAGAAGGCACATATTTGTGTGTGTATGCGTGTGTGTGTGTGTGTGTGTGTGACAGAAAGAAAGAGGGAAGGACTGCTTGACTGCTCTAATCCCTTCATTCCTTTTGTTTGCCACTGCAGATAGAGTTCAGATGTTTCTTCTCATTTGTCTTGGAGCTGAGCATAATCTGTCTCTCAAGTGTTATTCGGTCTCAGCTCATCTCTGGATCACAGAACTCTGAGCTCCTCCCCTCTCGAATGCTGTCAGATCACCACAGCACGAAGTTAGTCTCTTACACAACCCTCATCGCTACTTAACTTTACCATCTCATCACCCTGCTATCAATCAACACACCTCTTTTTCTCTCTGACCTCCTAGAGGAACATTTTATTGCCCAGAGATTGCTCATTTATAGCTCTGGAGACTTAACTTGGTTCTGTTTTACTCAAGTATCAACTTTGTCTCAGATGTTTCTCCACAATCGCCTTCTTGACATAAAGAGGAATAAATCAATGTGAAGAGCAGCTAAGATCTTTGGGGTGGCTCTGATTTTTGAAATATGACTTATGGTTGCAGAATTTCATGAGATTTAGTCCAAAGTCCACATCTGATCTCATTTAATCTCATTGCTATCTGAGTGAAACAGATGACATACAAGATCCTTTTTTTCTTCTTATTTATTTATTTATTTATTTAAGTACACTTTAAGACTGGCAAGAGCGGAATCCAAATCTTCAGTACTTATCCTACTTGATCTGTCTGCTGCTTTTGACACGGTTAACGACCAGATCCTCCAATCAACCCTACTGGCAAAAGGCGTCTCAGGAACCACACTTCAATGGTTTGAGTCTTACCAATCAGATAGGTCCTTCAAAGTATCTTGGAGAGGTGAGGTGTCCAAGTCACAACATCTAACTATTGGGGTGCCTCAGGGCTCAGTTCTTGGACCACTTCTCTTCTCCGTCTACATGGCATCATTAGGTTCTGTCATTCAGAAACATGGCTTTTCATACCACTGCTATGCTGATGACACTCAACTCTACCTCTCATTCAATCCTGATGATCCAATGGTAGCTATTCACATCTCAGCTTGTCTAACAGACATTTCTTCCTGGATGATGGACCATCACCTTCAACTCAACCTTGCCAAGATAGAACTGCTTGTGATTCCAGCAAACCCATCATTTCATCACAATTTCACCATCAAGTTAGGCACATCAACCATAACTCCTTAAAAAACAGCTAGAAGCCTTGGAGTTATGATTGATGATCAGCTGACTTTCCCAGACCACATTGCTAAAACTGTCGGATCCTGCAGATTTGCTTTATTCAACATCAAGAAGACCAGGCCCTTGCTTTTGGAACATGCCGCACAACTCCTTGTTCAAGCTCTTGTTCTGTCCAGGCTGGACTATTGCAATGCCCTCTTGGCAGGTCTTCCAGCCAATTCTATCAAACCTTTACAATTAATTCAGAACGCAGCAGCAAGATTAATTTTTAATGAGCCAAAAAGAATACGTCACACCTCTGTTTATCAAGGCATTGATGTTTGCCTACAAAACTACCACTGGCTCTGCACCCATTTACCTAAATTCGTTACTTCAGACTTATGTGCCCTCTAGAAGCTTGCGTTCTGCAAGTGAACGTTGCTTGATTGTGCCATCCCAAAGAAGCACAAAGTCACTTTTACGGACTTTTAAATTAAATGTTCCCTCCTGGTGGAATGACCTTCCCAACTCAATCCGGACAGCTGAGTCCTAGCCATCTTCAAGAATCAGCTTAAAACCCATCTCTTCCATCTTTATTTGACCCTCTAACTTTAACACTCACTATTCTAATTCTATTCTTTAAAAAATCTAACTACCTTTCTAATCTTTTTGTATTCTATTTTCTTTTCATTAATTATGCAATTGTATGTGTGTGTGTGTATATGTGTAAAGACCTCTAACACTAGCTTGCTCTATTCTTTTTTTATTCTATCTGTTTTCTTTTTATTTATTATATTAGTTAAAATCCCATGCTATGTGTACTGTGTTAGCCTAACTGAGACTTGTTATAGCACTTATATATCATTGCTCTTTTTGTTGTTTTTGATTGCTTTCACTGTCCTCATCTGTAAGTCGCTTTGGATAAAAGCGTCTGCTAAATGAATAAATGTAAATGTAAGAAGTGTGAGATTATTCTGAGTTTTTCTTCTTTCTCAATCTCTTTGAATGTTATTGCTAGATTTCATGTGCTTTTCTTTAAGTTTTTCTGTAGGAGAAAAAATCACTTCCAGAGACAAAATTGATTGATTGCTCATGTTTCATTAATTTAAAGATCAATAACATCGCAGATGTTTCTCCTAAAGTCCTATTCAGAGACCAAAGAAGAATTGGATAAGAATTATTAAGTTCTTACTGAAACTTTTTATCACAGACTTTCTTGGCAAATCTGAGTAGAAACATATCATTATGACAGAAGAAAAATCAGAGAAAGCAGGAAAAAAGAGCTGAAAAAAGAAGCCGGAAACTTCCCAAATTTATCTCACTGCTGTCTTGAAGAAACAACTAGAGACTAAAAGAGCTGATGATTTTTTTGCGGGTGATCTCTCCCTCAAACCTCAGTGTGCAGTCATTCTCTCCTAAGACTCTTTCTACCTCACAGGCCTTTAGCTCCTCGCAAGAGCCGCAGGAACTCCGAGAGCCATAAACCTCGACATTGATTAGATGAGTCTGTGCGGCGGAGGGGAGATTGTTTCCTGATGGGCGGCAGAATCAACCAGGAGGGGCCGGCAAACCGGGGACACAGCAGCATCCTGAGCTGCCCTTTGATGTGCCTGATGAATGCGGATCAACAGGGAGTCCGAGAGAGAGAGAGAGACAGGCAGGGAGAGCTCTACCTGCTGGGGATCTCTAAAGGATTGATTCCCTGTCGCTGCTGCCTGGACGGTCGGAAAGAAAAAGGAAAAGCAATAGAGAAAAAGTGAGCTTAAAAGAACCAACAAAGGCCGGCCACTTAGCAGAGTTCACTGCTGTGCTCCAGCTTCTAGAAAATGCGCTCTTTCTGTTGGTGTCACCAGGTGAACAGAGAGCATGCTGGGAGCCGCAAACATGTAAAGGAGTCTTTCAACGCCACACAATTACAAAGAGAGGATTTGTATTGAGTGAATTGTGGTGGTCTGTATTTGTTTTTCTGAAAGATATCACTTATCTATCTGTGTGCAGAGGTGAATGCTGAGTGGAGGTCGGGATACTTGAGCGGAGGTCACACTCGCTGGACTCTTGGGTTCATCTCGAAGAAGTGTCACGAGGGTAAAAAATAAAAAATAAAAAATAAACTTTCTCTCTATATAGAACAGTTTAAGTACGGAACTGCTGTCGCCTGTGAATAATCATCAGACAAATGTCGTTTTGATTTGGTAGCCCATTACTGACATTTATTTATATGCTGGTAATTTTAATAACCTCACTTTCAGTGGCTCTCTTTCTCTTGTCTGACTCTCCTTGCACTTCTGTCTCCATCTGTTGGTCACTTTTTGCATCCCTTCTACTGAAATTCACACTGCAAAGTTCATCATTTTTTTCTAAAGAAAAGAATGTCCTATCTGCTTTAGAGCTGAAACACAATGGTTACATAATTGATTCATTTTCCAGGTATTGAACAGAACCAGCATTACACTGATTCAGGCTGAATAACTGCACAATTTTTTACCTGCTTATCGCTGAATTGAACTTGTTTCATAATTGATGAATTTTGTTATAGATCTGATCTGAATCGGCACCGACTTGAGTTGAAAACATATATACTTTTACAAGGTAGCAATTTCATGTAAATTTGTACAATGTAAATCGTATGAGATCTTCTGATCAAATCTCTTTTGCTTGTATTGAAGTATTGGACACTGCACCATCGTTGACATCAGATAATTACTCCATCGGCTGGTAACACTTTAGAATACAGGAACACATGTGTAATGCGATACTAGCACTCTAGTAACTACTATTAACTAACAAGAAACTTTGGGTAAAGAATTATCAGTAATAGTGCTTCCATAGTAGTTTATTATTAGCTAATAAGTAACTTTTTTCATATCTCCCAGAGAACAAACTACTACAGTATTCTACAGTGTTACCTAACCCATCAGCTTCTTGCATATCTTGTGCCAAAACTGCTGTTGCATTTAATATTCAAGCTTCCTGCAAAGCAGTCTTCAGTTCCAAATATCCTGCAGGTAAAAACATGTAGTTTATATACTGCAGCAACATGTAGTGCCGAGAAACCTTTGATGGAGCAAAACATGAAAAATCCCCTCAGAGGGAGAAACCAGGATCAAGGCTGGTGTTCTTACATGCAGGTCACGGTGCTCCATAAAGAGAAAGGAATCTGCCGTTCTCACTAACACAGAGAGAGGTAGAATCAGAATCAGAATCAGAATCAGAATCAGAATGAGCTTTATTGCCAGGTATGTACACATACGAGGAATTTGTTTTCGTGACAGAAGCTCCGCAGTACAACAGAATGACAGCGACAGAACATAAAACACATAATAAAAGAATAAAAAATACAAATAAGTAGATAGTGAATAACAATATCCAAATGACAATTGTAGGCAAGTATATTACAAAATGAAGTTATGTATGTACATATATATTGTGTGCAAAATTTAAGTGTATACTAAGTATGTGTGTTAGATAAATAAAGTGTGTGTGTATATAAATATAAAGTGTAGTGTGTCCGCCGTTATTATAAGCTGTTCATAAGATGGATTGCCTGAGGGAAGAAACTGGTCCTGTGTCTGGTCGTTCTAGTGCTCAGTGCTCTGTAGCGTCGACCAGATGGCAACAGTTCAAAGAGGGAGTGTGCTGGATGTGAGGGGTCCAGAGTGATTTTGACAGCCCTTTTTCTCACTCTGGATAAGTAGTGAAAGATGAAGAGAGAGAGAGAGAGAGAGAGAGATCTTATGCTCTAATAACTAAGGCACATCAGGCTCAACGCTGAAAGCCAAGCATGTTGATTGAGGTGGACAGGTATTTTCAAGGCCTCTGATAAGAAACAGTGTTCCTGGCAGGTAAAAATAGCATGTCTATGTGTGTGTGTGTGTGTGTGTGTGTGTGTGTGTGTGTGAAAGTGTGTGTGAGAGAGAGAGAGAGAGAGAGAGAGAGAGAGAGAGAGAGAGAGAGAGAGAGAAAGAGAGATTCCTCTGCCACACTAGACAGAATTTTAAGGCATCATTAAGGAATACTGTATCTGTGTGCGTTTACCGACAGCAATGTACTAAAAATGGAAAAGGGTTTCCTTTGCGTTTTTGAAGTTTTTGAAGTGTCAATGTTTTTCAAAACAATTTCTATCCACAAAAATGACTAAAATGCTGCATAATACGTGCCAGGCCAGTTGCTGGGGTCTTCGCACATACCTATAAACTGAACACATAACATGCATGTGCACGACGTCACAGTTTACACTAATTTGCATTTTTGTAGTTTAGATAGTCAATAACATCATCGTTTTCAAAAGCTTTCACAAATTTCAAAAGCTCCAGAAATGCTGTTGTTGTGTAAATTACTGCCTGCATAAAATGTCTAGGTTTCCAGTTTTTTAGTTGAAAACAGTGTGGCATAAAAGCTCTTCTAAACACTCTTATAAAAAGTAGGCAGCATAATTAAACTGCATAATTAAACTTAATTCTCAATCCTTCTTGAAGCTTGCAAGCCTATAATGTGATGCAACAAAGATCATAAAAAAATATTATTTGTATTCCATTGCAAAAAGGTCATAATCAATTAAAAACTGATTATTTTATCATATGAATTACCATTGAAGATGTGAAGTTTGTAAGTTTTATATATTTGAAAGAAGTCTCAGCAAAGCTGCATTTATTTGATAAAAAATACAGTGAAAACATTAAAACTGTGAAATATTCAATATTTTGCTTATTTTAATGTAATGCATTTCATTATGCAAAACTGAATTTTTAGCATATTTACTTCAATCTTCAGTGTCACATGATTTAAGCAATGGTTTTGTGAAAACCAAGATACTTTTCTTTTTTTTTTTCTTTTTTTGCCAGGATTCTATTTTTGCAATACAAGGTCCTATTTTATCAAGAAAAGCCCTTAGAAGGCAACTTCCCATGTAGACATCAGACAACAAGGCCTGCCACTAGGTTTTGAAACAGACTCTTTTGTGTTTAAGCTCAGTTTGATTTTCACTTAAACTAGAAGATCCTTGGATATTTTTTTCCCAAACCTCATGAGAAAAAGATTGTAAAGTGTTATTTCTAGAGCAAAGTGGCTAAAATGTGCTAGAATAAGCGATCGCCTTAGCAAACATCCACCCCATCGTTCACAACTCATTCACCTTCTATGAGCTGTGAAATGCATCCTCAACATGAAAGGACAGCAATCTTTTTCCTTTTCAACCTGTAAAAGCCGTAGCCCTCTCGTTCCCCCAGTTCTCTCTCTCTGTTGTGCTCTAAGGAGCTTTTCCGTCTCACTGGTTTGTATTTTTTCTTTTAATAAAACGCAGTCAGCAGACAGCTTGACTGCCAACTTCAATGCATCTCTCAACAGGGACTGGGTCACATGATGCAATTCAAGGACTCCTGATTGGCTCTTGGCAGTTTCCATGGATACAGGTTTTGGTGCACCTTCCTGGGAAAATGTAAACAGTGAGGAGACACAAGAGGATTGACAGAAACTGTTTTCTAATCCCTTCCTTCATTTTAATGGTGGTGTTATAGAGAGACTCTGTGGAAGAAAGGTTAACACACTCTTTACATGCTGCTTCAGCTCTTTTTTCATTATTTAATCATCTTGAAATAATAATAAAAAAATGAGCATGTTGTGAACATGTTCATGAGCTGTACCAAAGCCATTTTCGGGGTTCACAAACATCAGTACCAGGAATTTTTATCCCTTTAGATTTGTGAAAATCATGAGCAGATAGTTTCTCTGTTTGACTGTATCCTATGGAATCAATTTCAGTAGTAAAAAAAAAAAAAAAGAGGGAAGTGACTTTTTAATTTACTTTTTATTCAACATTTCCTCAGAATTCAGTTTTTCCTTTTTTTTTCCAGAATATTTTTCTTCCACAAGCAAAAAATAATATAATAATAATAATAATAATAAATAAACAAATAAAAACTGTTCATAGCCAAATACATAAACATATAAAAACAGACAGAACTGTGAGATGAAAATTATGTTTGAATTATAATTCAGAGTTTATTTCTCTCAGAATTGCAATTTAAAAAAAAAAATTGCCACAGCTTCCAAGCATCAGCCAAAGACACATGATGTGTTAAAAAGATAAAAATAAAAAATAAAAATAAAAAAATACTTCCCCCTGACAGATTACCACAGGAATACTAAATTCTGATTGGTCAAATCGTCAGCTTTATTTTGTTGTGTTTTGACAGAGTCATTCAACAGAACAGCAACACTTCTTGTTCCTCTGAGGATTAAATCTGGATCTTGTGATGTGCTACATTTCTGATGCATATTCATTCAACCATGAGATCCCATGCTAAAGCTAATTCTGTTGTTTTCTGTTTCTGTTATTGTTAATGTTATCATGAAATCTGTAGCCTGGAAGCCCATTTTTGGGAATTCAGATTATCATCCGGAAGACGTTAAGCATTACCATGGGACACAGATTAAAGGTCAGTGATGCGTGAAGGGTGAGGAGAGGAGAGTGGACACAGAATGAAAGGAAGGACAGGAGGCTGGTCTGTGTGTGTGTGTGTGTGTGTTCGTGGCTCTCTCTCATTACTGTCATTAGGAAGAGCTGCATCGTCTTAAGCGGTCCGCTGAGCTCCTGTTGAGTGAGGGAGACCCATTTACAACTCATTATGATAAAGTGCTAAAAATATCTGAGCTGGGAGCTCGGCTCCCTCATATTCTCATTTCCTCTCTTAATACTTTTGTAATATACTGAATGTGACTAGCTCTTAAACAGACAGCATAGAAAAATGTCACAATTTGCATACTTGAAAGTGTGTCAATTATTCCTAAAAAGTATTTCGACACCTAAATGCCTTAATGTCAAATTTAAATCAAAGCAAACAGCATCGGCAAAACAAAGTGTTTTCTCAGAACTGACCTCACTTAGGATCATACATCTTTGTGAAAGCTTTGACATTTAAAAAATAAAAAAAGACCATTTCCATTGTGCAAGTAGTTGTAAGTAATAATAGTGTTACTTTACTATAATTAAAGTAGCATACAAAATTCAATATATATATATATATATATATATATATATATATATATATATATATATATATATATATATATATAGGTAATTTTAGTAACTGTGTTATTTGTTTTTGTCATTTTAACCTCTATGTGTATGTATTGTTTAAATGTTTATTTCAGTTTAGTTGTATTTATTTTAGTACAACAGGTTAAACTATCTGAAATGAAAACTAAGCGAAAAAAAAAGTTTTTAGTTAACATTTAGGTTTTTTTTATTTAGTTTTACTATACTATAAAAACCAGGATACACACGAATACCAGAAATAATGCACTTTTGGCATCCAGTTTTCTATATTCAGAAGCTGTTTTATAGATGTTTTTGATCTATGCACTCGACTTTGTTACATATAAGGTATTTACCTTTGTAGATCTGAATAAGTTCATACCATCAACAAAGCAAATGTGTGGTTTATGGAAAACTGTAACTCATAAAGCATTATCACGTTCTGTATTTTTATAAAAAAAAAGCCTCCAGCCCATTGTCTTGTCAAATCTGCTGTGATTAAGTTTTCAGCTCTAAATTTATAATACGTAACAGTCACTAAAACTTGCCATTTGCAGCAGCAGCAGCAGGTCCTGTGGAAAATTCTGACTCCAAAACCTTAAAAGGTGAAAGCAATACAGCCACAGGACAGGAACTTTTCCACATGCTTTCCTTCCTGACCTTTCATTATACAAGAGCTGGAGGCTGCTTCTATTCTCAGCATAATACATAATCAGGTGAACAATCTTGTCATTATTATTTTTTTTTTCTTCTTAAAGAAACAGACTTTAAATCTCTGAGCTCCATACTGGGATCTAATGTGTTGGATTTTTTGTATTTTCAAAGCATTTTTGGAGGGTATGATTGTAGATCAACTTTTTGTTATGAAAGGGAATCTGGGTTTAATGTCAAACTTTAATGAACAATGTTTGCTCAATATAAAATTATATGTGGATTGTTTTGGCAGTATTGACTTAAAAACTGAGGTGCATAGGCTAAGAACAATGAGGCCGAATAAAAACCAAAGATTAAATCCAGGATTTGGTGATAATATAGCATAGTGAGAGATTTACAAGCAATTTGTGTATGAGCAGTTATCTTTTTTCGGGAACGCCACAAATGTAAGAAGGTGGAGGGTGGGGTCCTAAAAAAGTACAAATATAACACTTTTTTCATGTAGAAGCTGTTATTCCTGTGAGCAAAGTCAGCAATTTTAGTCCAGTTTGATCGCAATAACTTGCAATTTCAGGACAAAGAAAATCCTCTCTGGGTCAAAAACAGGAACACAACATGAAGGTTAAGCAATGTGTATAATAGCAATACTGTATATTCCATTATGATTTCATTCATAACCACAGTTTGTATGCTGTTCTCCAGGGGATGTTCTTGGTTTTTCTCAGCTCTGAGTATTTGTTTCAGTCGGCTTCCCTGCCACGCTCGTTTGCTTCTGTGAGCCCCACGTTAAAATGACTCTAAATCACCCTGACAGAAAAAAATAAATTATGATGAATTGCTTGTAAATGTGCAAATATTCATTTACATATAAATTTGACAGAAACTTAATGCTGCATGCAAATACAAAATGCTAGTGTGTTTTTTTTTCCTTCATCAGCTATCTATCTTGATAAATAAAGCTCGTGAGTAAACAGGAAGCCACAGCTCAGTGGCAGAAGTGATTAATTAGTGAGCAAACATGCATGTGTGGTTTTCATTGTGTGACATAAGCCATGAGTGAAAACATTGACTCGAACTGATCTCTCAAACTGCTGGAGCTGAGAACGCTGGTTATTTGAGCAGAAATTACACTTTTAAAACAACCCAAATGCTAAAATATTGCCAGAATTTGAGAAGAATTAGAAGTCTTTAATTAAAATTAAACACCTTTACTCGATGTATGTTTCTGGTGGAGTACAGTGCCAAGGTTGTAGGATTGATTTGATAGGTAACATGTGAACAAGTTGAATTAAAGTGTGCTCCATAAATAAATGTACACTAAACAGCATATTAAGATGATCAGAAGAGCGCATATTAAAGCCACCTTGTATATGATTTTTATATAATTTTATTTTTCAGGAATATCTGTATTTCCAGCCACTAAGCCACTAAGTTATTGCCTCTGAGATCACACTTCTGAGTTCAATCCTTTATTCACAGATCCCACGGTGTGTCTTTGAATCCGTCTGAGATTTGAAGGTTTACTGTAACGTGAGGAATTTGACTGTTTTTTAGCACAAACACCAGAGAACTTTGATGCTGCTGGAAATGAATACCCTGAAAATATCCCCAAAACTGATGCTGCTGATCTCAAAACACAACACAGCATCAACTGACTCTGTACTGAGAGTAAACTGAGAGAGTGTTTCTAAACCACAGAAACCCTTTGGTCATATTTTTTTTTTTTTTTTTTTTTTTTTGTGAAGTGTTACGAGACAGAAGATCAGTGAAGACAAAAGAACACGGGTTGAGATGTAAAAAAAGAAATCCTCATGTAGTGAACTGGGGTAAAGCAGATGTCTGTTCAAACAAGCTCTTTGATTTAAGACTCCATGCTATTTCTCAGAGGTGATCCTGAACAAGACAGTCCTTACAGACAGAATAAACTGTTTTGTTGTTGTTGTTGTTGTTTTCTTTATCTGTACATCCCATAAGAAATAAATCTTAATGGTGATCTCTTTCTCAATATATTAATTATCTTTTAAAAACAATGAGAGGAGAAAAACAAACAAACAAAAAAAGGGTTTTCTTTTCTTTTTTTTCAGTTTTAACTGTAGTTGAACTACACACACACACACACACACGCACACACACACACACACACACACTTAAAACTGCTAAATTCAACTGTATCCTGATGAACAATGTAAGATGTGGCATAAAACTTATAATTATCTAATAACAGGTTTTTACTATAGTCTTTTACCATTAAAATTACAGTCATCTTTACAGTATACTTGATGATGCTGGGTTGTTTGTGTTTTTTGTACAGATTTTTTTTTTTTTTTTTTCATATCAAAAATGATCACCTTTGAAAACATGCATACACTCACAGGAAATAAAGATGGGGGGGAAACATTATGGAAATAAGTTAAAGCAAATGTGAGATGTCTGAAATGGAATATATTAAAAAGGCAATTTAAATTTAAATGGCAATATTTCCAAAGGCTTGCCATCTGCACACTGAACTCATTTCAGACTGATTATCTGGTTAATGGCAGAGCTAAAGAGACCTTAATGCAAAGGAACTGTCAGTCTTTGAAGTATATGTGCACAGCATTTCAAAGAGCCGCGCTGTGATACACAAATGCAGTAGAAGTGTGATAACAACCGACTACACAGAGAAACAGATTCACACCGGTGTGTGAGGTGCTTTGACTTTCCATTTGTGCACATGCTACCATATACAGTATACCGGTTGTGTGTGTGTGTGTGTGTGTGTGTGTGTGTGTGTCTATATATATATATATATAACTATATATCCAGATTTACATTCAGAATTATAACTATATATTAAGATATACTTCTATATTCCCAATTTACATTTATATAGTCAGGCTTATAAATATATATTCAGATTCACTTCTATATATTCAGACATAACAAAACATTCACAATTCACATTTATATATTCAGATTATTCAGAACTCTCTCTCTCTCTCTCTCTCTCTCTCTCTCTCTCTCTCTCTCTCTCTCTCTATATATATATATATATATATATATATATATATATATATATATAGACAAACACACACACACACAGAGAAACACCGTATATGTCCATATATATTTACCCACTGACACAATTTTCATAATTTCAGCTCTGTATTCCAACAGAATAGAATTAAAATGAATGAATCAATATCAAATTAGAGGGCAGACTTTAAAGGGGTCATCAGATGCCTTTTCCAAAAGTTGATATTATTCTTTAGGGTCTTAGTAAGTAAGTCTATAACATACTTTGGTTAAAATTTCTCCATGGCAGTGTAAAACAACACCCTATTTACCTTGCCAAAAACAACTCATAGTAACATAGTAAGTCGTTTTAGTGCATGTTGCTTTATATGCTAATGAGCTCTGCTCACCCCTCCCCTCTCCTCAGTGGGGTGACAGCCATTCTCATAACTTGCTAACCAGCAAATTTGCAACGATGGATCACTAATAATTAGTGCAAACAAAGATGCATTTAGGTAGATTGGGGATCGGCGCATTCCCTTCAAAAACAATCCACTACATCTTAAGCGGCTCAGATGTAAAGAGTAAATGACGACTGATATCTTCATTATTACATCCCACAACAAAACTCCACAGTTGCTAAGGAAATATTCTTGCTTACGTCCCTGCCCCGGCATCAAAACAATGGCGGACTAATGACAGCTCACTCAGAGCGGATCTAAGGTGAAGCATCAGTGTCAGTCAACAGCTGTGGGAGGGGCCTGGGTCTGTGTGACATCACACAGCCAAGAAGGTGAGAATGGCCTGATTTATGGATTTTTTATCATTAAGGATTTTTTATCATTAAAAAGCATATATATATATATATTATATATTATATATCATATATATACGCACTGGATGCGTGGCCGTGTCCATTTTGATTTCGGCTCCCATGTTAACAGGTTAGAGCTTGCAGACTGCCTGCGTGAGACGCGCGGAAAACGCGTGCATGCTAGAAATAGAACCAACGCCTATTTTTCACGTGACACGCAAGCGTGTTGGAAGCGTTTCCAGGCAAAATAGAATAGGAAAATATGTTTATATGTCATTTTGTAGGTTGACAAATTCAGATATAAATGTAATTTAAAAAATAAAATATTCAAATATTGCACCTGTCAAACATAGTCTATTTTGCCATCAATACTGTTGACGGTATCCTTTATCAGTATGCTTTATATTTATGCTCAGCATGAAGTATAGATAATTTTGTCATGAAGACAAGAGCCTGGTCTGTCAGCGTTCTCCCTGTCACCTACAGCAGCAGGCACGGCACGGTTCTGATGAAGCAGGCCTACAAGCTGGGATTGGTAATGCAGCACTGTAAACATAGTTATTTATTTATATTTTTCATTATATTTTATTATATTATATTGGTTTGAGACTAAGAGTATTTTATTTAGTGGATAACTTCTTATTCTCTTTTTTATTTTATATATATTTCATTAAACATATATATATTTTTAAAGTGTATAGTAATAAACAACCTGCAGTTTAATGTTTGCATTTCTTTCCCTTACTGTACCGAAAATGAACCGAACCATGACTTTAAAACCGAGGTACGTACTGAACCATGATTTTTGCGTACCATTACACCCCTATTATATATATATATATATATATGCTTTATTGATGTAGGCTAAACATAATGACATCTTTCACATCTTTCATTAAATAAACATTGGTTGATCTTATGGGAAATATAGAAAAGACACCCTGAAACCCTGATTAGTTGTTTACTACAGTGCTTTTCTCATAACTGACTGTCTAAACCCATCTAAGCTGGCAGAAAAAAAAAAAAAAAATTCTCTGCTAATAGCATAAGACACAAAATTAACTGAAGCTTCTACAAAGAGTCAATACATAATTTTCCAAGTTCAAAAAAAGCATAGTGCCCTATGATGTTTGAGATAACTGTCATGTGGTTTAATAAGTTCTGGGTTCGGATGGGTCAGGTTTTATTAAGAGCATCCTGCCCCCCTGGGCTTTAGACCACACAGCACGCCAACGCTGCTCAATCTGCGATTGTGTGTATAGAGTTATGTACCAGAAGCCAAAGAACAGATGTTGGACAACGCTTCCCAAGCAATGGCAAAAAACAGAAACACACACTTGTGCCATCTGGAAGGGTTTATTTGAAGGGCAAAAACATTACCACTACAAGTCGTGCAAATGGGTTCGCTTAAAACTCTGACACACATCATCAGAGTACGGTCAGACCTTACTTGTGTTTGTATGTTACTGTAAATAATACAGTATAAACTCATAGATGTTGTTTATTAGGCTAACTTTTACTGGAAATGTGATAAAAATAGACATAACGTTTTTTTTTTTTTTTTTTTTTTTGGATTGAACTTGTTTATGCAAAACACTGAGGCTTCATTGTTTAGCATTCAACTAATTTGTTAGACATGTTTTAAGAAAAGAGTGAACACATATGTTAGTAAATCTAACCTAACTACTTTTCTACATTATAACCAGCTTCAAAAAGAATGGTACATGTCCAAAAAAGCACTGTCAATAATACCATCAATACTATTCAAAAAGCCTAAATATAGGCTTATGTTGTTGTTTTTTGTGTGTTTTTTTTATGCTATATGTAAACACAACTCACATTTTTCATGCATTATTGCCTTTTTTGTTGTCCGTGTATGATGAATTGCTTGTTATGTTCCTCATGTGCAAGTCGTATGGGATAAGAGACTCTTCTAAATAAATAGATGCATTATAAATAAATCTGGGTTGGTAAATCTGAGCACAGTTTGAGACCTCTTTTGAAACTCTAGAGGAGGCACATGTGAGATTACTGGGGTCTTTCACTCTTTCCACAGGAGAAACGTCTGTGAAGCAGTAGACTTCAAAACTCATTTAATCAACTTGCTGTCTCTAATGACACATTTGAGTTAGGTGTAAGATGTGAATTTTAATTTATATGTGTGTGTGTGTGTGTGTGTGTGTGTCTGTGTGATAATAACTACACAGAGTAAATTGAGTATAAGTACAGGTATGTTTCACGAAAGTACTAGCTCAGTATTTCTACTTAAAAATTTCACATTTAATTCAGTGAGTTACTTGCCATTTCTTTAATAATTTGTAAAATTAACAAGCAATTTCTGAGTTTCAAACAATAGTTTTTTTTTTTTGTTGTTGTTGTTGTTGTTGTTTTTCACACAGTGTATCTGTGTGTTATTATATAAACTGTATAAATATATTATTATATAAACTGACATATGCCAAATTTCTACTGCTTTAAATTAGCCTTATGGTAATGCTGGTAAAAAAAAAAAATGGTGGCATAAATAGGTTTCATTGACAAAATGAAAGGCCTTTGTGTTTGTTTACTTTCTGTTTTGGGGTGTGATGTCACATGGACATGTTTCTATGACATTCACTCTTCCTAAAAAAAATGACATTGACTTGAAATAGCATGCACTCTCTTTCTTTCTGTATCTTCTTTCAGTGTCTCTGTACTCTTTGCACGCTTCTCTTCAGTCTGGTCTAATGCGTTCGAAAAATGTGTCCCACTTGCTCGGTGTGTCTCTGTTGACCTGCTGGTGACTAATGGCATGTCAAGCCTCGCTCCGGCAGAACAAAGGCTGGCCGTATCGCTCTTGAGACCCACGGCGCCTGCACTTGTTGGGTTACAGCGTTTCAAAGGGGCTCTGTGTAGCTGCTCTGAATTTTGTCTTGGCTGTATATCACACACTCATATGAAAGGACTGTCAGAGAGCCCACCGCTTGTGAAATAAACACCTCTTGACACCGGCTTCCCCAAACATCAATCAACACAATGCTGCTCGACACGCAAACATGCGTTCTAGTGCAGGAAGCGTAACATGCGGTGCATTAAGTGTTGCTGTAATTATAATGCTGCGTATGAGAGATTAACTCCAGTCATTAGCGAAGGACCTGAGCCAGCTTCTTTTTTTGCTTACATTCACTGTGCAGTGATACTCCTCCGTAAGGAGTCATACATCAAGCTACAGATATGTTAATAGCAGCAGAGCTTTTCCACACTGCCAAGGTGCCGTCTGTGTTATTGCTGTATCACACAAGGACTAAAATAAAAAGAGCTTCATTTGGACCATTGGGTTGGAAAGAATATCACTGCATACGGTCTCATTTGTGCCAGCGTAGTTGGAATACTATGCAACAGCAGCTTTCTGTGGAAGGTATATGAATATTGTAGCTCAATATAAGAAAATTGTGGAAACTAAAGTTTAAATAGAGTAATTGTTTTCGTCTGTTGAATTATTAGAAAGTAAGGAACGTCCGCATCGTCTCGTGGCCACATCACCACCTTGGGTGGGCATCATTTGCATCACTTCTATCTCCATATGTTTGACTTCTGACATTGTAAACTTGCTCAGTAGCTCACCTGGTATAGCAAAGTGAAGTCCTTGGGTACAATTCTCTTTGATTACAAGTCACGATAAAAGAGCTCATAGACTTGTAGAAGCAAGCTAAAATGAAACACTCTAAAAATATGTCTTGCGGATGTAAATGCAGACATAAAATAGAAGTCTCCGTGATGGATGAAAATGTTTAACTTTTTATTTATATAAAAACACTCAAACCCCGAATGCATGCTGGAAAGAGCCATCAGGTCGGCTGAGAGGTCTCGAGCATTTACTCTGCTCTCTTCCGTTGCACCACGGTTGGGCCACAGCAGTTGTCTGTGTGATTTATTGTGATTACCGCAATGGCAACCGCTCCATAGAGTGGAAGGGCTCTGAGATTAACGAGCGCAGTGATAAAAGTGCTAGCGAGTAGCGCGTTTGCTACTTAATAGCTCCTGAAATGAGGCGCCCCGCCATGCTGGGCCTCCTGCCCCTCCCCCAGGGATTTCATTACTTTAAGACAAATGGATGAATACGCATTGAAGTGGGGTTTAAGGAGCGGGGAGAGCAGAGATGGTTTGTAATTACCCTAATCAGAGCGAGAGCATCTCTAACGTGCCAGAAACATGCACTGAGGTCACAGCAGGAGGACGGAGGGGCCAGGCGGAACAAAACAAGGAGCACAAAAAGTCACCTGCAGTCGCTTGGATTCTCAGCAGGTAGCTGGAAGTCACGGTGGCTGTAGACCACAGGTAAAAACAGGAGCTGGAATTATTAGTTTACCCTCCCAGTAGTTGTAAACTAGATGTGAAGTTCAGTCTACTCTAAGGTCAATCCGAGCTAGAGTTATTTTGCAACCCCCACCCTCACTTTTTTCCTATTGTAGTCTTTACTTTTTTATTTTTTTTATTATTGAATAAATGTTTTATTGGTTTCATTTTTACCTTCATGTTTATTACTATTATTTATTTCTAAGATGGTTTTGTCCAAAGAGACTTACAAATGAGAAACATCACAGGCCAACAATACAATATCTGCAGTAAACGAACTGCTGAGTAGAAGTTGCTGTAAATGACTCTTTGTCTTGGTAAATGCTGGCAAATTTCTATGATGATGATTCCTAGATCATGAAATCACATTAAAAGTATAATGGTTTCACAAAAATATTAAGCAGTGCAACATATAAATATAAATGCAAACAAATAAATGTTTCTTATGCACCATATACACTAAATAAATGTGTAAAAAGATGGTATTTGTTGTTCTGTATTAATATAATGGAATCTATGTAATATTACTGCATTTATCAAATAAATGCAGCCTTGATAAGCATATGAAAAAAGAACACACTTTTGTTTCTGAGCATTGTGGGGACTTTCCATACACGTCTATAACTTTTATACTGACCAAACGATATGTTCTATCCCTTAACCCTAACCCTACCCCTTACAGAAAACTTGTTTGCATTCTTACACTTTCAGATAAACATCATTTACGTTTTATTTTAATTATTATTATTATTATTTTAAACGTTTTCAGGTTTTATTATCCTTGTTGGTCTCCACAATAGCATAAACAAGTACACACACACACACACACACACACACACACACACACACACCTTTCTAACTGCAAACTTTGTATTAATTATTTATTTTTGCACATGCTCTTTACAAAGAAAACAAATAGGAAAAAGGGTATTTTAGCCCTGGATTTCATTCCTACAGCTATCATATTAAACATTATATTTATATAACATTATATTAACAGACCAGCTGTCTCTTATTGTTTCTGATGAACCACACACAAGTTCAGAAAATGTCTTTCGGATCATCCAAATAAAATCTGATGTCAAATGGACTCAAGTCTGCATCAAAATCTCCTTGTCACTTTGGATAAAAGCATCTGCTAAATGAGAATTTCCTGTAATCTAAGAAAGATGAAAGGTAAAAGAAAATAAGTGCTTATCCCAATCTTTTGATCATTAAAATGAACTCTGCATTGAAAGGGCGTTAAATGTTATGGTTTATTGAATTTTAACAACTCCTTGCCTTGTGGCTAATGACCAAATTGTACAGCCGGTCACTGGGGGGCTACAGCCCTTTGTGCAACCAAAATGGCTGCATGTAGGTCTGCTATAAAATACTTCCTAATACTTCCTATTTGTACCCTCTTCTCTAATCTGGGTTTTAAACGCTTCCAATGGACTCTTAATGTGTTTTTTTTTTTTTTTTTTTTTTTTTTTTTTACTTAAACAGGTGCTCACAGAAAAAAAAAATGAGAGGGGGATGATGGGATTTAATGGTCCACACCAGAGAACAAAGCTTGGCTTCATACAAAGGTGGAAATCTCTGGCTGTGTGCCAGTCCACAGCCAAAGCCCAAAAACACGTACATGAACGCTGCCTGTTTTGGATGGCTTTTTTTTATTTTTATAAAATACTACAGTATGCCTAATTGGGCTATGTTGAAAACTTGCTTCTTGTACTGGGCAGTTTTTGATCTTTAGATTCTGCATCTTGCCATTCCTCACAACTCTGAATGGAAGTTTTTAATCCCATGGAGATTTTCCTGCACGTTAGAAGGTCCTTTCATAAAGCGTGCAGGCCTTCCCCTCCTTCGCCAGCCCATAGAAACAGGACTCTCTCTGTGCCTAAGAGGGCCTGCTGGAGTTTGGAGGGCTGTTTCTCTGCTGTAAGCCTTTGAGGAGGCTGCCCTTTGAAGTCCCGTGGTCCACCAATAGCTGCAGTTTGAGAGCCTGACATTAATTGTTCCCAGAGAGACACGGAGGGACCTACAGCACGAAGATGAGTGGACCAAAGCACCCACCTACGGTACACCTGTGACCCCCCATCAGCCCTGAACATTGTAAGGGTACTTTTGACAGGTTATTTGTGCCTGTTTTCTTAAATGTTCTGGAGATTTTGAGTCTGAACAGGCTTATGCTGACAAAGAAGACCATGCACAATCACAATTTTAACTTAATTTTAACTTAAAATCTTTTTTTTTCCTTTCTCGTCCCTAATTGTGAATCAGAGTGCACCATTTTGACCTGCAGACATCACCAACCCTAGTAAAAAACAATAAAATAAAAAACAATAAAAAAAAAAAAATAAATAATAATAATAATAATAATAATAATCATAATAATAATAAATAATAGTCAGTTCTGATCTATTAAGATATTTACTGACATATCACTGGGGACTTATTGATATACAAATCCGAATTAATCTTTTAAAAAAATAAATAATAATAAGTGCACCTGCAGTATTTCAACTTAAAGGGTTAGTTCGCCCAAAAATGAAAATTATGTCATTAATAACTCACCCTCATGTCGTTCCAAACCCGTGAGACCTCCTTTTATCTTCGGAACACAGTTTAAGATATTTTAGATTTAGTCCGAGAGCTCTCATTCCCTCCACTGAAGCTGTGTGTACGGTATACTGTTTTTCTCACCTTTCTGGACATGGACAGTATACTGTACACACAGCTTCAAATGGAGGGACTGAGAGCTCTCGGACTAAATCTAAAATATCTTAAACTGTGTTCCGAAGATAAAAGGAGGTCTCACGGGTTTGGAACGACATGAGGGTGAGTTATTAATGACATAATTTTCATTTTTGGGCGAACTAACCCTTTAAACACAATCTACTGTGTATATATATATATATATTAGGGGTGTAACGGTTCACAAAATTCATGGTTCGGTTCGATACGATACACTGATGTCACGGTTCGGTTCGGTTCGGTTCGGTACGTTTTAGATACAGCAAAATGTAAAAACATCTCAACTTTTCAGAATGCCGCAAGCGCACCGCGGGTCATGTGACAAGAACCAACCAATCAGCTTCATCCTTTCCCATAACAACGTTGAGAGCTCAGCCAAGATGAAGGATCAGCTGATCATAGTTGTATATGGATTGCAATTTTGAAATAAATTTAGTAGCAGAGCTACTGCAAGCGATTTTTAGAGCTGCAAATCCATTTATCCTTCGCTGAAATTTCCGCGTCTCATGGAGAGAGCACGTCATTGTTGCTTAGCAAAGACAGACGCCTCATGAGCGCTTCTGCCCGAGCGCTTTGGAAAGGAGGAGAAAGACGCGCTTAGCGTTTTCCATGCGTTTTTAGGCACGATATGTGAACGGCCCCTAAGGCGCTCGCTCACTCAGCACGCGCTGAAGGCTCGTTGCAAAATGTCGAATGCCTTTAACAGACCAGAAATATAAGATCCTAAAATAACCAACAGGTCTGGTGTTTGGGTTGGATTCCCTGTAAGCTATAGTGTCTAAATGCTGCAGGGATAGTTTGCTGCGTGCATGTTTCTCCTTTTTTTCCGTCTTTTCCCAGATAGTACTGACGCATATATCCCAGATTTTCACGCTGGTGTTTTTTTTTTTTTTTTTTTTTTATTCCCGCTGGTGTACCCTGTCATGTTGCAGATGCGACATACCGTTGTTTATTTATCCACCACTCTCTTGCCATCACTATTATAGCTTAAAGGGAATCCAAAGTGCACCCAAACACCAGACCTGTTGGTTATTGGAGGATCTTCTCATTTCTAGTCTGTTAAACGCATTGGCTATTTTGCAACGAGCCTTCAGCGTGTACTGAGTGAGCGAGCGCCTGCTGAGTAGCCTAACATAAACATATAAGATGGTGTTTTTTTCTTCTTCGGGAGTGTCAGGGGCGTTGCCTGTTACGTTGTTTGGGTTATTGGGCTACCTTGTTGAACGCATATCATTATATTTCTCTCTCTCTCTTTTTTTTTTTTTTCAAATATAATTAATTACTCCAACGAACCGTTCGGTATACATAATGCGTACCGCGTACCGAACCGAAAGCGTCGTACCGAACGGTTCAATACGAATACGCGTATCGTTACACCCCTAATATATATATATATATAAATATATATATATATATATATATATATATATATATATATATATATATACTGTATATACATACACTCCTGAAACAATTTCAAATAATTTGCAAGCATCTGGAGCCAAACCTGGGCAGAGATCATATATGCATTGCAACTACATTGTTATTTGACATTTAAGACATCATGATTTTTTTTATATATATATTTCATGTTGTTGTTGCTAGCACAAGATTATTGACTCAAGACCAGCTTGCCTTTGCTAATAATTGAAAAGCATTGCTTTCCCATCATTAACTGGAATGGATGTAAAATCCAAATGGTAAACATAGTTAGCCTGTGTGAAACCTAGCATTGCAAACCCACAAATGTGCATGAAGGATGTAACTGTGTTCCAGCAACAGGGCATGAACACTCTAAAATGAAAGTACATCACCTTTAATTAAAATTAATTCTGTTTTATCACGGCTGAGTTGACACAGTGAAATGTTCTCCGCTCTGAGCTGCAGCTATTACAGCAACACAGCCGGAGGTAAATCAGTCTGTCATTTCACTTTGATCTCTCCAAACAAGTAACGTAAACACTGTGAAATTAAACGCATGACAATTTCACATCAGATTTTTGTTACAATGTGTATTTTATTGATTTTTATCTCATCTTCCTCAGGAGTGTGTAATAGGTTCAGATTTGTTTGTTTTTTTCTCTCTTTTGTATTGTGATGTATTGCGAATCAGGTCTTATTTTATACAAACAAATGGGCAACAACTGCTTTATTCCATCTCTTTAGGATATGTGCTTCATTTTTATTTATATTAATTACACTGCCCTATGTACCTGCTGAATTTGCTGAATGTACAGTAATACAATACTTATTTTATACTAATTTTGGGGCACTGATTGCAAAAATAGTGCTTGTTTTGCTTGAGCATGTCACACTCTCTCAAAAATTGTAATACCTTTCATTACATTCTTGCTTTCAACAACTATCTTACTATAACTGTAAGATGAAGTTATTTTCTATTATCTCTAATAACCTGAAATAGCCATTATCACAAGTGACAAGAAAAAAAAAAAAAAAGGTCAAAATGCAAACATATTTTCTTCTACAACTGTGATTGTTTTACGAAACAGTGATAGAAAATACAGATTGTTTGTTTAAAAAAATATGAATCTCATTTTGTAAAGCTCTTTCAATATTAAACTTAGTATTTGAACTTATTTCCCCCATATTAAGTTAAATGATACATTTTGAAAACTAGTTTTTTTTTACATTAAAACAGAAAATGTGGAACTTGCATGAGATACTTTCCCTATGTTGTGCTAGGATAAGAGATATGAGGTTGGCATTGTCCTTCAGCTCTCGGCTACTAAAAGTGGGCACCGTTCACTAATCAGAAGCTGATGACAGAGCGACAGACACATTTGCAGTCTGTTAGTACAGTATGAAAATTTGCACGTGTCATATCCTTCTGGCTAAACTCTAATTGGATGATCAATCTTCCTGAAGTTGTGGCGGTCCAGGAGCCGCTGTGGTGTGATGACATCTTCACAGCCTCTGACAGCTCACAATTTCCTCCTTTCATCTTTAGTGGGTTCCTGACCTTCAGGGGTCATGGATAAATTTATCCACATACATCATCCTGGCCGGTAAAAGCAGTCACTGGAGGCATATATGATTGGATGTTTGTGTCTGGTGGAGGAATGGGTTATGTGCATGATTTATATCAGTAAATGGTTGAAGAGGAAAAGCATTTGCTTGCTTCCTGTTGCTAAAAACCCTGGCCAAGGCCTTTAACGAGATAATGAGTTTATCTTCATCAGGAATTGGAGCACGGATACTCGACCTCAACCAGCTGTGTATAGTAAAAACAAGAATCGGTTTACGATGTTGACGTGATCCAGGTGGCCATGTTTACTACAACCAGTCTAATGGGGCTCTCAAAATTTCTATATCATTTCAATTATATTTCTATTCAGTTATTTTTTTCCCTAAGTTAAATTTCAGACCATGAAATAAATGTGCACGTGTGTGTGTGTATGTATGCAAAATTCCAAAACCTAAAAATCTAAAACTCAATTATAAAAAAAAAAAAAAAAAAAAAAAAAAAAGTCAAAATTGCGAGATATTAACTTCTGTAAGAATTGTTAATGCAGAATTCCAAGAAAAGGTCAGAATTGTGAGATGTTAACTAGTCAGAATTGCCAAATGTAAGCTCACAATTGCAAAGAAAATATCTGAATTGAGATTTAAAAAATAATTGTGATGTCTTTTTTATTATGAATCAAGCTTCAAATTTGCAGGGTTTATTTAAAATGTTTTAAAATATTTTTGTAGCATCCTTATTTAAACATATTTAAATAAAAAAAAAAAAACAGCAAATTGCTGTAAAATAAAACTACATATCACAATATATAATATAATAACCTCAAACTTTTAATTTTTTATAAAGACACATCTGGGTTTTTTTGGGGGGAAGAAAATACTCAGTGTCCTTTATATGTAAGCCAGTCTTTTTGCTCTCAAACAGAAAATGAAATCCTTTAATGGTCAGCAAGGGTTCCCAGAGCGGAGTGAAATGAATGGGCCTGAGGACAGGCGAAGCTGGGATCCACAATTCATCCTGACAATGACCCACTTTCAGCTGGAAACAAGGCCCAGTAAACGCTGGACACCATCCCACCCTTCAAAATAAAGCTTCTAGTCTGAAGTGAAAGAGTTTTATAGTCTGATGCCATAAAAGAAGATTATTTTGTGTAGTTCTTAAAAAAAAAAAAAAAAAAAAACCTATGCTGTTGTTTTAAAGAATCCAATAGAGCGATGTGAAGAATCTATACGTAACATCAATAACTTATTGACTCTCAAAAGAACCATTTAACTAACTCAAGAAGCCTTTATAGTCAAAAGGAAGCCTTTATTTTTTTCTCAGCATAAAGTAAACTGCGTATTTCTGTCTCTCAGAATATTTACCAAGTAAATCCTCTAGGAATTGAAGAGATTGTATAAAATGAGCATTTATTTCAAACGAAATAGGGAGGCACAAGGTTAAGTTCAATCCCCCAACAGTAACTTTTTATTATACTAAACTACAAAAACTTGAATTTGTAAAATGGTGACATTTTGTGTTCATCTATATGTGTTTGGGAAGGATTATTTATTATTTATTAATTTTAGTTGTGGATCCGCATGAACAGGGAACATCTATATGCTAAACTTTTCAAACGTTTCTATTTTTAGGACACATAACGTGGTCACATAAACTTACCCTAAGAATGCAACCTGATGAAATGCGGATAATTTTTTAAAACTTGTCTTTATTTGTCATTATTTCAAAGATCGTTGTCAGTTATTAGAGTGGTTTCATCTGATAGCAACAGAAAAAATAAAGTTGAGTTTCACACGAATGAACTCTACCTGACACAGAGCCGTATTACTCATGCAGACATGCACACATGCAGGCGCTTCAAGAGACCAGTCCAAACTTGGACAACATCAAACCTCCTCCTCCTTCTGCTCCAAAGATCAAAAAGACTTGAGGCTTTATTAGATCTCCGCTCTTTAAGCATAAAGAATGTTTTTCTGTCTATGAATGCAAACAACTCCAGAAAAGGCATTTGAGTGAATATGAACATCATTTTCATCTGACCATTATACGTGTCGTTTTTGGTTTGAAGGCAATGGGTTTTATTTTTGAGGCAGTATTGTGGGAAAGGGTCAGCGGTCTGAACTCTTCTCTGACAACCTGTCAGCACTTCTTATTCTCTCTCCTACAATATCTGCCTCCATCCCTCATGTGTTCTTCTCTCCAATATATCACTCTCTCATCTGACTCACACACTCTTTCGGCTCAAGCGGTCACCTTCACATATGGGACTCACATCAGAACGTCCATTTAATCACATTTTGGAGGAAGTCATGCTGTGTAGCATTGCTGTGCAGCATTTCCACTATCTGCACCAAAATGGAAAGCACATACCAATGCACTTCAGTCAGAAAATACATCATATTTACATTGAAAAGGAGATTGTGAAGGGCAGATTCATTGTTTGTCACATGGACTATTTTAACAATGACTTTACTACCTTTCTGGGCCTTAAATGTGGTAGTTACATTGCTGTCTATGCAGGATCAAAAAGCTTTTGGATTTTATAAACAATATCTTAATTTGTGTTCAGCAGATGAACGAAGGTCTTATGGGATTGGAACGACATTAGTAATTAATGACAGAATTTTAATGATTGGGTGATCTATCCCTTAAAATCACTGAAAGTTATAGGGATGCAGACACTTTTATCTAAAGCGACTTACAGTGCGTTCAAGCTAGAATTTTTTACCTAACGTGTGTTCCCTGGGAATCAAACCCACAACCTTGCACTGCTAGCCCAATGCTCTACCATATATATATATATATATATATATATATATATATATATATATATATATATATATATTAGTGCTGTCAAAATTAGCGCGTTAACGCATTCGATTAATTTGAAATATTTAACGCGTTAAAAAAAAAATAACGCAATTAATGCGGTTGCAGTTTTTTTTATTTCCAGTTGTGGCCTATGTGTGTTCAACGTGCAAAGAAATATGGTTAAGACCAAGGAAGGACTTTTAGTTTCAGTATAAAACTCTGCCGGATTACTCTTCAGTCTGCCACAAGAAACATTACTCTTCATTTAGTCTGCCACAAGAAACAGCAACATTAAAATCATGAACTCAAATGTCATTGTTTAAAAAAGAAAAAAAAAATGACTGTAACAATGCGTAAATCATACCTTTCTTTAACGCTAACGTTAATAAGCTTAAACGAAAATAACGAAATAATTGTGTAGTGGAGTATTTTTTGTACACAGTGCCGCGAACTGTCAATCACTCCTGTACACGTGCATCAATGTCCTCCTTGCAGCTGCAGCCACTTGCGCTCTCTCTCTTCATCAAGCTTTAAAACAAAAAGGGGACAAAAAGATCATATTGTCTTTGTGCATAGGCTATAGATTAATTAGATAAATGAATATCTAAATTTGTGCCTTGCCGTCTACGGTATTTTTTTAGAACTTAGAAAAAAGATGCTGCAGCCAATGAACAGCCAGCGGGGGCTGCAGGACGACTCAACCTCCGCAGACAGTTTTTAATGTTTATCAGACAATAAATACTCAAGATTTTGCTTTAGTATAACTCACAACGAGTTTCACACACCTTCTCCGGCCACTTTGAGTTGTTGACACTTAACAGTGGGAAAAGCGACGCATGCGCTATATTTGCTATATTTGGAAGTGGCGGTACTGAGTACCTGTGCGTACCGGCCCACTTAAAGCACTGGCAATGACTATACTTTGGAATTTTTTTGCAGTCCACTTAGAATTCAACATGGAAATCATTTTTGTTTTTTATTGGCATTGATTGTTTTGAAATTCAAATGGTACTTACATGCCTGTGTTTTTATTTGTGTAATAAATATGGCTTTCAAGCCAACAGTTAATTTGGAGGATATTGATGGTTTATTGCAGGTATGTTGTTTACATGAGAAAATCTGTGTTACAAGTTAAACAAAAATTCCAATAAACAATCATATTTTGAATTTAAATAGTTTCTTTGTCTTGAGTTTACATTAATTATTTACATTTTACATTTACATATCCAAAAAGTTTCAGTCTTTTAATTGCGATTAATCGCGATTAATCGCGATTAATTTTAAAAAATTGTGTGATTAATTAGTTAATTTTTTTAATCGATTGACAGCACTAATATATATATATATATATATATATATATATATATATATATATATATATATATATATGTATATATATATATATATGCATGTATATATATATATATATATATATATATATATATATATATATATATATATGTATGTATATATATATATATATATATATATATATATATATATATATATATATATATATATTAGGGGTGTAACGATACGCGTATTCGTATTGAACCGTTCGGTACGACGCTTTCGGTTCGGTACGCGGTACGCATTATGTATACCGAACGGTTCGTTGGAGTAATTAATTATATTTGAAAAAAAAAAAAAAAGAGAGAGAAAGAAATATAATGATATGCGTTCAACAAGGTAGCCCAATAACCCAAACAACGTAACAGGCAACGCCCCTGACACTCCCGAAGAAGAAAAAAACACCATCTTATATGTTTATGTTAGGCTACTCTATCAGGCGCTCGCTCACTCAGTACACGCTGAAGGCTCGTTGCAAAATAGCCAATGCGTTTAACAGACTAGAAATGAGAAGATCCTCCAATAACCAACAGGTCTGGTGTTTGGGTGCACTTTGGATTCCCTTTAAGCTATAATGGTGATGGCAAGAGAGTGGTGGATAAAAAAACAACGGTATGTCGCATCTGCAACATGACAGGGTACACCAGCGGGATTACAAAAAAAAAAAAAAAAAAAAAAAAACAGCGGGAATATCTGGGATATATGTGTCAGTACTATCTGGGAAAAGACGAAAAAAAGGAGGAACATGCACGCAGCAAACTATCCCTGCAGCATTTAGACACTATAGCTTACAGGGAATCCAACCCAAACACCAGACCTGTTGGTTATTTTAGGATCTTATATTTCTGGTCTGTTAAAGGCATTAGACATTTTGCAACGAGCCTTCAGCGCGTGCTGAGTGAGCGAGCGCCTTAGGGGCCGTTCACATATCGTGCCTAAAAACGCATGGAAAACGCTAAGCGCGTCTTTCTCCTCCTTTCCAAAGCGCTCGGGCAGAAGCGCTCATGAGGCGTCTGTCTTTGCTAAGCAACAATGACGTGCTCTCTCCATGAGACGCGGAAATTTCAGCGAAGGATAAATGGATTTGCAGCTCTAAAAATCGCTTGCAGTCGCTCTGCTACTAAATTTATTTCAAAATTGCAATCCATATACAACTATGATCAGCTGTTCCTTCATCTTGGCTGAGCTCTCAACGTTGTTACGGGAAAGGATGAAGCTGATTGGTTGGTTCTTGTCACATGACCCGCGGTGCGCTTGCGGCATTCTGAAAAGTTGAGATGTTTTTACATTTTGCTGTATCTAAAACGTATCGAACCGAACCGAACCGAACCGTGACATCAGTGTATCGTATCGAACCGAACCGTGAATTTTGTGAACCGTTACACCCCTAATATATATATATATATATATATATATATATATATATATATATTGCTGAAACTTGTTTGGTCAGTGTATGTGGACGAGGGGGTGTCTTTTGCACATGGCAGCACTTGACGTCCTAAATTCCTAAGGTAACACACAGGCCTCATTTGCATCTTCCAGAAAATTGCAAAATGTCAAAGTGCTCTCTGGGCCTCATTAATAATAGAATGAACATCATTCAGACCCAGAACTTGTGTGGCATTTAGGCAATTAAACGGATGGGCCGTTATGATTTCAAATGCTGCCCTTCAGGATAAAATGGGCACATGGTGAATATTTAAAGGTGATGTGACATAACGACAGTCAGAGATAACAGGGGAATAGACAGATTACACCTCTATCTCACTGTCTTTCTATCTCGTTCAGCCTCTTTTCTTCAACAGCTCTATCTTTCTTTCTCTCTCTTGCTTTTGAAATGTTCGAAATGAAAGGACAACCACAAAAACATCATTTGCATTCCATTCCCCATGCGTGCATGTTTTCTTTTCTACTGTCAGGTGTCTCCTCACAGCATGACACCCGGGGAATCATTCATCTTGTGTCTTGTTTGTTTTGGTGGCACGCCTGCGGGGACGGTTTGGGCTCTTCGTGCGAGGAATCGTGCTAACGGACTCGTTCCAGATGCTACTTCCCATTGCAGGGTCCGTCTACACGGTCATAAAAACCGAACAGGATTTCATTATCATGAGATTCCAGCTTCAGTCTTCTGCCCATACGTGTCTGAGCAGCGCTGGCTAAACGATGGGTGGAGATGTTTTAAGGCTCTCAGAGGAGAGATGGGCCACATGTTCACGCAGTTTAACATTCTGAGCATCTTTTCCATTTCAGTGAGAGAGAAAATCTATGCAAACTGCGTTGCCTCATTGTTCACTCCAAAGCTGGGTTGTTAAACTCTCCTTTCTCTTCTCCGCACACATCCAAGCATTATTATACGTGTTTACCGTGAGAGCCAAACCAATTCCTCCACCCCCCGCTATGGCTTTTGTGAAAAACGGTAAAGGCAATTACTGCTCATTTTCCAGGAACAAAACAGAACAGCGAGGAGCCCTCACTCGGATGGAAGCAATCAGTAATTGCATTAAATTTCTTTTGTTAAAATGTTTTACTGATTGTTGATTCGTTTGAAATTTGCAAGCAAATTCCATATTTATTAAATCAGTTTAGGAATATCATCAAATGAGGAAAGCAAGGCCAAGAGGACAATATATTAACACTAGTTCTGTCAAATGATTAATTGGGATTCACGAGTTCACACTTACATACAATTAGGAGGGTAAAGTTTAATGCGTATTTGGCGTGCTGTCCGGAGGGAGGGCTCCGAGCTCAGAGTTCGGCCCGAACCCTGAGTACTCCCCCCTACCCTATGTAAGTGGTTTAGGACTAGAAGTGTGGAGAAGGGGTGGTGGGGGGATGCTGCGAGACTGTCAAATGAATTGATGTGAGACTGCTGTATATATACCTCTTACCATTGATTGCTGAGTGCTCTCCACCTGTGTTAATTATCTGCTCGTGCTTCTCCCGAACTTTGTTAATAAAACATCATTTAATCAAATGGAATGCACTTGGTTATTATTTGTTCATTTTATTTAAAAGTGGATGAAATAATTTTAAATAGATTTTAAAAATATATCATTAAATTTTGGAATTAACATGAATTGAAACCAAGTGTTACCAAATTCTTTTAGTGCTAGGAGAGTGTATAGAAATGGTAGTGGTAAAGATTTTATTTTATTTTATTATTTTTTTTGCTTTTGCTTTTGCTTCATTTACAATTTAGAAAATAATACATATGTAGCTGAAAAAGCAATTTGCAAAATGACATAATAATAAATACAGTCATGTATTACAGTATGCAAAAGACATAGATTTTAATTAAATTTTAGATGTGGCATACATCCAATAAGATAATAGTCTTAATAGATAATTGCATTTTAAACAACAATACTAAAATAATCAAGACATGTCAACATATATAATTCCTTTTTTTTTCTTTTTACAATGCTGACAAAATTCACATTGTAAATCTTTAACTACACATTGTCACTTGAATTGAGATTTCACAGTTAAGCTGTATGTGTTAAAATCAATAAAAAGGACAGTTTGGGAGTTGAACTACACCACTTGAATATTTTAAATGTATATAAAAAGTACACAAATTTGTCCAAAATTTTTCGGGTATGGGTCTTTTGGTTCTGTACGCATTTGTACCGAACAAATACAGCACTGTTTTAACCACTCCAAGAGTGAAACTTCATATATATATATATCGTTACTTTTGATGAGAAACATATATCATCTTACAGGTTATATGATACTCACAAACATAATTATGTATTTCACACTCTTTAATGTGGCGAGACAGATCACTCTCATCCCTTCCTTTTTACTACTAGTTTTAACATGAAATAAACATGAATGAACATGAATGAACATCTCATGCCTCAAGTAATCGCCCAGTCAGTGTTTCAACTGCGGAAAGACGTCAATAAAACAATGTGCAAACAAAATGTCACGTAGCATTTCATTTGCCTCAGGCAAGTCATCAATCACTACAGCTTAGTTTGCTAGAGAAATGTAGTCTAAAAGAGCATTTCAATATAATACTAACATTATATTTTATATTTACCTCACTGTCTAGACCCCAGTGAAAGGTTTAGTAACGGGGTTAGGTGAAGGTCATTCGCACAAATTCATACGAATTTGGCAGCCCCTAAAATACACATGATTTGTGCAAAATGAGGTTGTAGAAATTCATACGAATTAGCCACCTCGTAAAATATGTACGAAATTCCGTGAGATCAGACAGTTTGATTCACTAAAATGAACTGGCTCCTAAGAATCATTCAGCCTGTAATCGAACTAAAATGATCTTTGTATATATATTTATATATATATATATATATATATATATATACATATATATATAGAGAGAGAGAGAGAGAGAGAGAGGGAGAGAGAGAGAGAGAGAGAGAGAGAGAGGAAATATAATAAGTTGTATCCATGCTGAATGCAGTGCATAATTATGATGACCTGAGTGAAACAATGGAAACGTTTCAGTGGAGATTTCAGAACTCTCTTGGAAGTCATTTGGGTGCCATGGCAACCAGAGTTCTCTCCGTCTCCCAGCGTCTCAGAGGTCAGTCGTCATTGGCTCTCGTCTGCTGTTCTCGCTAACAAACGTGTCACAGTACATCAAGATAACATTTATAACCCATCCAAACAACAGGGGTACGGCACAGAGCTCCATCCCAATGACAGCCGAATGGGAAAAAAAGACTTCAAAAGTACTTCCTAAACTGCCTTTTGGGATAAATTATCAAGTTTGTGATTATTCAAACGTCGTCGTCTTTAAAATAAGGTCAAAGGCAAGTCGCCCTCGTCAGTTTTAGACAACACAACAGCATCGATCTAACTGATGGCACCCACAAACCCTTGCTCTTTATGCAAATGAGCCTGAATATCATTACGAGTGGCCTGTGTATTGAGTGTTACCTGAGGCATCAACAGCCGCGTGTGTTGTGTGTTTTAACGCGCTGTAAGAGACGCTTTGGAGACCTGTGTAAGAGAGCGTCTGAAACGTACCTGAGGGGGAATGAAGATGGAAAATGGTTATTCTCCACAGGCGTAGGGCTAATACTTCACGCTCGCTGATGGGAAAACTGCTGTGACCTTTAGAATTGGCAAAATAGAAGAGAGACGTCTCTGAGGCCCTGCATGTGTGTGTGTGTTTGAGTGTGAAATATCTCCTCTTAGGCATGATGTACAGAGAAGAAAAAAAAAGATAATTGAGAATGAGTCAAAAATTTCCATTGCACACTTAATCTGCATTCATAGTGCCATTCACCATGTACAATGGCTATAATTGCTTCAGTGAAGGTACAAAATAAACAGTCATATCAGGGTGGCTATTTTTTCACCAGCCCTTTTGTACTGCTGTTGTTTTCACTGCTTTGCATTTGTGTGGCTTTTTCATAGCTCAAGTTTTCCCTGTTTAATCTAATTTATTATCTCAGACCTCTTTGTCCTCCTATCGAGTCGCACAATGGTGCCCCCATTCACAAAAGACATGTGATTTCTTTCTTCCAGGCATTCCATCCTGTCCTCCCCTGGGATGCAGAATCCAGGAAAAATACCTGAAGCTGGGGTCCACCCCCCACCCTTTTGTGTCTGGGAGGTTCAAGACGGGAATGGCAGAGGCACGGGATAAACGTTTTAGAGAGGCAATAAACGTGACACCTTTTTGGCCCCACAGGGCCTCCATATGTATGCTTTGTGCTGATGGGACTTGAGAAGGGAATGAGGGACTTTTTTTGCATTTTGACTGAAGGTGTTTTGGACACAATACAGACAAAGGAGAGAATGGTGGTGACTTCAAAATATAAGACTAAAAAATAGTTTTTTATATATAATATTTTTTTTCAGAGTGTCCATTTAGAAGTGCAAATACACTGTAAAAACGACAACTCAAAATTATTCACCTTACTTAGATTTTTGCATTCACTGACAATAAAATTGCTAGTTGAATCTTGAACTTACTTTCAGACGTTTCTGAGGAAAAGTTCATCTTATTTTATAAAATGAGTTGATTTTATTTTGAAGTTGTACTTGACACCCAGAGAGAAAATGTGCATTTTAATTTTCATTTTTGTTCAGACCAACTTTATAATTATTTACATAATCATTTATTAGGCTAAAATATAATATAATCTTTCCTATTTGAACTGTAAAGTTTTTTAAAACTATAGTTTTTATGGTTATTTTAAATTTTTTGAATGTTATATCAGTGTTGTTTCAACACAATGTTGCTACAGTACATAAACCTTGTCCTATTCTAATATTATAACTGCTAATTTAATATATATATACATATATATAAATGAACTTTTTCTTTTCTTTTCTCTCCCTATCCAGTTTATGATTTAATATTTCAGAGATTATGCATTAAACTATATTTTGCCCATCTTGCCACGTGGTTGCTTCACACAATGCCAAAGTTAAATAAAGTAGTATTGACATTTGACTTGGCGTAAATTGCAAACATAAATTAAATATTAAATAATGTTATACAATATATATATATATATATATATATATATATATATATATATATATATATATATATATATATATATATATATATTACATATATATATATAATTCACCAAAAAGAGCAAAATACTAACACTAAGATACCTTGCGGTTAGTGTTTGCTAGTAGCATTGAATTAAACAAAATCACATCTTATGATTTTATATATATATATATAAATTTATTTAATATATATATTATTATTATTTTTTTTTTTTATTTTTTTTTTTTTCAAAACACAAAATGAAAATGTATGCAGCTATTTGATCAGCATAACTGATCAATTTTCAATATTAACACTGTTATGTCCCCATTTATTGCTGGAAAGCTGCTTCACAACAATCAGTTGCATCCTAAATGTCATACTATATCTGAAGTGGAAGATTTTCAATTACATCTTCAGCTTTGTATGGACTACTTTAAAGATGCTTGTAGCCATCTTTAGAGCTCAATAACAATAAAGTAATGCATCTTAGAATGAATGTTATTATGAGACGACAACTCACCCTTTAATTCAGAAATGGTTCATTTCTGTGGCAACACAAAATGCCAAAGTGGATCCATTAAGTGCAGTACATTCATTTACCTCATGAAAAACACTAAAGAACAAAGAAAATGCACCTGGTGAAAACACTGGCTATAAAAAAGACAAAAAAAATAGTAGAAATCTGCTGTCTACAATAATTGTAACCGCTTCATCCATTTTGTTTTCCTATATTTACAATATATGTGAGAGAAGCTGGACCTTTCATAATTTCAGTTTCTCATGTAATCCTGATCATGACATAAATCATTTAAAAAGTATAATATAATTATAGTAATTCCAGCATAGACTGCCTGCACAACACACTCTTATTACAATTCATAACTAAGTTTCTCTTTGTCAAATTGGCAGATAATATATAAAAATTGAGATGTTTTCGTATGATCTTTTTACACCCCAGTGATGGTTAGGTTTAGGGATGGACCTTCATCCTTATGTCTCTCTCTCTCTCTCTCTAGAATTCATATGAAATTACTACATCATAAAATAGTTATGTTTCCTTAAAAGGTTGTTACAGGTATTGTATATACTGAGAGATCAATCAGAAAAAAAACTTTCAGTGAGAGAAGAACATGTGACTTTTCCAACTAATGGTCGTCACTGGCTTGGTGCACAGACCTTACACTATATTTATTGAGAGTGTACCACAGATACATCTCAAGAGGCCTGCTGTCAGTCAAGCTTTGTGTCGAGGTGGTGTGGAAGATCTTCTCTCTCTAATTACACTCCATGTGTGACAGGGAGACGAGAGGAAGGGTTAGAGAGGCAGAAGGGCGACTGCTACAGTGGCACAATTAAAACAAAAAAGGGGGAGCACACAAGATCTGCCACACACACTTTAACCACACACACACACACATACACACGCTCAATCCATCACTCACAGAAACACTCTACTATTCACTCCTTTGAGACCTCAGCGCTCAAGGGCTGAAGGCTTTCTGTTGCTATGAGCAGGAAGACACCACCTGGTGCCTGATATGACAACTTCTTCCACTCCTGAGAGTCTTCCACTTTTGATTGGATAGAATGGACAAGGGAGATATCATTTTCTTGACATATGTCTCACACACACACACACACACACATAAACATTTTCAATATCAGTTCTGTCCTGAGATCCAAAATAATTAATGTTGGCATGCAGGTATTTTACTCTTGAATTCCTCCAAGATTACAATTTGAAATGATTTGACAATAGGTTGTGAAGGAAAAATGAAAAAATAAAATAAAAAAGAATAATAAAATAAAAACTCCAAAGAAGAAATTGAGTTAGGATTGATTTAAGTATTTTGTTAATCATCAGATTGTATTTAAGATAATAAGCAGATACAAATAGTGCATGAAGAATTAAACAGATAGATAACAAATTATTACAAAATAAAGGAATAAGTATTTTTTTTTACATTCATAATTTTTAAAGA
This sequence comes from Carassius auratus, assembly GCF_003368295.1. Taxonomy (NCBI): domain Eukaryota; kingdom Metazoa; phylum Chordata; class Actinopteri; order Cypriniformes; family Cyprinidae; genus Carassius; species Carassius auratus. The sequence continues at coordinate 15,231,805 of NC_039256.1, forward strand.
GAATAAATAAGCTAATAAATAAATATTCTTAACAAGAATAAATGAAGAAATAAATGAACACACTGATTTTAAAGCAAATAATCAAATACATGTAGCTTTAGCATGAATTAGATAGATAATAGATTATAAATGAATCACAAAAATAAAATAAATAGATGAATGAATACGTAAATAACTTGAAAAGAATACATTTTAAGAGAATAAAAGATACATTTTAATAAGAATTAATTACTTTTTATATAAATACTTTTTGGAGGGAATAGATGAATTAATATTAACAGGAATAAATAAATATTTTTAATGAATTTATATATATATACACACACATCTTTTGTTCATCTCTATGTTCATAATGTTTTCATGTAATCATGGATGACTATTTCTGCGGGAAGTGAATCTTAGTACTTAGCACATTGCACAAACATTACAAACACTACTATTCTATCCAGAAATGTGTTTTATAGCACTATTATGACCCCAACAGTCCCACTTAATGTCTTGATGTGCTCACAGCCAAAAACTCTCTTTATTACCAAGTGCAATAACAGGCTAAAAAAAAAAAACATGAAGCCATGTGACAGAAAAACACATTAACTCCATAAATTAATCTCCCTCCAACCCATTTTAATGATTTAAATAAAAAGAGAGATCAATCTGCTAATGGTGCATAGCCATTTTTATTCATTATGGAGATCCACAGCAACAAAACAACACACAGCTATCTTTCACTATGACAATTACTCCCAATTTGGGACCCGTGGAAGAACATGGAAGAAAGCACCCCGACCAGCCCCCCAGCCCCATAACAGGGCAAGTAATAGCATTTTATTTGCTGTATAAATTTTATCCTTCATGACAGTGTCTGCTCTCAGGTCTCTGATTACAGCCTGACCACACCGTCATAAATCTTGTTTGCGCGTGCTCCCTATCAGCACTAAAATCTGCGTCCTATGCTAATGTGTGGGCGGGGCTGAGGAGTGAAAGGAGGGGTCAGAGACCTCTGGCCTCTTTCTGAATTTTCAGTGTAATCTACTGCTCTGCACCATGAATGCTAATTAGATTCAATGTTGAATATACATGCCAGGGACTGCTGTTTACTGAGAGAGCAAGGGGTAGTGTTTTTAAATTCAGCTCACGTCGACAGACACAATAACACAAACATACACATACACTCATGCATTTGTATATCTTTTCCTATGGGGAAGCAAAATGGGGGAAGCATCAACATCATTTCATTTTACAGCCAATTTCTACGACTGTATCTCTGATGGAGTCACAAAGATGATTGAAGCTCAAACTACTGTCTGAATGACAAATACTGCAAACTCTTATATCACAAAACACACAGTATGTAACAGGATTCCAATCATAAAAGATGACTTTATAAACTAATGGGTCTGTGAGTCATGGTGACGGGGTTTGAAAACCTTTGTCTCTGATGTCTTACTTTCTTCTAAAGGAATTTTTTTTTTCATGAGGGCAATTGCATTGCTCAGAGGTTCATCATAAAATGAGTGAAACATGTACCTTAGGTATTTTTGTTCATCCGAATTAATAAGTCCGAAGCAAGGTCTTTGAGTAGCACACAGTAGTTCCTGAATGAATCAGTGCTTTGAACGACTCGGTTGATTCAATGGTTCAAGCATGCACTTCCTCATTAGCAAAGGTAATAGTGTCCATAGTTTCTATGGGCCATGATACATAAGCCATCCGCCATTTTTGGAAAGGTCTGGAAAACCCTCAATCACAAGCTGACTGTGTGAATCTACAAAAGCAAGTTATATGCATGTACATCTTTGCAAAGATAAAATAAGTCATTTGTATGTTGATTTCCAAAAGAACTGTAAACACTTAAGAGATGCTAAGCATCATTTTAGGCAATCACTATTTGGAACCAGTTTGAAACAGTCATTATTTTTCTATTTGTCTTCATATTATTTTAAATAATGTTCCATTTCCCCATTAATCTCATTGATTTTCCTTCTTGTGGGTCAGTCTGTGTTTCCCTCTTCTCTATTCTTATTTTGTGATAAACATACAATCCCTTTAGTGAGCCCAGATGCAAGAAGACCAAAGGTCCCATCCAGCAGGGAGTTGTGGGGAAAGGTTGAGTAATATCACGTCTATCATAATCATAGGGAAACTGCAATATCGTCCCATAGGAGCCATTTCTATTCCTCTTTCTAACACACACACAGTTCTTCCACTCTGCCATTGAACAATTAGCTGAGATGGGTCACTAATGAGCCTGAACATTTGATGAATAAGACTTGTTTATGCTAATTAAAAAGTGTCTAACGAAGCGACACAGCCAAGTATGTACCGCTTGCCTACAGTTCCTCCATCACAAGAAAAGAGACATGGGAACATGGCCCATTACCAGAATCACCTAATGAGTATATTTTCTCCCAGAGATTTATACTGTTATTTAGTGCAAATCAAAACCCTGCTCATGAACATGCTGCACAAATGCCAATGAACAAGTAAAAATAAATCATTGTGCTTGATTACAAGTTCATTAAATAAATTCCTTTAGATTTAAATTCAGAGCTTCTCAGATGTACCCATGTGGTCAGTACTAAGTGACTGTAGTATTTGTGCAAATGGTATTTTCCGTTTATTGCAAATACCTAATTAGATCATTCAGAGTCAGCTAAAAGGTCCGTTAAGATCTTCTGCACTCACTATCTTTATCATGGTGTAGGCAAACTTTTTAAAAGTGAGTCCCGAGCCCCCAGGACAGCAGAAGTAAAACTACTCTAATAATTATCTATGGCCAAGGGCAAAAACAGAAGGAAGGTTGTTCAAATGTATGGAGATCCTCTGGGGAGTGTAGATGATGGTCTCTTGTGGAATTTCCTCAGGCTGTGTTGTGCTCTCGTTACATAATTTGGCTGATTTTGAAATGGCAAGTTATTGGCTGCTGGAATAGAGCTGCAAAAATTGAATACATGCAACATGTACAGTGTATATTATTATTATTATTTTTTTTTTTTTACTGCCCATAATATAAATCCTTGAAATAACCAAAATGATAATTTCAAAAAAGAGAATACTTCCGTTCATTTATCAAAGTATACATTTTTTTATACATTCAGCTACAGATGCATGAGCTTTCACTAGAAATCAGTGGAATCTGTGTGTTGACTAATAAGTGCTGAATATAACAAAAACAAAAAAAATGGTTCTTTGGGAATTTGTGGGCACACTTTTAAGATGCAAGTCTGGCCATTTGCAGATTTTATAAAACCAAATCCAGCTATTAGTTTTCCCCCCTCACTCATTGTAATTGTGTGCTGACTTCTAAACAACACTTAAAACCCCTCTACACCTCTGTCTTCTGCACTCTGAAAACATAAAGGTATAATTCACCCGAAAATGTCCCATGTCGTTCCAAACCCATAAAAGCTCCATTCATCTTCAGTACACAATTAAGATATTTTGTATGAAAACCTGGAGGCTTAATGCTGCGTTCACACCAAACGCGAATAGAGTGTCTGGTGCGAATTATTTCAATGTTAATTCAATGAGAGCATCTGCCGTAATACGCGTGTTATGCGTGAATGATGCTTTTGTACGTATACACGTTTGACGCGAATTGGCGACTGATGCCCGAGTTGAAAAATGTGAACTTTGACATCAATTTGCGCCGCGTAAAACAATCAAGAGCCTGCTCTCGAGTCACTCATTCAACATGGAGGAATGATTGAGGTTGTCAGTGAGCAGTCAACCGGAGCTATAACACAAATTCATATTTCAATTCATACACAAATTCATATTTCAGGAATAAAAAGGACCTCGCTTGGAAGAGTGTGTTGTGAATACACATTTAACTTTTGAGTCACGTACACGTTTATCGACCCGCTGCTTTCCCGCCATTTTTTACAACTATTTTCCCCCTAATATAGCCTACAGCTACTTTTCACTAACAAGATAATGTGTTTATTAAGAGGACGTTTGCAGGAAAAAGTGGAAAAGCCCAGAGTGATCCATCAACACATAAGCCATCTTGCAAACAGACAACCGCCTACCACTTGTCCCTCCCACATGAAGCGGATTTCGCCTCGGACGCGCGTCAATTTCGCTTCAATCTCTTGCTTTCTACGTGCGGCTATTTCACTCTAGACACATGAATGCATTCAAAATGTTCAAGCGGCAAACTAGACGTGGTAGACACAAATTTGACAGCATAAGACTGTCCCATAGATTGCCAAGTAAATAACAGTGTCAAGGTCCATAAAAGGTATGAAATGTCATCGTCAGAATACTCCATCTGCCATCAGACGTGCAATCTGGGTATAAACCCCGTATATAACACATTAAATTACCTCGTAGCAGATCTATCCAGGTAGAGCTGGGGAAGGTGGAGGGTTTCCGAAGTGCTCTGCAACTGCTCCAACAAACACTTTTCAAGTATTTGTATGTCAAGCATGCAAAGCTCATTGGCTGTTAGTACAAAAATAAACAAATCAGCTGCACCATGTGAATACTGAAGTCATTACGTCAGATTGAGTTAGACCTATCGGACTGTGCCATCTAGAGTTTCATGACAGAACTTTAGATTAATTAGCAATATAACACGTAATTTCAAAATGTATTCTCCTTACACAAGCATGTTAGAAAAATCAGATTTTCATTTTTAATTGTGTCCCATTTACTGAAGAATATTGATGTGGAATAAGTAATAATTGTAGTTCTTAAACTATACTGCTGAAATGGATAGCTGATCGTGTGCTGTAGTGAACACCTCTTTGTTTCACTGCTTTTATATTTCTTTTTCTTTTTTCTCAGGAAAGTAAAACAGCAACGTCAAAGATTTTCCATTCCCAATGCGGTTTTCCTGAAGAATTCTGAACTGGATTATACAAGCAGAGGAAGTAAAAAGGCAAGGATGAGATTTGTGTTTTAATAGGTCTGTGCTGATGAGAGTGGTTTCTTTAAGCGAGTTGTAGGATTTTGTTTCTTCGGTGAGACGGAGCCTCCAGGGGCATCTCGACAACAGTATGAACACTCTGATCTCAGCCTCAGAGTTTAATAAAATAATTCATTTTCTAGAGAAAATACTTGCTTCTTAAGGGGTTTGTCCAAACAGAGTATTTCTGAGCTGTTTTTTTAGCCCATAAATATTAGATGAACTGCAAAATGTCATGTTTCAAAGCCACTAAAATTCCACTTGTTATAGAAAAGACCCTGAGTGCACTAGGTTTGTAGAAGATGTTTTAGTACTACATAGTCACTAAATTTTCTACACTTGTTGCATTGATGTCATAAGGTTCTGTACATATATACTGTACTGTATATTTATATAGCTGTGTGGTAGAAGCAGAAGTCAGCAGATTGAGCCAGCAGTCGCAGCACTGATGTGATACCAACCCGTCTCACAGCTAAATGAACAGCAGAATGTGCAGAAAGGGAGGGGATGATGGTTTGGTGCAGTGATATTTATGAATCCTCTACAAATTATCTCTTATGAAGAACAATGCAAGTCTAAAGGCAACAAATGAAAGATATGATGATGGAACTGCCAAATTAAGTTTTTTCCTTTTTTTTTTTTTTCTGTGGTTTATGGGGTAAAATACAAAAACTCATCTTACCTGTACATTAGCATGTCACCACTACAGCTGAAGGTCTAACTGATCAATGCTAGCCAGCTAAACCTTGGCAAGCCTCAGTTCAAAATCACTAAATTGTCAAGTAATTCTCTGGCATATCAGTACCAAGATTTAAGAACAACATGTTTTTAGATTAATTCATGGGGTAAACTTATAGTATCATTGCATCGAAATGTGACTTAAAGACCGCACTGCTTTCGGAAACTTTTTTCAAGGATACTTTTAAAATAGCTTTGGAGAGTTGTGTGGCTCTGATATGCACTAATATGACATCCAGAGACAGCATGAGTTTTTCCTCTTTCTTCAGTTGTCTAAACTCACTGTATTTTCCGCTCCTCTCTTCTCTCCACCTCAGGCATTTTCCTTTCAGCTGCATTCTGCCACACGGTCTGAGAACAACAGACTGTTGTGTGAAGACTAAAGAACAGCGAGCATTAGATGCTACTTTTTAGAGGTGAGAAGAAAATCCAGCCTGTCAAAACACAGGTTATTCTGCACAAAGGAAGCGTGCTTTTGTGTGGCCTGAGGAGATGACAGGAGGGTGTGTTCAGATACACCAGATTTGTACATTTTCTGAAGAAAGTGTGAGTGGTGTTGCCCAGAAAACTGTCATGGAGCTGGAGTTTTGTGTGGTCACCAAGAACTATGCATTTTAATATTAAGTTCACAAGTGTAAACAATAGTAGCAAAATTTGTCTTAGCAAACAATAATAAAAAAAGTAAAGACATCTTCTGAAAACATCCTCTCATTTATCTCTGAATTTTTCCAGGATTATTATTGTTTGTTTTTTTAACAAACACTTCTGGTTAGTATGTTAAAGTTCCTACAGGGAGGAACCTGTTTAGCATAGATTTGTGCAGAGAGATGGATGAAGAATGAAAAAAAAAGAACTCTTTTACTGATAATGAAAAACGTGTTAAACAAATGCTGACATATTATTACATTGTTTATGCATGCAGTTGTTTGCTAATTTACTTATTTGACAATTTAACGTAAAGCTAGCCAGTGTGTATGATCTACACTGACATTCTTGTTCAGTACTGTGTTGATATGTCTTGATAGTTTGAAATATGACACACCATCTGGTATTTAAGAAAGCTTAATTACCAAGATATTGTGTTTGAGAACAATTATGAATAAAGTAACGTTTTAAAGGGAAAAAAATATATATATTTCAGAAAAATTACATTTCATAGCAGTTAACACAACCCCCTTTGACCTGGTTTTGAATGCACATAACTCTGGGTGTCATTGCCATAAAAATTTATTTAAGGTCAAGAGCTCTCAATGGTTGACAAAGTGAGAAAAAAAAAATATATAAATGATAAAAAAACAAGGGACCAAGAACTAAGCCCTGGGGGGCACCATGTACTAACCGGACCAACCTCTGATCTGTGGATATAAATAAAACCTAAGTTAATGTGATCAGAAATCTAAGATCTGAACCAGTTTAATGCAGTCCCCGTTATACCAAAACAAAAACACTTCGGTATAGTTCAGCAGGGTTCTGTTTGACACAGTGCTATTGTCCAGAGATGGAGCTCATCTGTCTGTCAGCGGTGGCTGCATTTAGAGGCGTGTGTTATCAGGAGATGTCTTAACCGTGTGCTGTATTTCTCATTGTCTCCGGGCGGGAGGTTAACCCCGGTTATTAATTCATCACTCTGGAGGGGATGTTTGTGCCTCTGCCCTTCGTCTGTTGCTTTTAAAGGATAAAGTAGCATTAGTGAGGGCAGAGATGGCTATCAGGATTCTGTGTGTGTTGAGGTGTGTGTGTGTGTGTTTGTGTGTGTGTTTATGTTTGTGGAAAAGTATGCAAAGATTTTAAGAAGAAAACAGTGATCAATATTTGCAATTTCGGAATTCATGGATCAAATTTGTTTGTCAAATCTTTATCAGATATTGGTGCCACTGGCAAATTAAATAAAGCATGCATTCTGTGAGAGCAGGTGCGGGTTATTGATATAATTTAAGAGCAAACAAGACATCGATACAGATTCTAAGAGGAGTGACATTTTAAAGTCATGATGGCAGCAGTGAAATGTGTCCTAAAATGTAAGAAACAGCCTGTAAAACAGTCTCTCAAGTGACTTTTGAGAAAAAGACGGGGGTCATTTGAGGTGACAGACAGATTTAGTTTTATATCGGGCAGGGTGTGAGTCTGCTGACCATCTCAGTCACGGTGGGTCTGTGGGGAAATAAACCACTGCCTGTATAACCTTTCCTGTGACAGACCAGATCTCAGGAATTCTACTCTTCTCTTTTCGTCTCACACACACACACACACACACACAGGGATTGGTTTCACAAACACATTTTTTATATGAGCCTAAAAGGAGCCGTTTAAAATGTTGTGGTTCATAAAAGGACTGTTATGTTGATGCATGTGTGAACACATAATGTAGGTCATAAAAAAAAAGTTGTATACAAACTTTTGGATTCAGTTCAATTGACTTTTTTTAAGTTTAAGTAGTAATTTAAGTATTTTTAACATCTCGGCATTGTTATGATTCATAAAAGTACAATTTGAATACTTTAAACAAAACCTAAAGATACATACCTACATAAGAATACTAGATGAAAGTGAGAGATTTTTTTTTTTATTTTTTATTTAAAATAATTTATTTATATAAAGTATTTGTTTATATTCATACAAAATGTAAAATCTTTATGGAAAAAATAATAATACTGCAAAAACAATAACATTTAATTTAATTAAATAAATAAATAAAACAAAAATAAACTATATGACATAAAATATAACATAACTAGAAAGATATTTATTTTATTTAGTTTTTTTTATAAAAGAAGATTAGATAAAATATATATATATATATATATATATATTATTATTAAAAGTCATCACATGTATTTAAAAAATGCTGCAGCTCAATTCCTTTCCCATCCAATTGTATAAGTACCGTAAAATTAACAATGTTTTTTGGACAATTAATTGCCTTTTTAAGCCTAATTATTATAGCAAAAACATAAATAGTTCATACATATTTCCTATTTAAATAGATATTGAATAACAGAATGACACCTTTGAAATTGTATTTATTCATGACATGACACTAAAAGTTTTTTATTTTTTTATTTTTTATGAATGAATCACCATGGAACATGTTTTCTCCATATTTTAAGATGGCCTACAGTGTACACTAATATCTGTTTATTTGAACCTGTCATAGATAAAAGTTTCTTATTCTAAACAATCTCTGTTCAGAATGCCTGTGTGTCGACCTCAAACTGACACAAAGCACAGTATGAGCTCTATAAGAGCTCCTCTGACTGAACACTTAAGTTTCAGTCATAAATTAAGAGGCCCATCAGTTGTCACATCAAAAGAAAATCCATTCTTTAATAAAACTGTGCCTCAATCCATAGCTCCCAGAGACAGGAGGAAGGTTACAGAGGCACAAGTGACTTCTTTAAATTAACTCTTTTGACAAGAGGATGTGACTTCATTTTTAAGCGGGAACTAAACATCCTTTTATTTAGTGCTGCTCCCAATATCGGATATTCCTGTTTAATATTCCTGACTTTTGATCATTTTGATCCAGTTACTTCCATTATTTGATACTCAGAACATTTGTATAATATGAGTCACCATTAGCTTTACGTTAAATTGTCAAATAAGTCAATTAGCAAACAACTGCATGCATAAACAATGTAATGAAATGTTAGCATTTGTTTAGCACATTTTTCATGAAGAGAGTTCTTTTTTACATTCTTCATCCATCTCTCTGCACAAATCTATGCTAAACAGGTTCCTCCCTGTAGGAACTTTGACTTGAGTTCTGAATATAATTTTAAATCACAAAGCATAGGTCACATGGCAAAGTCACATCATTGTATTTGACTTTATTTACATCTAAGAATAAAGTGCTGCATAGAAGATGTATTTTTGAAGGCCAAAATCCGAAATGAGCTTGCATTTCTGGTTTCTAGTCTTAAATTAGTGGGGTTTTTTGAAAGGGTTCTTGGTTAAATGCCTTAAATAATGTCCGTGGTGAACACAAGCTCATTATATTTTCATCTTCATCTACAATGTTTTTAATTCTACATAATTCAACACTAATTCCCCTTGTGACTTTTTTTTAAAAGCTTTTATTTGTCTTGAAAAATACGCAAGGTCTTTGGGGACATTAAATATCATTATACCAAGCAGATAAACTCACTCACTTTCACAACCTCATTGCGTTCATAATCAAGCTCTTGCAAACTATTTTATTTTATTTTTAGATAAAGACTATATTGAAGAAGCCATGAAACACAAACTTTGTTAGCCACAGAGATTATTTTCTGCAATAATCCAAAAGCCATCGGAGATTTTATTTGCATCTTTGCATTTGCAGCACTTTTTATGTAATATCCCAAACTAGCGTCATGCATCAAAGTTATTTTTTTGGATTTCCACAGGAGTTTCCAAGTCGGATTTCACTTTTTAAGTAGTGTTATATTGCAGTTTTCCAAGTAGGAAGTTGGAAATTCCAACTTTGAGTTCTGATAATGGAAACGATGTTGATTTTACTGATAGCACTGAAATGTATTTATTTATTTATTTTTCTTAATTAGCCTCCATCTTTTCTCCCTATACAATCTTCCATATCTTTTATCTGTATTATTGTTGTGCCCGTGTCTTGTGTTGCATTATTCTAGACTGTTTCTTTCCGTTTTCTTGATTCCCAATCCCTTTGTCCATGCTATAATCTTTATCTCTTTGCAGTGAAATAAAAGGCAAGCCAAATGGCTGCATGAAATATAAGACTGTAAACATCTGATGCTCTGATAAGGAGCTGAATAGTGCAGGAGACTCTCCTGAGAGACGCCGTAAGAAGATCCTCACGCTGTGGGCCTGTGTGGCCGACCACCCATACAGAGACAAATACATTCACTCATCCCTTCATTATGTAATGCTGGTTGCTTTGTTGATGATTCTATTCTTAGCATCTGCAGTTGTTTCTCTGCAGCACTTGTGCAACTGAACATTGTTATTTTACATTATAAACACTAAGTGAATCGCAATGTTTTGATGGCTTCATGAAAGCCGCAGTTTGTGTGTTTTATGGGCAATAGCTTGGTGCACATCAGCTTAAATGAATCCTGATGGAAAGTCTCGACTGTTTTAGTTTCAAACAAGGCTGAGCTGAAAAAAAAAGTGATCACAAGGCCCAGGTGCTAAATGAGATGGTTCTAAACAGAGAACCTGAATAAAACCTGAATAAAGCTGACACTGCAGCGCCTCCAGATGTTGAGGGTTGGTACAGCACAATTTTATTTTTATTTTTTTAATTTTTTTTGTGCACAGATGAGATTTAGCAGGATATCATATTAAAACGTATCATCATTCTCATATCCTTTCTCGTTTGCATCAGAGGGCATTATTTATTTATTTGTATTTATTTTTTCTAAAGATGAGTTTTAGCAGAAAAATTCTTTTTTTCAGCATGAAACGGCATTTGCAACTGATTTTAATCATGCAAACGAGCTAAGAAAAATAAACAGGTGTATCTGCTTTTAAAAGAGAGATATTTTTTTATATTTTGTCACTGATGTCAGAGATAAATAAACAGTTAAAATTCTCTCTCTCTCTCTCTCTCTCTCTCTCTATATATAGGTGCTTCTCAATAAATTAGAATTTCGTGGGAAAACTCAAATTGTGAAAATTGTGTATTAAATCAATAAAGAATTATTAATTATTTAAAACATGATTATTTTGGCTCACTTTCAACAAAAACCCACCAATTCATTATCTCAACAAATTAGAATATGGTGACATGAAAATCAGCTAATCAACTCAAAACACCTGTTTGGTTCACTAGGCTACACAATCATGTGGAAGACTGCTGATCTGACAGTTGTCCAGAAGACAATCATTGACACCCTTCACAAGGAGGGTAAGCCACAAACATTCATTGTCAAAGAAGCTGGCTGTTCACAGAGTGCTGTATCCAAGCATGTTAACAGAAAGTTGAGTGGAAGGAAAAAGTGTGGATGAAAAAGATGCACAACCAACCGAGAGAACCTTATGAGGAATGCCAAGTAAAATCGATTCAAGAATTTAAGTGAACTTCACAAGGAATGAACTGAGGCTGGGGTCAAGGCATCAAGAGCCACCACACACAGAAGTGTCAAGGAATTTGGCTACAGTTGTCGTATTCCTCTTGTTAAACCACTCCTGAACCAGAGTCAGAGGCATCTTACCTGGGCTAAGGAGAAGAAGAACTGGACTGTTGCCCAGTGGTCCAAAGTCCTCTTTTCAGATGAGAGCAAGTTTTCTATTTCATTTGGAAACCAAGGTCCTAGAGTCTGGAGGAAGGGTGGAGAAGCTCATAGCCCAAGTTGCTTTTTTAAGTCCAGTGTTAAGTTTCCACAGTCTGTGATGATTTAGGGTTCAATGTCATCTGCTGGTGTTGGTCCATTATGTTTTTTGAAAACCAAATTCACTCCACCTGTTTACCAAGAAATCTTGGAGCACTTCATGCTTCCTTCTGCTGACCAGCTTTTTGAAGATGCAGATTTCATTTTCCAGCAGGATTTGGCACCTGCCCACACTCCCAAAAGCACCAAAAGTTGGTTAAATGACCATGGTGTTGGTATGCTTGACTGGTCAGCAAACTAACCAGACCTGAACCCCAGAGAGAATCTATTGAGTATTGTCAAAAGGAAAAAGAAAGACACCAAAAAATACAGCTGAAGGCCACTGTCAAATAAACCTGGGCTTCCAGACCACCTCAGCAGTGCCACAAACTGATCGCCTTTATGCCACGCCAAATTGAGGCAGTATTTAAAGTAAAAGGAGCCCCTACCAAGTATTGAGTACATGTACAGTAAATGAACATACTTTCCGGAATGCCAACGATTCTCTTTTTTTTTTTTTTTTTATTGGTCTTTTGAAGTATTCTGATTTGTTGAGATCGTGAATTGTTGGGTTTTTGTTGAATGTGAGCCAAAATCATCACAATTAAAAGAACCAAAGACTTAAACTACTTCAGTCTGTGTGAAGTGAATTTATTTAATTCACGAGTTTCACAATTTGAGTTGAATTACTGGAAAAAATTTCCATGACATTCTAATTTATTGAGATGCACCTGTTATATATATATATATATATATATATATATATATATATACAGAAGGCATGCAAAATTCATGGTGCAAAATTTTTCTTGATAATTTAATAAAGAGTTTTTTTTTTTTTACACAAAATACATGTAAAAAGTCAGCAAAAAATGGCCTTTGTGACCAAATTTAATCATGCATAGCCAGGCAAGGAAAATAAACAGGCTTATCAGGCTTTTAAAAGGGAGGGAAAAATCATTTCTCATATCTTTCGTCATTGACGTCAGAGGCTATCAAATTCCCTAGACAGACTTTTACTTGAACTTACAGATGTCAGCAATGACAGGATGTGTGACATGCCCTCATTTTCAAAAACCTAGAACAAAACGACACAACAAAATCAAACATCATCATCAGCCATTAACACAAGTTCTGTCGAGGAGCCACTTTAAAAACGTCAGCATTTCTAAACTCTGCCTAGAAGCCATAAGTTTCTCCTTTAATCTTGGTTTCAGAGTCTTTCTCTTGTATTCTTCCTCCTCTGACTATCACTGATGAATAGATTACGTCTCATTTTCAGCTGGGTGGTCATGATTGAGTCCATCTTGACAGTGAATATGTGTGATTTATAGTTCTGTGTAGACTGTCTCAGTGATATGAGTGACAATAGAGAGAGCAGATCTATCAGAACAACACAATTGTGTCCAACACTGAAGCTGCTGTCATATGACGTCTGACTGTGTCTTCATGTCTGTTCAATACAATGAAATCAAATCCATTTTATGAGTTTCCTCCATCACATATCCCTGATTTGTGTTTCAATAGCACTTTTCAAGTACCCAAGGACACTTCACAATGCATGTTAGAAAACAACTGGAAGTAAAAGAATGAAGGCATAATAAAGAGACAAACTACTTGAATAAATATACCCTTTTTAGAAAAGTAAAGCAACTTTGCCTGGAAAAGTATAAAAATCTTATTTTTGTATACTTGAGAAACATAATTAAAACAAGCAGTAAAACTCAGATTAAAATGTTTAGCTAAAGGTTTTCTAGTAAACACGCATTTGAGTAAATACTTTAAGATATACCTTCAGAAGAGGGTTATCAGCCTTATCACCTTCGGCATTTCATTTCAAGATTATGATATTATTTTGTCTTCTAGTAAACAAACAGTGTACATTTTGATTAAAAAACAAGCATATTTCATTAAAAAAAATATCTCAATTGTGATTAGAACAGTCAGTGTAGGCTCATTTTGCACGTTCTGGATGCATCCATTATCCCTTATTGGAAAATGCATGGGAAGTGATTTATTGCAGTGGAGTTATTATGTACTTTCCACAGTTTTCCTAACAAATGTGGCATGAATTGATGGCAATCAGAAGAAAGAGTCAGATTGCATAAATATTTCAATAGCGGAATAAACAATATGGGTTTTCAATTGAGTTTTAAAGAAGGGACAAGATTGGGGAGAAAAACACAGGATGATTTGAACAAAATGTTTCTTTCTTGCTTTTGATATGAAAAAAAAATAGTTTTAGTTGAAACTCTGAACATTTGTTACAGTGTACTGTGATCAAGTCACCATTTTTCAAGCAACCACATCTTTTTGGAAAATCTGCACTCAGGTCATTAAGATTATAATGAAATGTAAGGTGGCAAAAAACTACCAAAAGAAACTAGTAACAACCTCAAATGAAAGTGGTTTCCTAAAACGTGCAATAAGAACACAAACACCCACATGAGAGCCCAAAATGAAGCCCAATCTTTAACCACTTAAAGCAAAACCCCAAAGAGCAGGACAAACAAAGAAGGAAACATTAAATTACCATACCACAAAGAGGAAAAATAGATAAACAAAGAGAAAGGAGACTGAATTTCATTAATCTCCTAACACTGATCCACCACTGGAGCTGTATAACCTCTCTACCAGCTGCTGTGATCAATAAGTGCTCAAGTGTTCTGATTGGTGGAGACTAGAACAATCAACCAATGAGAGATTGATTAGCTCTCACTAGATAACACAATTAACAGATTAACTATCTGATGCATAATATATGAAATACTGTATACAACCCAGAGTTGTTTCCTCTGTGGCAAGGGAGACATTTTTACATTGAATATATAATGCCTCCTCATTTCACCACTGCACACCACTGATACAACCCTACTGGTCTTACTTCTGCTTATATATTTCTGCAGTATTACACTTTATAAAACCTGCTCTGAAATGTGAGACCAGGAAATCCCTCAAGTGCTGTATAATTGAGAATCCGACCTGCTGATGGCATTTGCCTCGAACTTCATAAATATAAATACTTGTTAATGTTCATGGTGGCTGTACTGCAGGATGAATGTTCCTCTTGTTTTCTCACCTTTAGACCCCGAGAGAGAGAGAGCTGTCTGTCTCCACTTCTCTGTCTCTCTGGGAGGAAAAACAAGGCTCTTGACTTTCAGCAGTCTGTTCTATATTTAGTTTCCATGTCATGGCCCTCATCTTTGAACTCTCTTCAGTCCTGAATAATGCTGTGCACTCAACACACACTCCCAGTGCCATTCCTATTGGATCTTATCTCTCAGTCAAAGCTAAACCAGTGTGGATGGCTGGCATGCGGTAAACCAATTAAATGTGTATTAAGTGCATAAATGCATCTGTCCATATGTAAGGCCATGAAGACATACGCAGGTATTTTTTTCAAAATGTCTGTCCACATGAAAATGCAAATGCATGCTATGAAGCACTGTCAAGAGCATACCAAGCCAACAGGTGGCGATATAATTTCAACCGTAAAGCCATGTTGGCCAATCAGAAGCCTGAAAAAGTTTCCAGTAGGTGGAGATAACCGTGCATGCTCCAATGTCACAAGCCAAAATCTCCGGTTTCAATGTATACACGATAACACTGCATTGTGATTTTTTTTCTTCAGCATGGCAGGAGTTTTCAAAAATGTTCGGGTTCAGTGACTTGGTGCTATGTTTGGGTGTAGATGAGTGGCCAAACCGCATAGAAAAAGCTGCTGTTTTGAAAATACCTGCATTCTTCTGGACAGGGCCTGAGTATGCCATTTCGGACACAGCCTATATGTTCCATTTAAAGGGCAAAGTGAGCAACACGTGAATTTAAGTTGTATTTATTTACAGATGTATATCATGATTCTGGGAACCACTGCATTAATCTATATTTCTTTTTTCCAGACAATAATCTTTTTGCAAAATCTCATGTTTATGTAAATTCAATGCTGTGTATATCATAGCACTGCCTTTGTACTTTTGACTGAATTTGCTAGCAACTTTTTTGATGGCTGTTGTTGATGTTTATTAAATATTATTATTCAATAAATAATATTTTATATAAATAATAGTGTTTAATAATACTGTTTAGTATTGAGAAGCAGTGTGTCTTTGTGATAATGATTTTAGTTATATAGTTCCGCTATTAGATGGCAACAAGAGACTAAGTCAGCAGTAAAGACTTTTCCATTGAAAAAAATATTGACAAAAATAAGGCTTTCCATAGCAGATATTCAAACTTATGTTTATTCGTTACTAGTTCTAATGTGACGTTTTGGAATTAGTAACGAAGGCTTGAATGGTTTATAAACGGTTTAACTGTCAAACTGAAATTTGGATCTGCGGCTAAAGGAAGTAGTTCTCCTCAAAAACTGTTGTGATTTTGTTTATGTATTTACATACTTGTGCCATCAAACTATTGTATAAATGCACGATTACCTACGGCCGAATCACAGCCTTGACAATATTCAGCCATATCTCACATCTACGATGTTGTACGGTGGAAACCCACCTACTCGCCACACATGCGCATTCATCAGTATTAACTGGAGACAATCCAATGTTGATGTGAGCAGGATTCAAACCTGCGCGGTAAAACCCCATTGGATTTGAGACCATCGCTTTAGCCGTTTAGCCATCACAGCTGCTTAGTTCCAGCCACAAGGTTGGACTTTCAGAATCCATCAATATTTAATCCAACACGATAGAATGAAACTGAGGGAAGGAGAATGAAGCTGAGAATGTCTGACTGCCGACATTATAATGGATCTTAGTTATTACAAGATCACAGACATCAGCAAAAACCCAAAGGCCCAAACACCACTCCTTTACTCTAGCATTACAGACCCTTTTACCTTCAGAAGCACATTTTCAGAAGAGGAACATAAATTCATTATCAATAGTGATCAATCTTTAAAAAGAGCTGAGGCAAGAATACAGCACCTGAATGCATGAGTCCTACGAGATAAACTCGTACAGCGGTAAAATAATCCATGTGACAACAATGGCTCAACTTCAATTTTGTGAAGCAACGAGAATACATTTTGTACTTATTTCTGTACTCTTATCCAACAATTCTTCTCCTCAAGTTGCTGTTCTCCACCATTTCGAAAAGTTTGAATGTGCGAATGTTCATGTGCATGCTGAACATAAACAATGATGGTTATGTCACATGGATGTTAGGACTGTTTATTCAATGTCCTTACCACATGTCTGGATCTGGGGACATTTAAGCTGTGTTGTTGTCTATGCAGGGTCAGAGAGCTCTCAGATTTCAACAAAAATCAAGCCATATTTAAATTTTGGGGTGGACTAACCCTTTAAACATCATTAAATGTACATACTGAGTGACTGATACGATCACGAGCTCAAAAACTTTGCTTTAATTTATTTTAAATATCTGAGGTAAACTATCTGTTGTTGCTTTCAGGGCTATAGATATCATGAAAAATTATATTTTTTTAACTCATTAGACTTTAAAGGTTAGATCTTATATATATATATTTTTACATTTTTTATGATTTAATTAATTATTAACTTTTCATTAAACTCATGAGCCCTGCAGTTCCAGCTCTGACAGGAGTGTCTCTGACTTAGTTATTGTGCACAAAAAGGGGAAAACACACAATCCAAAAGAAATATAATATATATTTATTGTCTTTTGGATTAAATCTCATGTGTGTCCCCAAGCTATCTATTAAACAGATATGATCTTAATCTCAAAATCCATAACTGCTGTTGCTATCTTGCTGATAATGTTATAGGCCAGCACACTGTTCTGCATGCTTATATATTGCATAATAAATCGACCTAGACACTAAGAAAATGCTGTCATATACCAAACTCAAAACTTTCTTAGTTAAAAACTAAAGTGAATCCTGCCCACAGTTCAGAAATAAAGGGATGGTGGTTATTATGAGGTGAAAATTGAAGTTCTCTTACAGGTTGTTCCTTGGTAGACTCTGATGTGTGACACTTGAGATAAAGGTGGCTTGAGTTTAGTTCTTTTGCCCAAATTTGACCACATCACATTGGGGTTTAAATAACTAATGCATTGGCTATTAAACACCCCTAGATTCCTGTAGAGTGAATTTCAGCATGACACATTGTATGCTTTCTCGTGACTCTTTGTCTGTTTAGATCTCTCATGGACAACTGTTATGCCACACCAAGCAGATCAGCTTCACATAAACGCATTAAGACTTCTTTGTTCTGCACATGTTCTGCTTTTAAGTTAAAACTTGAGTGTTGTTTCTTAATCTTTGCTAAATATCTTCTGCCTCTCATCATTCTTGATGACCGAAGAAAAGGTTGTGTTTGGAATGAAAAAAATTGTGAGTAAATATTGTCTGAATGGCAGAATTATCATTTTTGAATACTATTAACAATTTGTAGTCTTCAACAAAGATGTCAAACTAACCACGGCAACTGAAAGCCTTCATTAAAGTTCCTTATTTTATATATTTTTTTCACATTACTATTAAATCATTAGTCATATTCAACAGCAGGAAATTAGAAAAGCGTAACACATTGTTATCTCTGCCGGTACATTTCCCTTCCTCAAGCGCTGATCTAAGGCTGTACACTTTCATTCGGAAGAAATAAATAACAGATCATAAAATATCTGTTACTGAAAGTGGCGTCGGTTGCATTTCATTAGACCACAATGATGCTATTGATCAAATAAGAGCATTAATGGCAATCTCTCTCTCTCTCTCTTTCTCTCTCTCTCTCTGTGTGTGTGTGTGTGTCATATATCTTCATTTTGGTTTCCCTTCTGAGCGTGTGTTGTTGGAGCTGCAGACAGGAGAGAAAAAGAGCAATTTATTTTTACCTCAAGGCTCTTTCCCCTGGGCTTATGCTTTCGTCTTGTGAAAGAGACAAAAATCCCTGTATCACTGCACTTGTAAGATAAGAGAAAACTCTATGACCTCCGACTGAGAACCCTCAATACCCAGAAAAAACTACCTATAAATCGTTTACACCGAGTTAGATACTGAAGTATTGCACATCTGAATGAAATGCAGGTGTTGATTTATTTTTTTATTTTTCTTAGTGGTTAACTTTATTATTAATATATTTGATTATTTACAACTATTTTCATTAGTTTTTATACCATGGCTACTCTAGGGATGTCCAGAGCTCTTATCCTGCATGTGTGCTTGATTCATGCATTCGATTTGTGGAAGTACACCGCCACCTGCAGGTTAGTGTGTGTCATTACACCATTAAGTATGAAATCTACCATTTATCATATGACAGAAATCAATTAAGTCAAAATATTACTGCCAGATCGTAACTATGGCGCAAAATGAACAGTCATGAAATAAAATGATTCATTTTATTTATATATATATATATATATATATATATATATATATATATATATATATATATATATACATTTTATTTATTTATTTTTAATGTGAAGAATCATTTCCGTTTTATTTCCTTGATGAGATCTTGTATACGTAACTAGTGAGATATGAGAATACGCAGGAAAAACAGGAAGTATAACACAATAGCTGGAATGTGAAATTTAGTTAACAAGGCACCAATATGGATAAAATATGCAAAAAAAACTAAAAATAGCAGCAATAAACTAGTTTGTCACAGGTGTTATGTCAACACACCCACTAGAGCCTGAACTGAAGCCTAAACTAATAATAAAAAAAGGAAAATATAACAGAGTGAAAATAGAAAAAGAAAAGGCATGAGATTGAAAGGAAATTAAATTAACAATTTTTAACCACAGAAGAAAAAAATACTTAAGAAAATTGAGAGGGGAAAACAAAACATACTGTCCCCAAACTAAACAGACCTTCATATTACATCAGATAAATGTTCCCTCATATAAAAGTAAACAGACGGGATGTAATGATGCCATTTGTTTATTAGCAATCAGATCTAACCCAAGGTTTCATGTAGATTGTAATTATGAAAACTGTAGTTACATTCAGTTTATCTGAAATAAGACCGGTTCTTCACAAACACTCGTGTTCAACAAAGCTCTGTTGAAGAGTTGGGAAGCGCTTTGGAAAAATTCCAGGCCCTTTCCTGGAATGGTCAGCATTATCCTTAAATTGAGAACATCCATTACTGATCCATTCACACAACATACACACATGCTCTAATACATAAAAAAGGCCAGGTAATAGTATCAAGAGTCCCAAATGTTAACTTGGGAATCTGTTAAAGCTGCGGTTAACCCTGTATTAAATTAGATACACCAACAAAAACAAATGTCATCATTTGCACACAATTGATATTTACGGGCCTGTTCAACTCCGACCAGTGGACAAACATTCATCTATCTTTGCATATGTGCTCCCAAACTCTTCAAACAGGACAAGTTATGTGATCAACACAAAAGACAGAAACAAAAAACACCATATTGATCACACGTACTTTACATTCAGATGACGTGGATACATCTCTTTTGAGAATAAGAAAATAACGTGACATGATTGTGCTGTACAGAAGCTCTTGTGCACTGATGTTCTAGACAACACTACTAGATTACAGACCTCGGCAAACACGAGGCTCCACTGCTCTTATAAAGGCCTTTAGTATCTGCTTTACAATCCATTATATAAAAGATCAGCATTTATTTAAAAGCATTCGGTTGGATTCAGACTCCAATCGGATGGAAATATGGGGATCACTGAATGAGGTTGTTCATTACGGCAGACAGTAGTAAACAAGATGAAGACGAGTCAATTTGCATTCAGCGGCTGACATAAAGCTGATTCCTTACCGAATTATGAATCATTCTAACAAAACTAATTTAGCTAAAACCATTGTATATTAGGCTTTTGTGTGAACAGTGAAAATTGTCTAGGTCATATGTAACCCCAAAATCAAATAGAAAAAAAATATTGAATACCATAAATCCCCATAAATATACAATACAAGTGTTTTTTTTTCCCCTCATGTCCAGGTTATATTTCACCTCCACGATATATGAAATAATAATAATAATAATAATAATCATATACACATTTTTTTTTATCTACTGTGATTATTTGTGTTATTTTAAGCGACTTATTTTCACATTACAGGAAATAAAATAAGATGTTTTGGAAATACAGCAATAAGAACTGGTGATAAAATGTGCTTAGTAAAAAAAAAATAATGTCAATCAATTGAAAAAATAAAAAATAAAAAATGCTTTTTTTAAATACAACCTGGACATGCTCCTGAAAGATTAGGAGGATGCCCAAATCACATCACTGATCATTTCTAGGCATGAATGCATTCAATAACATCCGGATTATCAAAACCAGAGGTAGCATATGAAGATTTATGTTTCACCACAAAGAATGTTCCCTCTTTAAGACCCATTTTGTCCAAGAATGCATTTGTGAGAATGAACAACAGGCTCATTTACTAGCTGTTTCCAAGAAGCATCCACCACAAACCCTTTAACCCACAGACATCAGGCAGACATGTAGTTATGTGACCAATTTAAAAGCACTTATGGAACTTAAATGTGTTCCAACGCATTTTATCCTTGAGGCAATATTTCTTTAGAGAAAAGGTCTTTCCCTTAAAACTGTCAAGTGTCTCATTCCCTGACAGTCACACGTTAAATGAGAGATGGCCGTCTGATATGACCCATCACAATAACCATACAAATAAAAACACAGGATGGTTCTTAAAAAAAAAAAAAACAAAAAAAAAAATGGATATTGAGAAATTTCCCTCATCTTCTAAAATTGCACTTGATTCAGTTCCCCGATGAAAACTTCTAAAATAAGGCTCAACTAAATATTTTTCTTTGTTTTTTTTTAATCACATGAAGTATTTCCAGAGTTAATTTAAAAACTCAACCCAGTTACCAAACGGAAATGAATATAAATAAATCACAGATGAGTCCAACAACCCAACACAGGAGCAAATTAACCTGTGGAACACAAATCCTAATGAATCGGTGACCTAATGAAGTGAATCTCATGAAATCTGGTCAAGAACAGGACCAGGTCATATTTCATCCCAAATTAAATTAGATCTTGCATAAAGAAAATGAAGTCTTTGGTTAGGTCCATTAAGATTTAAGAATTACAAATTTGGACCACTGAATTTGTTTCCCACCCAGATTTATTACCATAATGTCAACCTAATATGCCATAAAAAAAATTAAAATAAAAAAAAACTCTTATTAGAACTCAATGGCTACCAACAACTGACAGGTTAGCAACATTCTTCTAAATACCTTCTTTTTTCCTATTAAACAAAAGAAAGAAACTCTTACAGGTTTGTTACAGCATGAGGGTGAGTAAATGATAACAATTTTCGTTTTGGGGAGAACTATCCCTTTAAATTGAGAAATGTCATGCTTAAATGTATTGTAATGATTTTCTTTTGCCAATTTAAAAACAAATAAGAAACAATTGTATTAAATAACTGAAAATTCGAAATATAAAATCTCAAATTAAAACACTGACTTCATTACAGTAATTATATTTATATAAAATATATATATATATATATATATATATATATATATATATATATATATATATATATATATACATATGGAACCATCATGACCAGAATTTCATGGCATTCAAACATTCATGAACCCATGACCAAGTTGAAAATATGAGGCATTTCTGTTCCTTGTTATGAATTAAGTTTTCTGCATTAGGTTATCTGGACCGTCTGTAGTCATATTACACTGAATCTGAATGAGGCATTTGAAGTTGCTGTAGTCTCACTGTCTCTAGCTGTAGACTATCTCTCCTGCTGTTGGTCAGAGCTGGCCTTTTGCTCCGCCTCTTCAGTGGGTGTGTCCACTACTGGATTAACAAATCCCTCAAAGTCTTCATCACCGTGGTCACCGCTGTCCTCTGCATGTGCGCTGACAAAGTCGTTCTCCCACTCCAGAGCGTTGGAGTCCTCCGAGGTGGAGGTGGGGCCACTGTCCAGCTGTTTCCCACCGGGACGAAGGGCTGCACGTAAAATGTCCTCCTCTGTTTTGGAACGCTCCCATGCAGGACCCATCCGATTCATTCCTGTACAATGCCACGTATTACTCAGCTATTTAGAATTTATGAATTGCATATTAGAATGATTTCTGTAGGGTCATGCGACACTAGAGTAATGATGCTGAAAATCCAGCTTTGCATCACAGGAATAAATGACACTTTAAAATATATTACAATTGAAAATAGCTATTTTCGATTGTAATTATACTTCAGAATATTACGGTTTTATATAATACAAACACGTTTTTATAAAAACTGTACAAAAGTATTTTTAAAATATTTGAGAACATTTCAAATGCTCACAAAATCTTGTGTAATATTTAATACAGTTTGTTCATGTTGCATTGCTGTTATAAGACAAATGCTGATTTCATAAGTTAATTAATAAAATGTTACATTTTGCACCAACCTGTGTTTTTAACATCACTTATATATTCTAATAAACTATTCATATTTTGAATTATTGACATGAACATGAACTAAGATAAATGCTGCATAAGTACTGTTAATGTCAATAGATATGCACCAACTGCAACTCAAAACTATTTAATTATTTTTAATGCAAAATAACAAAAAAAAGTAACCTAGCAAATTATTAAACATTACTGATCCTCCACTTTGGACAAAGTTAGATGTTCTCTCACCGGTCCGGACCACTAATGCAGAAAACTGGCTAATTCCGGTCCTTGGCCAGTCGATCAGTGCATCTCTACACGTTAACTAATGTAGTTAACCAATCCCAACAAATAAAACCATAATGCAAAGTGTTACTGAAATGTGGAAAACAAGTGCTTAGCCAGACCTGACTTGGAAGTGGCATTTAAAGCTCAACTCAAACTGGCATGTTTTGACTTGACACTTGCATATAATAAATGCTAACTGAAGGCAAGAACGTTCAGTGAAGTGACTCACCCTCCTCATCCTCCCACTCCAGGTCCAGTGAGGTGGCATCAGTCTTACTGGTGAAGTCCCAGCTGCTCTCTGTGTTCGGGGTCACCACATTAGTCTCAGAGCTGAGTCCTAAACACACAGAAAAAAAAAGATCACATTTCAGCATTTAGAGATTAATACGCTTTCATTTAAATTCGTGTATTCTGTAATATTTTAATTGAAATGTGTTAGTGGGAACTCACTGTTACTGCGAAACGCTTCAGACTGAGCCTTCACACTCTGCAGGTAGACCTCAAACTCTGCATCTGAAGCTTTGCTGCAGGAACACACACAGTTACATCAGCCATCTGCAAGACTTCTGTTATCACCGTAGATCTACTGTATGTAGTGGATAGCATGACAGTATTATGAACCACTTTACAGCAAAACTGCAGATGCGGATGATCATTCTGGTGCAACATCACTGTGATTTTATCAATTCCTAACAATTAAAAAAAACACCACAAGAAAGAACCACTAGCACACTTTAATTTTTTTGTGTGTGAGCTGAACCACTTCAAAATGATTCCCTACTGAGATTTGGAGTTAATATTTTAATAAATTAACAACCGATCCACGAATCTCGGTTGACATGATGGTAAACAACTAGATATTTCATGTTTTTTCATGTCAGAAAAGCTAAGGTTGCGATACGGCTTAGTGTGATTATCAAATCCCAAAAGGGTGCGATTTCATTAAAAATATTTACATTTTTTTTTAAAGTCAAATATTACAAGTCTGATATTTTTTTTGTCTCTTAGTATTTTTTTTATATTTATTAACAGTATTATCAGTACAAATAATAATGATAATTATTTATATTATTATTTTATAGCCATATTGATATTATAAATCACAACATTTTGGCCAAATTGTGTAGCCTTACAAACAAGCACAGCTAAACTGGGAGGTATTTATTACTATTTATAACTACCATTTCAAAAAGTTGCTAGTAGTTAATATAATACTTTTCAAAAGGTACTAAAATAAATATACTAAAACATAATATTAATTCTATGTAAAGCTCAAAATAAAAGGATGCTGATTTTGAAGAAAAGTCCAATTTCATGTGTTTGCAATGCAATGACACTCGTACGTTATACTCACGGTTTGTGCCGAGGGTCATTGCTCTCTGGTTCTGATCTGGGTTTGGTCCTCTGCAGCGGCTGCTTTCCCTGAACACACAACATGTTAAAAATGACCACTGACTCACTTCCTCTAATATTTCACCATGCACTATGCTATCGCTCTGATTTTCAAAAAAAAAAAAACTGTTTGTGCCAAAGTTTAGTGCCCTACTGGGAAACAGACACCAAATGCAATATTAGCAGATGGTCAAACACACAAATCATGGTAAAAGCAACATAACAGGAAATAAAAATGAACAGAGGACATGAGGGCAAATTAAGAAAAATGCTACTAAAACAGGAGGAAATGAGAGATGTGTTGTTTTGTTAATTTTAAGTGGAGAAGGTTTTCTTGGAAGCAGATCGATTTTACTTTTATCTGCAAATAAGTGCCGAGTTTATTCAAAAGATGCTGATCAATATTAGATGATGGACCAACGTTAAGGGCCTTCAATCCTGTCTATAACGATTCATTGCAAGTCATAATCTATATACAGCACATTTCAAAGTTGAGTCGAATTTTAACCAAAAAAAATTAAATAAGAAACATGATATACAATGCATAGCTTACAGACTCAAATTTTGCCATTACACAGAGCTGAAGGAGTGTCATAAATGAAAGGGGTGTGCCTGAAGATCAGTGGGCGGGGTTAAGAGAAGGGCTGGGCGTGCTCAGTACGAACGCCTCACCTCCTTTAGCTTTTGTTCCTTAGCGAGCCGCGCTGCCTCGCGCTGGGCTGCAAAAACAGCTTCCTCTTCTAGCCTTAACTTCTCCTCTTCTGCCACTAACTGGGCAGAAATCACAACAAAAAGGGGAAGGTTAACTAAACTCAGAAACAAAAGCAGGGGTGAAAAACCAAAGCAATGGAACACAAAAAAAAATGAAAGCATAAAACTCAAAAGCTCTAACTTAAAGGTAAACATTGTTTTGTGGCAACATGCTCTGAACTGGACTATTGGAAAGTCATCATGAAACTGATCCATTTCCCATATGATGACCTGCTGTACCTCTGCTTTCAGCTTTTCATCGATCAGCGCCTGTTTGTCTGAGATGGCAGCGTAGCGATGCTCCTTCAAGTGATCAATCTCCTCTTCACTCACGGGTCTGGACCAATGACAGAAGACAGAGTTGAGTACACAGCCTCCATCAACCAATCAAAATGCTGATCTGAGAGGAATGCGACTAATAACAGTTGTAACTTGTTCATAAAATGGCTAGTCTTTACTATCTACTTAGGGTCCCATTGACTTCCCTTGTAATTTATTTGTTCGTGAATGGAATTCAATGGGACCCAAAGTCATTTAATTACCAAAATATCTTTTGCATTCCAAGTTTGGAACAACATGATGGGGAGTAAATGATTCATTATTGGTTGGATTATACCTTTAAGTGACATTTGGATACAGTTTGCAATACATTGATAAAACAAAAATGAATTCACAGTCCTCAAATTTAGACTCAATACTCTCTTCAAGTGTTCATTATGCAGCAAAATTAGTATTTGATTATGATGAGAACAAGATCCAGTGCTAAAAAGCGTTTAGTAACCTAAAACTAAAATACAGATAAAATAACCCGGATTAAATATCATACCTGGGGCAACTTTGTGAACTCTCACCCTGAAAAAGAAGACAAAAGTGTTGGCGTCTAAGCAAATGAGGAATATTGTTAAATCGTGATTGTGGTTCTGTCAGTTTGTCCTCACCTCATCGCTCTCCACGAGGTTTTCAAACTGTAACCAAATGTATAGAAGTCACTCAAACTGCACAGTGATTTAATTTTTTTTTTTATTAATTAAAAATCTGTTTTAAATGAATTATGGTGGCTGCACCTCAATGGTATAGTGTTCCCCAGCTGTGCTGCTTCTGAAGTACTTTGATCTAATGTCAAAAAAGGAATAGTTAGTCATCAGGCCAGGCACGTTACATATGAGGTAACATTCACTTCCTCCTGGGAGAGTGTATTTAAACACTTCAAAACATGATTTAAGTAACAATACTGTCCAATATCATCATCACTTGTAGCTAAGATTCTGAGATTCTATTCTGATGGAGACTCTCAAAACTATACTAGTAATGATCTAAGACTCTACAAAGAACATTCAAAACTATTGAGTGTATAATGTATCTGGTTCTATTTTAGATCTAATTTATGGAATCTGAAGACACGCATGATGACGACGAGACTAGCGTCCCAGGGCGGATTCACAAAAGGACTCTGGGCGTGGTCCTGAGATCAGACATCAGCTAATGCGGAAACTGGAGTAGCACTGATGAATCTGAATCATTTAAGCGAATCGGTTCGTTAGAACATATCGTTTCGAAAAGGATTTGAATCATCGCTCAAAACTTTGAAATTAATTCGTTTTGTATTATATATATATATATATATATATATATATATATATATATATATATATATATATATATAGCAAAAACTAAGTATGTGTTGTTACATACTTGATCACAATAGGAGCCACTTAATTCTTCCAAAGAGTGAAGTGATTCTCAAACACAATGCGAATCGACGAATTCTAATAATTAGAAAGAGAATCATTTCCAAAAGAACAATTCGTTCTTGCAATGAACATCACTAATGGGACTGCTATCAGTTACTTTCTACGAATACAATCTCTGCGAATTTAATGTAACAGTAAAGTTGTATTAACGGTTTTGAGTCAATTGTTTTAAAAAGATCTAGGGTTTCTCAGCTGTTAACTGGCTGTTCGGTTGTTTTCCAATGAAATGCACCTGACAGCCGGCGAATCATGCCGCCAAAGATCACAGATACCTTTCTTTTTCCCACATTAAATAACACTCCCCATGAATGACTCACCCTCCTCCTCTTTGTATCCTGTTTGCTTCCCTTCTAAAGAGCCCAAAACATTGAGCCCAGCAGTTCCCCATGGCATGCACGGATCAGGTGTATGTATCAGCTACTCTTCCATTCCGGATCCGTGTCCTGCTTCTTTGCGCACTGCTCTGGACACGAGGACTTTATTCTGCATGACTTTGAGCTCTGGCACGCGACCGGTTCGCGCAGGTAAGTCACCTGTGGACACTTCGCTCTCGCAGCGGCATCATTCATCGCCCATGGCTCGCCTGCTCAGCTCTGGCCTAAAAGCCTTTATTGTATCTTCTTCCTGACAACTCATACATGTGATTAATGTTTAAACTACGGCAAGTCGCGAGGGTCAAGTACTGTAATGACGCGACCGAACACTAGGGGCCGACAGAGATCATCCGTACTTAAAATTACACTGGGTACCTGAGTTCCATCACCAGTGCCTCCCCCTTATGTCACTTCAAATCTGTATGACACCTTCTGTGTCCTTTCTGGATTTCCTTTCTAGAAATCCTACTGTCTGTCATATCGTTTACCTTTGACTAAATTTATAGTATAGAATGGCCATGTAAATATCATGTAAATAAATATTGCGATCCAAGCTTCATGCTCCCATTTGACATAAAAAATGTAGGAAGTTAATGTTTATTTAAAAATAATAATAATAATAATAATAACAACAACTTCTAATTTAAGTGAACTCAAAGCAATTTTCACATAAACTCATTATACTAAATGTCATATTTACCTGTGCCCTTCAGGGAAAATACAGAAAAAAGTTATCAAACACTAAAATCTAAATTAAATATAGATGAATCCTAAAACTACAAAAGTTATTGATTTAATATTTAAAATGTTCTTCTTTTATTAACAGACATTGCAGCAGCTAGGTTATTTGGCTGCTATTACTTTAAGAGCCATTGTTGAATGCCCTACCCCAAAAGGGTCTCGACCCTAATTTACTAGCTTTGCCCAACACATCAGTACACCCAGGCAATGATTATGGCAGAATCTGCTGTATTATTAACATATTATCTTACGTATTTGTTTGTGCAACTGAAGATGCACTACGAGTACAGTAAAGTGGCAAACAGAAAAGGAAATATTATGTTTTACTGAATGATATGGTCGTAAAGAAATTTGTTGTCTATATAAACCCAAGTCTGGTCAAAATGAAAGAGAAGCAGCAGTTATGGGTGGGGTGGCCAACCCTAGCTCAGCCCTCCATTAACTGAGTTAAATATGTTGAACACCGTTAAACTGGAAAAATGTTAATTTGCTAGATTTTGACAGCACTAATATATGCTATATTTTATGCATGTGTGTATATATAAGAATTAAGAATACATAATATTTTAAATATATATTTGTTCATGCAAATGAACTAATACTAGCACTTACCTTTTATTTTCTTGTATATCATATTCTTGAAAATAAAAATGGCTACGTGTTCTGTACTAGACCAACTGACACTTGTATATTGTTATTGTTCTCTTGTTGGTCTGGTTGCTTCTATTGTTCTCATTTGTTCACTAAATGATTAAATGTAAATGTAATGTAAAAATTAATATAATATAGAATATACATGTTCCTAGTGCATTTACAAGCAGAAGTAGGTCTAAATATGCTTTACCTGAAACTATGGTACTTTGGCAGGTATTTGGAGTTACCATGGTTTCATTATTTTATATTACAATGTTAATCTGCACTGTAGGTGTCCAACATCTAAGAGTTATTTGGATCTCAGACACCTACATATGGAGGATTATATGTGTCTCCTCTGACTCTGAAACAATGAGGTCTTATGTATTATATAGGCCCTGCTGCTTTTTTGAGGTCAAGGAGGATTAAAATCATATTAGCCAACGTACTTTGATGCTTGATTTCAGGGAGCACAAATTGCTCCTACCAGCAGGTAAAGCCGCGTGCCCAGATTGCACGCAAGGCATGGCAATCCCACCTGTACGGGCCGCCGGTCTGAAACCTTCACTTATGATTACGCTACACCTTTCCACGCGCATAACCATACAGATAAATCCACACATACCTGTACACCTGCTCCTGTCAGCAGGCCGGTGAGGCTCTTAATGAAAACTAGATTATACCTGTAGACAGAAGACCGCTGTACTCATGACACAGGTGGGACAACTGTTGTGATCCAAATTCTTGGCAAAGGTGCTGGAAAAACAGTGTCAGAGTTTTAGGAATGTTTGTGGAGCTGGTTATCCGTTGGTCATTTACCATGAAGGTTAACCTCCGAACACATAAAATGACTCATTGCTTTCTGCCGTATAGAGATAATGCTCTCCATATGGCTGCGTATGGAAGCATTATGAGGCTCTTTGTTCAACTGGATTTGCTAAATGTCTCTAATTCTTCACAGACGCAAACTAAATGTGTCTGCAGGCATTAGAGCATGTGTGATACATTCTGCAATTGGTGAACGTCCCGTATCATTTAACCTGCAAAGACTAATGAGACCTTCCTCAGTTTTCCAGCCT